>NC_090441.1:156485202-157112661 GCF_031143425.1 Pleurodeles waltl
CTCACTACTGGAGTGAGGTTCTGGGAAGATGAGAGGGGGAGCTGGGCTGGCCTATCCCTAGGGACCCTAAAGTTATCCTTTTTTACATATTACTGACAACTTGAGGGGTAACCGATATCAGAAGGCGGTGCTCTGATTTTGCAACAATCGGACCCAGGCAGAGTGAGAGCTTGGAAAGACGTTACGGCCCTTCCTGTCGAGACACGGGCCAAAGGTATGGATGATTGAATGGGACTGGAGAACACAATTTACCCGACGAGGTGGTGTGCTCAGAAGCATTATAAAATCTGGAAGGATTGGGCTGGATCAAGGGGCATACAATTGGAGCCATGTACAGATCAGTCATGGTCCGTGGTTAGAGATCCACGCATTCATGGGCGGGACACAATTGGTATACACATGGGATGAGGGGTTTGACTTTTGTTGCATAGCTCCATGTTATTATGCCATATTTCTATATGTTGTGACATTACTACTTGGCTGTCAAGCTCAATATGATGTTGTGTCATGTGCCTTGCCATGTGGGAGGCTCCCGCACACTCGTTTGTTGGAAATTTAAAAAAATGTTAAAAAAAAAAAAAAAAGAAAGTACATCAGGCTGTGTGGTAGAACTTCTGTCACATTAATCTATTAACATTAATAGCATATGTAATGTGATGTTCCCTCTTCCCTGAAGTATTTATTATAAAATATTTAGATTTCGTTTTTTTAAACAATAACATGAGGACATCATCTCCCAGTACAAACTTGTGATCAAATGAACTGCAGGATTCAATAGAAAGAGCAGTACCAACAACATAAAATGAATAATTGTGGAGAACGTGTACTCTGGCTGAGAGCAGTGAAAGAAACAGCTGTATCAATAAGGCTTTGAAGGCTCATCTTTGCACACATTAAAAACAACCTTGGCTGGCTACTCGTGTGATCAATAGTGTTCTATGAGTAAAAGAAATAGTAAACATAAAAAGGTCTCCCACAGTAAAAGAAAGCTAGCAACAACAGGGAATTAATCTTCAGACAATACAGCTGTTCGAGTAAGAAATCTAAGGGGGCTTACTAGAACTAGCAGGTTATTCAAGTAACCGGTTATCCAAGGACAGGACTGACTCCCTCCATGTGGCCCAGGGATTTAACTGCAATACTCAACACATTGATTATCTATCTCGCAGCAGCTGGGCCCATTGCAGACTGCAGATCAAGGATATTCTATGTTTGGGGTGCACTGTCGCTAGATATATAAACATACATTCCACTCAGCTTCTTAGATTTAATCATAATGACTAGTAAGCAGGTCACAGTTCTCAGTCTCCCAAAAGAGCAAGATTATTGGAAACTTCCAACCATGTGAGAAAAACTGGCACTGCCCATGTCAGAAATTTCTATGCACATGTTACTTTTACATCTTGCCAACTGTGTAACTGCTTTGCCCTCATTGCCTAAAGTCAACAGTGCCTGCAAGATTTTGTTTACATGTGGATCCATATTCTTGCAGCCCCACGTAGGTCGCACCGTTCTAATAAGGGGGACCATGCATTATGAACTGCCCTAGTGGGACGTTATAATCAAACCTACTGCCCTCAAATATGAGCAGAGAGCTGCCATTGAATAGGTCACCTCCATTTGTGACACAAGCAACAAGCTACAAGGCTTCATTTGCCTAAGCGTAGAGAATGCAAACCCCGGAATGCACCATAAAGGCATAAAGGCCATCAAATTGCCACTTATAGATTGTTTTGATACCCAACAGACATCCTGGTGCTAGAAACTGCAGGGAAGAAACAGCATGCAACAGAGTTAATAAGCAAACTTGAACCAGTTTCAAGTGCTAGAGTGCGAACAGCCTTCTTTTTAGTGCCTTACCGAAGTTGAATGCCTTTGTATCAGGACAATTCTGGAGCGTAAACCACTGCACCACCAGTGACTGCCAGGCACCTCTTCCAACAATAGTGGGCTATTTTTAGGAGCTTGGGCAGTCTCAGATTTTTACGGAAATTCTCAGAGCAGTTTGCCAAACAAGTCGGGCCAGGGTTCAGGTTAAGAGCCTATTTTATTCATATCTGAACCTGCTACAGATTTGATTGCACATAAAAGTTGTTTTGTAGTGCTTTTAACTTACCCCTGGCATATATTCCATGAAGATGGAGAGAGTGCGTTCTTGTGAATCCCTCAAACATCCGTAATACTGAACAATTCTCTCGTGCAATAGATTCTTCAGCAGCTGAATCTCACACTCAAGTGCACTTACCTCCTGCAACAGAAACATGCAAGATTGGTACACAAATGATTGGCGCTAAAGAGATTGCTGGCAGAGGCAGCACAATGCAATAACAATGATCCCATTGAAAAAGAAAATCGCTGATAAAATATTGCTTTTATTCTGAATTTCTTAAGTTATAAAAAAAGGGTATGAGTACTTGACTGTAGGATTGGTAAAACATAATATATCTCAAAATGCTGCGTAGTTCTATTGTAAGCAGTACCAATGTGCAAATAGTTGGAAGATACGCAACCTTTGCACTATCTTAAACTCTAAGGGTGAAAAAAAACTTTCCTTAAATGTGGGTCTAGTTATCTCCCTATTTTCTGGAGAGGACAGTAATAATATTTTAAGACTGGGGACTGTACGAGTATGCCTTCCGACTGGTGGTGGACCCTGCTTTGTTTTTGTCAGCTGTGGTCTTGCGCAGTTTCTCTCTGATACAAGCTAGATAGTAATCAGCCTGCTGCAGGAACTGAGTTGGAAACATATGGTGAGAGATTGTAGTAGAAGAAAGCCTTGTTTACCTGTAACGTGGTACGTTCATTTACTGCTATGGGTAGGTCTGTTAAATTATTAACTTGTAGGTTTGGCACACCAAGGAGACTAGACTAGGAGCTTTTAACAGCATCGGCTCAGACACAGAGTGTACCAAAAGGCATTCAGAAGAACCAGTTACTTACCTTCTAACTCACCTCCCCAGGTGGTGGATCTGTGGAATAACTCAAACCAAAAAGTCCTGCAGGACAATGTCCGTCCTGCACACCGGACTATCAAGGTAGCATTGCTTTGTGAATGTGTGCACTGATGCCATGTTGCAGCTTGACAAACTGGACAGGCACTCTGCCTGCTAGAGAGGTGGTAGCAGCTTGGTCCTGGTCTCAATAGGGCCTCCAACAAAATCAAAATAACCCACCTTCATTCATGGGTCCCAAGAAACGGAATCCCTAAATATAATAAACATCATTCATCAAGCCAAAAGTTTCAATATAGGTTCATATCAATTTTTTTTGCAGTTGCAGTTTCATTCAGTTGGATATTATATTGATGTTTATTATAAAAATAGCTCTATGTCTCCTGGGAAAAAACAAACAAAAAAAACTCACATTCACAGTCAAACTGCGAGGAGATAACAATGGGACAGGTACCCCCCCCTAGACCAAATGGACCAATATGCCCTCTATATATTTTTTAACAGTACAGCTTGGTTACAAATCTTAAGTATTCAAATCTTCAGTGTTCGAATAGTACACAGTAAGAAGAAGTCCTCTTTTCCTAGTTTAGTGCTTATGTCTTCATGATGATTTTTTGTTCGTTGATGGAAGTTGATTTCCATAAGCCATAGATCACAATGATTATATTATAGAGGGGGGGTTAAAATGTCTTTGTCCTTAGCGGTGGTGCCTCAACCCTTCCGGAGTCTGCTTCTTAGTTATCATTGAGCACATTTCATAGACTACTATCCATCTGGACAAAGTGCACTTCTTTGTCTCTGATTGCGCCAGAGAGCCCCACAAAGAGCTGATCGTCAACCCAATGGCTTTAGTATCATCAATATAAAAACTGAGAGCCCTTCTAGGGTTTAGCTGGTGGAGCCTATCCTCCTCTTTGAGAGGACAGGTGGAGCAAAGAAAGACAGAGGGGTGATGGATTGGCTGAGATTAAAAGAGGTTGCGTCCTTCAAAGGACCTCAGCACCAGCTTCTCTGTAAGGATGGTAGTGGAAGGCACCCAACACTGACAGCCTGAAGTTCACTCACAAGATGAACTGATGTTATTGCGATGAAGAAAACCATGTTCAAAGGCAGGAGATGTAGGGGACAGGTTTGCAGCGGTTAAAAGGGAATACATATGAGGAACATAAGGACAACCTTAAAGTCCACTATCGCATCACAAAATGTTTAGAGGGATTATGTGGACCAAACCTTTGAGAAAGCAAATCACAAGCAGGTGAATAAAACAAGGCTAAAAGGCCTCAAAGGGGGGGCCAACAAGTAAGTTTTAGCAGTGCTTACTGCAAGCCCTTCCTGGCCAAAGACGCACCAAACACCCACCACGAAGACAGACCAAACACAGACCAAAGACAGGCCAAACACATCTGACCGTTTGGGTTGTAATGGGTCAGTTATTAGGGGTGCTACACCAAAAACAAACCTGTACCTTTGTCCTGTATAAATGGGTTTTATGGAAGGATGCCTGACTGCCAGGATGAAATCCACTACTTCAGGGAGCTAGATAGAATGCATTCAACTGCCACCACGAATCTTTACTCATGGAGGTGTAAAATGTGCACGCCCAGGTGCAAGACCTTGTCCTGGTGTGGTGTAAGAGGGTCCTCCTAAAGTGGCAGGACAGTTGCTCATGCCCAGAGGTTCTGGATACCACACTCTTGGCTAACTCCAGAGTCACTATGATGACTTGGGCCTGGTCGTTTCTGATCTTCTTCAGAATTCAAGGACACGAAGGGTAGAGGCAGGAAGACATTCAGAAGTCCAGTGCACCAATCTAAGTGGAACATGTCACTGAGAGAGGGCCTTCATGTGAATGCCAGTGTGCAAAAAGTGTTGACATCACCCAGTAATAATGAATCGAGTCTGGATTCTCCCCTTTGTTAAAAAGGTGTACTGACTGCGACTGTGCCACCTCCAGTTGTGGCGGTCATTAGTGTTCAGATAGCTGCTGACGGCGGAGTCTGTCCACTCTAGTGTTTAAAGAGCCCGAAGGCATCCAGGATTCCCAAGCTCCATTCCAAGAGTAATGCGTCTCAGATAGAGAGCCTTCTTGGGAATTCAAGTGCACAAAGATGTTGATAATGCACATTCTTGGCAGTGGCTAAGACATCGAGCCAGGGCTCTGTCAACTAGTGGAAGACATTCTGCGCCACCTGCAGATGCCATCTGTGATCCACTAGTTGTCACAGACCGAGTTCGTCCTCCCTGGCATTTAAAGCACAAGCCAGGTGACGTATGATCAGGAAGAGTCAAACAAGAGGTGCAGAGCTTCTTGGCACAGAGTCCAGGACTCCACTCCTCTTGTTGCGATACCCCATAGTGGTGGTGTTATCAGTGAGGACTTGAACCAGCCTCTTCTTGATGGCTGGCAAGAAGGCTTTCAACACCAAACAAACAGTTCGCAACTTCTGTAGGCTGATGTGAAGGTGGGCCTCCTCCAGACATTAGACTCCTCTGATCTCCATCTCTCCCACAGAACCTCCTCAACCCAGCTTTGACATGTCTGTCCCACCACCAGCTCTGGTTGGGTAAGGAAGAGGGTTCTGACACTGGTCCATCCGAGGTCAAACAGCCACCACTGAAGAATTTTTGCAGTCTCCAATAAAACTTAGACTCAGTGTTCTGAAGGGTAGGCCAGAAAATGAAACGTATCCATATCCACAATCCTACAATGAGAGGGAGCCTCTATGAAGAAGTGAGGTATGACTTCGGCACATTGAATATGGGCCCGAAGACATAAGGAGGTTCACTGTCATCTGGAGGTGGTCTATGATTGACTGCCTTCAACAGCCAGTTGCTGAGGTACTCCCAACCTTTGAAGATAGACTGCAACCACCGCCTCCACCTTTGTGAATGAGACCAAAAAGGAGCAGAGCCAACTGAAAAGTTTTGTGGTTCTCGCACTGAACACTCACAGACACTGACATGCAGTCAGTGTCTATGGGCCGTTAGTGCCAGAACTTTGTAATAATGTGAAAAGACCAGACGAACGAGTTACTTACCTTCGGTAACGATTTTTCTGGTGGATACATTAGCTACCTGTGGATTCCTCACCTAATGAGCAAGAGGAGAGGAAAGGCAGTCCACAAGAGAACACACTCCAGGTGGGTTGTTCTTTGCATTAAAATCTGTTACTCTTTGGCAAAGAAGGATCCGCCTGAGGGCATTAGAGCTCACTCCACCAGAGCTAAGTCCTGTTCCTGTGGTCGACATCTGCAAGGCCGCAACTTGGTCGTCCCTTCACACTTTTGTGAAACATTACTGTTTGGACTCTGAGGTCAGAAGGGACGGTCATTTTGCACGGTCAGTGCTGCAGGATTTCTTGGTTTGACCATTTAGGCACCCACCGCCGGGCGTGGTACTGCTTTGGGACTCTATTCATTAGGTGAGGAATCCACAGGTAGTTGTATCCATCAGAAGAACGAGTTACTTACCTTCGGTAACAATTTTTCTGGTGGATACATTCTACCTGTGGATTCCTCACGGTCCCACCCGCCTCCCCGTTGCCTTTTTGGTCTCTCCAAGCAATCCTTGAGTGTGCTCCTTTTGGTCTTCAAAGTTGCAATACATTTTGCATATATGATATTTGTATATATGTGTATATTTATATATAAATCTATATATATTGTGTATATACATGATTCGTATGTATAAATATATTTATATGTTTGAAAAAAAAACAAAAAAAGAAGGTTATATTAAATCTACAGATATTTTATTGCAATGTTGTGTGATTTACAATATTAAGAGATGTTGCTTTGCTCTTTCATTACATTGGGTTATTATTATTCTCATGCACGTAAAAAATGTTGGTACTGTCATCGGCACGTCGGCGAGGACCTCTTATTGCCTGTATGACGTCAGACGGCGTCGCGTGGGCTAGAGTGACGTCCTCGTCGACGTGCAGAGACTAGTAAGAAGATTTCCGTCGAATGCTGGCGCCATGGGAGTATTCATTAGGTGAGGAATCCACAGGTAGTTGTATCCATCAGAAAATCCTGTACTCCTTATTCTGATGGATATGTCTAAATGCGGAGTACTCCTTTTGTAATCCTCTTCAGTGCCAGACAGGATCCAGAATGTTTTCAGCAATTGCTCATGCATGCCAATAGATGGCTCCATCAGACCCATACACAAACATGGCATTTGCCAACAAGCAATTAAGCACAAGCAAAGATTTTTTTTTTTTTTTTCTGTAAACAAAGCCACCTGACTGTTCTTACCTTGCTGGTTTCTGGACTGTCGGGGTCAAACTGAACTTGCTTTACAGCAAGTTCTCTTCCTGTATCTGCATCGTAACATAGAAATACTCTGCCAAAGGCTCCCTGGCCCAACAGCTTACCAAGCCTCCAGTTAGTTGGTGCTCTTGGTGCTGGAAATGTAGATAAGCAAGAGTTTAGTATTGGTCAAGTCTCTTTATATAAGCTAAATTACTTTTAATAAAAAGAGTTTTCACACAGCTTCATGAGACTTTCAGACTAAATGTCAATGCACTATATAATGGTTGTATTTTTAAATACGCATAATGTGTGAACCAGAAGGGATCTGCAGTATCTACCTGGAGTAATATTAACCAGGAGATAACATCCAAATACTCAGCCCAACAGCACCTTAGTACAAGCATAGCTGAGCCAGGTAGGAGTTCAGGAACTGGGCCATATGAGACTGCTATACCCATTTAAGCCTGATGAAATTAAGCTTTAATTCAGTGAAAGACTACCTACCTCAAAGTGACAAACAGGTGCAGGACATCTTTTCTGCTCTTCCTATTCATGGTTGGAGATACAAGACAAGGTGCTAGTTTGTGTTTAAACTTAAAGTGATAGTGGTGCCTGTCTTGTAAGCTGGATCTGCCTCACAGAGTAAGGAGTGGGATAAGCAAGCGGGCAAGGAGAAAGCAATAACAGCCTGCTGGCTCACAGGTGCTTCAGTTATTGAAATTATGAACAAAGGTGCCAGGAAACAAAAGAGCACTGAAGGTTTCAATTAGTAGAACATTCTAGGCACCACCCTGACAGGACAACAAGAAAGCTAGTAGGAACGGAAAGCTGCTACTAGTACATAGGAAAGGATTTGACCATGTAACCTCAAAGATCTTAATTTTGCAAGAAAATGTTTAATTCTATTGCTACAAAAATTACAACTCTGACACAGATAGAGATATAAGAGCTGCACAAGCTGAACTCTTCTTGGAAAACCTGTAAATGCAATCTATTGGGGCACACACTTTTTGTTTCTTAGGTTTTCAATAAACATTATATGTCAAAATAAAAACTTGCAACAAACCTGTCATAACAATGGCAGACATGAATAGACCAATTGGCAAATATACTGCAGCCTCATATAAACATCAATAGGCATCCCCTACACTGACGAAATAGGCAGACAGAATCAGGTCTCGGTTTTCTGAGTAAGCCAAATTAGGAAACATACAGTTAAACAGCGATGCTAGATACATCGCAGGGTCTGGGGGAGGCCTGTGAGTAGTGAGTGCTCATCACAGAATGTATGGCTGGAGGAGGGCCAGTGGAGGTGAGGCTTGTGACTCTCCAATGCGGCCAGGGCAAGGGACCAGAGGGCCAACAGGTCTAGCCAGAGTGCGAAGGAGAGAAGAAAAAAAAAACAATTAAAAAAGGGAAGAACTTGAACCCAACTGGGGAAGGAAGGAGGAGGGAGGGGGGAGGGTTCTCCTGCTCTACTGCACAAGGGAAAAATATCTGTCTGTCTGTCTCTCTCTCTCTCTCTCGAGTGAAGTCGAGGTTTTAGAGCTAATAAAGATGGGTTCTAGTCTCTAAGAGCCTCATCCTTTTTTTTTTTTTTGTGTGATTAGTAGTCTCTTCCCAAGTTGAGCTACTTAAATGTGCACCAGCGATTGCCAAGAAGAACAAGTTAATGACCTTCAGTAACGATCTTTATGGTGGCTACTCTATCTAACCAAAGATTCCTCACCTTGTGAATATTCCACAGGTGTCAAACTTCACCCGTAAACTTTTCGAGCAGTACTCATCAGCGCCAGTAAGCAGGTTGTGTGGCTCTGAGTAAATGTTGTTTCGCTTCTGAAGTGAATAGAGAAGCCTCATAAAAATACCACCCATGCACACTAACGTCAGCTGCTTTCTTAGACTGACTGCACCTTCAGACACAGAGCCTATTGGCAGACTGACATTATTAATGGCCAGGTCTCTAGATAGGGTCCCTTTTAGGTGGAAAAAGAGTCCAGTTCACAGAATGGGGAGGTGAGAGTGACAGTGAGGAATCTACAGTTAGAAAGACCGTTACGAAGGTAAGTAACTTGTTCTGCTGGATAATTTAAACCACAGATTTCTCAACTTGTGAACAGATACCACACTAGTCCCACCCCAGGAGGTGGGTCTGTGAACTGGTTACATTTACAAATTAATGGCTTTATGATTTTCCCACAACACCTCAAGCTAGTCTTTAGTACTTAGGAACAGATGAGTCCACGAACTACATGAACATCTTGACACTACATGTATATTTGGTCTCTTAGAGCTGCAATTTTTCTCTAGGAATATGGACATGTGACTTTCTGGACGGGATATGCAGTCTCTAGTGTCTCAGTCCTTTGAAGGAGTGATCATCTGGAGGAGCAGTCCTCTTACAGAAAAAGCCCTTTCTTTGTGCAGCACACTGACCACTTGTTGTCTCTAATAGCGCAGCCCTGTGATGCTGGCCCTTAAGAGGTGCCTTTCTTTTCAGGGAGTGCTCTGGGGTTTTCCCCCAGTGGAAAAGCTGCAGCACATGAGGGAATTTAGACGTCTAGGCCATGAGGAAATGTAACCATTAAGTGCCATACCCTTATGACAACAGCACCTTGCTGATTCATAGGCCTGTGGAGACCCCAATCAATATGGGTTGGCCTACTCAATGGGTGTTGGCTTTCCCAGAGCATGACCACCCTTACACAAGCACATTATGTTACAGCCTTCTGAGTTGTAAGATGGTATCGGGTTTATTGTACCCTTAACAGCCAGATGACTTCAAAGGTCACTGACGGAAAGAAATTTAAGACGTTGAGGACATTTCAACATGTAGGAATCTTTCAATGTTGAGGGCACATCTGATGCTGAGGGCATACACTTGGCATCTCTAGGGATCAAAAAGCAATCTCAAGATCCATACAAAATAGAACAATGCCTCAAAGGAATATAATTGGATGAGAGTGTAGATCACCCCATATCTTTTTTGCTGTGCTGGTAATTAAATCAGGTGGAGACACCATTTGCATTCTGAAAGGTATTCATCATCCAACCCAGTAATGTCTACTAATATTTTTCCCTACATTTTTTAAGAGTAAAAAAAAAAAAGAAAAAAAAAAACATTTGGAAAGTTTAAAACAATTACGCACTGTCCAACATGAATGCTCAACATTATAATAAAAATTCAAAAGACATTTTTAATCACCCTTAGTTGATGTGACAGAGGTGGTAAGCCAGCCAAATATATCAATAGTGATGACATTAATAATATCACCTGGGGTATCAGTGATGTCATGTGCAAGGTCATGAGGGGTGCACTGCTGGGCCATGAGTTAAGGTATGTGCAGCTTACCATAAAAGAGAAATATGAGTGCTTTATAGGTGTTGCATCGTAACCACTGTCACTTTATGAGTTTATGTCCATGCACTATACTTGTGTTAATGCCTGTTTATTCTCTACTGTATTTTTATTTCAAGAGTTGCATTTTTTTATTTGTTAAAAGATTACAAAGTGAGGTGAAGTACTACATTATCCAAGTCCTTTCTCTCCTCAAAATGTGCTCATGTGTACAAGGGTAAAACAGGGATTTTTTTCTTAATACTTAAGAGGTGTGAAGTGGAGCCACATGCAAAATTAAATGATGTCTGTCCTATTTTACACAAACTTTCCTAGCTGTGTGCTGGACCACAGGTGAAAAATGTAGTTAGCTAGCTATACACTTTGTCTATGCATTCAGAAATCAAGCCCAGGCAACTCCGAGAAACAAATATTGGACCATTCAGCAACGCTCCTACAGTTCCCTTTTTAAGATTTCAGTTACTTTTGTGGGAGTAGGTGCGCCTTTTTAAAAAACGAGAGGGAAAGAGCAGAAGCTCTCAGCCAATACCTGTTTAAAAAAAAACTTTTACACGTTTAACTTCCCTGAAAGTGATTTTATATCGCTCTCTATTTTTTATTTTTTTAATCTTTTCCGGGACAGCTAAATGGGTGATCTATATATTTAAAGAAAATTTAAAAGACTTTGAACACGCTTCATTAGCCGGAAATGGCACATGCAAATGAGTTAATTAAAAATGCATTTATAAAACACATTTTGGCTATCCAGTATACTGCTTCTCAGGTTAAAAATTGATTATAATGATTTTCCTTATAAATTGCTCATAAAACCTTCTTAAATAGTCCCGGCAGCCTCAATGCTTATAACCCAAAGCACCAATTACAGATGTTCGGGTAATTTGTTACTACCACTTCATACATACAGCGGCTCGGTGGGCTGATGTCCATGACGGTCAGTGTCGGATTGTCTATGTCACTCCCTCTTCTCCTCAATCTGGTATCTTCATAATCTGGACTGAAAATGCTGCTTCCACTGCTTGTGCTCAAGGAGTGATCGGTGGGGCTGAAACTAACTGGAGACCGGAAATTGTTGCCATGGGTTCTCCTTGCTCTTGGAAATGTTTTCCGGCCTGCAGGAAGAGAAAGTGGGAAATAATTTGCACAAACACAGCATCGGAGAATGAAAGGCTTTAAGCAGAAAATGAAAAGTGAGAGGGAAACTTTTCTTTAAAAAAAAAATAAAAAAAATCAGTTGCAACTTAAAGACCTGGTAGCTTTTTAAATGGGGGGTCCACATTACATTCAAGCGACTGAAGACGCTCTTAATCGCTGATATCTTGACTATACGCCTATAAAACTGAACAATCCAAGCATGTCGTCTAGGTGTTAGAGTCAACTGCATAATCCACAGGATAAAGCTGGATCAGAATAACATTGTCCAGCCCAGTGTTTTTTCTTTTAGTAAAAAAGAGAAGTATCCTTGACAACACCAAAATGTTAATTACCACACAGTTGCGTACTACAGGATTTATCTACAGAGACATCAGTATATTAGATTCTTGTACAGATGCAGGCTCATTATGACTGCAGATGAGCAGCTTTGTTGTTTTCTATCTCCCGCAGGTCAGTGCCTATTTAATTTCCTACACTGTTAAGTAAGGTTATGTGTTGCTAAGCACAGCACCTGCATAAATCTTTAGCAAAAGTAACAGACAATGTTAAATCCAGGCAACAGTTTTACCTGATGTTAGGCGCGTGTTAGGTTTAGATGAAAACAATCAAGTCACGACCTCACAGATGCGCTTGCGGATGCGGAGGCTCTGCGGGCAGTTAGCTCCAATCCAATTGGGCAGGTGAAGGCACTCCCAGAGTTTGGCTTCCATCCTGTGTTTTGAGTCCCAAATATTGCTGAGCATAAGGTCGAGTCAGCACAAGTCTGTTTTCATCCTCTGTTGGTGGTCCCTCAAGAAGGCACATTGGTTATGGGAGAGGTGAAGAAGGGATTGTGGGGTGCTGGAGGAGGCTGATTGGGTAGAAGCACTTATGTTCCCAGCAGGGTAGCCATCCTGGCATCGTTTAAACTGATACAATTTAAAATACTTCCCCGGACGTACTATGTGAGATCCTTGCTTTACAAGACAGGGAAGGCAAAGAATGCAAATTGTCTGCGGGGCTGTGGGGACACTGGCACATTTTATCACACCCTATGGAGCTGCACTAAGACTGCAAGGTTCTGGAGAGACGTGGGAAATGCCCTGGAGGACACCACAGACACTCAAGAGATCCTGAAGGGGCAGTGGAAGTAGAAGCTTACAAATGCTGATTGTTTACACTGCTAGACCCCCATACGTATGAATAAGACATGCTATGACAAGGAAAGGTACGGAAGTGCGGAACACTGACCACTGATGTGGATAACTAGGGTCCTGAAAGAGATACAGCTTTGTCCCAAGAAATCCGTTCACAGAGCGGGGAGGATGGGTGGGTTGGTAAGGAATCTGCAGATGCATATAGTCTCTACCATATAAGGCATTACAGAAAGTAAGTACCTTGTTAATCTGATGGAGACTTCCAGCTGCAGATTCTTTATCTTAGAATAGATACTCAAGCAATACCATCCCTGGGAGTGGGCCTGCAGACCGATTTTAGATGAGGAAGTGCTGCAGGACCGAACTGGCAAACTGCACATCACAACAGACCTGACTGTTCATGCAGTGATGTTTGGTAAACATGTGCAGGTAGGTGAACGTATCTGCCTGGCAGATATCTAGGACTGGAACTATGTATGCTAATGCAGTGGTCGCTGTTTTGGCTGTGCTTGACTGAGAGCGCAAGCCTTTAGGAGGTTGCTTCTTAGCCAGTGTGTCGCAGATTTCAATCAAGAGCACAGCCCATCTGAAGATGGTCCTTTTCTCCACAGCACAACCCTTTTTAGCTCCAACATACCCCACAAAGAGTTGATCATGTACCCGGAATTCCTGTGTGCAGTCAAAGTAGAATGACAACGCTCATTTGGGGTCTAGAGGATTGAGACGCTCCTCTTCCTTGGAAGGGTGAGGCAGAGGATAGAAAGTAGGTAAGGTGATCGAGTAACCTACATCACAGGGTGTAACCACCTTCGGAAGAAAGAAAGCCCACGTGCAAAGCATCACTTTGTCAGGAAGGATAAATACAGAGGCTTAGAAGACAAGGCCTGCAGCTGTATAAAACATCGGGCAAATGAGATGGCCACGAGGAAAGCTGTTCTGATGGTGAGCAACTGCAGATAACAATTGTGAAGTGGCTCAAAAGGAGTGCACATCAAGAATGCCAGATCCACGTCGCACTGAGGTATGATAAACGGAGAAGGTTGGAAAACATGAACCAAACCTTTCAAGAATCTATGTACAATACGAGATTTGGCGAGAGAGGGTTGATCAGGCAACATGGAGATAGCCGAAACATAGCCCTTAAGAGCACAGCCCTGTTGGGCAAAATAAAGAATAAAGAGAAGAACCTGAGAAAGGGGGGCAGAAAGACAATTTACATTTCTGTCGGAACACCAAGCCACAAAATTCTTCCAACAGCAGGTATATGCAGTCTTGGTGGGGGAACACCAGGCTATCAAAATAATGTCAAAGACTTTAGGAAGAAGGTAAAAGTCTATCAACTGCTGCTGCTCAATCTCCACGTAAGAAGACGAGACTGGACAGATTCTGGTGGAAAACCCTCCCCTGCTGCAGCGACAGAAAATTCTCCTGAAGAGGCAGCCTGGTAGCCTGATCGATGACCATACTCTGTAGCTCAGGGTACCAGACTCTCCATGTCGAGTCCAGAGCCACAAGAATAACTAGGGGAGTGTTGACAAAGGAAACTGTACCTCTGGGACCACAAGTCCCAGCCCGCTGTGTGCCCGGAGGGCTGACCATCCCTCACCTGCCCGCAATTACCACTGCGTGGGACTGCTGACAAAGGAAACTGAACCATGGGGACACACAAGTCCCTGCCTGTTGTGCACCCGAAGGAGGGTAGACCATCTTGCACTTGCCTGCAATTACCACTGTGTGCTATAAAGCTCTTGGAGAGGCCCTGCTGCGTGGACCGTGCCCGGACAAAGGCAGGCTAGTCTACTCCCTTCGGAGGCTGGGCTTGGCCCACCCTCTTCCTTCTGTGATCATGGAAGTAGTCACCTATCGTTGGGAGCACAGTGAGTTGCATGAACATTAATTGAACAAAATGATGGGGAAGCGTAAAGCAACTAAGTCACTACCTGCCAAGGGCAAAAGACCAAAAGTAATAAGAAACGCAGGGTTTTCAGTGTGATCTGGATAAATAGATATACACTTGTGACAGCTAGGGAGCCAACCAATGCAGCTGTGTCAAACCCAATAGGTCCCAATTCTGTAAACCGAGGGCCCCTGTAAATAGAGGAGACCCTAGAGCAGGGGAGTGAGATAACATAACGTCGGATATGCTAAGGTGCAGGTGTAATAATCTAGAAGCAAATAAATTAATTGGGAAAATTAATACTCTAACAAATGAGGTTTCAGATTTAAAGGGCATAGTTCGATCCCTAATAGCTCAATTGAAGGGCCAAGAAGGATTACTATGCTGTAAGTGGATGGGAGTGAGCGATGTACCATCCAAATTACCCTACACACAGAACGTAGGCTCTCCCACTATACATGGTAAACTATGGCCCAGTTCAGCCCAGGCGTGCCATAACTCCAATGGATAGTCGCCCTGGTGAAGGAAGCACAATATTGAACGTGATAACCCAATAGGTAGAGATACCATGCCACTGATGAGACCACCAGACATGGAAGGCCCTAGTGTTTCAAGTATTCCACTTAAGGCTCAACAGTACCAAATGGCACCCATAAAACAACTAGAAACAGTGAGCATGTCACATAACATGACCCAACATAGGAGGGTCCCCAATCCTACACAACAAATGGAAAAAGCAAGCACACCATATAATAAGACCCAGTAGAGGAGGGTCGCCTACTCCAAAAACATACAATATTTCAGTGAGCATCCAATATTTCAGTGAGCATCCAATGGAACTAGGTAACATAGAGTGTACCCAACAAATGTTCCAAAGCTAAGTCAGGCAAGCTGGCAAGATGGGGACTCCCTTAAAAACAGTCATCCACTAGATCAGGCACAAGCAGCAAATGTCTGTTGACTGTGGGCTCGGATGTAGTGAGAGCAGAACGGTTAACCAGCAGGAAGGGTAGTATGATACCACAGCACTTACTGTTAGAAATAAATCAATAGCAGACAGTGATCGATCTGGATTTAAGATCTAGCTTACTTTTAAACTACACAATGAGGTTTAAGCTCCACAGACTGACTGATAAACATCTTCTACCAAGGAATCAGGACGCCTGATTAGTCAACTAACACACAATCATGGCTTGACAACTCTTGAGGCAGTAGACTGACTGAGCCAGATTACAACAGCAGGCCAAGGCCAAGAATCAAAGAGAACGCTACACTTAAGTCCAGATAGGGCTATGCACCAGGTACTACAGAGGGATGAAAGAGGGAGATTGGTTAACAAACTTGGCATGGAGACAAGGCAAGAGGCTGCACTAGGTACCTCACGAAATTCTGATTTGGAATCCATAAGCCTGGTCTCATGGAATGCCGCAGGATTAGGGAACTAAGGAGCCAAAGGATCCTGAATGGAACAAATGCACCAATCAGTTCCATTTCTGTCCCTCCCAGGAGACTTGGCTATTGGACCCTCCATATATATGTTAGGGTATAAAAACCTACTAAAATAATGCAACCCTTTCACCAAGCAGGAGACAGTCAGGGGGGCTGGTCCTATGGATTAAAATCTCCCTAAGCATTTCAGTTTGCATGTACCCCATAGACTTGCCAGACATTCTGGGAGTAAAATTAAGTATCCACAATAAGACCTTGTTACACCTGTTTAACATATATGTAAGACAAAAGAGAAGCAACTTGGAGTCACAGGTTGTAGAAACATTAAATCGTGTTCTTAAAACTATATGCCCCAAAAATACTATCATTACAGGTGGTGATTTTAATTGTATGTATGAGTCAATAAATGGCCTAGAACTATTTATGGAGGAGGAGGATATGGTAAGAGGTATTCCTCAACTAGCGGCTTGTCCAATGGTACCGCGCACAGGAGTCTTGAGGGCGTGCAATGGCAGGATTAGCTTAGATAATGCCAGCCTATATGAATTTAAAAACATCAGTGTTCAATCAAAGTTAGATTATATTCTGCACAGCATAAACTTGTAAACTTCGTACTTGTGTAGCGCACATCTACCCTGTGAGTCGGGCATCTTGGCACTGTACGCATACCGCTGTGGAACCCTTCCTGGCTTTCCCTGTGAAGTGCCCACTCCTGGGCACCCCCAAGGTGAAGCCAGGCATCCCAGTGCTGTTGGGGCCGTTGTGGAGATTAAGCAAGCTATTGCCCAGAGTTACAGAGTGGGACCCATGATTAGATTGGCACCGAGGTGAGAGTTATCAGGTCCGAGGAAATTGAGCCCAAGACCCACCGAGGCAGGAATTGAACCCTGGTCTCGGGCCAGACCTCTGCATCAGGGTCTGCCACTCTAACCGTTGAGCCACACTTCTCCACACATAACCACAGGGAATAGGATACTCACCTTTAAAATAGATAGCAGAGAAGATAGCAACCATTTCCCGTTATGTTTAGAGATTGAAAAGGTGCCTCCCAGAAATGCTATCTCTTAATAGGGGCACATTAGTAATACAACCATCCACTGGAAATAACCAAAGGTCAGTAAAATGGCCTTCTATACTGAACAACTTGGGGACTATGGCCAATATCTTCTCTAAAGTAATGAGCCCCTATGTTGATAGTACTTCACCTCACATACCAGTAATAGATATACACCAATCCGTGATTACAGTCTTAAGGACGCATTTAACAAAGTTGCCAGCACAAATGGAAAAACAAGGGGCTGACAAAGATTCTTTGCATAAACCTTGGTATACGAAGGAATGCATAGAGGCCAAAATGTTATCACTTAAAGTTTTAAAGACTGGAAATACACTAGTTGTGTGAGATGTCAGGGCTAACTAGAAAAAAAAAACATTATGAGCTGACAGGAGCTGGGAAGAAACGAACAGGAACGATTTGCTCCAAGCTGCTCAATATAAAGATACCACCAGATTTTGGAAAATAGCTGCCCATAGGAGCAAGGACGCACTAACTGGTACCGAGCACTATTTAGACCCCAATACTTGGATTAGGCATTATACAGATCTCTATTCTGAACCCTTGGAGTATTCTCAAGAATTGCAATGGTCTGAGTAGCTCAACAAATTAAGCTATGGAATTAAAAACCTTTTTTAGCATAGAAAAAGCTTTGGAAGCCACTGATGCCATTAAACCGGAAAAAGTTCCTGGTCTGGATAAAATCCTGGGAGACCTATTCAAACATAGTAAAGAGACATTGGCTCTTTATGTTAACTTAAATAGTAATGCAGTGGCACTGGAAGCGCCAGTTTCCCCCCGTGGAAAGGGGCTAAAATAGTCCTGATTTACAAAAAAGGGAGTAAGCAAGAACCCGGCAACTATAGGCCAATCAGCCTTATAGATGTACTTCAAAAAATATATGGCAGGCAGGTCCTGAGTAAACTGAACGATTGGATGGATGTTAACAGCTTATCAGGCAGGGTTTAAGTCTTACAATCAACCAGGTCTTCAGGCTTCTATGCATCTTGTGGAAATGCAGCAAATTGAGGGGAGGGCAGATGTATATTGCAATTATAGACCAAAGGGCAGCTTTCGATCTTGTTCCCAGAGGCCCTTTATGGGTCTCACTGAAGAGCCAAGGTGTGCTTAATGACCTCTTAACTCATATAATCAGGTTGCATAAAGTCAATTATGCCAAATGTTTGCTGGTGTCTGCATGGCATACTTATAGAATCTATCCCTATTAACAGAGGAGTGAGGCAGGGTTCCACTCTACATGAATGATGTAGTTGACCCAGTGGCGTACCAAAGCCTCCACAGCCCCCGTGGTGCTTGGGGTGGGGGAGGGGTTTCTCCGTGTATTTTGCAAGTGGGCTCCATCAAGTTTCGTTACATCAGTGAGTTGACCATCTTAAGGAATACAACCATGACCCTCCAAAGTCTGTGTTCCCGTGCTACTCTTTGCAGATGACATCATTCTAGTGTCACAGACACCAAGGGGTATCCAAAAACTACTTGACTGGTTCAATGCATATTATGCTGCAAAGGGGCTAGACATTACCACTGACCAGACTAAGTATATAGGCATTAACCCCCACAGGACTTTCAAGAAAATCCTCACAGTCCATGAGCAAAAACTCAAGCATGTATCAAACTTTAGTTACCTGGCCAGGACGCTTAATTCTAGGTTATTATGGCTCCCCCCACTTAAACAAACCAAAAGTGGCCCTTGTACATAGCCCAATAGCTATTACACATAATACACCAAAGACTGACCTCTAAAATAAATTACCCCGGCCATTTAGATTTGTAGACACAAGGCACAAACTGCAGCCTTATATGGGTCTGAGCTATGGGGTAAAGGGGACCCAAAACAGCTTGTGCTAAGAGAAAACAAGTTCAAGGGGGGACTACTGGGTTTACCCGTGTCAACACGACTGGTGTCCATGTAGGAGGACCTAAACATCAAACAAATAGAGTATGTAGTAGTCTTGAGACCTATGTTCTATTGGGTAAGACTGTGGACAACCCAAGAATTGGTACACCATTTGGGAAGCTGGGAAATGGGATTCATTGTGCGCAGGTCGGAGCACGACTACAGGTCGTGGTCGGGCTCAAGACACCAGAGTCAAACAAGGTGTGGCATGGAAAAAGAACTGACATCGGTGCACCTGGATGCTTCCTATATGGGCACGGACAACGCATGTGGAGCCTAACACCACCACCTACCAGCATGCAAGGGTATTGCTCACGAAAAATCTTCCAGATCCAGTCTGACGCCTGGGATACTTCTAGGGTAGGGGTTCTGCAGTTAGAGGTCTCTATCAGATAAGATAAACCACCTCAAATCCATCTGTATTCTCTAGAAAGTCATCATAGCTCACATCTATCTAACAGATGAGCTCAGTGCCCTGATGTGGCTCTTTACACAACTGCAGCCATCACAGTGGAGATCATAATGTGCAAGAAGCAAAATAAAATGTAAATGACCTTCACTAGTTATACACCCAGGATCTAAAACAAGAGCCCTGTGATCATCACATCAGGACAGCTCTAACTCTGCTCCAATTTACAAAAAAAAAAAGATCAAGACACACGTTTAATGAACACTACATAATTGAGGTAACAATCCACCTCCACTTTCGGAACCCAGCCTCCACTCCAATCAGTGACAGACTGTATCTTTGTCTTTGACCTTGCACTGCACTGTGCTCCTTTTGAGTAGCTTTTCTCTATACAAATATCTGTATATACCTACATAAGAATAATCAAGGTTCCTGGGAAAAAAACAATATTGATCATGCAAGTGATTTGGATATAAAAGATGTTGTTTTGCTCTTCAGGTTTTGGTTCTTGCCCTCAATTGATGGAGAAAAGTGTTGGACATATAGGAACTCAGAAACTACAATGGTACTAAAAGGCATAATCAATGACAATACGTTTGCTAAATGCAATAGGACGTCTTGTGTGCATCATAAAATTTTTTAACTTTCCACACAAAAAATGTCAAACGGTAAGGCTTTAATAGGAATGTAGATCCTTTCTGAGTTCCATAGGCGTGGGGAGCTTGCTCCAAGTCTTTTTTGCTTATTGGAATGCACCACTTTTAACCCTTGGATTTTTAGTCCTGCTAATTATATAATATTTACTTGTTTTTACAGAGAAATGAATACTTCGGTTTTTAAGATTCTCATTTTGTTTTAATGGTGGAAAAGATAATTATCACTGTGTACTCCTTTCCCCGTATACTTTTGAAAATTGAGAATACATTGGCAATTTATAACAATATGAAATGAGATTTAATTTGTAAAGCCACTTATAACCACGAGCAAGAATAAACTGCATCTTTGCCAAACCTACCACCAATTGGGATGTTTTAATGAAACATGTAGAGTAATGTGGGACAATTTCTCACCATCATTGTAGTCCTGGTGATGATATGGAATGTGATACCTGCGAGGATATGTTCCACCTTTGCCAAATTTCTCAAAGACAGGGCTATCGTAGTCTATTAGGAATAGATAGAAAATCACAATGCAGTGATAACCCCACAGCAAGAAATGACAAAATATAAAGTTCATAAGTACAATTATACAGTATTATACAGTACAAACATTATAGCACAGACCTTTATCAGACCCCAGATTTCACCCCCAAACACTCCATAATTTAGTCAATAGCCCACATGAAATTAACATCTGCTCTTGCAAACAATGTTGGGACATTTCATCCAGGAATCAATGACTACACATACAACAAGAGCCAATGTATTTTAATTAGCAAATTGTAGGATTCAAAAATGTTGAGCCGGTTTGGTAAGGTAGAACATGCTTTAAGTGCAATAGCCACATCGACATGAAGAACTCAGATATGCACGGAAAGAGACATCTTCATCTCAAAGCTCGTCAAAGAGGAGTGGATATCAGGGAAGAGACTCAGTAGTCTGCTTAAGACAACTTGATTTCATTTTCAAGAAAGGTTGTTAGAAAATCGAGCATCAGTAATCCTATATGCCTATATGTTCGAGTTAGACAGAAAATGAAAGAGCTGACTTTGTTTTATGAGTCCTGTAGTTTTAATATTTGAAGATGTGTCAGTTGGCCCGAAATATCTATTTATACTCTCATAAACAAATCCAGATTTGCCCATGTGTCATCTTTACCTGAAAAGTCTTGGTGATTGTCTGGATAACTTTGAGCTCTTGGCATCCGAGACTTTGGGTAGCTGTCGCTGGAAGAAAAATAAACTTTGTAATATGAAAACATTAAAATACCATTCTAAACCATCACCACTCACTGCTGAGAGCTCTATCGGAATGTAAGGCCTGGACCAAATGCAGTAATAGTTGCAGATTCTGTCATATATGTGAATGCAGTGGAAAGTTCCAAGCACATGTTTTTGTTTCAATAAAGCGACATCCTCTGCAGAAGAATCAACCCAGAAGTTCACTTCTTTGCACTACAGATCCAAGCAATCAAATACTTTAATCTCCTTCCTGAACAATGTTTAAACTAACACACAGTAAAAGAAGCACTGCCAATGCCATCATGTTTAGTTTGCATGCAATACCAACAATATACACACGGTGATGCCATTGAACCAGGCATACAAAATTGCGAAGCAAAAATAAATAAATCAGAGGCCACTTTACACACAACCCAATGTTGTTTGCATCAGCGACATGCTATGGCTTTTTAATTATGGATCACATTAGTAACTGGAACACACAGCAGAAGTGGTCTATAGCTTGACCTTAAAAACAGCCTGGCATAAACCATGTATTCAGATGTAGAACCACAGCTGAGGGAGGAGCGGAGCAGTACAACCAGCTCGATTCACCTCGTGGGCAATGGTCCCTTCTAATATATAGAATGAAACTGATTAAAATAAAATAAATATATTTCAAAACAATTCACCCATTGAGGGGAAACTGTTCTAAATAACAAAGGTGTTAAAGGACAGAGAAATACTGAAATGTTGGAGCAGAAGTTCTAAACAATCAATTACTTTCTGGAATGTCTGTTCTCTACAGAGCTTCCAACATTCCAGTGTTCTACTAATGTTTAATTTTAAAGAAAAGAAGGTCAATGAATTTCACACAGAATGGGTACTGACTGAAGTATGCAGAAAAAGAAAGGCAGAAATTGTGATATCCTGTTGGTGGAATTATTACATTTTTGTCATAACAGATATAAATTGCTGAATCTTGCAACTCGTATCTCCAGCAATAATGGCACTTCTTGCAAAGAGTAGCAAAGTCCTAAAACATGGCTCACTAGGTGAAGCAGTAGGGTCGTACAAAAACAGACCCACTGATGCCATTGTTGGGCAGATCAGATTAAGAGTGGGAGTTCTGAAAGGGAGCAAACAAGGGACAGTCTTAATGGCAAAGCCAGCGTTGTCCCAGAGATTCAGAGAGCTAAGGAGAACTTCTAGTATACAAGCTTGAAATGTTGAAGTAACGGTCTTTCTTATAGTGTACTGCTTCTGATTATGCTGCTGATTATTGGAACTATACTTTAAGTTTTAGGTAACCTCAAATAAACTGAATCCAACCAAAACATTGACAGTGAGCCAGTGCAGGCTTATTAGGATTGGATGGTGGGGGTTTTCTGTGTCATTTTTTCAGAGCCAGCAAACACCTTAAAGGCTAAACTTTGAACTTTATGCAGGCAGTCAACCTGATTTTCAAGTAGGAGACAAAAGACGGCCTTGGCATATTAAGTTGAAGTTACTCGGGAGCTGACAGGTGCTAACTGGGGGCTAAGTGAAGAGGTTGTAAACATCTGCTTTAAAAGAAAATCCCAATTAAGAAATGCATCTTCAAGTCCCATCACCTGTTGACAAATTAGCAAAAAGTAAATGGATGCTCAAAGTATGGGATAGTGGAATGAAAGCTTAACCTTGTTTTGGAGCCAATAATTAAGACTGGTTTCAGAGCCATTCAGTATTCATTTATTACTTCGTATCTCGTGCTCCAAAACAGTTATGGTCTTTAAAGTCTAAGAATAATTGTGGGATCCAAGGACGTGCACACAGAATAAGGTGTGATCAGCAAGGGAGAAGGGAAGTGTCAGTGTGAGTCTGAACCGGAAAATGTTATTTTGTCAATGAAAACATCTTTCAAGTTGAAACCCACGTCTTGGGAGGCAATGGGCAGACACCAGGTAGCCTGAATACACTTTACTACTGGACTGGGATGCAGTCCAGAGTAGTTACCAGTGGCTAAGATGAATTCAAGCATTCAATCGGCTACTTTTTTTTTGTATACTTCAGTGTGACACTACGTGCGACGGATCCGCCCAGACATGTGTCCCCAGCTGTGTGTGCCACTGGACCAAGCTGCCTTAACTGAAGAGCCCCAATCAGAGCAAAACTAGTCTTGGTTGTTTGTGTTCTGGATTAAGGAGGACCAGGCTTAGCAGTTTGGGCTGGATTGTTCTGACTGGAGAAAGGTCATGGCTGTCTTGCATATGGCTGGGTCCAAACTGAGTTGGCATGATTTGTAAAATAACAATGAACTAGGATGCGGCCAAAGTAAATATCAGTGGATGAAACGAATTCAAGCATTCAATCCAAAAATTTTGTATATTCAAAAACTTTAACAAAAGCCATGAAGGGTCTTTAAGGACAGTTAAGAATGCTCAATATTTTCTTCAAAGGAAAGTATTGTTTGCTTTGCCAGTACACAATTGAGCAACTACATAAATTAGGATGTAACTTACAATATGTGGCAATATCAGAGGGAAATAGGGATTGGCAGTGGTAAGGTGCTTCGTTTCTGCAGAGGAGCTACATTTATGGACTAAAAATAGGTGCTAGCTAGGGTGATGCATTTTCGCTTCCCGGGACGAAGCATCCTTTCCGAGGAAATTCTTTCAAAGGGGATCAAGAATACCAAGATATAAGTTCCTTGATAAAAATAGGCTGAACATTAAGCATGGAGCAGTTGTATAGTATACAAGCCACATCAGAGGTGCGGTAGAATTCAGGAGAGTAAAAGCCCACCTGCAGTTAAGAAAAGAAGCTGCGAGTGTGCTGTAGTCCGGGGAGAAGAAACCTTCGGAAATAGCAATGCAAGAAGACTAATAAGCAGAAAGTAAATACAAAGGCATGTTTAAAATATGTTGACAATACGAAGGCCTCTTTTCTGGGTCTACTGATGTGCTGTAAGGTAACATCTCTGGACGCACACGTCACAAAGATTACACGTAGGACCGAAACAAGGTAACAAAGGATAATGGAAGCAGGTGGCCAAGATATTCAAATGTATACCATACCTCAGACATTCTGAACATTTATTCCTTTCTAGCTAGAAATCAAATGATCAAATGAGTGGTGTACTCCTCCTTAATTTTCTGATTTTCAAGGAAGAATATACAAATCCTTCAAATTTCATGTATGGAAACATCTGACTTTTTTTTTTTGGACTTAAAAGTAACTTGTATGAGATGCTATCAACCAACCGCAATTCGGCAAGTGGAGTAACAACTTGGTATATTTTAACAGCAAAATGTATTTGTGTACTCAAATTATTTTTACATCTTAAGCAATTTTATTTGTAATTATTTTGTTTCTCAACAAAACACACAATACATGTATCATAGGTGTGCATAACTCCTTACAGCGGTTTTCTACCACATTATAAGATGTTCTACTAGCTACCTTCACTGAAATAAATACGTTTGAGTTCACATATGATAAGACAACCAAATCCCTAGCATACAGGTCAGAGTTTATAGTGCAACAACAGTAGAATACATAATTATGTATTACATTATCAATTATATTTACACTTCAATACATAATTATATCAGACTGTTCGACCGGACATCTTTGGTGTGATATCCTACCAGACTTTTTGCCTTCTCTACCCCGTTTTTGTTGAACTCATTTTGTTGGCATTAGGACTCTGCACACTTTAACCCTGCTAACCAGTGATAAAGTGCTTGTATAGACCAAATTAGCGCATTCAATTTAATTATAAGCTCCTGATAAAAGTTACTACATATATCCAGCGGATGTAAATTAAATGCTACGTCGGCTGCAGCACCTACTGTCCCGCCCACTAAAGTAGCACTGTAAATGCATCCCAGGCCTCACCACGCACATCACTATCACTCATTTGTGAGCTTGCCTTTCAAAAACCCTTTGCTATCATTAGTAAATGCTTTATGTTTGTCTCTCTTTGGGGCGGTTTTGTTACCGCTTTACAGACTGCCCCTGTTACATGGGTAAGTGCACGTTTGCCGATAAATCTGACTGAAAGCAAACTTCTTTTTCCTTTTGTGTGTCTCCTTTGCGCTCAAGCTCATGGCGGCCGTGGCACTTTGAATCGACTCGTTTATATCAACTGTTTTACTTTTCATTTTCAATTTATGCGGCAAGTAAAGTCCAGTTAGGAATTTACAACGGCAATAGCTCTAACTCGAGCAAACGCTAGACCCACTGCATTGCAATGCTTGTTATCTTTATATTTTCAGGTATGAAAATAGAACATTTCCCTATAGAAGAGTCTTGTTGATAAAAGAAGGCTATTTTCTTCTTCCTTACAGCCAGAAAAAAAATGTTGGGCTCTGATAGGGAGGTGGGGTATACTGGCATTCGAGATTAACATTTTATTGAGTTATAGATACATGTACTCCTGTCTACACCACTCAGTTAATGGAGATCACAAACTGAAACAGGTAGTGTCACAGTGCCAATGTGCAGAATACAGACCACTATGCCGATATGGAAGCCATAATAAATAATGCAAGGTAATGGAAGAATGAACAAAAGAGTTATAATATCCAACAAAAAGACTCCAACCCCTCCACTCGCTGTGTTACCCACCCCTGCATCCCAAACCTTCACCACCCATCACATCAACCTCCAGGGAGTTGAAACCCAGCAGCGGATACCATCAGAAACATACCAGACTAATTACCACCAGTCCAGAACCTTAGGACTCGTACTTGCAATATCAAGGGCACACAAATATTTGGGGCATGTAATCTTAAGGAATTCAGATGATAGTGTTCTTAGGCAGGCCTTCCAAAGAGACTACAACCTGTGCCCCTGCCTGCTAACCCCAATGAGATATTTTCCATGCCAAGCAAAGTCCAAACCCGATGTAGCCAGGTTCAATAGGTTTGGAGAGCTCTCCTACTCCAGAAAGCCAAGTATAGCTTGTTCGGAAGCCCTCAGCAAAGGGTGATCTTATTGCCTTGTTTCAATTTCAGGGTTATGAGAGAATCCGCCGCCCCAGAATAACATGCTGGAAATCTCAACAGAGGGATCCCATACACAAGATCTATCTCATCCAGGACCTTTGTTCAATACATCTACAGTTTGGGACACTGCCATAATAAATGGAGTAGCAACCCAGAGTTGCTGCAGTTTCTTCAACAAATATCACTTTTGCTGGGATTCCACCTGTAGATCCTGTTGGAGGGTAGTACCAGTAGGATTCAAGCTTTGGAAGCATTGAGGTACTTGATCCCTTGGCTGTTGAAAAAGCACCCCCACTCATTTAAAATTAGCGTTCTGCCACTGAAAAATCCATTCCCGGAGTAAAATCTTGGCTCCCTACAACAGGAGTTAGAGGTGAGAGACCGTTTTTGACCATAACCGGGCACCACGAGGAGAGTCTAGCCCAAGTAATCGGGATGAATAAAGGCCCAAGGAGCAGTGTCGCTGCAAACCCCCGGGAGCATTCCAAAAGTGGCTGCTCGAGATCATCTTATCTATGGTGCACCAGGCTTTCTCAGTGGCTACCCTCGCACACTCCACCATGTATCAGAGCAGAGCCGCATGACAGTAGTGCGTTATATGTGGAACCCCCAGACCTCCTTCAGAAGAGGGAGCGTAAATGACGCTTTAAGAGAGTCTGGCTCTCTTGCCCCTCAAATGAAGTTGTTTAGTGTAAGCTGAATCTGCCTGAGGGCCTTGCTTGAGAGACGCAAGTGTAAAGCCATAACCATATATAGGAACCTGGATAAGTCCATTCTATTACTGTTCTTATATGACCCAGACATAAAAGGCCCTGTTGTCCCACTTATGAAGCTTAGTACGAAGAGTTGTTAAAAGCTCCATGTAGCTGACTTCAGCAGTATCCTTCCAGGGTCGAGCAGATCTTAACTTACAGGTGCTTGATAAATTTCTCGGCCCAGGCTAAGGGATATCAAGCCCCTAGTTCTACTGACATTTGAGTATTTAAGTGTAAGCGGGATATTCAAGGTTTGTGACTTCTGAAGATTAGTTTTAAAACCCACAGCCTGACTGAATCTGTCCGCTTCCTCTAGGAGAGGAGGGCATGGAACTTGCAGGGTCAGTTAGTGTCAGCAGCAAGCTGTCTGTGCGTAGACAGATCTTATACTGTTCCGTGCAAATGGATAAAATGGAGGCTTTGCGTGTTGTGTCAGTGAGGGAGAGGAAATACGGCAAAGGAATTATATAGGTGGGTGAGAATTGGAGCTACATTGTAACAGAATGATTTTTTAAATAATTCTGTAAGACCATCTAAATAGGTTTGGAAGCTCTTTAAAGTTTTAAACAGCGAATTGCTGACATATCATCCACTACATCTATTGGGATCTCTAAAGACTATACAGTGCCGTGAATGTACTGGATGTTCAGGATTCCCTACTTGCTCCACCGTGCATAAGGTTTTATAGAAGTTCTGTAACTCCTGGTGGATAGTTTGATCAACTGTGTGAAAAACCCCGTCATTAGACCTTATCAAGGAAATCTCTCTAACTGGAGTCTAGCGCTCAGTTCATCTTAGCATTGGGTAGTGAGATCAGGATGTATATTTTGAGCACTGTAGATCAGTTGTGAAAAAGCTACATTCCATATACCAGACTATAAAATGTATTTATTTACTGTTTGATGTACTGCTACTGAACGCCTGAAAAAGAGGAGCTCTTTACTAGTACAACTGAAATGAAGCTTCAGAACAACATCACCAAGAAACAGAGGTGTAAAACAAAATATTTGGGGGATCATCTTTTGTCCTAACCCTTACATAGCCCAGATCAATTAAGGTGCAGAATAAGTGCAGCTAACACTTAAGGGGAACTTACAAATATATGGTCGTTTCTGAGCACAACTGGTACATCATGAGTTTGTTATTATTTATTAGAGAATAACTTTTTTCAACTTGCACTTCGATTGCATCTTACATATTTAGTAGGCAACATTATATCCTTAGTTAATATCACAACAATGTATTGAAAACCCTATGAGCAATTAAACAAAAATCCTTGTGTGTGATGTTTGTTCTCCACTATAGGGATCTTAATTCTACCCGATAGTCACCATCCAACCAGAGTATAAGTTGTGAGGTTCATGATTGATATTTGTTATGCACAGCACTGCTTTATTATGTTCACCTTTGAAACTTAATTTCAGTTTAAAGAAGGAAAACGGTTTTGAAGTGGGAATCTTTTCTGGGTTCACATGCTGTGCATTATTCCGCCATCTAGTGGTTGGGTCCGAAGTGTCTCCAAAATTTTCTTTGTCCTTCCTCTATTTTAGTGATTGTTTTGAGCCAGTTAAGAAAGAAAAGTGACTATCCGCACACACGTTAGTCTACAGAAATCTCAGTGATTATCGCGTGCTACTATCATACTCAATGATGGTCGCGTACTACTATCATACTATCGTGTACACGATAATATGTTTTTAAAAGTACAAATGCTCACTTTAAAATATGGCCCCATCTCATACTGTAACCATCTATCTTAACAGTAATTCCAATCACAAGGGAAAATACCATTCCTGAGATGACAAACAGATGAACAAAAACCCAACAGGATGGTATTAAAAACTGGCAAGAGGACTACAACTCTGAGAAAGTATTGAGACCATCAACTACAACCCTGTGTCATTGGCCTGATACATACTTAAGCCTCTCAAGGAAAAACAAAGACGAGGGGGCGCAATACAATAAAACATTTGAACAGCATGTGCACAATTTACAAACCTTTCCATTACAAAGGTGCAAACCTCTGATATTGGTATTGCCCCTAGGCTCTTACTAACTATACATCAGCAATGAGATCAGCAATCTTTTGATTGGGTGCAACTTGGTAACTGGACGGTTTTGCACGTAAATATTTACAACAATATTCACAAGTCTTTCCTTTCAAACTTGTGCAGACTCCCTTATATTACAAAAGAGGAAACAAATTATTTTATAGAGAAATAACTATCTAATGTGCCCTAATACGGAAATTATTCACTTTGTGAGTTTCATGCTAGAGAAAGAACTAGAGACTGTTGCCGTTATTCAATGTAGACACACACTAGTAAATACAAATACATTTGTAATCTTACCCATCTAAAGGACTGTCAAGTGATGGGCAGCTGCCCGACCCAGAGTTTTCAGGACTACTTAATGACAACGGATCAAGCATCTGTAGGGAAAAAACAAAATGACTTGATGACAAAGTATAGTAAGGTTGTTGCGAATGCATGCATTTGATTTTACCAAAATCACGGTACACTGGAATTTGCTTTTGAGCTGGTGGCCCCTTTCACTAATGACAAAGGAGAGATGCGCAGTACTGATTACAGTATGCGTTACTTTGTTCTGCTTTTTCACTCTTCAGTAAGCTTCCTTGGGGTTCCACACTAAACATCTCCCAAGTACTATATACACAGCTAATATCACAAGTTCCTACTATAAGAACCAGAAAGGGGGGGTTGAGGTGTCTGTGGGGTGGGGGGGGGTTCGGGGAGGCGAGGGAGTGATCAAAAGGTACAATGGGGGATGGGGTGGGAGTGCTCTAGAGGTCAAAAGGTACAATCCGTATAATGCTCATAGGCAGCAGCAGCCATGCTGGATGAAAACTTGTCTGCATATTGCCTCTATTAGTTCCTTTTCGAGTGGCTGTGGTTTCCATTTATCTGGTAATGTAGCTTGCTTTTGCAGGAGACCCGAGGAAGCTGTTGCAGGATTTTATGCTGTGGAGCTGGAGACAAGATCCCTGTGAGAGATCGAGAAGGGGATTGTCCTGCGCCACCTTTTGGCTATCCAGGAGGTCCTCTGAATATGGCACTGGCCTGAACCAGCAGTTGTCACATGCTTGATTTACGCCAGGCCACTGATTGCTGCGGTGCGAAAGAGTGCACCGCTCCTTGAAGCTAGACCTGGCCATAGCTGGTGCTGTGCTATAGGGGACATCTGAAATGCTTTATCCAGCCCCTGTTTTTAGCATCTGAATTCACTGCGTACAGCACTACAAAACATAGTGCGAGCCTGCATTGTCACTTTCTGGCCTTGTTACATGAACCTGGATCTGTGAGCAGATATGGAAGAACTGATCAGATTGTGGGTGCATGAGTGGGCTTGAACTCATGCTGGCCTGCAAGCGGTAATTTGCTGTACTATGGCAGATCTGTAGATCTCCTGGACACCTACAGGTCTGCTCATGCCCTATGGATGGCGGGAACTATGCGGTCAATATGGCAAGGGTGAGAGAAGGTCCTGTGAATACTTCATATTGCTGAAACAACATGCTACATGTTGGAATGTTGATCCTGGAAGCAAGTGAGTGTGTCCTTTATGGTAAGGATAGATGCCTGTGCCAAGGCCCTCTTCTGCTGACCCATGTTGTGGGGTCCTTGCGGATGCGACTGTGGGGTGGGGTGGTCCTACTTGTCATCTAGGATCTTGGGCCCCACCATTGACAAACTCAATCAGTCTTGAATGCTCCTATCCCTTTGTGGCAAAAACGTTATACTAGGCAAGAATTACTATAAGCCAACAAAGCTGCAGTTTGAGTCCTGTTCCATGAAGAAAATGTGAACACCAACGTTTGGGGGCTGAGAAAGTTGCTAAGGGCCTGATGGCACAAGAAGATTACCAGGGCATGAGGTCACTACTTAAAGAAATGCAGCACAGCTTAGTATCAGTTTATGGCAAGATTGATTCAGTTACCACCACAGTGGATCTCATGAATTGTAAAACAGACAAGCAAGATGTTATAAAGTAACATCATCTTTGGATGGTCACCATCGGTTTTTCATGTTTTTTGGGACTCACCTGCAGGTAATTTTCAACTGTAACACACATTGTATTTGCTCTGAACCCTTGAACAAAGTCGAAAGTAGCTTAAAACCCCCCCTCTCTCTTGCGCTCAATCCCCCTGCTGCTGCCCCATGGTCCCTCCCCCCCTTTTTCACGCCGTTTTCTGCTCCCACCTGCCAGCTGTCCTCATCCTCCCCACGCCCATCTGCGACCCGAACGCAACCAGTGCCAGGACCCCTGGTCCTGCCACCCACGCCTCTACACAGCAGATAAACTCTTCGCACTCAACCCAGGACGCAACAACAACTGCAAGCAAGCAGCTCCAGGCTTCACAACCCACTCACAACAACTCACTGAACCCAAAACCCCTGAAGTGCATCCTCCTCAACATCCGCTGCCTCCATAAACATGTCACTGAAATCTGGGACCTTCGACAGCATCACCCCGGACGTCACATTCCTCACAGAGACCTGGTCCAACAACACCTATGGCCCAGACATTGCCATCCCCCAGGGGTACAAAATCTCCCGGAAAGATTGCCCCCTTGGGGGAGGGACAGGGACAATCACCATCATCCACAGGTCCAACCTCCACCTGAACACACACTCTGAAGACTCCAAAGAAGCCACTAACCACTCCAGCCATCGCATAGAAACTGGACAAGAATAAGAGACGATCAGCTTACCGCCGCCCTCTCCATCGCCGCACCCACCATCGCACGCAATGATGACCCAAACACCGCAGCACACATCTTCCACAAGTGGATCACCGCCTGTGCCAACACCATAGCCCCCTCAAAAAGAACAACACCCACACAAAGAGAGCCAGCTGGTTCAACCCCGAACTCCGGGGTTGCCCACAGCAACTTCAAAGCCGCCACCACCGCACACCACCAACTCATCAGAAACACCAGAAAGACGGCTATCCAAGACAGGATCTTCTCACAAGCACACAACAGCAAAGAACTCTTCAACATCATCAAGGAGTTCGCCCAACAGCGAGACAACGGACATCCCACCCTCACAGGACCTATGTGACAGACTCAACATATACTTGCACCACAAAATCAAGACCATCTACGACAGTTTCAACAAGGACAACCCATGTGCCAAACCCCCCCCCAGTCCAACCACCAACAAACACACAATCTCCACCTGGACACCCCTCTCCACCGAAGATACACTGAAAACCATACACTTCGGGGCCCTCATGGACCCATGTCCCCATCACGTCTTCAACAGAGCTGCAGACACCATCGCCCCAAGCTCTGCCTCACCATCAACCGCTCACTAGCTGCCGCCACCTCCTCAAGAAACCCTCGGCTGACCCAACTGACCTCACAAACTTCAGCCCCATCTCTCGACTTCCATTTCCTGAGAAAGTCATAGAAAAAGCAGCCACCAGCCAACTCACCAAATTTTTAGAAAGCCACAACATCCTCGACATCTCCCAATCCAGATTCAGGTCAAACCACAGCACCAAAACGGTCCTCCTGTCCGCAAAAGATGACATCTGCTCCCTACTGGACAAGGGAGAGACGGCGGCACTCATCTTACTTGACCTCTCGGCAGCGCTCGACACAGTCTCCCATCACACCCTGATAAGAAGACTCCACGAAGCCGGCCTTAGAGACAGGGCCCTTGACTGGATCCAATCTTTCCTCTCCGGCAGAACACGAGTGAGACTCGCACCCTTCCTTGCAGAAGCCACACCCACCACCTGCGGAGTGCCCCAAGGATCCTTCTTCAGGCCCACGGCGTTCAACGTCTACATGGCCCGCTAGCCACCATCGTCAGAATGTACGGAATATACAATCTCCACCCTTGGAAACCTACCCACACCCACCAGACAAGCACGCAACCTTGGTATCATCCTGGACTTGACCTCAGCATGAACCATCAGATCAACTCAGTCTTCTCCAGATGCTTCTGCACCCTCCACCTCCTACACAAGACCTTCAAATGGATCCCCCTTGAGCACAGAATGACCGTCACACACGCCCTCACGAGCAGCAGACTGGACTACGGCAACGCACTGTACGCCGGAATCAACAAAAAACTCACCCGCAAATTATCCAGAACGCCACAGCTGCCAGATTGATCCTCGACCTACCCCGACACTGCCACATCTCACAACACCTATGCACACTGCACTGGCTCACCATTGAGAAAAGAATCGCTTTCAAAATCCTCACCTACCCACACAAAGCCCTCCACAACCTTAACCAGTGACTCAACTTCCACGTACCCCACAGGACCCTACACTCAGCCCAGCTCTCTCTCGCAGAAGTACCCCGCATCAGAAAACCCAGAACAAAAGGACGCTCCTTCTCCTACCTCACCGCCACAACCTGGAACGCCCTACCCAGCCATATCAGACAAACCACCTCCCTCCCCAGTTTCACAAAGGAAGTGAGGATAATGCTTTTTTATCCACCTCTGGTACATGCAACACCCTCCCCCCCATCTAGCGCCTTGAGACCCTAACGGGTGAGTAGCTGTGGTCTATAAACTATGTTTGATTCGAACATTATGTGTAAAACAAGCACATTTTAATGTCACACATGTGCTGAAGCCCAACATTGTGCCATCCACTTTGTGATCGTGAAAACATGATACAGGTCTTGAATTTAGGCTCAGTCTTCTGCAGCCTACCAGCTCTCATGCCTGCAGACAGACCTGTAAAAATAAACCCATTTACAGACCTAAAATCACATTTCTAAGCGCAAAATAAGTCACTCCTAAAACTGCCTGGTTGTCCATAAGTATGGGAGAATAGCGCCTGGAAAGAAAACATTCATAAATTACTACTAGCAGGTACCTACAATGACACTAAAATATATTTTTGCTGCATTGAGTTTAGCTGTTTCCAAAGGAAAGACTGGCTGAATAGATCACTATTTCTTGCATTATCTGGTATGAAAGAACTGCAGAAATCGTTCAAGAACTTTTTCTGCTTTTAAAAATCCATCTCAATAGAAGCAGCGGCTGGTACCTATAAAACGGTGGGGCAGGTAGCGGAGCGACGCCGAAAAGATTCACCCATGCTGGCTGCATGGCTCTCCTCCTCGGAGTACAAACAACCAGATCAGGTTTTGTACCCTGACAACTTCTAAACGAGACAGCTATTTTTGAGCTTTATAATTCGACTTTTAACACAAAAACTAATGACTAAAAAAGAATCCACACACACTTTTCTGAGTACCGAACAAGTAGAAGCACCATTTTTAGTTAGTGACCATTCACCTATTATCTGGTTATTACGTGATATTATTGCTCTACCAGTAACTTTTCATATTTATGACTGCAACAATATAAATCATTAGGCTTTTATGAAACAATGGACAAATCACATCTGTCCATTTGTGGAGGTTTCCTTTTTCCTACATGTGCTTGAGTGAAGAAGAGCATCTATTTATTAGTACACACAGCTGTAAAAACAGCACTCGCTTCTGTGTGATATTATTTCTTGCAGGGAACTTGTAGCGCTTTGATGCAAGGGTTAAGTTGTGTTTTATCAGTTATATCTACTACATCTATCCCTATGGACCATGAATTACTGTACAATTGTTCCAATTTGATGCTAACTAATGTTACTTGTTGTGGTTTGAAACCAGGCCAACTGGACAATTTACTTACCTTCGCTAACACCTTATCTGGCAGAGACAATAGCCAGTTGCAGATTCCTTACCTTAGAATTTCCCCCAGGCGTCAGTCTGGATCCAGAGATTTTTCTTGAGCAGTACCCCTGCGTGCCATTAGGTGGCGTCGATCCGCTCCACGTCCCCCATTGGCAGCATCCATACAGCATATGACATCATGGGTCCTATATAGGCACCACCCCGGCGCACTGACGTCACTTTCTTTTTATGAGTTTCCACACCAGAAGCGCAGCGCCATAAAGAACACTGACCACTGGTGTGTCAAAACTAAGGGGTGATACCCCGAATCCAGTCCCAGGATGCTTGTTTCTGGTCCAGGGAGGACCTGGCCTGGCAGTTTGGGTTGGACTGTTCCCATGGGGAGCAGGGTCAAGACTGATTTGCATATGGCTGGGTCCGAAACGGAATGGCATGGTGAGCAAAAAAACTGATGGGTTAAACCCAGATCTGTGACTGGGGGTGAATGTTTGATTTGTTCTGCATTCTGTCCATCAACTGTTCTTTTTGCAACTATCCCGGACAGACATGCCACATGCCAGCGCATTGATAGTAGTTTTTACTCTGGTGGAATGAGCTCATAGACCTTCTTGAGGCTGCTCCTTAGCAGTGTATTGCTGATCCAAATACAGAGAACAATACATCGGGAAATGGTCTGTTTTTTGCACTGTCTTGCCATTCTTTGACATGGAGAACTGGTCATCCACTCAATCTTCTTTGGAGCGATCTACATAAAAGTTCCAAACAACTGAGTCTCTATTCCTCCTTAGAGGGTTGCAGTGGTGCAAAAAATGTCAGAAGGGTGACAGCCTGTCCAATATGAAATGGAGTGACCATCTTTGGCAGATGGGAAACTGGGGTCGTCAACACAAACTTATCTGGGAAGACTTGTGTACTTTGGGAGCCTGTAGCTCACCGACATGCCTAGCTGATGTAATGGCAATGAGAAAGACTGTTTTTAGCATCAAAAGTCTTAACTGAACATAAGTGCAGCCCACATCAAAAAAGCAAGAAGTACATTCAAGTCACATTGTGGCATCAGAAAAGGTTTTTGCGAAACATACAATGCAAAGCTTTCGAAAATGTAATCAGAACCAGTGATTTAAATAAAGAAGGCTGATCCAGCAACAGGAAAATAAAGTCTAAACAACCGACAAACCACTTTCAACACTGACCAAAGCAAGTCCTTACTGGGTCAGGGACAAACCCAACAACAAAACACCAGACAATTTAATTTTCCACTGGATCAATTTGACGGAGGGACGCTGGGCCGCAAACATGACATCAACAACCTCAGGCAGCAGCTCAAATGAAGACAACTGTTGCCACTGAATCCCGAAGCATGGAGATGCAGATTTCCCAGGCTCGGGTGCAGCACCTGCAATGCTGCTGTGATAGAAGACCTTCCCGAAGCAGAAGACTGATCAGAGGACAAATCTTTATCCTAAGGAGTTCTGGGTACCAGACTCTCCTGACCCAGTCTGGGGCTATTACAATGACTTGGGCCCTGCCATTATTGACTTCCTTCCTTCAGAGCTTCGGTGCAACAGAGGCAGTGGTGGGAGGGCATCCAGGAGTCTCAAGTTCAAGTTTAGGCGGAATGCATCCCTGAGAGAGAGCTTTTGTGAAAACTCCAAAGAGCTGACATTGCAAGTTCTTAATATTTCAAACCTCTGTAGACACTTCAAGGTCTTCGGCAGGACAAGGGAATGGTAGCAAACCTGTCAGAAAATATACAACTTCTGCATGATGTCCCGCGGAGTCAGGACCCCAACAAACCTTCAGATTGGAGAACACCTAGTTTCCAATAAAACTGACGATGCCAAATGATTGGTGTAAAACCAGCTATTCATGCACCAGTACGTATGATTCATGTCTGCTGATGCAATGTCAGGAGACTAGGTGTTCTCCAATATGAAGACCCGATAAAGTATCTACAGGGGGTCGATAACGCTGATGCAATAAACTGCTGAATGTCCTTAATTGTGGATTTATGTACACTACACTCATTAAGTGAGTTCTGTACGGTTACAACTATATTACCAAGCAGTTGACAGTTTTTAATTTCCTGTTAGTGTCACATGTGCACTATTAATCACCCTTGTCACAATTCACCCGCACTGTGCCTCTTTTTCAAAGTATCTCTATGTAATGTATTCTTGTATCATAGTAAAAAAATAATAATACAATGATATAAATATAACTGTATGTGTATTTGTATGTGTATTTGTTCCCTCGAGGTTGTTTTGTTAGGCCTGTGGCACTCTCTAAGATAACCATTATTTCACACTATGGATCTATCAACCAGGTTCCCAGCAATATAGGGCTGCCCCTTATTTGGTCTGCAATGCATACAGAACGCCTCTGCAGGCCTCATCCTGGACATCCCCCGCCCCTGCCACATCACAGCCCACCTGAAAGACCTACACTGGCTCCCCGTCAACAAGAGAATCACGTTCAAACTCCTCACCCACGCTCACAAGGCACTGCACAACACCGGACCAGAATACCTCAACAGACGACTCTCCTTCTGCAACCCAACCCGACCCGACAGCTTTGCTTTGCCGACCTTGCCCTCGCCACCGTCCCACGCATCCACAGAACGACCGATGGTGGCAGATCAGTCTCCCACCTCACCGCCAAGACGTGGAACACTCTTCCCACCCACCTGCGTCATACACAGGACCTACATAACTTCAGGAGACATCAAGACATGGCTGTTCCAGAAGTAGCAGTCCCCCCTCCCCTCAGTGCCTTGAGACCCTCACGGGTGAGTAGTGTGCTTTACAAATACTCTGACTGATTGATTGATTGATTTGGTTTCTGTCTTCCTGGAAGTAATGGGTGTAACACCCAGCTCCTACTTCCAGTGCTGGAATGCTATTACTGGCTCGCTAGGCCAAGATGGCCTGCACTTCCTGCTGCAAGGTGGACATGTGGTCCTCCATCAATCACCCCAATGGTGGTGGAAGGTGCAAAGGGGTGAAAAGAAAGGAAAAGGCATAGTCCATGACAATTTGGAATACTTACTTGTCTGAAGGCATGGCTTGCCACCCTTAGAGGAAAGATCTGACCATGCCCAACATGGTGGCTGCGTGCTGGGAAGGAAACACTCAAATCGGTTTTGCGACTGCAATTGCTGGAAGGGAGGAGGACTGAGCTGCATGCTGTCCCTGATGCCCTAGACACTGTCTTTGCAAGCCATGACCTCAGTCACGAAAAGGCTGGATGGCCTGCTGGGCTAGCGGAGGGGTTTGTTCGCAAAATAAAAAACCCAAACAATATCCGGTGGAACTGTCCACTGGGGGCAGACAGACCCAAGAAGCGTGCTGTGCACTTGCTTTCCTTAAACTGTTCCATTGCTTAATCAGCTTTTTAGCAAAAGGTGCAAGAGCCATTGAATGGCTCATCAAAGGTGCCTGGACATCCCCGGTAAAGCCCATAGACCTCATACTTTTGTGGCGCTTAAGTGCCATTTTTTCCCACTTCCCAACCTAAACAATCTGTTGTGTCCAAGCCACAGCCAATCCCAAGCTTTGCTGTGTCAAATCCATCCTGAATACCCTGTGTGATGGATGGCCGCAGATCGAGATTGCTGGCAACATTTGAGCCGCTGTCTCATTGGGAATGTGAACAGCGACCTGAGGCAGCTAGTGTTGACAGACTTGAGAGCAAGGTTTGCAGATGAGAACATATGCTTCCTAAACGTTTCAATACGCTTTGATTCATGATCCACTGGAATGGAAGGCATTGGGATCAACCTTACTTGTGGATACCTGCACCACTAAGCTCTGGTGTGGGATGCTGTGTGACAAAGTCAGGGTTGCCTGGTGTTGGTCGATGCCACTGGGCTACCTACCTACTAACTGTGGTTCCGAAAACTGTTTCACCCAAGATGGTATCCATGAGGGCGTCATTAAATGGTAACAGATTTCTAGGCAAGGTATCAGAAGGGTGGCTGGTTGACGGCACTCTGGTAAAAACAGGGTGTGGTATCGTTACCAGTTGTGCTGGATTCCCCGAATTGGAAAAGCACAATGGGATGTAAATCCTCCTCCGTTGTAGGTGCAAAGGGAACAGTGCTGTAGGTGGCATCTGAACTAAAGTAGGCATGGTGCTGAACTCAAAGCAAGGTTGAGGGGTACACACGGCATCAAGGGCAGACCCACTCACGGAAGACTGACATAAGCTCCCTCCAGATCCTTGAGGCAGAAAAGCGCACCAGAGGGAACCAGTGAAGTGCTAAAAATGTGCAGCATTGCCTCCCTAAAGGCCTCTACTTGCATAAATGCTGCTAAAAGACAAAGAAATTCGGGGTGCATTGGAACTAGACTCAGGATTGGCTCTGGAGAAGATTGGGAGCAAGACCAGATGGCAAGTTAATGTCCTCTCAGGAGCTAGAAAATGGTGGGAACAGGCCTATTCCCAATTCAATGTCTTATGCTTCTTCTTGGACTTACCTGAAGACTACAACCATGATGGCGATCTGCTGTGGGACCTTCCTTTCCAGCTTCAACCAGGTCATGGCATGGTTTCTTCTGATGTTTGGCAATATACAGTTTTGCTGAGCAGTCCCATATGGACTTCCAATTCATCTGGGCACACTAGTAACAGTTCCTGGAATCGTGCTCCAACCACAGTCATCATACACACATACTTTTGAGGGTCTGTCATTGGCACCTGCTTGCGACAGTGATATTTTCCTATGTACATGGGAACATTTTGAGAAAAGGGTCTTGAAAAGACTAGGGATCAACGTCTAAAGGTGCGTAAAGAAAGGAACAGACATCAGCAGGCATGGGAGGCGCTTGTAAGAGCCACCTGCTCATCATGTTCAGAGCAAAAAAATCGTTGGCGCACAGCCAAGCAACGCCACCTACCAGTGCACAGCAGAAGATCCTGCCTGACACCTGGGGAATTTCCACAAGGTGAGGAATCTGCAGTTAGAAGTATTAATTGGAATAGTTAATTTGCTACGTACAGTGCAAGCCCTATGGCTTGTTTCTGTTATGGCATTAAATTTGTCATTCAGTTTTATGTAACAATATGGCAATAGGATAATGAGGACATATGAATCCATCCAAAAAAACTAGGTACATCTGATTCATTTGCATACTATTCTCACAAAGTGGACCAAGGTACAATTAATCCAGCAGGGTTATTCTATTAAACATGAGTCAGTTGGAAATGACTAAACTACATTATACCAAAATTGATCCCTACAGAATTTAGCTGCAGCTTTTTTTTATTTTTTATTGTGCAGTTCACACTAGGCTGCCTCTGCTTCTGAATAGTTCACAAATGGATTACAAGACTGGCACTGCCATCTGAAAATCTGATCAACCAAAATAAAAATTGACAGTTGAAGAAAAGAAAAAAGATAGCAAAATTTACTTGGTCCACGCTCTCTGGAATGAACTCGCCCTCGCTGGTGATGCTAGTGAAAGATCCATTTCGAACAACCTGGTGCTGCGCATCTGGAATGTAGCCAGGGGGTGGGGAACTGCGGTCTCTAGTCTGAATACCTAGAAAAAATTGTGCAAAAACAAACAAAACTCTTGAGCTGTTACAAGTCTGAACTCAGTGTTTAACACACGCTCTCATTTTGAACACCAGTTCGAGAAATACAAGCAGAACCAATGCTATGCTCTAAAAAGAATTGGAAAAAGGAGGCCTCTTGGAGCTATATCCTGAGATATGAAACAAATTAGCATATTCCAACGATTTCCAGGAGTTAAAAGGGCAACATAGATCTTCATAGTTCCTCTTATATTAGCTCATACTCTAACAATCACTCCCTACTACACTGACAGAAAAAAATGTTAATTAAAGGCACACTTTAATAGGGTAATTGTGTTATGAAGAGTAGCCCTACAGTTACAAATAATCCCATGCAGTCTACCATGCTTCAGTCATTTTTATTTAACAGTTTTGTATGGCACTCCTGCACTATGAAACAAATAGGGCACTTTACTACAGATCAAACAACAAATACATATCAGTAAACAGATATGAGAAAGGAGGTAAGAGTAACATAATAACATTCTATTTCAGGGAGTGTGTCCAAAATAAACGATCTGAAGTGCCACCTTAATAACATAAGATGAAGTATGATTCTTACATCTGCAGGCAATAAGTTCCAGAAAGTAGCTGCTCTTCTTTAAATGGATTATTTTTAGGCCCGAGGCCCTCAGAATTTAGTTCCTACTTCTCAGACCCTTTTCTCTCCAATAGATGTAGAGGAAAAGTGGCAAGATTTGATGGATTCTTCAGGTCAGGAGCTTTGTAGGTTAGTTATGCAATTCTAAATGTCATTCTTGCTTCCACTGTCAGCCAAAATAAACTGGAAAGGATTAGATTGTCAGAGGCTCTGGTATAAATACTGGCCAATCTCCGCTCCACAATTGAATGATGCCTTTGGTGATGATGGTGACAATTCTTTGGGCACTTTCCTCTACAAATTAAGCTAAACTTCTTCCAAAGGAAGCCATTTTTTAGGCTTTTGGCAGCAAACTGGATTATTGGAATTAACTCAAACATTCAAGGTATTTCTAAAAGAAATCCACAATTCTTCACCTTAAGATTTTCTATTGTTTTAGAACTACAGTAACTACTATTGATCTTCCATACACATACGCATTAAGGTTCTAATTCAAGTCTATGCATCTCTTCAGAGGTAATTGTGCTAACTGATGCTTGACAATTAAAATACTAATTTGTTTAACGGATGGAGCTTTTTGACCTCTAGTTTGACAAAGAACAAGTTACTTACCTTCGGTACCGATTTATCTGGAAGAGACATTCTATTCTTCACCTTAGAATTTCCCCCAGGCGTCAGTCTGGATCAGGAGATTTTTCTTCATGCAGTACCCTTGCATGCCATTAGAAGGCGTCAGTCGACTCGGTCTGTCGTTGGCATCGTGGTCGTCGGATATGATGCCGCAGGCCCTATATAGGCGCCACCCCGGCGCGCTGTCAGTTTCTTTTCACAACTTTCAACACCAGAAGTGCGGAGCTATGAAGACCGCGGACTCTGGTGCAGCAAAACTTGGGCCCTATATGGGGAGTCCCTGTTCCTAGAAATCAGTTTGCAGAGCGAGGAGGATGGGTGGGTCGGTAAGGAATCTGCAACTAGAATAGGTCTCTACCAGATTATTCATTAGCAAAGGTAAGTCATTAGTTCATCGGATAGAGACTTCTAGTTGCAGATTCCTTACCTCTTAAAAGATACACAAGCAATACCATCCCAGGGGGTGGGTCTGAGAACCAAGATCGTACTAGGAAGTCCTGCAGGACAAAACTGGCAAAGTACCTGTCCTTACAGACCTGACTGTCCAGGCAGTAGTGTTTAGTAAAAGTGTGGAAGGACACCCACGTTGCTGCCTGGCAGATGTCCAGAACTTGAATTGTGTGTGCTAACGCAGTGGTTGCAGCAGCTGCTCTGGTAGAATGAGTATGCAAGCCCTGTGGGGTTAGTTCTTAGCCAATGCGTAGCACATTTTAATGCAGAGAACCACCCATCTGGAGATGGTTCTATTATGCACTGCCAGACCTTTCTTAGCACCCACAGAGCCCAACAAAGAGTGGATTGTCTACCCTGAACTCTTTTGTACAATCAAGACAGAACGCCAATGCTCTTTTTGGGTCCAGATGGTGGAGTCTCTCCTGGGGGCGCAAAAAAAGTAGGCAAGGTGATCGATTGGCCTACATGAAAGGGCGTGACCACTTCAGGCAGTAAAGAAGCCCTAGTGCGAAGCACTACCTTGCGAGGGTGAATAGAGATAAAGGTGGCTTCAAAGAAAAAGCCTGCATCTCACTCACTCACTCTGGGCAGAGGTGATAGCTATAAGGAAGGCTGTTTTCAAAGTAAGCAGGCGAAATGGACAGTTGTGAAGCGGCTCAAAAGGAGAACACACTAGATAGATAAGAACTAAGTTCAAATCCCATTGCGGCATTTACAAATGGAGCAGTAGGAAAGAGATAGGTAAGACCCTTGAGAAATCTTCCAACAACAGGAGATTTAAACAAGGAGGGTTGATCAGGCAGTCTTAGGAAAGCAGAGATGGCGCCAAATAACCCTCTATGATCCCCTGAGCAGAACCCTCCTGGGCCAGAGAAAGGACAATCAAAAGAACCTCAAAAAGAGGAGCAGAGAGGGGCTCAACAGAATTGTCTGCACACCATACCACAATTTGTTTCCATCTACAGGGGTATACCATTTTGGTGGAGGGACGCCTGGCTGCCAAGATAACAGTGCAGACTTCGGGCGGAAGGTCAAAAGCTGTCAACTGCCGCCGCTCAATTTACACCCAAGATGGCGGACACTGGACAGGTTTGGGTGAAGAACCGTCCACTGCTGCTGCAAGAGAAAACCTTTCCGAAGGGCCCGTCTGATCGGAGGACTGGCCGGAACCATCGGGGATATGCCCTGATGTTCCAGCCATGTTTAGGAGCGGAGAGCCTCCTGACAAAGGATCCACAACCCCACTCTGCCCTGTTTTTGCAGTGTCACATGGCTGTGGTGTTGTCCGTGAACACCTGCATCACTTTCCCTTTGAGCGAGGGAAGGAATACTTTCAACACTAGTCTGAGCGCCCTGAGCTCCAAAAGGTTGATATTGAGCTCGGACTCTGCCAGAGACCAGATGCTTTCGATTTCTGCCTCTTCCATGTGGCCACCCCATCCCAGGTGTGATGCATCTGTCACTACAGTTGCCTCTGGCTTAGGAAGGGAGAGGAATCTGCCTCTGACCCAATCGCGCCTTGAAAGCCACCAGTGCAGTTCTTGAGCAGTCCCCTCCGAGATCTGGACCATGTGTAGGAAAGTACCATCTTGCCTGGCATGTTACCCCCATATTTCTGTATTTCTGTATATATGTTGTTTTAGTCTATGTGTCACTGGGACCCTGCCAGGCAGGGCCCCAGTGCTCATAAGTATGTGCCCTGTATGTGTTCCCTGTGTGATGACTAACTGTCTCACTGAGGCTCTGCTAACCAGAACCTCAGTGGTTATGCTCTCTCTGCTTTCCAAATTTGTCACTAACAGGCTAGTGACCAATTTCACCAATTCACATTGGCATACTGGTACACCCATATAATTCCTTAGTATATGGTACGGAGGTACCCAGGGTATTGGGGCTCCAGGAGATCCCTATGGGCTGCAGCATTTCTTTTGCCACCCATGGAGAGCTCGGACAATTCTTACACAGGCCTGCCAGTGCAGCCTGAGTGAATTAACGTCCACGTTATTTCACAGCCATTTACCACTGCACTTAAGTAACTTATAAGTCACCTATATGTCTAACCTTCACCTGGTGAAGGTTGGGTGCAAAGTTACTTAGTGTGTGGGCACCCTGGCACTAGCCAAGGTGCCTCCACATCGTTCAGGGCAAATTCCCCGGACTTTGTGAGTGCGGGGACACCATTACACGTGTGCACTGTACATAGGTCACTCCCTATGTACAGCGTCACAATGGTAACTCCAAACATGGCCATGTAACATGTCTAAGATCATGGAATTGTCACCCCAATGCCATTCTGGCATTGGGGTGACAATTCCATGATCCCCCGGGTCTCTAGCACAGATCCCGGGTACTGCCAAACTGCCTTTCCGGGGTCTCCAATGCAGCTGCTGCCAACCCCTCAGACAGGTTTCTGCCCTCCTGGGGTCCAGGCAGCCCTGGCCCAGGAAGGCAGAACAAAGGACTTCCTCTGAGAGAGGGTGTAACACCCTCTCCCTTTGGAAATAGGTGTGAAGGCTGGGGAGTAGTAGCCTCCCCCAGCCTCTAGAAATGCTTTGATGGGCACAGATGGTGCCCATCTCTGCATAAGCCAGTCTACACCGGTTCAGGGATCCCCAAGCACTGCTCTGGCGTGAAACTGGACAAAGGAAAGGGGAGTGACCACTCCCCTGACCTGCACCTCCCAGGGGAGGTGCCCAGAGCTCCTCCAGTGTGTCCCAGACCTCTGCCATCTTGGAAACAGAGGTGTCTGTGGCACACTGGACTGCTCTGAGTGGCCAGTGCCAGCAGGTGACATCAGAGGCTCCTTCTGATAGGCTCTTACCTCTCTTGGTAGCCAATCCTCCTTCCTAGGTAGCCAAACCTCCTTTTATGGCTATTTAGGGTCTCTGCTTTGGGGATATCACCAGATAACGAATGCAAGAGCTCATCAGAGTTCCTCTGCATCTCCCTCTTCACCTTCTGCCAAAGGATCGACCGCTGACTGCTCAGGACGCCTGCAAAACCGCAACAAAGTAGCAAGACGACTACCAGCAACCTTGTATCGCTTCATCCTGCCGGCTTTATCGACTGTTTCCAGGTGGTGCATGCACTGGGGGTAGCCTGCCTCCTTTCTGCACCAGGAGCTCTGAAGAAATCTCCCGTGGGTCGACGGAATCTTCCCCCTGCAACCGCAGGCAACAAAAGACTGCATCACCGGTCCTCTGGGTCCCCTCTCAGCACGACGAGCGTGGTCCCTGGAACTCAGCAACTCTGTCCAAGTGACTCCCACAGTCCAGTGACTCTTCAGTCCAAGTTTGGTGGAGGTAAGTCCTTGCCTCCCCACTCTAGACTGCATTGCTGGGTACCGCGTCATTTGCAGCTGCTCCGGCTCCTGTGCACTCTTCCAGGATTTCCTTCGTGCACAGCCAAGCCTGGGTCCCCGACACTCTAACCTGCAGTGCACAACCTTCTGAGTTGTCCTCCGGCGTCGTGGGACTCCCTTTTGTGACTTCGGGTGGACTCCGGTTCACTTTTCTTCTAAGTGCCTGTTCAGGTACTTCTGCGGGTGCTGCCTGCTTCTGTGAGAGCTCCCTGGCTTGCTGGGCGCCCCCTCTGTCTCCTCATCCAAGTGGCGACATCCTGGTCCCTCCTGGGCCACAGCAGCATCCAAAAACCCTAACTGCGACCCTTGCAGCTAGCAAGGCTTGTTTGCGGTCTTTCTGCGTGGGAACACCTCTGCAAGCTTCTTCACGACGTGGGACATCCATCCTCCAAAGGGGAAGTTCCTAGTCCTCTTCGTTCTTGCAGAACACAAAGCTTCTTCCAACAGGTTGCAGCTTCCTTGCACCCTCAGCTGGCATTTCTTGGGCTCCTGCCCACTCTCGACACTGACGCGACTCATGGACTTGGTCCCCTTGTCTTACAGGTACTCCGGTCCGGAAATCCACTGTTGTGGCATCGCTGGTGTTTGTTCTCCTTGCAGAATCCCCCTATTACGACTTCTGTGCTCTCTGGGGGTAGTAGGTGCACTTTACACCTACCTTTCAGGGTCTTGGGGTGGGCTATTTTTCTAACCCTCACTGTTTTCTTACAGTCCCAGCGACCCTCTACAAGCTCACATAGGTTTGGGGTCCATTCGTGGTTCGCATTCCACTTTTGGAGTATATGGTTTGTGTTGCCCCTATACCTATGTGCTCCTATTGCAATCTACTGTAACTTTACATTGCTTGCATTTCTTCCTTTTGCTATTATCTGCATAATTTTGGTTTGTGTACATATATCTTGTGTATATATCTTATCCTCTTACTGATGGTACTCACTGAGATACTTTTGGCATATTGTCATAAAAATAAAGTACCTTTATTTTTAGTATATCTGTGTATTGTGTTTTCTTATGATATTGTGCATATGACACCAGTGGTATAGTAGGAGCTTTACATGTCTCCTAGTTCAGCCTAAGCTGCTTTGCCATAGCTACCTTCTATCAGCCTAAGCTGCTAGAAACACCTCTTCTACATTAATAAGGGATAACTGGACCTGGCACAAGGTGTAAGTACCTCTGGTACCCACTACAAGCCAGGCCAGCCTCCTACACCATGTCAGAGAGTTGCCCGTGAAGCTGCGCCTACTGGAACTTCAGGTCCCACTGCAGAGCCCGCATATGCCATCTGGGATGATTCACTAGCCGGATGCAGGAGGCCATGTGGCCCAGAAGCCTCAGTCATTCTCACCAAAATCCATGATAAGGGGCTGAAACATCAGTATCATACCCTGAATATCCTTGACTAGCCACACGGGAGGACAGATCCGAAAATGCACTTTGTCCAGAACAGCTCTGATGAAAGGGAGCATCTGAGAGGGAGTAGTGTGTGACTTCGGCACATTTATAGTGACCCCCAGCGAATGCAGGAGGTCTGCCCTAGTCTGAAGGTGGGACGACAGCCTGGGGCCAGCTCGCCTTCAACACCCAGTCATCGAGGTAGGGGAAGACAGAAACCCCTAACCTGCGCAGAGGAGCTGTGACCACCGCCATCACTTTGGTGAACACCAGAGGGGTGATGGTAAGGCCAAAGTGGAGCACGATGAATTGAAAATGCTCATGCCCTACCACAAACCACAAGTAACGTCTGTGGGCAGGCAGGACGAGAATATGGAAGTAAGTGTCATGTAAGTCCATCGCTACCATCCAGTCTTCAGGGTCTATGGCAGATAGTACCTGAACCAGAATGAGCATTTTAAACTCCTCCTTCCTGAAGGAGAGATTGAGGGACCAGCAGTCGAGGATAGGGTGAAGTTGCTTGTCCTTTCTGGGCACCAGAAAGTAGCAGGAATAACCACCACAACCTACTATTGGCACAGGGACCCTCTCTATGGTACTCTTAGCCAAGAGAGCCATAACCTCCTCCCAGAGAAGTGCCAGGTGATCCTCCGTTATCCGATCGTAGGAAGGTGGCATGGCGAGAAGGGTAGTCTAGAAGGAGAGGGAGTAGCCACTTCGAACTGTAGGAAGCTGCCATGGTGTGTGTTGGACACCTATGGTGTTTGCACCTTATACCAGGTCCAGACAACCCCTATTAGTGAGTGAGACAGTGTCTAGGAAGCCAGGGCTCTCTAGTGATAGCTGTGGTGAGCAGCCAAAACTAATCTAGGAGGAGTGTAAAGCACTTACAATACCACAATATAAATATGTATTTATATTAGGAATAAGCATATAGAAACATCAAGCTTTGGCAAATAATAGCAGAGGCTCTATGGAGGGAGGGGGGCAAACCATATACTAAAATACTGGACTGCAAAGTTAGGACTCCCACCCAAGGATGTGGAATAGTTAGAGGGGAGCTGGGAGAGCTCTGAATCCCAAGAAGTGAGTATCTAGGTGACCCCCCCCCTCAGCAACCAGGAGAGCAGAGGTAAGTTACCTGGTCTTCCCAAAGACTAACAAGAGGACTTGGAAAAGGAAGATTGCAAGAACAGGGCCAGTCCGGTGAAACCAAGCTGTGGATTCCAGAAAACGACAACCTGAAAAAGAAGGAGACAGAGTCCAGTCCACGCAGGAGTGCCTAGGCGGGGCAGGAGCCACTACCCACCCTTCTGTGGATGAAGATCCGGGTCGACAAGGGAAGATGAAGATCAGATGTGGAGCCCAGTAGCTGCTGAGAGGTCCTTTGAGTTGGGCAGATGATGTCCCACGTCGCAGATAGTCAGTGGTCAGGAGGACCACCAACAAGCCTTGGCAAATGCAAATCTGGGCCAAAGAGGATTTGCAGAGAAGAAGAGGACTAGCAAGTTCCAGGGGACTTGACCCTTGAAATGGAGTCCGGGCTGACTCTCAGCAATCAGGAGAGCCAGCAGAAGCAGTTGCAGTCCCCACAGGCAACACATTGGCAGAAGGCACAGTAAGTTTCAGTGAGGGCCAGTCAGCACACTTGGAGAGGAGTCCCACGTCACTGGACCACCAGAGGAGAGACATCCCTTGCAAGGATGAAGTGCTGGAGGCCAGGGCTACTTGGAGCCTGAACATCCCTTGGAGTAGGAGTCAACAAGCCTTGGTTGCTGCAAGAGTCGCGATGCACAGGCGTACTGTCCTGCAAGGAAAGGCAAGAGCTCACCGTCTCCCAAGTTGGACAGCAGGAAAAGAGGACCACAGGGATCCCTCAGATCCACCACCTGTGTTGGAGATCCTTCCTGAAGCTAGATGGCAGAAGATCCCGGCAGCCGGTCGCTGTTGCCTTGGGTGCCTGCGGATGCAGAGGAGTGACTCCTTCACTCCAAGGGAGATTGCTTCTTGGTTCTTTGGTGCAGCTGAAGTCTTGCCGACCCCAGAGTATGCACAGCCATGGAAATGCTGCAATTACTAGAAGAGGCCGAAGAAACACTATTGCAAAGCGAGGTTGTCTCGGGAGTTGCAGGCTTGTTTAGTTCCTCTGAAGTCCAGCAGCGGTTTTGGTGGCTAGGAGCAGAAGAGGTCTATGCAGAGGAGTCCTGGTGGAGTCTTCCATGCCGAATCTGGGGACCCACCCGAAAGGTAGGTCCTTAAACAGCACTAAGAGGGGGCTTGGTCACTCTGCAGGGTGATCACCTATCAGAGGGGGTCAATGACATCAGATATCTGTCCTGACCAACCAGATGCTCCCAGGGGCCTGTGCACATTTTGTTTCAAAGATGGCAGAATCAAGGGGCCATCTGGAGCTCTGGGCACCATCCGTGGGATGGTGATGGACAGGGAAGTGGTCACTCCCCTTTCCTTTGTGTGCTTTCGTGCCAGAGCAGGAACCGGGGGGGGCTGGGCTGGTGCAAACCAGATTATGCAAGAAGGGCACCAAATGTGCCCTTCAAAGCAAGCCGTTGGCGCTGGGAGGCTGCCCCTTCCCAGCCTTGTAAAACCTATTTCCAAAGGAGAGGGTGTTGCCTCCCCCTCCCACAGGAAATCCTTTGTTCTGCCTTCCGCTTGAGCTGATCAAGCAGCAGGAGGGCAGAAACCGGTCTGAGTTTGGGCTGTTCACAGCAGCGTGGGCTGTCTGCAGCAGCAGCGTGGGCTGTCCGCAAACCCTCAAAGACTGATAGAAGCAATACTGGGGGTCCTCTAAGGAGCCCCAGAATGCATGGAATCATGCCACCAATACTGGCATTAGTATTGGGGTATGATTCCAACATGTTTGCTACCACACATGCCTAGGTTCGGTGTTACCATTATGTAGCTGGACCACAGGTAGCGACCTATGGCCAGTACATGGGTAAAATGGCTTTCCCTCACTTACAAAGTCCAGTGCATTGGAATTGGAGTTCAGAGGCACCTCTGCTCAAGCAGGGGCGCCCTCAAACACAGGAACCTACACCCTGCCGTCTGGGCTAGGAGGGCCTACCAAAGGGGTGACTTACAGTAGCCTGGTGTAGTGACCAGCAGCGAAAGGGTGAAAGCACCTTTTCATGCAGGCTACAATGGCAGGCCTGCAGACATAGTTTGCATGGGCTCCCATGGGTGGCATAATACATGCTGTAGCCCATGGAGGACCCCTGGTGTACCAATGCCCTGGGTGCCTAAGTACCATATACTAGGGACTTACAGGGGTACACCAGTATGCCAATTGTGGGGAGTAAAGGGTACCAAAGGAACCAAATTTAGACGAGAGGGCACAATCGCTGGGGTTCTGGTTAGGATCCCAGTGAAAACAGTCTAAACACACTGATAAACCGACAAAAAGTGGGGGTAACCATGCCAAAAAAGTGACTTTCCTACACAGACTATTTGCAAAACTTACCTGTCTGACGTGATGGTGCTCCAGCGGGGCAGGTGATGGCGAATCCTGCCACCGACAGGTCCCTGGTGGGGAAGCGCCAGTCTGCGAGGGGGCATTTTTTTTTTGGGGAAGGGTGGAAGAGAACTGGCTAGACCACTGACTCCTAGATCCAAACTAATGCTGGATCCCACGTCCCCGGAGACACACACGCTGAGCAGCATGCACAGCGCAGTGGCTGTCAGGGAACTGACGTGGTTGAGCGTCCCTTCAGTAGCCACCAATGGGGGGAAAAGCAGACTGATGGGGGCAAATGGCAGCAGCGAGGCCAGGGGACCGGGCCGTAGTCCAGTACTCCATAAAGTGCTCAAGCTCAGAGTCTGTTTTATCCCCGAAGAGACAGATGCCATCAAAGGGCATGTCCATCAGAGTAGATTGAACATACCCTGAAAAGCCAGATGTCCGTAAACAGATGCGGCGCCTCAAGGCCACCGTCAAAGCAACCGATCTAACCAGAGTTGTTCGTATCCAGGCCACATTATGAACTTGGCTGTGTCTCTCCAATCGGCAACGGCCTGGGAGAGGATGGCATGGGCCTCCTCTGGGACATGTGGCAGCACTTGTGCAACCGTGTCCCATAAAGTATGGGTTTAACAGCCTGAAAGGGATGCAGTCTTCACAGACCGCAGTGCCAGGCAGGAGGAAGGTAACTGCTTCTTCCCAAGAGGGTCCAGCCTCTTTGATTCCCTATCTGGGGAAGCAGAAGGGAACGTGCCATGGGATGTTGAGGCTTGGATAACCAACCTCTCAGGGGTGGGGTGTTGGGTCAGGAAAGACAGATTGTTAGGTGCAGGCCTATGGCAGCGGGCTATTGCCCTATTAACAGGAGCCCCTGTGCTGGGTTTGGACCAGGTCCCCAGCAGGACATCCGTGAGAGCTTCACTGAAGGACAAAAGAGGTTCTGATGTGGAAGCCCCCGGATGAAGCAGCTCAGTCAGGAGGTTGGTCCTGACAGCCACCAAAGGCAGCTCGAGGCCCAAGACCTCGACTGCTCACAACACCACCATGGGGTAGGAAGCACCCTCCTCCGTAGCCAGGTTAGGGGGAGAAAGCATTCCAGCACCAGGGGAGGTACCCAGACCACTGGTTTTCCCCAGTGCCTGAGCCCAGTCCATAGGATCTTCAAACTAGAATTCTAAAGGGTCCAGCGACTCCTCCATACACTCATCGAAGTCGTACCAATAGAAATAAGGGTCAACATTCATTCTAGAGACCAAAGCCACAGCCGAAGTCAGAATCTGTTTTGAGCGACACTGCTCTGGGTCTGAGTCGGCAATGAGTATGTAATCAAAGCCCCCCGGGCACTGTTGACGTTGGGAGCGTCAATGCCAGAACAGGTATCGGGAAAGGTTGCAAGGGTACGACCGACGCTGGTCCAGATCCAGAAGCAGATCCTTGGGTGCCCCTCAGAGCCAAGGCCAAAGCTGCCGGCATGGAACCTGAAGGAGTCCCCTCAGACCCTGAGGAGCCCGAAGGCGCCCACCAGTGTCGAACTGCCCAAAGATGAGGCACATGGCCTCGCAAAATTCTTGTAAATGGGTGGCTCCCGGAAACTCAGGGAGGCGCGGAGCCGACCCAGAAACTGGCTCCGAAGACTGAGGCCTGGAGCAAGGACGCTCCTTGTCCCATGTCGTCCGACCAACAGGGTGAAGTCGAAGAACACTTGTTTCTTCAACTTCTTATTTGAATGACCCGACGATTTGGAGTGGGACGAGAAGGAGAGGCGGTGGCTCTACGATTGGTCTCGGGACCGTCCTTTCAACAAGACCGTGAGCACTGCAGAGCAGGCACTGGCCCAAAAAGCACCACAAGCACACCAGGTGCGGATCCGTCACAGACATCATGCGATGACAGGAGTCGCAGGGCTTGAAGTGGGTGTTGCGAGACGACATCTCGACGCACAATAAGTTAAAAAAACGTTGACAAAAAGTTGAAAGGCCAGTCAAAAAGTGATTGTAGGGTAGCTCTTCTCTGGATCTGCGCATTGGCTGAGGGAGAAAGTAAAGAACTGACATCAGTGCGCCATGGTGGCCACTATATATGACCCACGACGTCATATCCGGCGACCACAACACCAACAACGGACACGGAGTCGCAACACCTAATGGAGCTCAAGGGTACAGCTCGAAGAAAAATCTCTGGATCCAGACTGACGCCTGGGGGAAACTCTGAGGTAAGGTATCTGCAACTAGAAGTCTCTATCAGATTAATGAACAGTTCAGATTTAAAATGGGGAATCAAATCTTTGCCTATGACATTTTTGACAGCATTTTAGGAGGCATCTCTCTTTTCACCTTTCAGACACTGACATCTGCTTTAGTATTGCATGTCATTCATAGAGGTACAGGAAAAGGGAACAACTTCTAGAATTTTTTTTTTTCCCAGAAAAAGATATAAGTGTCAAAGCTGCCAAACTTGACAAGATGTATTGAATACTGACAGCAAAAATGCATCCAACCTTTTCCCAAATGTTGTCTCTGAATTACTGCGTGGGTTTTCTCGTCAGTTTCCTAAGCAACTGCTCCAGTGCACAGTTGCTACTAGAGGTTCCTATTTTCAGGACTTGGCCAAGATACTATCAGAAAGTGTTTCTGCAGAAGGGTTCCACCTCTAATGTGCAGAAGGTCTTTAATCATGTTAAATTGCATCCTGATTAATATAATGTCAATACTGGACAAATATTCTTCCTGGGCCAGTACAATCACATTCATTATATGCCACAAGAGTGGAGACAAAAAACTTCTCAGTCTCGTTTTTCAAGACTTAGCTGGAAAATCAAATTTTACATTTACTTCCCAAAAAGACCGAGCTTGTCGGGAACTGGATGGAAGATACACAGCTTTTAGTACCCACATTTTTAATCCACATTTTTAATCCTAAGAGGTACATGCGGAAAATCCAATTATTTAACGCCTGTTACAAAGAAAAACCCAGTAAGTTTATTAAAGAAAGCTGTTGCATCCCTTGCTTTATACAATGCACGGTATCTGGGATGCTTAGGTGACCGGGGAAAGGCAAGAGACCACTGTATAATGAGGAATCTAGAATGTTATTTAAGGTGTATGACAGTTGAAGGATTTCAAGGAAGCTGTGCTGGTGGATGGACTGTTTTTTCATTAAAGAACCTACAAAATCTTACGAAGATTCCTTCTTTCATTACACTGGCGATGAGGATGGGTAAGATCGTCAGGAGATTTCAATACTGCGGTTTCTATGCTGTGATGCTCTGAGTTTGCAGCACTGCAAAAAGACTTACAATTTTCCTTTTTGACATCAAGGAAAGTCATACAAATTTGGTGTTATATTTGAGCAATTTCATTTATTCAGGAACTGGGCCTATTCAGCCTCACTTGTTTGTTTTTTTCCTTTTCACAACTACTTCTAAGAACTTGCTGAAAATGCAGAACGTCATACTTCCTCCTTTCTTTCTTAGTTCGTCTGGTGAGCCTACCATAAGATGGAGAAAATGGAAGAAGACATTCTTACATTATGTGAGGGTTTGTGGTACCAATCATTCTAGTGAAAGGAAAACATCATTGTTATTACATTGTCTTGGCAGTGAGGGTCAGGAATTGTTTGAAAATCTACCGGATTTAGAGGGTGATCTGACAGATCTGAATGAATTTGATATGTGCTTGAAAAAACTAGATCTACATTATCTACCGAGATCAGCACGATCCTAGAAAGGTATAATTTTGTAATAAGAGAACAAAGGCCTGAGGAGAGTGTAGAAGAGTATGTTACATCTTTGAGAAAGTTGGCATCTACCTGCAATTTTGGACCTACTCTAGAGGAACGTATATCAGAGATCAATTCATGTTGAAGTGTCGCAGTGACAAGATTAGGCATGAATTGTGGACTACGGATAATCCATCCTTGCATTAAGTGATTGCTAAAAGAGTTGAGCACACTCTAGCATGTGTAGAAGTGTTGGAAAAAAATAAGAGTCCTTCTGTCAATAGAGTTTGTGTGAAAACAGAGGAGAACAAAGGAAAGGATTTAGATAGAAACAAAAACACACAAGCCGCGATTACAAGATCAGGGTCTGGTGTGTGTTATATATATATGGGAATCCAGGACATTACACATCGTTTAAACTTTGACCTGCCTTAAATGCTTTATGCAAATCTTGTAACAAAAAGGGGCATTTGGGGAAGTGTTGTAAATCAGTTATTAATTCTAAACAAAACCCAGTTAAGGTAATCAATGACTGCATTTTGTCTGTAACTTTGCAGTGTGAACAGAGGAGACATCCCAAGGAACCAGTAACTGTTGGGGGTGTAAATGTAGAAATGCTATTCGATTCTGGTGCATGGTTGACTTTGATTTCGAACAAAGTGTTTGACACATTTCTTGATGACAAGATAAGATTATTGGATCCTGATGTAATTCCAGGAGCCTATGGAGGACAAATAATTGAATTGAAAGGTTATTTTGAGTCTGTTCTGTCATTCAAAAATTCTTCTGTGTGTGGGAAGATCTACGTGGCAGTGAAGGGAGATAGTGTAATAGTTGGCCCCATCAAAGGGATCTTGGGGGTCATCCTTGATCCTAATTCTCCTACTCCTGTCAGGCTCAAAGAAGAGTATGTGAGATTTGTTGAGTGTGCGTGAACTTAAGTGTCTGGACCTGTAGCATGATTACTCGCACTTAAGTAAGGAATTACCATATGTTTTTAGTGGGAAAATTGGTTGCTTGAAGGGTTATGTACATCAGATTAGGTTAAAAGAGGGAGCAATCCCTATGATAGCCAAGGTTTGTCCTGTTCATTTTTCTGTGAGGGATTCTCTGGAAGCTGAAATCAAGAAATTGTGTAAGTTGGGAGTCATTAACCCTGTGGAATGTTCGGAGTGGGTGGCACCCATTGTGGTAGCTCATAAGCCTTCTGGAGAAATGTAATTATGTGTTGACCTGAGAGCTCTCAATAAGTGTGTGATCAGTGATCAATTTCACCTGCCTAATATTACTGAAATGGTCACTTTATTGCATGGAGCGACAACTTTTACCACTTTAGATTTAACGGGAGCGTATCACCAAATCAGATTACACACACATTCTAAAGACTATACAACTTTTATTACTCCGTTTGGTACCTATCGTTATGCTCGAATGCCATTTGGATTGGTGTTTGCAGCGGCTGTTTTCCAACGTGTAATGTATAAGTTGTTCGGGGAGATGCTTGGAGTAAAATGCTTTCAAGATGATATTTTGATTTATGGTGAAAGCAAACAGATACATGATGGGAGAGTAAAGGATGTTTTGAACAAATTGAGTGATTGTGGATTGACTCTTAAATTGAATAAATGCAAGTTTAGAATGAGAGAGATTGAATAACTTGGTCTCAGAATTAATGGTGAAGGAATTTTTCCAAAGAAAGATTTGATTGATAGCATTATGGAATTACGTGCACCAGAAATGAAAGAAGATTTGCTGTCATTTTTGGGTATGGTGAAATTTCACCATTTTTTTTAACCTAATTTAGCTGCAAAGAGTATTGAAATGAGAAAGTTGTTAAAGAAAAAAATCTGAATTTGTCTTGAGTAAGGTGTGCGATGTGGGGTTTGCAAGTATCCAACAAGAGTTAGGTAGTGTAGAATCTTTTAAATGTTTTAATCCTAAAACAGTTTGTGTTGTCATGACTGATGCCAGTATTAAAGGTCTGGGGGCTGTATTATTGCAAGTAGATGAAGGAGATGGTCGTCTTGGACCAGTAGTGTACATCTCTAGATCTTTGCATGGTGATGAGGAGAAGTATTCAACGATTGAGTGGGAAGCATTAGGTGTCTATTGGTCTGTGAAGAAGCTTAAAAATATCTTGTGGGGTAAACGATTTATTGTCCACACAGATCACAAACCTTTGGTGAAGGTATTCACTAAAAAAGGTCTAGATTGGATTTCTATGCACATCTGCAAGTGGATTGTAGGGTTACAAGATTTTTGTTTTAATGTGCAGTATGTTCCAGGATCACGGAACAATGTTGCGGATTGTTTGTCGAGGCTTGGATCTGTTGTGGAATTAGTGTTGTTGGATGATGATATTCTAAGGGTTTGCAGCTTTACAGATGGTTGTATTACTCATGATGAGTGGGTTGCAGCAGTGGTTAATGATTCTGTTTTACAACAGGTGAAGGAAGCCATAGCTCATGGGTGGAAGAGTGAGTGGGGGGGGGGGAAAAAAATCAATGTTTATCAAGATTTTGGATAATTAAAGATGAACTGTCTTTTGAGAGTGGTATTGTGTTACGAGGGTCAAGGCTTGTTGTACCTACAGGGTTGAGGGATAGGGTAATGACTCTTGGACATGAAGGGCATCAAGGTATGTGCAAAACCAAGGCGAGGATTGGACTCAGTTACTGGTGGCCAGGGACGGACATGATGGTAGAGATTAATCAGAGATTGTGTAGATTGTTGCCATAGTGACAAGATACATAAAGTGAGAACTCCGCCGATGGTGGTTAGAGATTTCCCTTCCAAGCCATGGGATGATGTTGCAATTGACATAATTGGACCGTTTCACTCTAAAGGTGGGACTAATTTTCTTCTGACACTGATTGACCAATTTTCTAAATGGGCTGAGATTGGAGTTGTCAGTACTGTTGAATCAGGAAGGATCATATAGTTTTTGAGTGAAGTATTTAACCGTGAGGGATTACCCAAAAGTATTTTAACGGACAATGGACCCCAGTTTGTGTCTTTTACGATGCAGAATTATTTGAGTATGCATGGTATTGTGCATAGAAGATGTTCCCCGTATCATCCCGAGGGAAATGGTACTATTGAAAGATTCAACAAAAGTGTTAAAGAATGGATACAGTTGGAATTGAATGCGGGTAGATGTTGGAAAGAAGGTTTGAAAACGTTTCTTAAAGCTTACAGATTTTCCCCGCATGTATCCACAGGGAAAGTTCCATTTGAAGTATTCAGAGGGAGAAAACCAAAACACACTGTTGTCTCCTGGAAGGTTGCACTGGGGTATACAGGAAGGAGTGCCATGGAAGTTGATGAGTGGGGGAAATGTGAGAGAGAAAATAATGGTTGAAAAAAGGAAGAAATTTTATGATTCTCAGAAAAGTATGCACTTTAATGTTGGGGACATGGTTTTGACAAAGAAACCAACAGGATGCAAGAGTGGGTCCAGGTTCCTGGGTCCATTTAAGGCTGTAAAACATTTCTGCAATGCTGTGAAAGTAGATGATGGAAGAGTTTGGAATCTCAACAGGGTTGTTAGTGTCAAGGGGTAATTTTCCATGTTAATTTTCCTGTTCATATTGTATTGTTAGTCATTACAAGATTTTGTTGTTTGTAAAATAGGGAGATGTATGTACAATGTACAGTATCTGGGATGCTTAGGTCACTTGGGAAAGGCAAGAGAACACTGTATAATGAGGAATCTAGAATGTTATTGAAGGTGTATGACAGTTGAAGGATTTCAAGGAAGCTGTGCTGGTGAATGGGCTGTTTCTTCATTAAAGAACCTTCAAAATCTTACGAAGATTCCTTCTTTCATTACAAAAGCCCCATTGTTAACAGTGCTAGAAAACAATATGAGCTGCCCTATTTAACACAACGTTCTGAGTATGGAGGATTTCTACTTAAGGATTCTTTTGGTAGATTAATTTAAAGCCTATGAGACATGGGCCCCAGATTACGTAGCTACAGGACGGTAAAGTGACACACTGGTAGCTACTTTCTCTCAAACTATAGCCCAGATCTCAACTTTCTCACCAAAACTCTGACCGGAGTTTTTATTTCTACTGAGCACATCTATAACAACAACAGTTGTAAGTAGAGTAACACTTAAGAACAGACAAATGCACAATGTAACATAAAATGCTCCTAGGACACGCAGTACAAATAAATGCAATAACTAAAGAAAGGCAAAACATCCCACAATAATACAGTATAGGTGTTTTTCAATCTAATCAAGCAGGCTAGGTTGTTCGACAAATTTATACATAAGTACAGTTACAAAGCATGCAATTGTGGTACAACCTATGGTTTAATCCTTATCTTACCTGTGATTGGAATCCTATTATTTTTATCCATCCCTGCAAATACAACATTATCCAAATCTTCAAGGGACGGCAAAGGGTCTATGTTGCATAGATTGGAGCTCTATGGAAAAAGACAAAGATTGATAAAGAAACAAGCATTCAAAGGATAGTCTGCAATGTTATCATTGTTTCATGAAAACTGAAAATATAGCAAACGTTCATCCATAATAGTGCCATCAAGGCACTTTGTGAGGCAAACTGAGAAAGAACATAATCTACAGTCTCTAATACACATGTATTACTCTGAGGCCATGAACGTCCAAAACACTTAACATCAAAGTTCGGCATGAAGGTTCAGTCATTTATCAGTGTTCTTATTCAAATTAGCACAAATCTGCATTCCATAGAAGCGCTTCTTCACTCGTTCCTAAAAATGTAGGAAAATGTGCTTCTTATGGGACACAGGCATACGAATGTCCCTTATCTGAGGAGCTCCTGTACTTGTCCCATGAATTAGATGGGTACACATCCCTGTTATGGGGTTAGCAATATAGCACTGGCATAAGGTACCATGCTTTTAGAATCCAGACCTTATCTAAATTATCTAAATTTGAGTGGAGACCTAGTGGCCCCGTTTATGTGTGCTTACCCAGAAACGGTTGGGAGAGTTGTTTTCCGAACATAGAGTATATGTATTGCTCACATTCCTGAAGTTGGAGGAAGGGAGCCTAGACACAGAAGTCAGGGCGGAGAAAACTTTTTTTTTTTTTTTTTTTAGATATTTTAAATGACCTTTTGTTTAGCAAGGAGCTGACTAGCTTCCTGACCATTGCTATTTGGTCAATGGAGGGGTAAGAAGACACTGTTGTGAAAAGTGAGGTCTGCCCTTTCATCTTTCCCTGATTGACTCTTCAATGGTCTGATGACAGGACGGTACAGAAGCTTTACACTGTTGTGCATCTGTAGAGGGTGCTTCAGGCTGGTGACTACCCAGCTGTAGGATGCATCACTCTACAACCATCCTTAACTGGTTCTATAGTTTCAGACAGGGGATACACATCTCCTGTCTGCCAGTCGTGAATAAAAGTAGGACTCCAGTACCCCACTGTTTATTCCAGGTCCAAGTCTTTTATGGCCAAGGAAGGAGTGCAATGCACTCAGTACTCTGCTGAGAAACCAGGGCTGGTGCGTGCCTGACAGTCTCTCAAACGTAAAGGGATATCATTTTGAAATCTAGACTTTTGCCTGGGCGGTTGTATACCTATCTAGAAGCATGCCCGTTTGCTTAGAGAGTGAATGAACATGCCAATACTGCAGAATGAGAGTAGTGGCTGTCCAAGAAGGAACAAGGTGCAGCACATCCCCAGTGTGTGCGGCCCCCAGAAGAGAGGTCTAAGGCGAGTGATCTGCAGGACTTCAGTGCCTGTAGGCTAACTATCTCTGTGCCAGTTCCTGGAGGGAGCCGAGAATCTGTGACCGCCATTGCCGAGGGGAGATCTGGGCTGCGAGGGTGTGTTTGAGTCTGCCTGTGTATGGTCACAATTACCAAGTACTGTGAATGGCCCTAGTATATCCTGCTTGTGCAGGGGCTGCAACTAAAAAAGCAATGACCTGTAGAAGAGGTGGACTTCCATGTGCTGTACCAGAGACAGGAGCACAGAAGAACTGCCGGCCAGTGCTCCCTCATATGTCAGTTATTGGGGGTGGGGAGGAGTGCTGAAGGTTGGGCAGCAAGGTCTACCTACCGGGACCTCTTCCACTCTTGCATGGCAAGAACTCTTAAACTGAGCCAGAGTTTCACTCATACATGGAATGACTAAAAACTGCACCTGAGACTAATTCACCCTGTTGCTGCACTCTGAACTGAAGGAGAACTTGGAGCAAGGCTAAGCAGAGAGGAAGGAGGAAGAGGCGCAGCACTGACAAATTATTTTCTGTTGCTAAGTATATAGTAATATTGCATTCTTGTGTCTTGTTGATGTTTGAGTTCACGTACCTACACACTACATCCCTGAGAAGCCTGTTATATTGTGTGTGACAATTCATATCTTATGCATGATATTACCCATTTTAAAATGCCTATTCTGTTTTCAGTGCTCCTTGAGTGTGTGATTCATTTATGAAAGAGGATCTTTGTTTCCACTAAAGTGTTCATGGGATGCCTCATAGGGACTTATTGTTACCAGAAACACACCTTACGCTAACACTGAGTAGGTTGTGTACAGACAATCAAGAAAGTCAACACAAGATTCAAATACCACTGAACAACAATGGCCATAGTGGGAGGAAACAAGTAAAGTAAAGCTTTTAAAAACCAGACACTAGTAGAAACCTCAATAAGTATAGTCAGAACACACATTATGGGTGACAGTGCAGCCAATTCACCCATAACAGCTGGCATGGCTGAACTCTGCTGTGCAAAAGATAACGAACTGCAGGACATCAGAAACATAGACTTTAAAAGGAGATAGGCATTTGGCTTTGCTGCTGACAAGAGGACAGCTGTAGCTTAATCAGGAACACAGAAAAACGACTCTGGCTGGCACTGCTGAATATCCTCCAGTGCAGGTGCAGTGTTTGTGAACTGAAGTGGAGGACTGGGTCCACACAGAGCGTAAGTGGAAGAGGTGGGTAAAGGCTAAGTGCCCAATCTGGAGTGATCAGGATCAGCTGTGCCTAATCCTCATGCACCTTTCATGGGGCTTTTGACAAAATCAGTGGCAACATGTACAACAGTCCCTGAGGCTAACTGAACCTGAAGGCATTCCCCAGAGAACACTTCAGAGGGTAGAAATAAGTTACTTACCTGTAACTGCAGTTCTCCAGTTTTGGAAACTTTCAAAGATTCACCTGCTTGAATCCTTCCCAGTCATCGAAATGGGAGTCCCCGGTGTTATACAAAAGCAATTCTCTAATGTATATATACACATTACAGGCATTAGGACTTTAAATTAGTAACATATCACAGTCATTTTGTGAAAATGAACCAAACTCCAGAATCCACAAATCAGGTTTGTAGGAAGTATGCACTATTTCAAAGTAAGGAATAGTATGCACAGAGTCCAAGGGTTCCCCTTAGAGGTAGGATAGTGGCAAAAAGAGATAATACTAATGCTCTATTTTGTGGTAGTGTGGTCGAGCAGTAGGCTTATCAAAGGAGTAGTGTTAAGCATTTGTTGTACATACACACAGGCAATAAATGAGGAACACACACTCGGAGACAAATCCAGCCAATAGGTTTTGTTATAGAAAAATATATTTTCTTAGTTTATTTTAAGAACCACAGGTTCAAATTCTACATGTAATATCTCATTCGAAAGGTATTGCAGGTAAGTACTTTAGGAACTTTGAATAATTACCGTAGCATATATACTTTTCACATAAAACACAAATAGCTGTTTTAAAAGTGGACACAGTGCAATTTTCACAGTTCCTGGGGGAGGTAAAGTATTGTTAGGTTTTGCAGGTAAGTAACCCACCTACAGGGTTCAGTTTTGGGTCCAAGGTAGCCCACCGTTGGGGGTTCAGAGCAACCCCAAAGTTACCACACCAGCAGCTCAGGGCCGGTCAGGTACAGAGGTCAAAGAGGTGCCCAAAACACATAGGCTTCAATGGAGAGAAGGGGGTGCCCCGGTTCCGGTCTGCCAGCAGGTAAGTACCCGCGTCTTCGGAGGGCAGACCAGGGGGGTTGTGTAGGGCACCGGGGGGGACACAGGTCAGCACAAAAAGTACACCCTCAGCAGCGCGGGGGCGGCCGGGTGCAGTGTGCAAACACGCGTTGGGTTTTCAATGGTTTTCAATGAGAGACCAAGGGGTCTCTTCAGCGGTGCAGGCAGGCAAGGGGGGGGGGGGGGGGGGGGCTCCTCGGGGTAGCCACCACCTGGGCAAGGGAGAGGGCCTCCTGGGGGTCACTCCTGCACTGGAGATCCGATCCTTCAGGTGCTGGGGGCTGCGGGTGCAGGGTCTTTTCCAGCCGTCGGGATTTTAGAGTCAGGCAGTCGTGGTCAGGGGGAGCCTCGGGATTCCCTCTGCAGGCGTCGCTGTGGGGGCTCAGGGGGGACAACTTTGGTTACTCACAGTCTCGGAGTCACCGGAGGGTCCTCCCTGGGGTGTTGGTTCTCCACCAGTCGAGTCGGGGTCGCCGGGTGCAGTGTTGCAGGTCTCACGCTTCTTGCGGGGATTTGCAGGGGCCTTTAAATCTGCTCCTCTGTAACAAAGTTGCAGTCTTTTTTGGAGCAGGGGCGCTGTCCTCAGGAGTTTCTTGTCTTTCTTGAAGCAGGGCAGTCCTCTGAGGATTCAGAGGTCGCTGGTCCTGGGGAAAGCGTCGCTGGAGCAGGTTTCTTTAGAAGGCAGGAGACAGGCCGGTAGGTCTGGGGCCAAAGCAGTTGGTGTCTTCTTTTCTTCTTATGCAGGGGTCTTTCAGCTCAGCAGTCCTCTTCTTCTTGTAGTTTCAGGAATCAAAATTCTTAGGTTCAGGGGAGCCCTTAAATACTAAATTTAAGGGCGTGTTTAGGTCTGGGGGGTTAGTAGCCAATGGCTACTAGCCCTGAGGGTGGGTACACCCTCTTTGTGCCTCCTACCAAGGGGAGGGGGTCACAATCCTATTCCTATTGGGGGAATCCTCCATCTGCAAGATGGAGGATTTCTAAAAGTTAGAGTCACTTCAGCTCAGGACACCTTAGGGGCTGTCCTGACTGGCCAGTGACTCCTCCTTGTTATTCTCATTATTTCCTCCGGCCTTGCCGCCAAAAGTGGGGCCGTGGCCGGAGGGGGCGGGCAACTCCACTAGCTGGAGTGCCCTGCGGTGCTGGGACAAAGGGGGTGAGCCTTTGAGGCTCACCGCCAGGTGTTACAGCTCCTGCCTGGGGGAGGTGTTAGCATCTCCACCCAGTGCAGGCTTTGTTACTGGCCTCAGAGTGACAAAGGCACTCTCCCCATGGGGCCAGCAACATGTCTCGAGTGTGGCAGGCTTCTAGAACCAGTCAGCCTACACAGGTTGTTGGTTAAGGTTTCAGGGGGCACCTCTAAGGTGCCCTCTGGAGTGTAGTTTACAATAAAATGTACACTGGCATCAGTGTGCATTTATTGTGCTGAGAAGTTTGATACCAAACTTCCCAGTTTTCAGTGTAGCCATTATGGTGCTGTGGAGTTCGTGTTTGACAGACTCCCAGACCATATACTCTTATGGCTACCCTGCACTTACAATGTCTAAGGTTTTGCTTCGACACTGTAGGGGCACAGTGCTCATGCACTGGTGCCCTCACCTATGGTATAGTGCACCCTGCCTTAGGGCTGTAAGGCCTGCTAGAGGGGTGACTTATCTATACTGCATAGGCAGAGTGAGGTTGGCATGGCACCCTGAGGGGAGTGCCATGTCGACTTACTCGTTTTGTTCTCACCAGCACACACAAGCTGGCAAGCAGTGTGTCTGTGCTGAGTGAGGGTTCCCCAGGGTGGTATAAGACATGCTGCAGCCCCTAGAGGCCTTCCCTGGCATCAGGGCCCTTGGTACCAGAGGTACCAGTTACAAGGGACTTACCTGGATGCCAGGGTGTGCCAATTGTGTAAAACAAAAGTACAGGTTAGGGAAAGAACACTGGTGCTGGGGCCTGGTTAGCAGGCCTCCGCACACTTTCAATTCAAAACATAGCATCAGCAAAGGCAAAAAGTCAGGGGGTAACCATGCCAAGGAGGCATTTCCTTACAAAGTTACACCTCACTCTAGAGCACTCCTGTGAGGAGCTGCACTCCCTCAGATTTTCCGAGCATTAGTGCCAATGAGAAGACCATACTGAGAAAATGAAGGTGAGCTCCTCAGGGGAGGTGGCTGGGTCGCATGTGAATCTATGAAGGTTTCCAATACTGGAGAATGAAAATGTCACTTACCCAGTGTACATCTGTTCGTGGCATTAGTCGCTGCAGATTCACATGTTTCGCACAGTCCGCTGCCTGGTGTTGGGCTCGGAGTATTACAAGTTGTTTTTCTTCGAAGAAGTCTTTTTTGGTCACGGGACCGAAGGACTCCTCCCTCTTCGGCTCCATTGCGCATGGGCGTCGACTCCATCTTAGATTGTTTTCCCCGCAGAGGGTGGGGATGGAGTTGTTTGCTATAAATAGTGCCCATGCAATGGAGTGAATACGTATGTACATAAAAAGTTTATAATAATTATTTACAAATGTACAAATGTTTAAGATTTAAGATGTACTTCTAAACGGCTACAGGCTTTCCGGGGAGGCGGGAGGGCACATGTGAATCTGCAGCGACTAATGCCACGAACAGATGTACACTGGGTAAGTGACATTTTCAGTTCGATGGCATATGTTGCTGCAGATACACATGTTTCGCATAGACTATAAAGCAGTTACCTCCCCTAAAAGCGGTGGTTTAGCCTGTAGGAGTTGAAGTAGTTTGGAATAATGTTCTTAGTACAGCTTGGCCCACTGTAGCTTGTTGTGCATTTAGTACGTCTACACAGTAGTGTTTAGTAAATGTATGAGGCGTAGACCAGGTTGCAGCCTTACATATTTCGCTCATAGGAATGTTTCCTAGAAAGGCCATTGTAGCACCTTTCTTTCTGGTTGAGTGTGCCTTTGGTGTAATAGACAATTCTCTTTTGGCTTTAAGATAGCATGTTTGAATACATCTGACTATCCATCTAGCAATGCCTTGTTTAGAGATTGGATTTCCTATGTGTGGTTTTTGAAAAGCTATGAACAGTTGTTTTGTTTTCCTGATTAGCTTTGTTCTGTCAATGTAGTACATTAGTGCTCTTTTGATGTCTAATGTATGTAGTGCCCTTTCAGCCACGGAATCTGGTTGTGGGAAGAACACTGGCAATTCTACTGTTTGATTTAAATGGAATGGTGAGATTACTTTTGGTAGAAATTTTGGATTTGTTCTTAGAACTATTTTATTTTTGTGTATTTGAATAAATGGTTCTTGTATGGTAAATGCCTGTATTTCACTTACTCTTCTGAGGGATGTGATTGCAATGAGAAATGCGACTTTCCAGGTTAGATATTGCATTTCACAGGAATGCATGGGTTCGAAAGGTGGACCTATGAGTCTTGTTAAGACGATGTTAAGGTTCCATGAGGGAACTGGTGGTGTTCTTGGTGGTATAATTCTTTTTAGCCCTTCCATGAATGCTTTAATAACTGGTATTCTAAATAGAGACGATGAATGAGTAGTTTTTAGGTAAGCAGATATTGCTGCGAGGTGTATTTTTATAGATGAAAAAGCGAGATTCGCTTTTTGCAAATGTAGTAAGTATCCCACTATGTCCTTTGTAGAGGCATGCAATGGTTGGATTTGATTGGTATGGCAGTAGCAAACAAATCTTTTCCACTTAGATGCATAGCAGTGTCTAGTGGAAGCTTTTCTAGCTTGTTTTATGACCTCCATACATTGTGTGAGGTCTAAGTGTCCGAATTGTAGGATTTCAGGAGCCAAATTGCCAGATTCAATGATGCTGGGTTTGGATGCCTGATCTGTTGTTTGTGTTGTGTTAACAGATCTGGTCTGTTGGGTAGTTTGACATGCGGTACTAGTGAAAGGTCTAGTAGAGTTGTATACCAAGGTTGTCTTGCCCATGTGGGTGCTATCAGTATGAGTTTGAGTTGGTTTTGACTCAACTTGTTTACTAGATATGGAAGGAGAGGGAGAGGGGGAAAAGCGTATGCAAATATCCCTGACCAACTCATCCATAGAGCATTGCCTTGTGATTCGCGGTGTGGGTACCTGGATGCGAAGTTTTGGCATTTTGCGTTTTCTTTTGTTGCGAACAAATCTATCTGGGGTGTTCCCCAAATTTGAAAGTACTTGTTCATAACTTGGGGGTGAATTTCCCATTCGTGGACTTGTTGGTGGTCTCGCGAAAGGTTGTCTGCTAGTTGGTTTTGGATCCCTGGAATAAATTGTGCTATTAGGCGAATGTTGTTGTGAGTCGCCCACTGCCATATTTTTTGTGTTAGGAGACACAATTGTGTTGAGTGTGTTCCTCCTTGTTTGTTTAAATAATACATTGTTGTCATGTTGTCTGTTTTGACAAGAATGTATTTGTGTGTTATTATGGGTTGAAAGGCTTTTAACGCTAGAAATACTGCTAACAGTTCTAGGTAATTGATATGAAATTTTGTTTGGTGTACATCCCATTGTCCTTGAATGCTGTGGTGATTGAGGTGTGCTCCCCACCCTGTCATGGAAGCATCTGTTGTTATAACGTATTGAGGCACTGGGTCCTGAAATGTCCGCCCTTTGTTTAAATTGTTGCTGTTCCACCATAGAAGCGAGAGGTATGTTTGGCGGTCTACCAACACCAGATCTTGAAGTTGACCCTGTGCCTGTGACCATTGTGATGCTAGGCACTGTTGTAAGGGTCGCATGTGTAGTCTTGCGTTTGGGACAATGGCTATGCATGATGACATCATGCCTAGAAGTTTTAGCACAAATTTTGCTTGTATCTTTTGGTTTGGAAACATAGCACTTATTACCTTGTGGAATGCTTGCACTCTTTGTGGACTTGGAGTGGCAATTCCTTTTGATGTGTTGATGGTTGCCCCTAGATATTGTTGTGTCTGACACGGTTCGAGGTGTGACTTTGTATAGTTGATGGAGAAACCCAGTTTGTGAAGGGTTTGTATGACATATGTGGTGTCGTTTGTGCACTTTTTTACTGTGTTGGTCTTGATTAGCCAATCGTCTAGGTAAGGAAACACATGTATCTGTTGTCTCCTGATATGTGCTGCTACTACTGCTAGACATTTTGTGAATACTCTTGGTGCAGTTGTTATTCCGAATGGCAACACTTTGAATTGGTAATGTATTCCTTTGAATACGAACCTTAGGTACTTTCTGTGAGAAGGGTGTATCGGTATATGGAAGTACGCATCTTTTAGGTCTAATGTGGTCATGTAATCTTGCTGTTTGAGCAGTGGAATGATGTCTTGTAGTGTGACCATGTGAAAGTGGTCCGATATGATGTAGGTATTTAGTGTCCTGAGATCTAATATTGGTCTTAATGTTTTGTCTTTTTTTGGAATTAGAAAGTACAGGGAGTAAACTCCTGTGTTTTTTTGTTGTACTGGTACTAACTCTATTGCATCCTTTTGCAGTAGTGCTTGAACTTCTAGTCCTAAAAGTTCTAAATGTTGAGGTGACATTTTGCGTGTTTTTGGAGGGATGTTTGGTGGGAATTTGTGGAATTCTATGCAATAGCCATGTTGGATTATTGCTAATACCCAATTGTCTGTTGTAATCTGCTGCCAAGATTGGTAGAATTGGCTTAGTGTTCCCCCCACTGGTGTTGAGTGAAGGGGTTGTGTGACTTGAAAGTCACTGTTTAGGTGGAGGTGTTTTTGGAGTCTGAAATCTTCCCCTACTCCTTGGGAATTGACCCCCTCTATATCCCCTGAAACCTCCTCTTTGGAATGAACCCTGATATGGTGTGGTTCTGGTTTGTTGGTTGGTGGTGTCTGTGGGTTGGCCACGAAACCCCCCTCTAAATGGAGTTTTTCGAAAAGAGCCTCTGCTCTGCGGGGAGTAGAGTGCGCCCATGGCTTTGGCCATGTCTGTGTCCTTTTTAAGTTTTTCAATGGCTGTGTCCACTTCAGGGCCAAAAAGTTGTTTCTCGTTGAAGGGCATATTAAGGACAGCCTGCTGGATTTCCGGTTTGAAGCCTGAAGTGCGGAGCCAAGCGTGTCTCCTTATGGTGACAGCAGTGTTGACTGTTCTCGCTGCAGTATCGGCTGCGTCCATTGAAGAGCGGATTTGATTGTTTGAGATCGTTTGTCCCTCTTCAACTATTTGCTGCGCCCTTTTTTGGTATTCCTGTGGAAGATGGTCTATGAGAAGTTGCATCTCATCCCAGTGTGCGCGGTTATATCGGGCCAGCAGCGCTTGAGAATTTGCGATGCGCCACTGGTTGGCTGCCTGTGATGCTACTCTTTTTCCTGCCGCATCAAATTTTCTGCTTTCTTTGTCCGGAGGTGGGGCGTCGCCAGATGTATGGGAATTTGCTCTTTTGCGAGCTGCCCCTACTACTACGGAGTCAGGTGGTAACTGCGAAGTAATAAACACTGGGTCTGTGGGTGGTGGTTTGTATTTCTTATCCACCCTTGGGGTGATGGCTCTTGATTTTACGGGCTCTTCAAAAATTTGTTTTGCGTGCCGTAACATCCCTGGTAGCATTGGGAGACATTGATATTGGCTATGTGTAGCCGAGAGGGTGTTAAATAAAAAATCATCCTCTATAGGATCGGAATGCAGTTGGACATTGTGGAATTCTGCTGCCCTAGCCACCAGTTGCGAGTATGAGGTACTGTCCTCTGGCGGTGACGGCTTTGTGGGGTATGAATCGGGATCATTGTCCGGCACTGGGGTGTCATATAGGTCCCAAGCGTCTTGATCCTGATCATCTTGACTTATGGTAGTTTGCGCTGGTGAGTGCATTTGTGGCGGTGTTTGTGCCGGCGATGCCTGTTGTGGTGGAGAGGGCGGAGGCGTGACTTTTTTAACCACTTTGGCTTGTGGTTGTGCGTCATCCTTGAGAATTCCGATCCTTCTTTTTCTCATTATTGGGGGAAGGGTTGATATCTTCCCTGTGTCTTGCTGGATGTACAGTCTCTTTTGTGTGTAGTCTGATTCTACACTTTGGAGCTCTTGTCCAAATCTGTGCATCTGGCCACTTATTCCTTGTTCCTCTGTGTAGGATGGAGGTGTGGAACTTTTCAGCGCCGAGAGAGAATCTTTTTTCCGCTTCGGCACCGACAGAATTTTTGTGGCTTTCGGCAGGGTGTCTCGGTGCCGATGTTTTTCGGTGCCGGCATCTTGTTTTTGCCTCTCGGAGCCGCTATCTCGGCTCCGAGGTTGCTCCATGGCGGTCCCTCGACCGGAGTCGGGTGTCTTCGCTATGGGCGTGCCCTTTTTCGGCGCCTTCGACGGCTCGCCGGTTTTATGGGTCGAGCCATGGCCTGTTGGCAGTGGCGTCCCCTGGGCTTTTGTCTTCTCGATGGTTTTAATTTTGGACGTCTTACTCACTGTTTGTTGCTGTTGTTCGACGTCGGAGTCTCCGGATTCTGATTCCGGAACCGAGAATGTTTCCTCTTCGTCGTCGAAACGTTGTTTTGTCGGCGTGGACGCCATTTGTAGACGCCTGGCTCTTCGGTCCCGGAGTGTTTTTCTGGACCGGAAGGCTCGACAGGCCTCACAGGTATCCTCCTTGTGCTCGGGGGACAAGCACAAGTTACAGACCAAGTGCTGATCTGTATAAGGATACTTACTGTGACATTTTGGGCAGAAACGAAACGGGGTCCGTTCCATCGGCTTCGATGTCGCACGCGGTCGGGCCGACCAGGCCCCGACGGGGGATCGAAGCTACCCCAAAATCTTCCGATGATCGGTGTCGATGTACCTAACTATCCCGATACCGAACGGAACAATACCGACGCTTTCTTCCGAGATTCTGACTAACTTTCCGAACCGAAACACGGAGCGAAAAGGAATACGTCCGAACCCGACAGCGGAAAAAAAACAATCTAAGATGGAGTCGACGCCCATGCGCAATGGAGCCGAAGAGGGAGGAGTCCTTCGGTCCCGTGACCAAAAAAGACTTCTTCGAAGAAAAACAACTTGTAATACTCCGAGCCCAACACCAGGCAGCGGACTGTGCGAAACATGTGTATCTGCAGCAACATATGCCATCGAACCTACAGTTACAGGTAACTTATTTCTTACTCCAGTTTTGGAACTTTCATAGATTCACATGCTTGAATCAGAAGAACAAGCAGTAAGTAGTACATTTTCTGTAGTTAGCTATTTAAAAATTCTAGCATAATAAAAGAGCATGAGCATTCTTTACAGTCATGTTTGGCTTTAAATAGAACAGAAGAATTGCAAATATTTTGAAAATGTGCATTTATACAGTAACAAAGTGGATGGTGGGTATTACCAAACGGCTCACCTTCATTGAAACATGTCTGAGTACTGCCTGCCCAACTGCTGCATACCTGCGCGTTTCAGTATCCAAGCAGTAGTGTCTCGTGAAGGTATGTGCCTCTTTCCACGTTGCAGTTCAGCAGCTGTCCTGTAATGACTTCTGAAAATAGCGCACAGGAAGTAGAAACGGCTCTAGTTAAATGTGCCTGTACCTTAGTCTCGAAAAGTAGATAAGTGCTCTGACGGCAATGAACAATTGCACTTGTAATCCACCGAGAAAGTCTGTTTAGTCACTGGGAACCCTTTTTCAGGGTTACTGTAAGCTATGAAAAGTTGTTTTGCTTTTCGAAAAGATTTCGTCCTGTCCAAATAAACCTTGAGACATCTCTTCAGATCTAACGAGTGAAGTGACCTTTCCGCTGCCGTTTGCGGCTCAGTGAAGAAAGTCCTCAATGCCACAGGTTCGTTGAGATGAAAGTGCAAGGGGACCTTGGGTATAAATTTAGGGTTGGTGCGCAAGATGACTGTCTTCTTTGAATTGTAAAAAAGGTTCCTATATTGTGAAAACTTGTATTTTACTATTTTACTAACCCTACGCGCAGACATAAGCATGAGAAGGAGTGCTACCTTCCATGTAAGATATTTCATGTCTGCCCTCCGAATGGGCTCAAACAGTTCCTTCATGACCTGACCAAGAACAGTGTTCAATTGCCATGCCGGAGGAGGGGCTCTGACTGGAGGATAGGATCTAGAAAGACCCTTTAGAAATGCTTTATAAGCCTGTGAGACAAAAGAGGTGGCTTACGGGATATTCTTCTAAAGTGAGAGATGGATGCCAGATGAACTTTACTGGATGCATGTTGCAATCCTCAGCGCTGGATTCAACAGGTAAGGTAAGATTTTTTCAGGAGCGGAAGACACTTTAACAGACTTGCACCACAAACAGAATCGTTTCCACTTTAGGTGGTATGTTTTGTTCGTGCCATCTGCCCGGGCTCTGGCTAGTATTTCCTTGCAGTCACTAGGGATGTTTAAATGGCCAGCTTGCGTAAAACCGGCATTTGGCGTTCTGGGAGGTCACAAAGATATCCAAGTTCGGTTTTCCCCACTAAAGGAATATTTTGTTCAGTGTCTGTTGATCTAATTCACATTTGCGAGTAGACGTTAGTCTGCTCAGAGAATCTGCAATGGCATTCTGATGGCCTGGGACATGTTCTGCTTTTATGTGTACGAAATAATGAATGCACCAATTCGAAATGGCTTGTGCTTCCTGGGATAGAAGATGGGAGCAAGTTCCTCTTTGCTTGTTGATATAGTGCATTGTCCTGTCCGGCAAATTCTTGGAAGAATGGCTTGCAAAGCCAAAAATACTGCTCTCAGCTCGAGGAGGTTGATATGGAGAGTGCGGTGAGAGGTGGGCCATTTGCCGCTTACTTGAAGATCCTGCAGGTATGCGCCCAATCCGTCCACTGAAGCATCTGTTGTTACTGTTAATGGGGGAATTTGAGTCAAGAACTGTAGCCCTACCAAGAAATTTGCACGAACTGTCCACCAGTTGAGAGATGCTGCCATTAGTGGAGTTACCTGTATTATGTCTTCGAAAGACCCTTGCGCCTTTTTCCATTGCTTGTGCAGCTTCTCTTGCAGTGGGCGCAGTCAACAGTATGGGATTAGATTGATACAAGATGACATCATTCCTATTAATGATGTGTATGCTTTGAACTTAGAGACTTTTGTGTCTGCAGACGCTTCGCAGTGTGATGAACTTTTCTTGCCAGTCTGATGTTGGGTATGCTTTGGCCCGCTGTGTGTCTAATATAGCTCCCAGAAATGCTATCTGTTTTGATGGCTGGAGCACTGATTTATCTTTATTGAGACTGAGGCCCAATGGATTGAAAAGATGCAAGGTTGCTGCAATGGATTGGTGTGCTGCCTGGATATTGGGCGCTTTTACCTGGCAGTCATCCAAGTATGGGAAGACTTGGTGTTGATTGTGTCTGCGGTAGGCTGCCACTGGAGCTAGGCATTTGGTAAAAATCCAGGGTGTGGATTTGAGGCCAAAAGGAAGTACTTTGAATTGAAAGTGCTTGCAGGCTACCGTGAATCTCAGGAATCATCTGTGACTTGGGTGAATGGGTATATGAAAGTAGGCGTCCTAAAGGTCTAGGAAAGCCATTTAGTCCACTCTGTCGAGTAGTTGCAAAATGTCCTGCAATGTGACCATGCAGAAAGTTTGCTTTTTCAGGTACTTGTTTAGCTCCCTTAAATCTAGGATCGGCTTCCATAAGCAATACTTTTTTCACATCAGAAGAAGCAGGAGAAAAACCTTACCGCTTTGGGAAAAAGGCACAATTTTTATTGCATCCTTTTTTAACATAATCTCCACCTCTAAGTTGAGCAAACGCGGGTGTTTTTGATGCACCAGAGAAGGTGGTGTGAGTGGAGGTATTTGTATAAACTCTAGGAGGTGGCCGAATTGTATTGTCTCTAGTACCCATTGGTCTCTGGTTATTTGACACCAACGATGAAGGTGATTTTTCAGAGTTCCATGAGTTTTGATGGGGAAGAGTGAGAGAGGTGGCCAGCGCTTGAATATAGTCATTGCCTACATGAGGAATCCTTGCCCTGCCTCCAAGGCTTTCCTCTTTGTGGAAGTCTGCCGTATGTGGCCAAAGAGTGGCTGCCATTGGTGATATTGCAGCCTGGTGGTGTGGCTAGCGGCGTGGTTTGTTAGATACCTATATTGCGGATATCCTCCACGAAATGAAGACTGGCTTCTCCCTCTGGCTCCACAAAAATGATTTTTTTCTGAACTGGAGCGTGCCAAGCGATCTGGCAGTATCAGCATCTGATTTTATAATCTGAAGCGCATCAATAATGTGCTTCCTGAATAATGCATCCCCATCATAAGGGAGATCCAAAATCTTTGTCTGTATCTCAGCCTGGAAATTAGTGGCCTGAAGCCATCCTTGTCGCCTTAACACTGCCGCCCCAGCCAATTGCCTAAAACCCTACTGCTTCTTCCTAAAACCCATGGCTGCGATATCGAGAGCATGGTCAATTATCTCGGCAGAAGAACGTTGTCCTTCCAATAATACCTTTTTTGCTTCACTCTTAATGGTTTCCGGTAGTTCTTCCAAATACTGTGCAATGTCGACCATAGCTGCCGGTCATGCCTTCCAAGGAGGACCAACGAGTTTGCAGCTCACAGTACAATGGCAGACATTGAAGAAAAATGTTTGCCGATGTTATTGAGTTGCCTTCCTTATCTGATGGTGCAGTTAAAGGTGCAGAAGGGTTTCTGGAGCGGTGTTGCGCTGCTTGTGAAATAACAGAGTGCCTTTGGATAGCCAATAAGACATAATGGAGCATCGTCAGTGGCTTTATATTTCTTGCCTAGCTTTGCTAAGACTGCTGGGACTCTTGCAGGGTTGTGCATAATCTTCAGCCCTTGGTTCCACACATGATCAATGACTGGAATAGCCCTGTCTCTCTGTAGGGTTCGTTAAAATCATCCAAGAAACAATCCTGCTGCGCTGATGGCATTGGCAAAGCAAAACGTGTGGCCGCCCTTTCCAACCAATTGTGAAAGCCCCCTGTATCCTCGGGGGGGAGGGGTTCTACTGGGAGCGTGCTCTGTAGTCTGTTAACAGGTCCTGAACTCGCCCCTCACGACCGCAGCACCAACCTGCTGCCTTCTGCCTCTGCCCCACGACCACGCTGCCGTCTGCGTGTTCGAGGCCCTCCTCCACCCGCAGGCATCCTCCTGCGCCTCATCCCTGGTGGCTAGTGGGCTCACTTGACCCGAGTGCCGCTTCCGCCGTCCCGTAAGTTTGTTTTTCAGCTTTTTTCCGCTTTTCTGCGCCTCGCCGCCGGCGCTTTTTGCCCCATTGTGCCCCCCTGATTGCTGTCTCCCCGATCGTATTTAATCACAGTATTGTGTCCATATTGTGTTTTTTCCTGCATTTGTGACTGTTTTTGCCCGATTTCTGTGCCTTTCGCCCCTTGTGCGCTCCTCGACCCCAGCCGCTGCTTCCCTGCGGCCCCGCCCCCCTCGCGCCCCCATTTGCCGCTCCCTCCCGCCTCCCGCCTCCCAGCTGCTCCCCCCTCCCTTCTTAATGGCTGGCGCTGCGCGTCGCCAGTGAGCGAGTTCGGACCTGGTTCAGGTCCTGAACTCGCCCCTCACGACCGCAGCACCAACCTGCTGCCTTCTGCCTCTGCCCCACGACCATGCTGCCGTCTGCGTGTTCGAGGCCCTCCTCCACCCGCAGGCATCCTCCTGCGCCTCATCCCTGGTGGCTAGTGGGCTCACTTGACCCGAGTGCCGCTTCCGCCGTCCCGTAAGTTTGTTTTTCAGCTTTTTTCCACTTTTCTGCGCCTCGCCGCCGGCGCTTTTTGCCCCATTGTGCCCCCCTGATTGCTGTCTCCCCGATCGTATTTAATCCCAGTATTGTGTCTGTAAGGAAATGCCTCCTTGGCATGGTTGCCCCCTGACTTTTTGCCTTTGCTGATGCTATGTTTACAATTGAAAGTGTGCTGAGGCCTGCTAACCAGGCCCCAGCACCAGTGTTCTTTCCCTAACCTGTACTTTTGTATCCACAATTGGCAGACCCTGGCATCCAGATAAGTCCCTTGTAACTGGTACTTCTAGTACCAAGGGCCCTGATGCCAAGGAAGGTCTCTAAGGGCTGCAGCATGTCTTATGCCACCCTGGAGACCTCTCACTCAGCACAGACACACTGCTTGCCAGCTTGTGTGTGCTAGTGAGAACAAAACAAGTAAGTCGACATGGCACTCCCCTCAGGGTGCCATGCCAGCCTCTCACTGCCTATGCAAGTATAGGTCAGTCACCCCTCTAGCAGGCCTTACAGCCCTAAGGCAGGGTGCACTATACCATAGGTGAGGGTACCAGTGCATGAGCATGGTACCCCTACAGTGTCTAAACAAAACCTTAGACATTGTAAGTGCAGGGTAGCCATAAGAGTATATGGTCTGGGAGTCTGTCAAACACGAACTCCACAGCACCATAATGGCTACACTGAAAACTGGGAAGTTTGGTATCAAACTTCTCAGCACAATAAATGCACACTGATGCCAGTGTACATTTTATTGCAAAATACACCCCAGAGGGCACCTTAGAGGTGCCCCCTGAAACTTAACCGACTGTCTGTGTAGGCTGACTAGTTCCAGCAGCCTGCCACACTAGAGACATGTTGCTGGCCCCATGGGGAGAGTGCCTTTGTCACTCTGAGGCCAGTAACAAAGCCTGCACTGGGTGGAGATGCTAACACCTCCCCCAGGCGGGAGCTGTGACACCTGGCGGTGAGCCTCAAAGGCTCACCCCTTTGTCACAGCCCAGCAGGGCACTCCAGCTTAGTGGAGTTGCCCGCCCCTTCCGGCCACGGCCCCCACTTTTGGCGGCAAGGCTGGAGGGAACAAAGAAAGCAACAAGGAGGAGTCACTGGCCAGTCAGGACAGCCCCTAAGGTGTCCTGAGCTGAAGTGACTCTAACTTTTAGAAATCCTCCATCTTGCAGATGGAGGATTCCCCCAATAGGGTTAGGATTGTGACCCCCTCCCCTTGGGAGGAGGCACAAAGAGGGTGTACCCACCCTCAGGGCTAGTAGCCATTGGCTACTAACCCCCCAGACCTAAACACGCCCTTAAATTTAGTATTTAAGGGCTACCCTGAACCCTAGAAAATTAGATTCCTGCAACTACAAGAAGAAGGACTGCCTAGCTGAAAACCCCTGCAGAGGAAGACCAGAAGACGACAACTGCCTTGGCTCCAGAAACTCACCGGCCTGTCTCCTGCCTTCCAAAGATCCTGCTCCAGCGACGCCTTCCAAAGGGACCAGCGACCTCGACATCCTCTGAGGACTGCCCCTGCTTCGAAAAGACAAGAAACTCCAGAGGACAGCGGACCTGCTCCAAGAAAGGCTGCAACTTTGTTTCCAGCAGCCTTGAAAGAACCCTGCAAGCTCCCCGCAAGAAGCGTGAGACTTGCAACACTGCACCCGGCGACCCCGACTCGGCTGGTGGAGATCCAACACCTCAGGAGGGACCCCAGGACTACTCTGATACTGTGAGTACAAAAACCTGTCCCCCCTGAGCACCCACAGCGCCGCCTGCAGAGGGAATCCCGAGGCTTCCCCTGACCGCGACTCCTTGAATCCAAAACCCGACGCCTGGGAGAGACCCTGCACCCGCAGCCCCCAGGACCTGAAGGACCGGACTTTCACTGGAGAAGTGACCCCCAGGAGTCCCTCTCCCTTGCCCAAGTGGAGGTTTCCCCGAGGAACCCCCCCCTTGCCTGCCTGCAGCGCTGAAGAGATCCCTAGATCTCCCATAGACTAACACTACAAACCCGACGCTTGTTCTAACACTGCACCCGGCTGCCCCCGCGCCGCTGAGGGTGAAATTCCTGTGTGGGCTTGTGTCCCCCCCGGTGCCCTACAAAACCCCCCTGGTCTGCCCTCCGAAGACGCGGGTACTTACCTGCTGGCAGACTGGAACCGGGGCACCCCCTTCTCCATTGAAGCCTATGTGTTTTGGGCACCGCTTTGAACTCTGCACCTGACCGGCCCTGAGCTGCTGGTGTGGTAACTTTGGGGTTGCTCTGAACCCCCAACGGTGGGCTACTTTGGACCAAGAACTGAACCCTGTAAGTGTCTTACTTACCTGGTAAAACTAACAAAAACTTACCTCCCCCAGGAACTGTGAAAATTGCACTAAGTGTCCACTTTTAAAGTAGCTATTTGTCAATAACTTGAAAAGTATACATGCAATTGAAATAATTCAAAGTTCCTAATGTACTTACCTGCAATACCTTTCGAACAAGATATTACATGTTAAATTTGAACCTGTGGTTCTTAAAATAAACTAAGAAAAGATATTTTTCTATAACAAAACCTATTGGCTGGATTTGTCTCTGAGTGTGTGTACCTCATTTATTGTTTATGTGTATGTACAACAAATGCTTAACACTACTCCTTGGATAAGCCTACTGCTCGACCACACTACCACAAAATAGAGCATTAGTATTATCTATTTTTACCACTATTTTACCTCTAAGGGGAACCCTTGGACTCTGTGCATGCTATTCCTTACTTTGAAATAGCACATACAGAGCCAACTTCCTACAGTGTCCATATTGTGTTTTTTCCTGCATTTGTGACTGTTTTTGCCCGATTTCTGTGCCTTTCGCCCCTTGTGCGCTCCTCGACCCCAGCCGCTGCTTCCCTGCGGCCCCGCCCCCCTCGCGCCCCCATTTGCCGCTCCCTCCCGCCTCCCGCCTCCCAGCTGCTCCTCCCTCTCCCCTCCCTTCTTAATGGCTGGCGCTGCGCGTCCGCGCCGCTGGCGCGCCGGAGGCGCGCCAGAGGCAAGCCCGTCTGCGCCCGTCTGCGCCCGTCCGCGCCTGTACCGCGCCCAGCGCCACCCCCCCTGGTCCTCGCGCCTCCCGCGCCCACTTCTCGGCCGAAGAGCTCCGCGCCCTCAACCCCGGGCCCTCCACTGAATGCTTCCGGGCATCCCCGAAGCTCCTCAAGACCTGGCTCTTCGACCGCTAAACAGCCTCTCCACCCCCCCCCACCTCAGCACCTCGAAACCCTAACTGGTACATAGCGCGCTTTATAAATACTATGATTGATTGATTGATTGATTAACATAGCCTGTAGGTCTGACACCAAACCATCCTCATCTGAATCCTCGTCATCCAACAAGTGGGACGGTAGTAGGCGTGAGACTTTACTAGGAGATGTAATAGATGGTGTTAAGCTATGTTTATTATGTCTTTTAAGTGGTGTTTGCATAGTCGACGAGAAAAGAGGCAGTGTTGATGGTCTGTCTCTTTGCCGGTGATCGTCGACGATAGGTGAACCGTCGTCGACGGTGGCGTCGTCGATAGGTTCGTCGATAGGTTCGTCGTCGATGGGGCTGTCGTCGATGGCAGTAGTGTCATCAGTGGAATCGTCGACTGGATGTTTGTTGGCTGCAGTGTTGACGATGGAATGATCGTCGGCGAGGTGCGTGTCGTCGACGGAGACTGTAACAGTGACATAGTGGGGCACACCGTCGACGAAGATGACATGACCATTGATGAGGAGTCTGTGGAAGCTGCTGTTGACACAAAAAATGGTGACGACGGTAGAAGTTGTCGTCGACGCCTGACCTGTTGTTGGTAATATCATGCAGTTTTTGAACTTGTGCTTCACCTGCAGGCTTGACCTGCAGAGGCGGGGTTGGGGGCTCAGAATGACATTCTTTCTTAGAATTTGATAAGGAATGAAAATGTCACTTACCCAGTGTACATCTGTTCGTGGCATCAGTCGCTGAAGATTCACATGTTGTGCATAGCCCGCCATCTGGTGTTGGGTCGGAGTGTTACAAGTTGTTTTTCTTCGAAGAAGTCTTTCGAGTCACAGGACCGAGGGACTCCTCCTCTTTGTCTCCATTGCGCATGGGCGTCGACTCCATCTTCGATTGTTTTCCCCGCAGAGGGTGAGGTAGGAGTTGTTTGTTAGTAATAGTGCCCATGCAATGGAGTGAATAAGTATGTACCTATTTAAGATTTAATATATTTACAAATGTACAAAGTTGAAGCTAACTTCCAAACGGCTACAGGCTCCCGGGGAGGTGGGTGGGCACATGTGAATCTTCAGCGACTGATGCCACGAACAGATGTACACTGGGTAAGTGACATTTTCAGTTCGATGGCATCTGTCGCTGTAGATACACATGTTGTGCATAGACTAGTAAGCAGTTATCTCCCCAAAAGCGGTGGCTCAGCCTGTAGGAGTGGAAGTAGTCTGAAATAAGGTTCTTAGTATGGCTTGACCTACTGTGGCTTGTTGTGCGGATAGCACGTCTACACAGTAGTGCTTGGTAAATGTGTGAGGCGTAGACCATGTGGCTGCCTTACATATTTCGTGCATTGGAATATTCCCTAGGAAGGCCATGGTAGCGCCTTTCTTTCTGGTTGAGTGTGCCCTTGGTGTAATGGGCAGTTGTCTTTTTGCTTTAAGGTAGCAGATTTGGATGCACTTAACTATCCATCTGGCTATACCCTGTTTCGATATTGGGTTTCCTGCGTGAGGTTTTTGAAATGCAATAAACAGTTGTTTAGTCTTTCTGATGTTTTTAGTTCTGTCGATGTAGTACATTAGTGCCCTTTTGACGTCTAATGTATGTCGTGCCCTTTCAGCTATGGAATCTGGCTGTGGGAAGAACACTGGTAGCTCTACCGTTTGATTTAGGTGGAACAGTGAAATAACCTTTGGCAAAAATTTAGGATTGGTCCTTAGGACTACTTTATTTTTGTGTAGTTGGATAAAAGGTTCTTGTATTGTAAACGCCCGAATTTCACTTACTCTTCTTAGAGATGTGATGGCGATGAGAAATGCAACTTTCCAGGTTAGGAATTGTATTTCGCAAGAATGCATAGGTTCAAAGGGTGGACCCATGAGTCTTGTTAAGACGATGTTGAGGTTCCATGAAGGAACGGGTGGTGTCCTTGGTGGTATAATTCTTTTGAGGCCTTCCATAAACGCTTTAATGACAGGTATCCTAAATAGTGAAGTTGAATGGGTAATCTGCAGGTATGCAGATATTGCTGCGAGGTGTATTTTAATGGAAGAGAAGGCCAGGTTCGATTTTTGTAAGTGTAGTAAGTAACCCACTACATCCTTTGGAGATGCGTGTAATGGTTGAATTTGATTACGATGGCAGTAGCAAACAAACCTTTTCCATTTGCTTGCATAGCAGTGTCTAGTGGATGGTCTTCTAGCTTGCTTTATGACTTCCATACATTCTTGTGGGAGGTTTAAGTGTCCGAATTCTAAGATTTCAGGAGCCAGATTGCTAGATTCAGCGATGCTGGGTTTGGATGCCTGATCTGTTGTTTGTGATGTGTTAACAGATCTGGCCTGTTGGGCAACTTGACGTGGGGTACTACTGATAGGTCTAGCAGTGTTGTGTACCATGGTTGCCTTGCCCATGTTGGTGCTATCAGTATGAGTTTGAGTTTGTTTTGACTCAATTTGTTTACTAGATATGGAAGGAGAGGGAGAGGGGGAAAAGCGTACGCAAATATCCCTGACCAGTTCATCCATAGGGCATTGCCTTGAGACTGCCTGTGTGGGTATCTGGTTTCGAAGTTTTTGCATTTTGCGTTCTCCTTTGTTGCAAATAAGTCTATTTGAGGTGTTCCCCAACGTTTGAAGTAAGTGTTTAGAATTTGGGGGTGAATTTCCCATTCGTGGACCTGTTGGTGATCTCGAGAGAGATTGTCTGCAAGTTGATTCTGGATCCCTGGAATAAACTGTGCTATTAGGCGAATGTGGTTGTGAATTGCCCATTGCCATATTTTTTGTGCCAGAAGGCACAGCTGTGTCGAGTGTGTGTCCCCCTGTTTGTTTAGATAATACATTGTTGTCATGTTGTCCGTTTTGACAAGAATGTATTTGTGAGTTATGATTGGTTGAAATGCTTTTAATGCTTGGAAAACTGCTAGTAGTTCGAGGTGATTTATATGCAGCTTTCTTTGATGTACATCCCATTGTCCTTGTATGCTGTGTTGATTGAGGTGTGCTCCCCCACCCTGTCATGGAAGCATCTGTTGTTATCACGTATTGTGGCACTGGGTCTTGGAAAGGCCGCCCTTTGTTTAAATTTATATTGTTCCACCATAGAAGCGAGAGGTATGTTAGGCGGTCTATTAACACCAGATCTAGAAGGCGACCCTGTGCTTGTGACCATTGTGATGCTAGGCACTGTTGTAAGGGCCTCATGTGTAGTCTTGCATTCGGGACAATGGCTATGCATGATGACATCATGCCTAGGAGTTGTAATATCATCTTCGCCTGTATTTTTTGTGTTGGATACATGCGTTGTATAATCTTTTGGAAATTTTGAACCCTTTGTGGACTTGGAGTGGCTATTCCCCTCGTTGTGTCTATTGTCGCTCCTAGGTATTGTTGTACTTTGCACGGCAGAATGTGTGATTTCGCATAGTTGATGGTGAAACCGAGTTTGTAGAGGGTTTGTATGACCTGATCTGTGTGGTGTGAGCACCTTGTCAGTGAGTCGGTCTTGATTAGCCAGTCGTCTAGATACGGGAATACGTGTATTTGCTGCCTTCTGATGTGTGCAGCCACTACTGCTAGGCATTTTGTGAAGACTCTTGGTGCAGTTGTTAAACCGAACGGCAATAATTTGAATTGGTAATGTATTCCTTTGAATACGAACCTTAGGTATTTCCTGTGCGACGGATGTATTGGTATGTGGAAATACGCGTCTTTGAGATCTAAGGTTGTCATGTAATCTTGTTGCTTTAGCAACGGTAACACTTCCTGTAGCGTGACCATGTGAAAGTGTTCTGATTTGATGTATGTGTTTAGTGTTCTGAGGTCTAGGATTGGTCTCAGTGTTTTGTCCTTCTTTGGTATTAGAAAGTACAGTGAGTAAACCCCTGTATTTGTTTGTGTATCTGGTACCAGTTCTATTGCGTTCTTTTGCAGTAATGCTTGAACTTCTATTTCTAGGAGGTCCGAATGTTGTTTTGATATATTCTGTGTTTTTGGTGGTATGTTTGGAGGGATTTGTAGAAATTCTATGCAATAACCATGTTGGATAATTGCTAAGACCCAAGTGTCTGTTGTTATTTTCTCCCACTCTTGGTAATACGGACTTATTCTTCCCCCCACTGGTGTTGTGTGGAGGGGATGAGTGACGTGTGAGTCACTGTTTGGTTGTAGGTGTTTTGGGGCCTTGAAATTTTCCCCTGCTTCTAGGGAATTGTCCCCCTCTGTATTGGCCCCGAAAGCCTCCCCTTTGGTACTGTCCCTGGTAGGTGGACGGTGTTGAATGTGAGGTACTGGCTTGTGTGGCTTGACCCCGAAACCCCCCTCTAAAGGTTGTCTTGCGGAAGGTGTTGAAAGTGACTCTGCTCTGCAGGGAGTAGAGCGCGCCCATGGCTTTTGCAGTGTCAGTGTCCTTTTTTAGCTTCTCAATTGCCGTGTCCACTTCAGGTCCGAACAATTGTTGCTCATTGAATGGCATATTGAGCACCGCCTGCTGTATCTCTGGTTTAAAACCAGATTTTCGTAGCCACGCGTGCCTTCGTATGGTTACTGCCATGTTAATTGTTCTTGCTGCTGTGTCCGCTGCGTCCATAGAGGAGCGTATCTGGTTATTGGAGATGTTTTGGCCCTCCTCAACCACTTGTTTCGCCCTCTTTTGTAGTTCTGTGGGTAGATGCTCAATGAGGTGTTGCATCTCATCCCAGTGGGCTCTGTCATATCGCGCTAGGAGCGCTTGAGAGTTAGCGATGCACCACTGGTTTGCAGCCTGTACTGCGACCCTTTTACCGGCTGCATCAAATTTGCGGCTCTCCTTATCTAGGGGTGGTGCATCGCCCGATGTGTGAGAGTTTGCTCTCTTGCGAGCTGCCCCTACCACAACCGAATCTGGTGGCAGTTGTGAGGTGATGAAAGCTGGGTCTGTGGGAGGTGGCTTATATTTCTTTTCTACCCTCGGTGTTATTGCCCTACTTTTGACAGGCTCTTTGAATATCTCCTTTGCGTGCCTTAGCATTCCTGGGAGCATAAGCAGGCTTTGGTAGGTGCTATGTGTGGAAGAGAGGGTGTTGAAGAGGAAGTCATCCTCGACAGGCTCCGAGTGTAGAGACACGTTGTGGAACTCTGCTGCTCTAGCCACCACTTGTGAATATGCTGTGCTGTCTTCTGGTGGTGAGGGCTTTGTAGGATACGCCTCTGGACTGTTGTCCGACACTGGGGCGTCGTATAAGTCCCAAGCATCTTGGTCCTGGTCACCTTGGCTTAAGGTGGTGTGAGCCGGTGAATGTGACGGAGTCTGTGCCAGTGAAATGTGAGCTACAGGTGGAGGAGAGGGTGGCAGAGTTACCTTCTTCACCAGTTTTGTTTGTGGTGCTTGTTCTTGTTGGAATTCAAGTCTCCTCTTCCTCCTAATAGGGGGAAGGGTGCTTATTTTCCCTGTTCCACTCTGTATAAAAATCCGTTTTTGAGTGTGGTCCACCTCGGTGGATTGTAATTCCTCCTCGAATCTATGCTTTTGTATTTGAGAGGACAGTGATTGTTCCTCTGAATAGGAACCGGTAGTTGGCTCGGTTGCGGGTCGTTTTGGCACCGAAACTATGTCCAAGCTCTTTTTCGGCTCCGAGACGACTTTTCTCTTTTTCGGAGTCGAACCCTCTCAGCGTCGATCCTCCTCGGTGCCGCTGTCTCTGCGTCGAGCAGCTTCGGCTCCGCTATCTCGGCATCGATCTTTGACGGCAGCACTATCTCTGTCCCAAGACGGCTGGGTGCCTGTGTCTCGACCCGAGTCGGACGATCTCGGCACTATTTCGGCCTTCTTCGGTGCCGATGGTCGGTCACCGATTTTATGGGTTGAGCCATGGCCTGATGGCAGTGGCGTCCCCTGGGCCTTGTCAGTTTTCTTATGTGCTATCTTCGACGTCTTACTCACTGTTTCATGGTCGTCGAATTCGTCCGAGTCATGGATCGAGAAGGCTTCTACTTCTTCTTGTTCCTCGAAATCTCGGTGTCCTGTCGGCGTGGACGCCATTTGCAGTCTTCTGGCTCGGCGGTCACGGAGCGTTTTTCGGGACCGGAACGCACGACAGGCCTCACAAGTTTCTTCCCTGTGCTCGGGCGACAGGCACAGGTTACAGACCGAATGTTGGTCTGTATATGGGTATTTGTTGTGGCATTTAGGACAGAATCGGAACGGGGTCCGTTCCATCAGCGTCGATGTCACACGCGGTCGGGCCGACCAGGCCCCGACGGGGGATCGAAAACTACCCCGAAGGGCAACGGAGATGTTATCGTATCGATTCGATGTCGATGCTATCTAACCCGATCCCGAACGCAACAATACCGACGTAATTTTCCGATTTTAGAGCTAACTTTCCGTTTCGAAACCCGGAGCGAAAGGAACACGTCCGAACCCGATGGCGGAAAGAAAACAATCGAAGATGGAGTCGACGCCCATGCGCAATGGAGACAAAGAGGAGGAGTCCCTCGGTCCCGTGACTCGAAAGACTTCTTCGAAGAAAAACAACTTGTAACACTCCGACCCAACACCAGATGGCGGGCTATGCACAACATGTGTATCTACAGCGACAGATGCCATCGAACTCTGTCTTCGTCTTTCCCAACTAGGCAGAATGTTTCTTAGAAGGGCTGTGAGATTAAAGGAGCCCTCAGATGATTTCTTAAGAGCCTTTTTGGAAGGTTCATTGGTGTTATCCTCCCTATGTCTCTTCTCAGGAGTTTTACTGACTGACACAGAAGAGGAGGCACTATATCATCAGAAACAGGGTTGCTTCTGGTCTTTAACGTCTGTAGCCATAGGAGAAGATGGCCCTCTCTAACTTTTAAAGTTTTTGTAGAAATGTTTCGACATACTCTGCAGTCTCTGGTCTTATGGTTCACGTAGAGACAGTATATGCAGTAGTCATGTGGGTCATCAATATGAAGCCTCTTCTTCATACAGGTAGTACAAGATCTGAATAGCCACTTTTCTGGTGTCTCTGATATACTGGTCAGTTTGAAGCACCTACTTGAATAAAAGTTGAAGTTCTGTGAAGAAAAAGAGTAGTTGAGGTCTACAAACACCTCAGAACAGGATTTCTGAGAAAGAACTGAGCAGAGGTCAGAGGAGACTCCTAAGCACGACATGCGGTGGAAAATCTGAGGGAATGCAGCTCCTCACAGGAGTGTTCTAGAGGGAGGTGTAACCTGATTGTTGGATTCTGGATTTTGGTCCATTTTTACAAAATGACTGTGATACGTTACTAATTTAAAGGTCTAATGCCTGTAATGTACATATACATTAGAGTATTGCTTTTGTATAACACTGGGGACTCCCACCTCGACGACCGGTAAGGATTCAAGCAGGTGAATCTATGAAAGTTCCAATTCTGGAGTAACTGTATGGTACAAAATTGAGGACATTTCTGTGATAAAAAGATCCACATACAGGAACGCCGTCACATTGGGGTGTAGTGCCCACTCATAGTCCTTCAACGAGAACTGACTGGGAGCACCTGCTCTCACACAGTTTACAACCTAAGTTCCTACGGGGAAAACTGCCTTTTGCTGTGCCCACTGCTATATGCAACACGCCCAGTAACCAAGCTATCCGCCATAATCATGTGCAATTTGATGGAAAAAGTAAGAGACCCTCCCTCTACAGAAAGAGGGTGTTATAAGCGAGGGGAGCCAAAGAGGTCGTGAGGCAGCAGAGGACGGCAGAGGCAGGATCTGCTGTTGGTGATGGCATACCACTGATCTACTCTGGCACCAAGAGGAGTGGTAAATTTGTTGGATTATCTAGATCAGCTGGGAAGGTTGCCGTTGCTGGCTGCCTTCCCTCCAAACAACGGCATGGCATATTCATGTGTGTTTCCTGGACATCTGACAATCCACTGGAATGCATCCAAGGCTGATTGTACAGTGGTGTCCAGCTACTGAACTATGTGTCCGTAGCCACCAGATCACACATCAGGAGCTGTTTGGAGATTTCCAAACTGTTGCTGACCAAATGGGTAAGTTGATTTTTTTAAGTGGGCTGATAGGTTGATTGATTACAGAGAGTTTTGCCAATTCGCATAGAAGATGCATATCGACCCAGGAGTCTGGTGGTATTACCTTTGTGGAAGGCAAGACTACCAGAAGCATATATTTTATGACCCACAGTCATAAGAAAAAGAAGAAGAAAGAAGAAGAAAGAAGAAGAGAAACCCTTTTTGTGGTAAAGGGTTTGAGTAGAGGGGTAGCCTCTTCTGATAAAACATCCAGGTCACTCGCATTTTTTGAGGTACAGAGGCAAGAAAGCATCAGTGTATTAAGAAGGGAAGAAGGTTATCAGCCTCCAAATTATCAGCTTTGCGACGATAATACTCAATAGGCATTGGGTGAGCACAGGAGACAGACAATTTATAGCAAGCCCATGGGTATGCCACTGAAGTATGCCTTTACTTTCCCTTTCAACACACGGATAATCTCATCCTGTCTTCAAAGGCTTCTAGCGCGCAGCATAGTCAGTCTCACACAAGTGGCATGTGTGTTTGTGTGAAGAAGATTCCAACCTAACAAGGGATGGTTCCTTAGCAGGGTTTCTGGTCATAAAAGGCATAGGGACCAGAGTCGATGGAAACATAGCATCAGGGTTGGAGCCACCAAAGTTGTCAAGCCTCCAGTATCGTTCTCACCCTTTGGACAACAAGAATGGGAACCGCCTGGAATAATCAAAATATGTCTGCAACAATGGTTCATTATGTACACTGAAATGATTAGTAAATCAATGTGACGCACATAACAAGGATATTAAATGAGCAGCTACTTGAAAAGAAAACATATTTGGAGTTCTGTGCAAAAGGTGCCCACATGACCAAACAGTGACAGTTTAATATATATATATATATGACCAAACAGTGACAGTTTAATATATATATATATATATATATATATATATATATATATGTATATATATATATATATATATATATATATATATATATATATGGAAAATGTCACTTACACATCTGTTCGTGGCATGTTCCGCTGCAGATTCACATGCTGTGCACTGTTCCTGCCATCTAGTGTTGGGCTCGGAGTGTTACAAGTTGTTTTTCTTCGAAGAAGTCTTTTCGAGTCACGGGACCGAGTGACTCCTCCCTTTCGGTTACATTGCGCATAGGCATCGACTCCATATTAGATTGTTTTCCTGCAGAGGGTGAGGTAGGAGTGGTAGAATGAGAATAGTAAAGATGTCCATGCATTGAAATAGATATGTATGTACATAGTTTGAGGTAATAGAATGTTTATTTATTTACATACATACAATGTTAATTGCAACTTAAACGGCTATAGGCTCTCGGGGAGGTGGGAGGGCTCATGTGAATCTGCAGCGGAACATGCCACGAACAGATGTACACTGGGTAAGTGACATTTTCTATTCGGTGGCATGAGTAGCTGCAGATACACATGCTGTGCATAGACTACAAAGCCGTAATCCTCCCAAAAGCGGTGGTCAGCCTGTAGGAGTTGAAGTTGTTTGAAATAATGTTCTTGGGACAGCCTGTCCTACTGTGGCTTGTTGTGTTGCTAACACATCTACACAGTAGTGTTTGGTAAAAGTATGAGGTGTGGACCAAGTGGCTGCCTTACAAATCTCCGTCATTGGAATGTTACCTAGAAAGGCCATTGTTGCTCCTTTCTTTCTAGTGGAGTGCGCCTTTGGTGTAATGATTAGTTCTCTTTTGGCTTTAAGGTAACAAGTTTGTTTACATTTAACTATCCATCTGGCTATGCCTTGTTTGGATATAGGGTTCCCAGCATGGGGTTTCTGGAATGCGACGAACAATTGTTTAGTTTTACGAAATGGTTTTGTTCTGTCTATATAGTACATTAGAGCTCTTTTTATATCTAATGGATGCAGTGCTCTCTCTGCTACCGAATCTGGCTGTGGGAAGAAGACTGAGTTCTACTGTTTGGTTCAAATGAAACGGTGAAATGACTTTTGGTAGAAATTTTGGATTTGTGCTGAGAACAACTTTATGTTTGTGTACTTGTATAAAGGATTCCTCAATAGTGAAAGCCCATATTTCACTAACTCTTCATAATGAAGTGATAGCTGTTAGAAATGCCACTTTGCAAGTTAAGAATTGGATTTGAAAAGAATGCATGGGTTCAAAAGGTGGACCCATGAGTCATGTAAGTACAATATTAAGATTTCACGAGGGTACTGGTTGAGTTCTTGGAGGTATGATCCGCTTTAGTCCTTCCATGAAGGCTTTAATGACTGGTATTCTAAATAGGGATTTTGTGTGTTTAATTTGCAAGTAAGCTGAAATTGCAGTGAGGTGTATTTTGATGGATGAAAAGGCAAGATTTGCATTTTGTAGGTGTAGTAAATATCCTACGATGTCCTGTATGGACGCATCCAATGGTGTGATGTGTTTCGCTTGGCAGTAGAAAACAAATCTTTTCCATTTATTAGCATAGCAATGCCTGGTGGTAGGTTTTCTTGCCTTTTTAATGACTTCCATACACTCGTTTGGAAGATTTAGATAGCCAAACTCTAAAACTTCAGGAGCCAGATTGTTAGATTGAGCATTGCTGGATTGGGGTGTCTGATCTGTTGTTTGTATTGTGTTAACAGGTCTGGTCTGTTTGGAAGTTTGATGTGAGGTACTACTGATAGGTCCAACAGTGTCGTGTACCACGGTTGGCGTGCCCACGTTGCTGCTATGAGAATTAGTCTGAGTTTGTTTTGACGCAGTTTGTTGACTAGAAAAGGAATGAGTGGGAGAGGGGGAAAAGCGTAAGCAAATATTTCTGACCAATTGATCCATAGAGCATTGCCCTTGGACTGAGGGTGTGGGTACCTGGACACGAAGTTTTGGCATTTTGCGTTTTGGTTTGTGGCGAACAGATCTATATCTGCTGTACCCCACTGGCGAAAGTATTTTTGTAGTACCTGGGGATGTATTTCCCAGTCGTGAGTTTGCTGGTGATCTCGACTGAGATTGTCCGCCAATTGATTGTGAATGCCTGGGATGTATTGCGCTATTAGGTGAATATTGCGCTCCCCCAGCGCCTTGGAACCCTAACGGGTATGTAGTGCGCTCTATAAATATCTGTGATTGATTGATTGATTGTAGTGAATTGCCCAATGCCAACTTTTTTGTGCTAGGAGGCAAAGTTGTGATGAGTGTGTTCCCCCTTGTTTAAGTAGTACATTGTTGTCATATTGTCTGTTTTGACAAGAATGTGTTTGTGAGCTAGAAGAGGTTGAAAAGCTTTTAGTGCTAGAAAAACAGATAGTAGTTCTAAGTGGTTTATGTGTAGCTGTTTTTGTTGATTGTCCCACTGTCCTTGTATACTGTGATTGTTGAGGTGTGCTCCCCACCCAATCATTGATGCGTCTGTTGTGAGAATGGCGTGAGGCACAAGGTCTTGAAAAGGCCGCCCTTTGTTTAAATTTATGGGGTTCCAACATTGAAGCGAATAGTGTGTTTGGCGGTCTATCAACACTAGATCTTGGAGATGACCCTGTGCCTGCGACCATGCACTGCTGTAAGGGCCGCATGTGTAACTGTGCGTTTAGGACAATTGCGATGCATGATGCCATCATGCCCAGGAGTCTCATCACAAATCTGACTGTGTAATGCTGATTTGGTTGTATTTTTGGTACCATGGTGTGGAATGATTGTACCCTTTGTGGCCTTGGACTTGCAATCGCTTTTTGAGTGTAGCTCCCAAGTATTGCTGAGTTTGGGATGGTTGCAAGTGTGACTTTTGGTAATTTATAGAAAACCCCAGTGTATGTAGGGTATCTATTACGTAACGTGTGTGATTTTGTCACTGCTGTTGAGTGTTGGCCTTTATTAGCCAATCGTCGAGATATGGGAATACATGCATATGTTGTCTCCTTATGTATGCCGCTACCACGGCAAGGCATTATGTAAATACTCTGGGGGCTGTTATCCCAAAAGGCAATACCTTGAATTGGTAATGTTTTCCTTGTATAACAAACCTCAGATATTTTTTGTGAGATGGATGGATGGGTATATGGAAATACGCATCTTTTAAGTCCAGTGTTGACAGGTATTCTCCCTGCTTTAGTAATGGGACTACGTCTTGTAGTGTCACCATGTGAAAGTGTTCTGATTTGATGTATAGGTTGAGGTTCCTGAGATCTAATATTGGTCTTAGTGTTTTGTCCTTTTTTGGAATACGGAAGTACAGGGTATAGACCCCTGTTCCTTTTTATGGATGAGGAACTAGTTCTATAGCCTGTTTTGTTAAAAGTGCCTGCACCTCTGTTTGTAACAAAGTGAGATGGTGCGACTATAGTGTGTGTGTTTTTGGGGGAATATCTGGAGGAAACTGTGTGAATTCTATGCAGTAACCATGTTGGATAATTGATAGTACCCATGTGTCCGTTGTTATGTCTGACCACTGATTGTGGAACATTTCTAGTCTTCCTCCCACAGGGGATGTGTGTTGGGGGAAGGTGATGGCAAAGTCACTGCTTGGTGTTAGTGGCCTGCTTTGTGCTCTGGAATTTTCCCCTGGCCTTTGGGAATTGTCCCCTGAAGGACTCGCGAAACCCCCTCTCTGATATTGTGATTGGTAGGAGGGTTTTGTTTGAGAGGTGGATGTTTCTGATGACTGTGGTCTAAAACCTCCCCTAAACTGCTGTTTTCTGAATGTCCCTCTGTATTGGGACAAGTAGAGCGCTCCAATTGCTTTGGCTGTATTAGTGTCCTTTTTTAATTTTTTCGATGGCTGTGTCCACTTGTGTGCTAAATAGCTGTTGCTGATTAAATGGCATGTTGAGAACAGCCTGTTGAATGTCTGGTTTGAAACCTGAGGATCTCAGCCAAGCATGGCGTCTAATTGACACTGCAGTGTTCACTGTTCTTGCGGCAGTGTCGGCGGAATGTAGTGCAGATCGTATTTGATTGTTGGATATTGCTTGTCCCTCCCTCTACAACTTGCTGAGCTCTTTTCTGGTATTCCTTGGGGAGGTGTTGGATAATATTGCTCATCGCGTCCCAATGAGCTCGGTCATATCGTGCGAGGAGGGCTTGAGAGTTTGCTATGCGCCACTGATTGGCAGCTTGTGACGCTTCCCTCTTTCCTGCCGCGTCTGTTACTCTCCTTATCTGGAGGTGGTGCATCTCCCAATGACTGCGAGTTGGATCTCTTCCTAACTGCTGGGTGATGAATACTGGGTCTGACGATGGTGGCTTGTATTTCTTTTCCACCCTTGGTGTTATGGGTCTTCCCTTCACGGGCTCCTGAAAAAATGTGTTGCCCATGTTTAAGCATGCCTGGGAGCATGGGCAGACTTTGATAAGAAGCATGCGTGGAGGACAAAGTATTAAAAAGAAAATCGTCGTCTAATGGCTCTGTGTGCATGCTCACACTGTGGAATGCAGCCGCCCTCGCCAAGACCTGAGTGTAGGAGGTGCTATCTTCGGGTGGAGAGGGTTTCGAAGGATAGCACTCCGGGCTATTGTCCGACACTGGGTCATCATAGAGGTCCCATGGGTCTGTATCCTGTTGCGAGTGCACAGTGTGTGTGGGTGACTGTGCAGTGGGTGTTGCAAGGGGAGAAATAGTTCTCTGAGGAGAATGCGGAGGAGAATGTGATGGAGAAAACTGCCGTGGCGGAGATTGTTCTCTAGGAACTTTAGCCTTTGGCTGCTCAGTGTCTGAACGTCCTTGGAAAGCCAGTTTCCTTTTGAATTTGAGAGGAGGTGCCGTTTGGATCTTCCCAGTATCCTTATGGATCTGTATCCTTGCCTGTGTTTCATCAAACCCCTCAATTTGGTGAAGTTCCTCAATTGTTTTGAGAGTCCATGTTCCTCGGTGTACGACGTTTTTTTCGGCACCGAAATGCCCATGCTGACAGTAGGCCTCGGCTCTGAAAGACTCTTTCGAGGCTTCGACTCGACGAGTCGATAACGAGTTTTCTCGGACACGGTGTCTCGGCTCGAGTCCGAAGACTTCGGCACGGATTTGGCCTTTTTCGGTGTCTAAGGTGTTGCCTGGTCACCGCTTGATTTCTTGTGGGTCGAGCCATGGCCTTGCGGCAGTGGCGTCCCAGAGGCCTTTAGTTTTGTTTTGGACTGACTCTGGACTTGGGTCGGGGCAGGGGTACTCACTTGCTAGCCTGCTGTGGGTGGTCGGTCTGCGTCGGAGTCGTCCGAATCGGCAACTTGGATGGCCATCTCCTCTTCCTCGACGTCGAGGTGTTCGAACTCTTCAACACCATTTGCAGTCGCCTCAACCTTCGATCCCTCAAGGTTTTCTTCAAACGGAAGGACCTGCAGGCCTCACAAGTATCCTCTCGGTGGTCCGGTGACAAACACAGATTACAGACCTGGTGTTGGTCTGTGTAGGGATAATTGGCGTGGCACTGTGGGCAGAAACGGAACGGGGTCCGGTCCATTAGGCTTCGACATTTTCTGCGGTCGGGCCGACCAGGCCCTGGCTGGGCGCGGGAGCCCCGAAGGGCAACCGCCGGCGTCGAGGTGGCGATGCAAGATGTTTCGCGATCGAAAACAATACCGACAATTTTCGGTGAATTTAGTCTTTTTCCGACTCGAATTCCCGGAGCGAAGAGGAACACGTCCGAACCCGATGGCTGAAAGAAAACAATCTAAGATGGAGTCCATGCCCAATGGAACCGAAAGGGAGGAGTCACTCGGTCCTGTGACTCGAAAAGACTTCTTCGAAGAAAAACGACTTGTAAAACTCCGAGCCCAACACTAGATGGCAGGAACAGTGCACAGCATGTGTATCTGCAGCTACACATGCCACGGAACACACATATATATATATATATATATATATATATATATATATGCATCCGATAGCCTCAGTTGCTTTGTGACAGAAGGAGCTGTCACAATGCACTTAATTCTCGTGAGAGGGCTAGGTATATGATTTAAGACTCACTTTTAATGGCCCATTTTGCTGTAACTCCTAAAAGCTTGAAAAGTGCACACTTGAAATGTTATTCGCAAAGCAAGCAAATTTAAAATGCACTGGTATTATGAACTGAAAGTCTTTCATGCATCAGGACCTGAAAATTATTCACTACACAAATATATTCTTGAATGGAGCAGCGGCACTTCCCCCCTCAACCCATCCCCCCCCCCCCAGGACATTTGATCCTGGCATATAAGATAGTTATTTTATTTACACGATTTTAAATATGGTTCACTTTCTGCTTATATAACACAAATGTCACTAAGTGGGAGCTAACAGAAACATCTTTTCAAGTCATGCAAGAGAGCATCCATCCTACCTGGCAATTTCTATGCACCACCAGCAGAATCTTGAGGCTTTTCATATGAAGACTTCGGTCAAGCAGTTCAACAGCTTTATCCAGGTCATCCTGTGTCATGAGTGGGATCGCCAGCTGCAAGGAGTAAACACATATTTAATACACGATTTACACTTGAATGGAAACAGGCATAACTGATGACGTGCAGAGCAACACAGACAGTGCAGGTTTGTGTCCTACTACCTGGGATCATCAGATTCACATGCCAATAGCTCTTTCTAGCATCAGGTCTCTGAATATTATTACATTTGTGTGCACTTTAGGCCCAAGTCTTTGTGACAAGGGGCAACTGTAATGTGTGTTCTTATATGCACACAAAGGCAACACCTGTGGTAACGTCACATGCCGGCGCACAAACATATCTACTGTGAACTCCATGACACACTGAATTTTCTGCCCATGTTTTATTCGTCCCAGATGTAGCCCAGACACTCCACTGAACAAATACTGAAGATTTTTGACATCAATAGTTCCACAATTGGAAGTTTTCTTGAAAAGCTGGTTCAAATTATCCTGAAGGAGAGACTTCGAGGGCAAAGGTAGATGCCACGAAGAAAGTCATAATAAAAAAAAATCTAAAAAAAGATTGGCCACAGGATGATATGTTCAATCATTATTTTTTTTGGGGGGGGGGGGAGGAAGAGTGTCAAGTGAGGTTTGATCAGTGGTGTGCACTATCGGTCATGAACTTTTTTTTTTTGTTGGCGAGCACCTAGTTCATAGATCTCCCGTGTATCGCCTCCCCAAATGTTGCACAACCGACCTCTGAGGACAAACCCAGAGGTGGAGGAATGTAGGATTAGGAGGCTGAATATAAAACTGAAAATGCACAAATAACAGAATGTTTTGCACTTCTAGGGGTTCTGAAATGATGTATAATTGGGGATCCGCTACCGTGGAGAATGTCATTATATACAAGTGAGAGGAATGGCTGTTACTGACTCTGTTACGGGTCCCTAGGAGAGTAGGGAGCATAGGTGGTTGGATGCCTTCTCTGGATTAGGTGGCTTTCTGCTCACCACATGTACCATGCCTTTCTGCCACTGACACCCTAAATACAGGCTTTTTCACGTTGAATTGCCAGCTGTGGAACCCCCATCACCAGGTTTGATGCTGGAGACGAGCACAGGAGCCCAGGCACTGCAGTTCAAATACAAGTTTGTGATGGAGATGGTACTTTATTAGTAGTTCCTTTTGAAATACACGTCGCACATGTGGTACTTCTCTTACTTCACAAGAGGCAGAAAGTGACTGGGATATTAGCACATGTTCCTTCCAGTTGGCTATGGAGATGTAGTGCTATTCTATTGGACTGACTGGCATCTAAGAAGATTAAAGAAACGTGATCAATAAGTTATCTTATCGTTCTCAGGAAGCTTCGATTCATCCCTTACAGTCAAAAAACCATGGGCTTTGTCTGAGTGATCTGTAGGACTCTGCTTTAGGGGCCAACACTTGTTTAAATACAAGGCCCCCTCTTGCCAAAGTGGTCCAATCTTTTGGCATACAAATAGCTTCATACACCCACTGATTGTTAGACTGTCTAAAACTAATCCTCAAAAACAAAACCATTCCAACGCCGAGCTCTCAGCACTTGCAGGATTCTCTAGGTATCTGGAATGGACCAGCATCGATCCGCCGCCACTCTGCAAACATTGGCCGTGCCCCGAAAGCGTATACCTTCATGAGGTCACGGGAAAAAACTTGTTTTGTTTTCCATTCCACAACAACCATGAATATCTTTTAATAATTATTTCTCTTTTTGCAATCCTAACCCGTACCAAAATCCTGATTGTATTTGGTTACTGTATCTAATCCTCCACAGTGGAGCAGTTCTGAAAACCTTCTCTGCCCAAGTCCATCAAGTCCTTGCTGGTCTCTGTGATGATGGATACCGTTTGCTGCTGCATTTTTAATAACAAAAATGACTAGATTGTGAAGGACCTTTTTTATAAGCACATTATATGTACTATATGGTTTAGCCAAATCGATACTAAGGACCAGTGTATGCTTATTATCTGCTCCTATAACACCTAGTTATACCACCTTATTATCTACTTACAAGCGCCAACCCCCCCACTCCCCAGTCTTTTACAATGTGCAAAGAAAGGCCGCCTTGATTGATGATTATATATTTTTTTATTGTAAGTGTTTGGGGACTACCTCACAGGAACGTACATTTCCAAACATAAGAAGGACTTGCTGTAATTCGATCTACTCACATCATGGTAGAATGAAAAGCACAGATTAATTTGTAGTCCTCCTCTAACTGACAGAGTACATGATAATCAAATAACTTATGTTTTGCCCTGAAAAAGTCTCTGGAAAATGTTGACATGGCCAGAATGTAGTCAACGATTCAATGCCACACTGAATGGACCACATGCACCTGAATGCAGGATGATCCAACAGTACCACTGCTGGTCATAGCTGCATCTTAACAATAAACGTTGTAGTACGTGTCTTACTATAAACACTGAATGTAATTGCTCACCTGACGTGGTCACAAAGCATCCCTCACATATTAAAATTCAGATACTATACGACTGACCCTAATAAGTTGAATAATAAAGAAGTTATTTTCTACTGGCACAATATACTTTGTAGTAATAGTATAAAGGGGCCATTACTGGCAAATATTCCTAGATATTTTACTTTGATAAAACAGAACTGGAAGATCTCCTGATTACTCATGTACAACACAAAAATGTTTAATAAGGGCTGTGGGAATTTCTTGTAATTTGTTTTTGCATAATTATGTGAATTACACAAATTTTGGTGAGAGGCTGAATTTAAACAAAAGCATTGCAAACAGTCGCTTGCATTCTGTTTGTGTGTTTGTAGTAATTTTTTACCACAAATTGCGCCACTGACAGTACATTTTGGAGTGCAATTATGTGAAGTGGCGTAATTGCGGGAATTCGGCATACCAAACATAACACAAAATTCTTCCTATTCCTGAAATTACGCCACCATCATTTAAATTTCAGCCAATCCAAGTAGAAATGCAGGTTCAAATTGGGATACACAGTTAGCCTTTACTTTAACTGTATACAGTTTTTATAAACTGTCCCTATTCCGTTTAGCATAAGGGAGACAATTCACCTCACACCATATCAAGATCAACTTATCGCCAGCTAGTAAATAACTGTCAAGCAACTTCATGAAAAGAAAATTTACTGACAATACTGAACATTCCTGTTCTGTGTAGAACTGCTTAATGAGCCAAGGCAAGAAAAGTTACTGGAATGTGACAACAGCAATACATGGGTTTCCTTCTTAGACGAAATCTATCAAGTAATATGCCTGCTCCTCATGCCTCTGCAGTAACTGTGAATCCTGCTGATCTGAAGTGAAAGAGGAGTCAGGCGGGTATAAAAGGACCTCAACAGGACACAAGTTTGGGAGCTAGTACAATGTACTTTACCAAAGACATAAAGAGGCTTTAAATGCTTTGAAATATTTTGCAGGTGAAAATAATTACAGAATAACAAACCTAAGTTTCCACCCTAAGTGCCATTACTAACCAAACAAACTCGAACCCATTAAAATAACAATGGTAGGCACAATAATCCTACATTTTAAAATTCAGTATCAATTCAATCAACTATCATTATTGCCAAGGGGTTTTTATGTGGCATAAGCTGAAACACGGGCATCAACTTGGGGTGGGCTACAGTTTTAATAATATCAACGTGTTCAATTAATGAAAAGTCTTTGCTCCCTCTCCTCAGAACTGGCCGCCATGAAGTTGGAAAACTTCTACATTTAAAAGGCCATTTTTGACCTAATGGCAAAGTACTGAATACAAGACGTCTAGTGATAACTCAGGCTGCTGTCAATCAAACATGTATAAATTATCAAGGCTGGTCTTCTATTCAGAGATCAGAGATGCAGCGACTGAGAAGTCTAACAAATAAATCTGGAACATCTGTATATTTTCAGCAGCATAAAGTAAGCTTTCAGCAATATATAATGAACCTTATCCAAAAGTGTGTTTTGCTAAATTATTTCAGCTGATAATCAATAAATAACAAAATGAGAGGTGATGAGGGTGGTACCTACGCCCGGTACCTCAGTGTGTTGCTAGCTCCACAATTTACCACCTACTAAAACGTAGTGTTTAGGCTCAAATATAGGGACTTCAATCCCATCACAACCTTTGCTTAACAACTAAATGCTGTGAGGCACTCCAGAGGGTGTCCCACCAGCCCTTCTATGAATATACTACATTTTCGAGTGGGGATATTTGTTGTAATCTGATTATCATTTGCATATTCCTTTGACACTCACGTTGACTACTTTGCAGCCTTCTCACTTATTTAATACGGGTGAATTCAGCTTTGAGGGATGTTCATTTGACTTCAAAATTAATACACATCCTCCTATAAAGTGGTATTTGATTGTTGTTCCATTAATAGGAAGCCATGGCTGATTCCTCAATCCTCCCTCTTGGTTTACACAGAGATATGAGAAACTGTTGACATAAGGAGAGCTTGTAATTCAGTCCATACAATTTCTCATTCTATTCATAACCTTAATATTTCGCTTTGCAAATGGTGTTATCTTTGCTTAAATATATATGCGAGCAAGCTAGCATACCAGGATGGAATACTGATTAACAATTAAAGAAATAGGATCCCGAGCTAACAAACCATATATGCGCTGCATTGTAAAAATTAGAAATAAAGCCCGACCTACCACACCTAAGTGGCTTCTTAATGCTGATATAATTTCAAGCTCAACTTTCGTCTGAAATATATCTATCTGACAGAGGCATGCTAGATATGCTATTCTAAACAGCTTGAGAGTAAGAACAAATATATCTCACAGTTTTCTAAACTAATTTCTAGTTTATTCTCACACTTCAAGAAACCAACATGCCAGTTAAAATACACTAAATACTAATGATATCCAGACATCATAAGCACAGGGCAGAAAAGTCTAGCATAAAGTAGTCCCCCGCAATTAAAAGGAATCTAAACATGTATCTAAATATATGGTTAGCAAAAAAAAAAAAAAAAAACGCAAGTCATTTCAAACAAGTACAAAAAATTAAATATCAGTACCTCATTATTGCTGTAATGCAGATCCATGGCCTGTCCAAAGGCAACCTTAGCTTTAGAAATGAGATCTTCAAGCAAAACCGGTCTGGGAAACTGCAGAATTCTGAATGAAAATAGGCAGAAATTTACATGGCATCTTGACAAAGGGAGAAAAATTTTTTTTGAGGCTACATACAATAACAATGGTTGTAGTGTTAAACAACAAAAAAATGTAATGCATTACTATTTTCTTATGCTCCCTGCACTTAGAAGATCCTGTTACTATAATCGCCAACAAAAACCCGGAGAAAACAAGAACAAATACAATATACAAAGCAGTCCAATGTCACAGCAATGGACTTTGTGCATGTAACGGTTGTATTAAAACAAGCATTGGCAAAGCCAATAGGTTTAACCTTTGTTTTTTCTTTTGCAATCTATTTTAGTAACTGGTTTATAAACAGTACAAAAAGGTTATAATAATGTTTGTTTTAAATTTGATAAGCCATTAATAGTTGTTTATGTTCTGATATATGTTGAATTAATATTCCAGGGTTCCAAACTTGTAATTTGTACCTTATTTAATATGACATTGTATTAGAATATAGTAACAAGTACTTAATAAAGTTCCACTGCACCATTCAAATCATGCCCCTCTTAAATACAAGCGAACTGCAATTGTGACTGCCTGTTCAGTAGTAAAATATAGCAATATTTGGTGGTTAGAGGAGCCATGACAACTTTTGGCCCCGGTGCCACTGAGCCTGCTGCACGATACAAATCATGACCTTAAGGCTGGCAAGATAACTGCACTTGTGATTGCCTACTTAGAAGTAAAATTTCGTAACAATGTGTGTTTAGTGGAGTTCCTGGAGCTTTTAAGCAAGGAGCCACTACACCTACTGCACCATTCGAATCATGACCCTAATGCCTGCATGGTAACTGCACTGGTCTTTTTAGTAGTAAAAATCACCAATAATCTGTGTTTAGAAGGGTTCTGACACCTTTTTATATATGTTTATTTTTATTGGAAGAGTCCACACATTCTAAAAACGACAAAATCCAGGAACCAGCATCATCCTAATGCGGAATATTACACATCAGCCATAAAATATATATAGAAATGTATTAAGAATATATTGCACATTGCCCACAGTCCCAAATTTTAGCCACAATACTTTAGAATTCAGGCTCTTCAAAGATATAGTGATTTATCTCTATTACCCACCCCCTCCCCCCCGCCCTAATACCAGTGCCTCCCATAATCTTTTTAATTTATTGTAAGAGCCTGACCAAGGCGCATATCCGTGCTCTAGCACGTTACTGCTTAGCACTTTAGACAACCATTTTTGGTATGTTAGGATCGTTTCAGAGCGTCAGTTTTGCAAAATAATTGATCTGGCTACCAGTGCGAGTATGAACAAACTTTTTAACAAAAATGTAATATTAACATTAGCATCTTTTGACAGATCTAGCCCTAAAGTGCGTAAACAGTGCACCTGAGTTTCTGCCCAAAAAGGGGTTATTTTAGGGCAGCCCCAGATAATATAGGTCCTGTTTCCTCCCCCTCATTCGAGCACCTATCAGGCGGCTGGGGAGTAATTTTGTGCTAAAAGCCGCGGTTCTATGAAGTAGCCACTTTGCATAGAATTCCATTCTACGGAAACTCGCTCCTTTCATTAAAGAGAAGTTAAACACATTTATATTTTTCCAGGTCTCTTTCATAATTTTAAGACCTTCCTTGGACTGTCATTTATCCCGAGCCTTCGGAAATAGCGCATTGGCCTTCTGCTGTTCCTACCCAGCTGCTAACAGATCTCCTTGAGTTGCTGTTTCTAGCCAGACTTCAACTAGATTCAGGCTATCTTGGATGCTACTAACATCACATCTAAGTTATTAAACTGTCTTAGACCAATAAAGGGCCAAAGTATCATTATTTTGAAGTGCCTGATAGAGGTTTCTATTCAGCCCACGTCTTCTAAGTGGCATAGAAAAAAATCCACGACCTTACTATAACCATTAAGCTCCCATTTGAGAGTGGTGCACTTATCTAATAGGGGTCGATTTCCAGCATAAATGTCTACCAGGAGGGTTGCTCCATTAAGGGCTGGGATGCTATAATGCTTATACAGTTCTTTATCTTTAAAAAGCCACCACAGACCCTTGTAACAAACCTTTTTAGGAGATCTTGTGGAGCGCAGAAAAACAGCAATCTCATACTCGTGAAATATCAGGCGTATAAAAAAAATTATCTATGCCAATCGTTCTAGAAGTTTTATTTAAAAATATGTGCAGAATTAGCAAAATAGTATACTGTAGGAAAGTACTATCTTGCCTGGCATGTTATCCCCATTTTTACTTGTGTGTCAGTTTGTTTTTGCCTGTCTCACTGGGATCTTGCTAGCCAGGACCCCAGTGCTCATAGTTTGTGGCCTAAATGTGTTCCCTGTGTGGTGCCTAACTGTGTCACTGAGGCTCTGCTAATCAGAACCTCAGTGCTTATACGCTCTCTGCCTTTAAAATTGTCACTGAAGGCTAGTGACCATTTTCTCCAATTCTAAATGGCACACTAGAACACCCTTATAATTTCCTAGTATATGGTACCTAGGTACCCAGGGTATTGGGGTTCCAGGAGATCCCTATGGGCTGAAGCATTTCTTTTGCCACCCATATGGAGCTCAGACCAATATTACACAGGACTGCAACAGCAGCCTGAGTGAAATGACGTCCACGTTATTTCACTGCCATTTTACACTGCACTTAAGTAACTTATAAGTCACCTATATGTCTAACCCTCACTTAGTGAAGGTGAGGTGCACAGTTACTAAGTGTGAGGGCACCCTGGCACTAGCCAAGGTGCCCCCACATAGTTCAGGGCAATTTCCCTATATGTAGCTTCACAATGGTAACTCCGAATATGGCCATGTAACATGTCTAAGATCATGGAATTGGTCCCCCCCATGCCAAATCTGGTATTGAGGTGCCAATCCCATGCATCCCCGGGGCTCCAGCATGGACCCCGGGTACTGCCAAGCCAACTCTCTGGGGTTTTCACTGCAGCTACCGCTGCTGCCAACCCACAGACAGGCTTCTGCCCTCCTGGGGTCTGGGCAGCCCAGTCCCAGGAAGGCAGAACAAAGGATTTCCCCTCCCTTTGGAAATAGGTGTTAAGGGCTGGGGAGGAGTAGCCTCCCCCAGCCTCTGGAAATGCTTTGAAGGGCACAGAAGGTGCCCTCCCTGCATAAGCCAGTCTACACCGGTTCAGGGATCCCACAGCCCCTGCTCTGGCGCTAAACTGGACAAAGGAAAGGGGAGTGACCACTCCCCTGTCCATCACCACCCCAGGGGTGATGCCCAGAGCTCCTCCAATGTGTCCCAGACCTCTGCCATCTTGAATGCAGAGGTGTGAGGGCACAATGGAGGCCTCTGAGTGGCCAGTGCCAGCAGGTAACGTCAGAGACCCCTCCTGATAGGTGCTTACCTTCCTAGGTGGCCAATCCTCCTGAGGGCTATTTAGGGTCTGTCCAGTGTGCTTCTCTTCAGATAACGAATGCAAGAGCTCACCAGAGTTCTTCTGCATCTCCCTCTTCGACGTCTGCTAAGGATCGACCGCTGACTGCTCTAGGACGCCTGCAAAACTGCAAAAAAGTAGCAAGAAGACTACCAGCGACATCCTAGCACCTAATCCTGCCGGCTTTCTCAACTGTTTCCTGGTGGTGCATGCTCTGGGGGCTGTCTGCCTTCACCCTGCACTGGAAGCCAAGAAGAAATCTCCTGTGGGTCGACGGAATCCTCCCCCTGCTAATGCAGGTACCAAACATCTGCTTCACTGGTCCTCTGGGTCCCCTCTCATCGTGACGAGCGTGGCCCGTGGAACACAGGAGCTGGATCCAAGTGACCCCGACAGTCCAGTGATCCATTGGTCCAAATTTGCATTGCTCAACTCGCTGAGTTGACCACCGGCTTCGACGGACCCTCCTTTGGAGTGTTGAGACGACCGTCGTGCTCAGTTTTCTTGAACCCGTGTTCAAGTGTTTCTGCGGGTGCTGCCTGCTTCTGCGTGGGCTCTCTGTGTTGCTGAGTGCCCTCTCTGTCTCCTCCTGCAAGGGGCGATCTCCTGGTCATTCCTGGGCCCAGGCAGCACCCATATGCATATTGCATCCTATTGTATTCTTCAGTGTTTGCACTACTTTTCTAACTGTTTACTTACCTGATTTTGGTTTGTGTGTATATTTTGTGTATTTTACTTACTTCTTAAGGGAGTATATCATCTGAGATATTTCTGACACATTGCCACTAAAATAAAGTACCTTTATTTTTAGTAAACTCTGAGTATTGTGATTCTTATGATACAGTGCTATATGAGATAAGTGGTATAGTAGGAGCTTTGCCTGTCTCCTAGTTCAGCCTAAGCTGCTTTGCTGTAGCTACCTCTATCAGCCTAAGCTGCTAGAACACTACTAGTCTACTAATAAGGGATAACTGGACCTGGCACAAGGTGTAAGTGCCATCAGGTACCCACTATAAGCCAGGCCAGCCTCCTACATATACTTTGAAATCAAGCAATGCAAAGACCCCTTCTTTCACTGGCCTATATAACGAAACTAATGCCAATCTAGGCGTGTTTTTCGCCCGAATAAAAGCAGAGAAAGTTTTCTCAAGCTCCTTAAAATACTTAATCTGGAGAGCACATGGAATAGCTGCGAACAAAATAAAAATACACAAAGGTCAAGTCAAGATAACTTTATTCGGATACAGCAAGTATCCATAAAAGAGAAAAAAGAAAAATAAACATATATAGCTCATAATATAGATTGCAACAAAGAAAACTACTCATCAATATTAAAATATAAAACCAGGATAAAAATAACCTAAATGAAAGTCAAACATGTCACCGTGAAAATTAAGTAGACACAGTACTACGCACTTTCACAACGGAATTTGAAAACGAGCCCACATTTTAAAAAAAGTTTCACTATCAACTAACTGTAACTGAAACAAAAAGGCAAGTTTCACCTCTATAACATTACAACATTGTTGTGTTGGGATGTACTGTATCATGGGTTGGAATTGTGGGCTGGAATGCACGAGAGAGTGGAACGGGAGGACAGGAGACAGTGGAGGAGGGCAGAGAAGAAATGACCTGTTCTTGCTTACGGCTTACAAATAAAGAAGAATACCACTTACGAAGTTTGCTGTTTCTTTCCTGGATCGAAGGACCACACACACAACAAAAAGTGGCGACGAGGATGGGATCGGAATCCAGCGTAATCCAGCGTTTCCATTTTGTGGGAACGAACGCCGACGAACGCCGAGGATCTTCGAGGAAACTGGCTAATCCTTGCAGTTAGTCGGGCTTGTGAGGGTGGAGTAGCAGTGCTACAGTGCAAAGTTTGCTTCAGGACATAAAAAGCAGCACGCGCGACGTCCGTTGGGTGCTCGAGACAAGTTTCACATACGCACGCCCTTACTGGCGCGCGCGTTGCTACGAGCTCAACGTCAATGCAGCATGACGCACTGTATGGTGACGGGCGTCGTCTAGGCAACTGCATAAACAGTCCAGGAAGTTGCCAAGCAATTGTTTTTTTTTTTTCTCTTTATGTGACGTCGCAATGAATTGAGCTACTTTGTTTCCAAGAAGTTCCCTTACTAGTGTGCTGAGTCAAACAAGTTAAAGTTAAAACAACCACTAGGACCTACGGAGGATTATATATATATATATATTTTTTTTTTAAATAGCACTACTATAACACTGTAAGGAACAGGTCCGCTCCTATCATCACAATGGCACAACAGAATTTTAGCATAAGCCCACCACATGCATTTTGGGCTTCAGGTACTGAACCCTCAATCAAATGGACAGAGTGGAAGGATTACTTTACTAATTACATTGAGGCTATAGACGAAGGAAAAAAAATGTCTCCAGAACAGAAAAAAAGAATCCTGTTACATTCGCTTGGTCCAGTAGGATTGAAAACGTATAGTAGAATGCAGAAAAATTTACCTATTGGAGATGGAAACATTTTTGATGCAGCATTAATGGATCTTGACAAGTATTTCGCACCAAAAGTATGCATTGGCATCACACGTTTCAAATTTTTTCAACGCAAACAGCATAAAGAAGAAGAGGTAGATGATTACGTAGCGGAATTAAAGAAGTTAGCCATTGATTGTAAATTTGGCATTTTACATGATGATCTCATTAGAGATCAATTAGTCATGCATGCACGTAATCAGTCCATACAGGAACGCCTATGGATAAATGGCGATGCACCACTGGAAGATGTTCTAGCGATTATTCGTAAAGCTGAGATTTCGAGAAGGTGTGCAACGGAATTGAAACCTTTGGATAAAGAGGATTGTAGTGTTTTCAAAATAAATAATCGCAAATCAACATCTAACTACAAAGAGAGAGCATCAGAAAAAACTCCAACGTTCAACTATAAGGAGAAGGTAGAACACAGAGATAAAAGATGTTATCGTTGTGGCAGTAAAGAACACTTGGCATTTTCAAAATCGTGTCCCGCTGCGAAACAAAGGTGCAACAACTGTGGCGTAGTTGGCCATTTTGGCAAAGTATGTCAAAAGAAAAGAAATAGCGTTAAATGCGTGTATGAGAATAAAGTCAACAACGATACAGAAGACGAATGTGAAAATATTAACATGATCAAGAATGTACAGAACAAATTCGTATTGAACATTAATGGAAGTTATTTGTCAAAAAAACCAATGTCCGAAATGAAGATTGGAGGGATAGATATCAATATTCATGCTGATTCGGGATCGCCATTTACCATAATTAACGAGAACGTGTGGGAAGATAAATTTTTGCCAAAAGTAGGGAAACATTTATTACCTCCTGACATTGAACCGGAGAGTTATACGGGCGAAAAAATCAATGTACTTGGGTACAGATGGCTAGTTTTTCAATTCAAAGGAAGGAGTGCCAGAGGCAAATTATATGTAGCAAAAAAAGGACCTTCAGTCCTGGGTTGGCAAGACCAAGGTAGATTACATATGATTTTAGATCCCAACAGTGAGGATAAAGTACTTCTGGCAGACTTAAGAAATTCAATGGAAGAGGAACTGGAAAAGAAGTTTCCTAAAGTCTTTAACAAACAACTCGGGAAACTATGCGGGTTTGAGCATGAGATTGTATTGAAACATGATGCACAGCCTAAAGTACATAAATTACGACCTGTACCTATAATTGTAAGAGAAGAAGTGTCGAACGAATTGGAGAAATTGGTACAAATGAACGTAATTGAGCCCATTGAGAGCTCGGAATGGGTTTCACCGGTGGTCGTAGCACGACGCAGTAACGGGAAGATCCGTCTTTGTGTGGATTTGCGTCACCTCAACAATAACATTGTCATAGACCAATTTCCGTTGCCAAAAATTACTGAAATGGTATCCAGTCTTAATGGCGCTACTTGGTTTTCTAGTATTGACTTATCAGCGGCGTACCATCAGATTCCTCTGTCACTACAATCGAGGAAATTAACAGCCTTTATCACTCATATAGGGTGTTTTCAATTTAAAAGAATGCCTTTCGGTTTGGCATCTGCCGCTGCTGTTTTCCAGCGTTTGATGCACAAACTATTTGGAAAGGAAAAAAGGAGTAATGTTCTTTCAGGACGACATCCTTGTGTTTGGAAACAAAAGAGAGTGTCACGATGGTAGAGTGCAACGTGTGTTACGTATTTTGGAAGACAATGGATTGACTGTTGAAATGAGTAAGTGCAAGTTTGCAGAGAGAAGTGTGACATATTTGGGGCACGTTATTAGCGGCGAGGGAGTTAAACCTAAGCCATCTTTAGTAAGCACTATTAAGGAAATGTCACCACCATCATGTAAGGATGACGTTAGGTCATTCTTGGGCATGGCAGAATTTTGTGCAAAGTTTATTCCAAATTTTGCAGAGAAAGTATTCAACATAAGACAACTTCTTAAAAAAAATGCAAAATTTGATTGGAACTCAGAGTGTGACGTGGAATTCAAAAATATCAAAGAATGTTTGTGCAAGGTCCCTAATTTGAGTGGTTTCGATCCGCAGCTCCAGTGCAACTTGACCACAGATGCGAGCGATAAAGGTCTGGGTGCAGTGTTGTCACAAAAGGATGATTGTGGTACGGAGAACATTATCCTGTTTGCATCTAGATCTTTGACATCGGCTGAGGAAAAATATCCCATTATTGAAAGAGAGGCGCTTGCTTGTGCGTGGGGTTTGGAGCATTTTCGTTCATTTGTGTGGGGTAGGAGTGTCATCATCCAATGTGATCATAAACCACTAATGAAACTTTTGTCTTCAGAGGGTAGCGTTATAGCATCGCCAAGAATTGCGAGGATTTCTATGAGGATGAGAGAGTACATTTACAAGATGGTGTACGTACCAGGGAAGAAGAATGTGTTGGCTGACTGTTTCTCTAGAATGCCATGTCCTTTAGAAGAATGTGTGGAGGACCCTTGGGATCAGTTTAAAATAGCGTTTATTTTAGATTCAGGCTTACCTGCTTTAAGTAAGGACAGGTGGGAAGTTGAACAAAAAAAGGATGAGGAATTGCAAAGTGTGCTAAACTTTTTGCGGGTAGGGTGGCCCAAAAAAGATTTATTGTCTGAAGGGAGTAGACATTTTTGGGAAGTCAGAGCGGAGCTATCTATAGAGAATGATTTAATTTTGAGGGGCAATAGGTTTGTTCCTCCTAAGAACTTACGTGCAAGCATCATAGAATTATGCCATGAGGGTCATTTTGGGATAGTACGTACTAAAACAATTGTTAAAGAATATTTTTGGTGGCCAGGAATTGATAGCGCAGTGGAGAGATTTGTGCGTAATTGCCATGTGTGTGCATCTGCTGACAAAACTTTACACACTTTGAGACCACCTATGGATCAGAAGTTAGTTCCAGTAGTACCTTGGGAATGTGTGGCCATAGACTTAATGGGGCCTATTGGAGAACAGCAGGACCTTTTTTCAAAATGGCCTGTGGTTAAAGTAGTTAAAAAGGCTGATACTGCATCTGTGTTGGAATGTTTGGACCAAACATTTTGTTCGGAAGGTATTCCGGCTTTACTCTTAAGTGACAATGGGGTACAATTTGTCTCAAACATTGCTAAGGTTTATTTCGATAGAGTTGGAGTTTCACACAAAACCACTTCATTGTACAACCCTAGTGGTAACGGTTGTGTTGAGAGGTTTAACAGAGTGTTAAAAGGAGTCATTCAAGCAGCTATGAGAAAACAGTACGATTGGCATACGGTTGTTTGGAAAGCGGTTTGGGCATATAGGGTAACAGAAAACGAAGTTACTGGCATTAGTCCATTTGTTGCCATGAGGGGTAGAAAGCCTAGATGCAAGTTTAATCCAGCATGGTTATACAAATGTGGTATGGATTTTTGGTCTGTGAATGATGTACGTAAGAGGATGGAAAAAACACAGGATAGAAGCAAATCATATTTTGATAAGGCTCATGGTGCGAAAGAAACCCAGGTCAAGGTTGGAGATTGGGTAAGAATTAAAAAACCTTTCAAAGTAGTCAAAGGTGAGAGCCAATATTTTGAACCGGAACAAGTAAAGGAGGTATTACACAATGCTGTGAAGTTGCAAAATGGAAAAGTGTGGAATTTGAAACGGATTGCATTATGTCCAGAAGTACATGAAAGTGAGGATGTGGAGAATCTAGATAATAAGATGAATGACCCTTTTGGAGTGGATGATGGTGAGACCTAAAAACCAGGCACACCAGTTTTGAGAGACAGTAATTGTAGTACGCTTGAAAGTTCCTATAACGAATCAACCAGCGAAACGAATGGTGGCGATGATATGGAAGGAATTGGTGAAGCAAGGGATCAAATTCAGAGAAAACAAGAGTCACAATTGGTTTCACAAGAGTTGGAACACAACCAGATTTTGGACACTGACAAGAGAAGAAGAAATTTACCTCTGTGGCTAAAAGACTTTGTTTTAGATTAAGGATTTCACTATTCAGTAGTTCTTCTTTTGTATTTCCTTTTTGAGGTTCTTTTTTTTTTTTTTGTTTTTTTTTTCCTCTTTCTCTTTTTCATTGTATTAAGGAAGGGGGGTGTGTTGGAATGTAAGTCTTAGTCAAGTCTTATTGAACCAAGTCTTATTAAGGAAGGGGGATGTGTTGTGTTGAGATGTACTGTATCGTGGGTTGGAATTGTGGGCTGGAATGCACGAGAGGGTGGAATGTACGGGAGTCATGGAGACACCACGTCATGGATTAGCATAAAGAAGAAGAGGTAGATGATTACGTAGCGGAATTAAAGAAGTTAGCCATTGATTGTAAATTTGGCATTTTACATGATGATCTCATTAGAGATCAATTAGTCATGCATGCTCGTAATCAGTCCATACAGGAACGCCTATGGATAAATGGCGGTGCACCACTGGAAGATGTTCTAGCGATTATTCGTAAAGCTGAGATTTCGGGAAGGTGTGCGACGGAATTGAAACCTTCGGATAAAGAGGATTGTAGTGTTTTCAAAATAAATAATCGCAAATCAACATCTCCGCATCTGTGGTCAAGTAGCACTGGAGTTGCGGATCGAAACCACTCAAATTAGGGATTTAAAAAAAAGTTTCACTATCAACTAACTGTAACTGAAACAAAAAGGCAAGTTTCACCTCTATAACATTACAACATCTCTTCCTTACAAACGTTATTAAAAAAGTCTTAGTGTAGCTTGCGTACAATTTGCAAACAAAATAAAAAATGAGCCATTCTTTGGCCTGAAGTGCCATTGCAAGGACAGATAACATCGTCTAAATGACTGAAAAAGCCTAGTGGAAAACACCACAAGTACTTAACAGTGTGTGCCCTAAAACGAAACAATGATAAATGCTCTCACCACCCTTACACATGCTGTAAATAGTTAAAAGCACAATTTTGCCAAATTCTGTTGAATACCCAGTCACGCTATGCTTCATTCCTTCCCGTGAAGTGCTCAGTAGGAAGCATAGTTAAGTAAGGCATAAATAACCTGCTTCTTACTAAGGGTATTTACAAAGATCAAGTTCCATTAAAACCCACGTCAACCCAATCTTGGAAAGGGGGGGATTTAACAGAGGCTAGCCAAGGAATGCACATACCTGGGTCATACGAGAAGCAGTCCACAATAACATCGCTAGTCAAGCTTGCCTGCTCATTTTCCCAAACGGCCAACCATAAAAGTGCTGGTCGCACACTAATAATATGTTCCAAAAAGTTTAGTCTGAGCTCTTTATGACAAATAAAGCTGGATGAAGAGATAGGAGCTGCAAGAAGTCGTCTACAAAACGGTTTCATTCCCGCTGTAGGGCCGTGCAATCCGCTGTGCCCCAAATTTCAGCCCTGTGGAGCGTGACAGAGGTACGCTGAGAGCTTTACATTTGTAACAAAGGACCAAGCAAACCTCCACCCTCAGGTTGGGGAAAACTACACAAAGGTAAAACTGACATTTGAAACAAAGCGAAGTGGCCCATTTTTTAGAGAGGTAGATCAATCCACTTAGCAAACAGCGCCTTGATCTTACGAATCAGAGGGGAATAATTCAATACAAATAGGTCATCGACAATCTCTGTGACGTATACTCCTAAGTATCTTTTGGGCCTTGAATTGACTAAGGGGTGACTTTCTATAGATAAAGTGTTCAGTGCGCAATTGACTAAATAAAATCGGAGGTTTCAACTTGTTGATCTTGTACCTGCCCACTTCTTGAAACTCTTGAAATACTTCAACAACCTGCTTTAAATTTTATGTATTCGGCTTTAAAAATAGAGCATATCATCGGCACATGAGTTAATCCTGGTCATGCCATGGTATGAGGATATGCCAAACTTGCTTGGTGAAGTGCTGCTTCCAACCCTGTCCTATGGACTAAATGCTGCTTACTCTGCATAATCCCCTCTAGAAGTTATATGGCCACGAATAAGATCCTTAAATGCGTCCCAGATGTTACCCATTCTGGCACTGATCTCGTTCAACGCAAAGTAGCTTATTATCTCACAGTTTATTGCCATGCACCATTCTTCATCTTCAAGATTCACTTTTTAAAGTGCATCTCCCACCAAGCATCTCTGCCTTAATCCCTTCTACTACCATCTCTACCAGGGAGTGATCTGAAAAGCTATTCGGAATATGTGCAGAACTGCTTAGCTTCAGCTCTCGAGAGGATAAGAAAAAATCCAATCTAGCAGCGGAATTATATTTTCCCACGAAACAGGAATATTCCCTCTTTACGTATCTTTCCCACCACAGATCAACTAGGTTCAAGCTTTTCTTATAGTCTAACCTACCTTCTACCACTCGTGGTTTATTCCCCTCTTGCATCTGGAGGTGAAATCTACTGCTGGATTTAAGAGAAAATTAAAATCCCACCCCATTATAATCACTGGTCCGGGGATTGTTAAAAAAAAAAAAAATGTCAGCTTGCAATCTTTGAGCAGGGTCATCGGGAATGGGAGCATATATAGTAGCAGGGGTTCTGACACCTTGTGGCACTAGTGGCACTGCACCTGCTGCACCATTAAAACCATGACCCTAGTGCCTGCAAGATAACTGCATTTGTGACTGACTGTTTAGAAGCAAAATGTAGTCATAATTTGTGTTTAGTTGCATTTCTAGCGCTTTTGGGTACGGTGCCACTGCACCTCCTGCACCATTAAAACCATGACTCTAGTGCCTGCAAGATAACTGCACTTGTGACTGCCTGTCATAGAAAAATATAGCAATATTTGGTGTTTAAAGGAGTTCTGACATTTGCTTCTGGTGCCACTGCACCTGCTGCACCTTCCAAATCATGACCATAGTGCCTGCAAGATAGCTGCACTTGTGACTGCCTGTTTAGTAGTAAAATATAGCAATATTTGGTGCTTAGAGGGGTTTTAGCCAAGCAACTTTATCTTAAATGTAGGTATGGCATTTCACCCTTAAATAGTTTTTGCATAAAATGGGGTCAGAAATGGTGTAGCTACAGTATGTGTCCATCTTGTAAACTAGAGGTTGCAACACTGCATCATTTTGTAATCTTTTGTAGTGCCTGTTCACACACATTTAGGAAATGGTTAAAACCAGAGTTAAGCTTCTAAGCTTTAGGCAATACGCAACTGCATTAAGAAAGAATATCATGCTCTGCCACAATGAAGAGGTTGTTGCTAAATTTCTCCATGCAGCTTGGCTTACTCAGTCATAACTTTTTTTTACGGAAGAGGGATTTTGCCACTGTATCTTGATTGAGACTTGGTTCCAATTAATACTAACAACTTTTATTTCTAATGGACTTTAAATACATCTTTGACTTGCGTAGTCCGACCTGCTGCAGCGTCAGCTTTGGCCACGGGTGCATTGGAATCAACTGCGGAATCGGCTTCCCAAATGGCAATCTGGAGCAAGATCAAGAGTCAGCTTGATATCTTTGTGACTTCTTTTACAAAGTGGTGGGATGGGGGGGGGGGGGGGAGTGGTTGAGCCCCACTTCGCTTTCTTATGTTTCTGCTTTGAATTCAACTTACTGCAGGGCTCCGACCATAAAGATAACTTTTTGCAAGAGGGGATCCGTGCCATGGAGACCGAGCGAGAGCAGGATGTATGCAAGGCCAGTGACTGCTTCCTGCTTTCGGCAATGTACAGCTGGGCTTCATGGTCCAGTTCGCTTTCAGGTGGATGAGTGCGCACTCATAGCACAACTTTAGAGGCAGGTTTTGAGCTCAAACACCAAAGATACTTTGTGCAGATCCATGTCTGACCTTTCTTGCATTTGCAGCATGATTTGAAACCTGTAGTTTTTCGTGAGGGACACTATTCCCTTCCTCCTTGAACTTCTATTTCTAGGAGCTGTTGAAAGACTGCCGAAAGTGACAGCAGAGCTTCTGGTCTGCCTCAAAAGGCGCAGATAGAAAAGAGCTTACATCGGTGTGCAGGGGTGGCGCTTAAAAGCAACTCCTCTCTGTCACTTTAAGGTGCAAAAAGCTAATGCAGGCGAACCAAAAGGACCTCCAGAACTTCCGGCCTATCTCCCTGCTCCCCTTCCCGGCAAAAGTAATCGAGAAGGCCGTCAACAAACAACTAACCCGCTTTCCTAGAGGAGATACGCACCCTGGACCCTTCCCAAACTAGATTCCGCAGCAACCACAGCACCAAAAGCGCCCTCATCGCCGCCACCGACGGCATAAGAACCATACTGGACAGTGGCAAAACCGCGGCCCTCATCCTCCTGGACCTCTCGGCCATGTTCAACACCATCTGCCACCACAACATACGCTTACGCCTCAGCAATGCTGGAATCCGCGACAGAGCCCCGGACTGGGTCACCTCATTTCTCACAGGCAGAACCCAGAGAGTCTGCCTCCCCCCATTCCGCTCGGAGGCCACCAAAATCATCTGCGGTGTACCCCAGGGTTCGTCCCTCAGCCCAACCCTCTTCAACGCCTACATGGCCCGCTCGCTAACACCGCCCGATCCCACAACCTCATCATCATCTCATATGCCGACGACACCCAACTGATCCGCTCCCTCACCAAGGACTCCAAGACCTACCTCCACGAAGGAATGAAGGCTATCGCTGAATGGATGAAGAGCAGCTGCCTCAAACTCAATTTCGACAAGACGGAAGTCCTCATCTTCGGCTCCACCCCCTCCGCATGGGATAACTCCTGGTGGCCTGCCACTCTCGGAACCACTCCAACTCCCACGACCACGCATGCAACCTAGGATTCATCCTGTACCCCTCACTATCCATGACCCAGTAAGTCAACGCCATCTCCTCCTCCTGCTTCAACACCCTCCGCATGCTCCAAAAGGTCTACAAATGGATACCTACTGAAACCAGAAGAACAGTCATCCAAGCCCCCGTAAGCAGCAAACTGGACTACGGCAATTCCCTCTACGCAGGAACCATGGCCAAACACCAGGAGAGGCTGCCTCCGCACACCTCATCCTGGACATCCCCATGCCACTGCCACATCACAGACCACCTGAAAAACCTGCCCAGTCAACAAGAGAATCACCTTCAAACTCCTCACCCACGCTCACAAAACACTGCACAACACCGGACCAGAATACTTCAACAGACGACTCTCCTTCTACACCCCGACCCGGCATCTCCGCCGACCTCGCCCTAGCAACTGTCCCACGCGTCTGCAGAACTAGAACCGGCGGTAGATCATTCTCGCACCTCGCCGCCAAAACATGGAATACTCTTCCTACCCACCTGCGCCAGGCCAAAGACCCCCTTACCTTCAGGAAACTTCTCAAGACCTGGCTGTTCGAGCAGTAGCAGCACCTCCCCCCCCCTTGATCAAAAACTGCAAGCCCAAACATTGGCTCCACCAAGTTCAAATTTTAAATTAATTTTTCTGCTGTAAGCTTTTAAACGCTAGCAATTAACTTCACTTCTAAGACCCATTTCAACATTAATAATCCTGCTGAGTCCTACAGGCACACCCGGGAACTTTAAAGACAACTTTCCAATCAAAATCATAAACGTGCAATGGAAGCAATCTAAAATATCTGATTTTTTTCTAGCCTTACCGCTTCTCGCCATGATGGTCAAATTTCACTCTTACATCAGTCTGTAATGAAAAAAAGAAAATATAAATTAGACGATAAAAAGAAATCATTAGGAATGAAAACAATTCAAGTAAAAGTCCCAGAGAACAGGAAACTATTGATTTTCTTCAGCAGACATGAACAGAGAAACAAACAAATGAAGGGGATAAATAAATCTACTCCGCACTCTGCATGGTGTATCCCTTCAGCTAGTCACTTGGCACAATAGCTATTATATATTGTTTATGGCTAACGAACCATGTGGTGCACAACTAAAAAAAAACAACATGCATTCCTTTTTGCCCTGACTACTGAGATCAATCCAAAGCAGAAAAGCTAACCAGAGCTGAAAAGCTCAAAATAAAAGCAGCATATAGGTTGGTGTACACCAGGAAGGCTTCTCCAAAGCATCAGGCCACATCTTCACAATATACTGCTTAAAGATTGGAGCACACAAAACCTTCCAGGTGCACAACGCTACACATAAGGGCGTGTGGATTTAACAGCACATTAAGGTTCTCAATAATTTAGATAACATCCCTGTCGAAACTTCGACGGACTGTACATTTTAGCATTTTAGAGAAAATATTCACATCGCCGATGTGATTTCAGGGCAGAGGCAAAGTTATGCACTGTGGAGAGGGAAGCCTTATCACAATCGAAAGAAGCAATGGATAGGAATTAATTCATTGTGGTTACAATTTTTATTTTAATAGATAATCATGTGTACAAACTCAAGGCACAAACTAATACAAGCAAACAAGAAAGGATAGACAAAGTGAAAGTTGTAGCTGTTTTGACGTGTTGGGCATGGGCTTTTCATTTACTATAAATAAGGTGTTCCTTTGACTATCGTCTCAACCCCATTAAACGCTTTCAGGTTCTAACTGTTCTTTCTGCAGATTTTCAAATATAGGGTGGACATCAATGTGGCTGTATGTCTCTAAGAAATGAAGACAACAATCCAGAACAAGCATTTGCAATGCAACGGGTCTCGTGTTTGCTCGAGTTAGAGCTATCTGCGTTGTAAATTAATAATTGGGCTTTTCTTGCCACATAAATTGAAAACGAAAAGTAAAACAGTTGACATATGCGAGCTGATTCAAAGCGCCACGGCCGCCATGAGCATCAGCGTGAAGGAAAGACACAAAAGGAAAAAAGTGCGCTTGCAGTCAAATGTATCGGCAAATGTGCAATTACTCATGTGGCAGGGTCGATAGCCAATGCGGTAACAAAACTGCTCCAAGGAGGGACAAACAAAGCATTTACCAATGATAACAAAGGATTTTTGAAAGGCAAGCCTATGAACGAGTGATAGTGATGGGTGTGCTGTGAGCGTCTTTAAAAGTCTACCGATAGATTACAACACATCAGAGTGCTCTTACGCTCGACCTAATAAAAAAATGGCATTTTCACTGTGTACCTTCATAAGCAGATTTGCATTCTAAATTCTAAGCATTTGAATTGTTCAAACGTTATACTTTTAGTGTACTTGCAAGGGATGAACTTTTTGAAATGTAAATTCCAGAACAAATTTACAACCCTACAACAAATAAATGAAAAATTTGCATTACCGTTTTGTGTAAAAACGATCTGACAATGTTCCCTAAGCAAAAAAGGAAGACTTTTTAGGAACGCATATGTAGACGTTTTCACTAGTTGTCAGTGTGTGACGTCAAAACAGTCTCTGCAGTCACATGAATGCAGTAAACTAAAACAACAACAAAAATCACTTCACTGGGCTCAGATACCAACCAGGTAAAACTGATAACCAGTTTTACTAGGGGACCTTCCTGGTCAAACACAACCGAATGGACAAATGTATTTACCAGTGGTAACATTTCATGTGATGGATACTCTATCTTACCATAAAGTTCTTTTACAGAAATAGGCACAGAGAAGAGGTGTCATGAAATTTCAGTAACCTCAGATATGTACTAAAGTGGATTCCATCTATTGAGACGCGTAGGCATCATGGCTGCATAGGATGCCACCAGTGAAGTCATTCTGATTCATGCTAGACACAAGTCTCTACTTCAAAGAACGAGTCATCAAAAACACAAGCAATGCTTGCTTATTAATTACACCCTACCTACCTACTCAAAAAGGACTTTAAAACAGCAGTGACATACCTGGTCCTCTTCAATCCCTATGGATGCTATGTTCTGGCCAACAGCCTCCCTGTTACCATATTAGCATCCCGGAAAAGCATCTTACTTGCCACAACATGTCTAATCAAAGTTTGAAGATTGGTCACTGCACAGAACACCTGAGCTGCTACAATAGCCCTCCTAAAAATCATCTCTAGCTGCATCGTCCACCAAGTAATCAGGAATACCAACCCTGCATATGAGGTTAAAAAATGAACTACCTCAGGCAGACAGCGTTAAACTGTCAGCAGATGGGGATAAAGGAAATGAATAAAATAAAACACAATAAGGCAGTCATTCTCCATCAATTCAGCGAGGATTTGGAATAACAACTGAACTGAAGACTTATCTTCAATTAGAACCATCTCCCCCCCCCCACTACAGGAACTTATGTGGAACCATGCCACTTGCCAATTATCATAAGAGATATTCTAAGGCTGTTAGACCTGTCAGCTTTAGGGTGGACTTTCTCCCTCCATTTTGATGGACCTATTTTTGTTGGCCACAGGACTCTGGGCACTTTACCACTGCCAACAAGAGCTAAAATGCTTGTGCTGTTTGCTTGAAACATGGTAACATTGACTTGTACCCAATTGGCAAATTTAATTTACTTGTAGTACCCTAGTAAAGTGGTACTACCTGTACTCAGGCCCTGTTAATTAAATGCTACTAGTGGGCCCGAAGCACTGATTGTCCCACCCACTTAAGCAGCCCTATAAACAGGTCTCAGGCCTGCCATTGCTGCATGGGTGTGCAAAGTTTTAAACTGCCATTTCGACAAGGCAAAGTAAACGTTTTGCCAGGCCCAAACCTTCTTTTTTAATACATATGTCACCCCTAAGGTAGGCCAGGAAAGCCTCAAGGGCAGGGTGCAATGTATTTAAAAAGTGGCAGAAGTACTTTTAAGATTTACATGTCAAGGTATTGGAAAACTCTTGCATTCGTTTTTCACGGCTGCAAGGCCTATGTTTCCCATAGGAAAACCCTGGAGCTGCTTATTACAGTTTACAAGTGTAATTTCCATATGGGAAGAGATGATCAGTTCATGCTGGTGTCTTTGGAAATGGGGTGAAAAGCCCCATTAACTGGTGAAGGCAGGTTTTTCATCACAAATTGAAAACACCACTTTTATAAAGTTATAAATAACAAAGTGATGGATGAAAGGCTTGATTTAATCCCAGACACTGGCAATTGCTCAGGTTGCATCCCAATCCATCATTCTTCGCCCACCTCAGTTTGGACACAGGCATATGCGAATCAGTCTAGACCCTGCTCCTCATGTGAACAATCTAGCCCAAACGGCCAGTCCTGGTCCTCCATGAACTGGAACACAAGCAACCTAGGACTGTTTTTGCTAAGTCAGGGCTCTTCACCCAGGTATAGCTTGGTTCCAGCGGCACAATGAGCCCAGGACTCACTTCTGGGCATACCCAGCACCCGGACTGCTCCTTGTGCCATACCAACCACCACCCCTAATGTGCTCCTTGCTCCTTGACCCCTTCTCCAACGCGAACAGGACCTTGGCACAAAACTTGAGAAAGTAAACCTTCAGCAGGACTAATATGAAACTGTAACCGTGTCCCCTCTCGGTCAGCCTGAGTTTTTGACTTTGACCTGGTACAGGGCAACCAGATAGCTGCAGTTGGCACTTTCTGCTTTAAGGCTCTATATTGCAGTTTATTTCTTAAACATTCATGCCTCAGGTTCTACTGATGGGATTTCTGTTGTTTTGGTCTTGTTTTATTTATTAAATTCTGCTCTATTTCTCTAACCTCATATGAGATCTTTGTGTCGCGCTTTCACTGTTTTACTGTTTTAAGTGTTCTAAGTTAAGCTTGACTGCTCTGCCAAGTTATCAGGGGGTGAGCACAGGTTAATTTGAGGATTCATCGCTCCTCACCGGACTAGAATTGTGGTTGCTGCTTGACCAGGACTCGCCCCCCCAGTCAACCAGTAACCCACTTTTTTGTTTCACAATTGTTTATTTATATTTTACAGGTGGCGGAAGAAGCAGCAACAGGGTACAATAGATAATACAACGCTCCACTACAGCTTACTATAGCCTGCAGGAAAATACAAGCGCTCTTATGGTATATAAATACTGTATAGAACATCAGTGGAGTCTCGAAGTCGAGGAACAATGGGAGAGCCAGGGGACTGGGGTGGGGTGGAGGTTTGGGAGGGGAGGTGTGGAGTGGGGTGGGGCAGAGGTAATGGGGGAGGTAGTAAAGGGGGTAATAACTACATTTTTTAACAAGGGCTCACACCCATGTTTCATGCTGTATAAGCACCTTTACAAGGATACAACCAAGGCAGTTGATGCTGCAGCTATAGCTCTGAGCCGGAGCCCTGAGATAATCCACACCTTACCAGAAGCTGCTAAGAGGTTTCTTGGTTCTAAAATGTCCGAGTGTCATGCTGTATGAACTACTGTTAATCACCCGTAAATGGTCTATTAATCCTGTATACAGAAGCATTGACAATTGTAACACAATCAGCAATGCAATGAGCGGAGGAGGGAACAAGGGCAGACATCTCCTTGATGTGATTTCAAATTAAGATATCTTTTAAGATAGTACAGGATGGTAGTTCACACTGGACTCTGAATTAATTCCTCCCAATTCTCATGAACAGTGCTGTTGGAACATAGAGCTAAAGAAGGGAATGGGTGAAACACTCCAAAATGGCCATGCCCCTGTATTCTGAAATGAAGTGTTATCAGTACAGGGACAAAGGGGAAAGGGGGTGTGGTAGGGGACAGTGTGGCCCTTCTACAGGTCTAGGCGCCCTAGACCTATATACGTGGTTGCTTGTGCTCCACCAGGGTGGTGACTCAGCTCTTGACCTGGAATGTAAATGAGCTACTAGATAAGATTAAGGGGTAGTTTTGATATATCAAGCACGGTTTCCTTGATGTTTTAATGTTACAGGAAACACATCTTATGGGCTATAACTATAGGTTACTGGGATGCACTAGATACAGCAGAGTTTATCATGCCAGGTTCACGCGGGGCTCAAAAGGTGTTGTGATACTTCAGAGTGAATCCTTTCCCTTAGTAGTTTTGTTGAAATCAAAGGTTATCTCTAATGTTTTTATATCATAGTGGCAAGCACAGTAGGTGGTCATCCCTGCAACTTATGCTGTATATATACACCAAGGATACGGGGGGGGAGAGAGAAAGCATATCTTGCTCATAAGACTAACCATAAGAGGTTGAGATGTGTAGGCATGAGACAAAAACACTCAGTACGAAGGCAGAAAGTCTCTCGGGGGTCAAGGCTTCACTCTTGCAGCAGATGAACATCTCAAGAGTCACTTACGCAGTGTACAGTGGACACCTCCATATGTGAATTGAGATGATGCATCTATTGCCATGTTCATTTAGTCTTGTTGATACTTTGGTATCTGTGCATGCAGTTTTCTTTCATATGAATAAGATAGGCAATAAGATACAACATGAAAGAAAACAGGTATCTGACCATCAAGACGAGTTGAGAGCTGAAAAACATATGCATTCTCTTGGGAGGGCAAAACAAAAAAAAATACTTCCATAGACCTGAGCAGTAGGAAAATACTAGCAAGTCTATCAAAAAGTCAAGTCTTAATAATTTAGCCCTCAAATTGCTTTCTTGCCAGCTTACTCATTGGGTTGGCCATTTATTAGACCAATTTTTTCAAATAAAATCAAATCATAATAAACAAGTCTCTGACTACGACCTAGAGGGACCATTCAGCAATCCCATTCCAAGTCGCCAGCTCTCTTTTGCCTAAGCTTGGCAATAAAAATAAATTATATAAACGGACCAGCATGTAAAAAACTTAAATCACGAAACAATCTGGCAATTAATTAGACCACAATTTGACAATCAATCTGGTATATTGCCAAGCCAGTCAGATGTCTTATTTACCATACTCATTAAAATATTTAAATCCTTCATAAAGTAATATCTTTTTTCTAAATTAATAAAGTGATATGTCAGATTTAAAAGAGGAATCCATGTTTTTCTGATGAAACAGGAATAGGCACTCAGGTGGGTTAAACCGTGCTGGCAGAAAACATACGTGCTTAAAGCACATACAAACTATCTCACCATGGCCAAAACTACCACCAAAGCATAAAGTAAACAAAATGCCTTTTTTCTCTCAGAGCAGCTAAGTAATGCACTGAACATTTCAAAATAGTAGTTCCAACAACCTATAGCTGTAGCCACCGCTTTCTCTGTGTCTCAGTCACTATATGGAAAATGTTGCTCCTTCGTCAGCGAACAAATTATAGAAATTATGGATGAAAATACACTTAAGAACAACCAACTTGTATAAGCCAACTGGAGTCTTCACCCACTTATCACACCATTCCAATGCTTTTTGTCATTTTGTACATGTTCTATGTTCATGAGACAGCCAACTTAATCTCAAACACTGTCGTTTGTCAGGCTCCCTTTTATACGATTGCCCATCAAAATACTTCCAACAACTTAATCCATAAATAAAGATAAAGTAACAACCATGTTTACACTTTCATTGATACAAGGAATACTGCCATCCACTTGGAGAGGAGCAATTATTAGACTCTTCTGCACTGAGCAATTTTCACTCAATTTCATTGCTGCTTTTTCTTTCTAAAGTTGTTGAAAGAATGATCTTCACTAATGGCCTTCTAGATAGCTACTAAGCAAACTTTCAACTAGGTAAGAGTACAAAAGTTGGTTGTGGTCTCAGTAGGGGATAAACTCTATCGGACAGTCTACACCCTGGGCTCAGAAGTCTTGGTGGTCCTTGACCTCTGGACTACCTTTAACACCACTGACCACACACCTTACTTCAGAGATTATCCAACATTTTAGTCACAGGCGTTACTGACAGCAAGTTTATCTGCATATTTAGCCACTGCAAAAAATGTCAAATGCAGTGAGTACCAGAGCGTAGTAATTTTGGCACTTTTGTTCAACATTTAAAAGAGACCACTGGCTCACTTGCTTTCATCTCTGCACACTACCTTTTATATGCATGCAGAAAAACGGATCTCTTCTTTCGTGACTCTGCAAATGCTGGTAATGGTCCCCAGAAGCACCTTCACTGTGCAACAGCTTATCAGTGATATAGTGGTGGTTGTTTAAAAACTTCTTAAAGCTAAATCCAGATAAGACTGAGTTGCTTTTGACTAAGTCTGCCTACAATGTAATGATCCTATTGCATGGGTCCTTACAAAACCACAAAAAACAAGTTAGGGGAGGGACCGGGAGGTTAAATGGTCCAGTGTACAATCTCCCAACTATAGTCAAATATATCGAGTACACTGTTCCTGTTCGGGGCATGCTTTCCGGAGGCTAGGTCCACAGCCAGGACCTGACGATAAAACTTGTCGTTCCAAGTCCTATGAAACATGTTCCCCAGGTGGTCCGATCTCATATTGGGGATGGGTGACCTGATGTAACCAGTGTATTTTAACTGTAAGTTACCAGCCTTTCTACCCTATGAGAGGTAGTTACTTTTCATTTGTATTATGTGAAGAGGTTATTAATATTTGGTCCTGATGAAGCGTCAATGGATCCAGATGGACCGACAGACGCGAAACATGTTGACCTGTTCCTAAAGGCTCTATAATATTCTGGAACCCTTAGTATGTTGTGAAAGTACGAAGAGCATTATACTCTCTACATGACTTTCCTTTTTGTTTTTTAACCTTGGTCTTCATCTTCTCGATACTGATTAAAATATGATGTGGTTTGGGAGATGGATAACCAATTTTAATTAATTTTTTTTTTTGACCTCTCTTGCAGACGGGTGCTTGAATGTAGGCACTTGCGACTGTATAATAAGTCTTGATTATAAAAATATGGTCTAGAGCCCCCGTCTGGGGTGCCCACCAGGCATTGCAGTACCAGCTTGGTGTGGAGCATTTCCCGATGATGATACTAGTCATCCATTGTGATGCTTGAGGGCTCTTGCTCCTGAGACCATTGGTCCCCTAGGATGATAAGCATTTTTTTGGAACAGTGTACTCGATATATTTCCTTACAAAACCAGTCAGTTTCATTTAAAAACCTTGGGATTCACTTGGATTCAACATAGGCTTTCAGACTCATCTGTCCAAGGTTGCTCAGTCTTGGTTCTTTCTTCTAAATACAATCAGACAAGTCTTTCTCTACACCGAGCATGAGAACAGAACCCTTGTCAATCAAACACCATCATTCAATCCAGATTGGGTTATGAAAATGCCACTCTAACACTGAATCAGTTACAAAGTGTCCAGAATACAGCAATCCGGTTTTTACATAGCCGTAAAAAAATGTACCTTCCAATGCCAGAAGAAAGCTGCACTAGCTTCCAATTTATTCTACAGTGATCTTTAAAACCATTACTATTGCATACAAAATGATGTACTCAACTGATTGTATACTTTAGAGATTTGTCTGACATAAATCTCAAAGGACACTCAGATCTGAAATGCAAAACCATCTGAATATCCCGTAAATCCCATACCGTCAAGCTGGGTGAGTAAGGTATCTCAAATGACTGTTAAGAACACCAAGAAACCATTTATGGCAAACGTATGCCTTTTATAAAATCCCTAAATCAAAAAAGATGGTAACGAGGCTATGCTCTAGGAGAGGGGCATGAAGCAAACAGTAATGACAATAAAGCTTAACCAAAAAAGGTGTAAGCAATTATGGGGGTAATGCACGTGTATGCACAAAGGTGAGGCAATATAAGGAAAAAGAGATGGTTAAGGCAGTTAAGCATTATTTCCTTCAATCATAAAGGCAAAGGCTAATAATTTAATGAATAAAATGCCAATAAATTTGTACTGAGAAATTGGGGTTCCAAGAATTATTTTCTCACAAAGACTATAGAAAGGGGAAAGAGTTTACTTGTTGGTTGAAAAGATACTCAAAACCTGACATTTAATGTCACCAAAGAAGCGGGAATTGAGAATCGCACGTTCAAACGGTGTGGGGACCAGATCTGTAAGTGACAGTAGATGCACTTGAATGAATTAATCTGTACTTCTTAGGAAAACGAAAAAAAAGCCAAACATCTGATCCGTTACATTAATAATGTAATAATACTGTTTTAAACAATACAAATCCTTAGCGTAGCCAATCTACAACAAAATAATCTGCCTTATATCTTGAGTGATACACTTGTTTATATTTGGATCTTAGTAAAACTGATTAAAATGCTATGCGTTCAGCTTATTACCATCACTTTGCTACTTGGCTTACTCCATTCAGGCTCATTTATATATGTAACAGGAGGTAGTGTGTTTCTGCCATTTGTATTTCTGAATCTTAAAGCAGTAAGCCAGCCTCACTACACTGCATTCTACACAGCATCATATTTATATTACCTGCTTCTTGGGCGAAGAGGATTTTGCCTTTCCAGTTTCCTGCATGGACATGGCAGGACGACTGGCTTTATGAAGGACCGCCAAATCCTGCATAATGGAATTTAATGCTTGCTGCTCGTCTGTAGAAAATGGAAAAACAATTAGAAGGGAAATAACATGTGGTACAGTGTCTTAATTCTAACAAGCAGCTCTGGGAGAGAAGTGTTCATTTTCAGATTCACAAAGAGATCAACAGGCCGACCAATGAACAATGAGTAACATTTAGAGCTATTCAGCTATGGCAGCAACATTTTGTACTTTGTTTAACTTATGACTCTATTAGGTTTTCCAAAAGACTCTACTTAGGGGTAATGCTGATTTCCTCACATTCCCCGTGTAGCATGAGAGCAAACTATAATTAAGGCCCGGGCATATAACTGTATACAGTCACTGATATATACTGACCTATGTAATGATGTTCTACACAGAATGGGCGTAAAGCAAATAAATAAATGTACATACCACTCTTGCTTATACATGCATCAACTTATCGTGAAGCAAAAGACTGCCTCCACACAAGTGCAACTGTGTTCCCTCACTAAGGCTTTCATCACAAATTAGCCCACCATTGTTAACTTTATCTGTCAGCAGAAGTGCAAGCAGGAGGATGTGAACTTAAAGTTTTTAAACTATTACTTCAAACATTAAAATCCTCCCCCCCCCAATAAAAAATGATTCCACAGCTCTGAAGAATGTACATTAACGTTTTTTTCTGGTAGATACTCCAGTCTGACCCCTGATGAGAAATCTAGTTAGAGGTAGAGAGCTTTCACTAGGAATCTGCAATTAGAGTATCCACCAAAAAGAGTATTACCGAAGGTAGGTAATGAAAATGTCACTTACCCAGTGTACATCTGTTCGTGGCATTAGTCGCTGCAGATTCACATGTTTGGCACAGTCCGCTGCCTGGTGTTGGGCTCGGAGTATTACAAGTTGTTTTTCTTCGAAGAAGTCTTTTTTGGTCACGGGACCGAAGGACTCCTCCCTCTTCGGCTCCATTGCGCATGGGCGTCGACTCCATCTTAGATTCTTTTCCCCGCAGAGGGTGAGGATGGAGTTGTTTGCTATAAATAGTGCCCATGCAATGGAGTGAATATGTATGTACGTTAAGAGTTTATAATAATTATTTACAAATGTACAGAAGTTTAAGATTTATGATCTACTTCTAAACGGCTACAGGCTTCCCGGGGAGGTGGGAGGGTACATGTGAATCTGCAGCGACTAATGCCACGAACAGATGTACACTGGGTAAGTGACATTTTCAGTTCGATGGCATATGTTGCTGCAGATACACATGTTTGGCACAGACTATAAAGCAGTTACCTCCCCTAAAAGCGGTGGTTACCCTGTAGGAGTTGAAGTAGTTTGGAATAATGTTCTTAGTACAGCTTGGCCCACTGTAGCTTGTTGTGCATTTAGTACGTCTACACAGTAGTGTTTAGTAAACGTATGAGGCGTAGACCAGGTTGCAGCCTTACATATTTCGCTCATAGGAATGTTTCCTAGAAAGGCCATTGTAGCACCTTTCTTTCTGGTTGAGTGTGCCTTTGGTGTAATAGGCAATTCTCTTTTGGCTTTAAGATAGCATGTTTGAATACATCTGACTATCCATCTAGCAATGCCTTGTTTAGAGATTGGATTTCCTATGTGTGGTTTTTGAAAAGCTATGAACAGTTGTTTTGTTTTCCTGATTAGCTTTGTTCTGTCAATGTAGTACATTAGTGCTCTTTTGATGTCTAATGTATGTAGTGCCCTTTCAGCCACGGAATTTGGTTGTGGGAAGAACACTGGCAATTCTACTGTTTGATTTAAATGGAATGGTGAGATTACTTTTGGCAGAAATTTTGGATTTGTTCTTAGAACTATTTTATTGTTGTGTATTTGAATAAATGGTTCTTGTATGGTAAATGCCTGTATTTCACTTACTCTTCTGAGGGATGTGATTGCAATGAGAAATGCGACTTTCCAGGTTAGATATTGCATTTCACAGGAATGCATGGGTTCGAAAGGTGGACCCATGAGTCTTGTTAAGACGATGTTAAGATTCCATGAAGGAACTGGTGGTGTTCTTGGTGGTATAATTCTTTTTAGCCCTTCCATGAATGCTTTAATAACTGGTATTCTAAATAGAGACGATGAATGAGTAGTTTGTAGGTAAGCAGATATTGCTGCGAGGTGTATTTTTATAGATGAAAAAGCGAGATTTGCTTTTTGCAAATGTAGTAAGTATCCTACTATGTCTTTCGTAGAGGCATGTAATGGTTGTATTTGATTGGCATGGCAGTAGTAAACAAATCTTTTCCACTTAGATGCATAGCAGTGTCTAGTGGAAGATTTTCTAGCTTGTTTTATGACCTCCATGCATTCTTGTGTGAGGTCTAAGTGTCCGAATTCTAGGATTTCAGGAGCCAAATTGCCAGATTCAATGATGCTGGGTTTGGATGCCTGATCTGTTGTTTGTGTTGTGTTAACAGATCTGGTCTGTTGGGTAGTTTGACATGCGGTACTAGTCAAAGGTCTAGTAGAGTTGTATACCAAGGTTGTCTTGCCCATGTGGGTGCTATCAGTATGAGTTTGAGTTGGTTTTGACTCAACTTGTTTACTAGATATGGAAGGAGAGGGAGAGGGGGAAAAGCGTATGCAAATATCCCTGACCAACTCATCCATAGAGCATTGCCTTGTGATTCGCGGTGTGGGTACCTGGATGCGAAGTTTTGGCATTATGAGTTTTCTTTTGTTGCGAACAAATCTATCTGGGGTGTTCCCCAAATTTGAAAGTACTTGTTCAGAACTTGGGGGTGAATTTCCCATTCGTGGACTTGTTGGTGGTCTCGCGAAAGGTTGTCTGCTAGTTGGTTTTGTATTCCTGGAATAAATTGTGCTATTAGGCGAATGTTGTTGTGAATCGCCCACTGCCAAATTTTTTGTGTTAGGAGGCACAATTGTGTTGAGTGTGTTCCTCCTTGTTTGTTTAAATAATACATTGTTGTCATGTTGTCTGTTTTGACAAGAATGTATTTGTGTGTTCTTATGGGTTGGAAGGCTTTTAACGCTAGAAATACTGCTAACAGTTCTAGGTAATTGATATGAAATTTTGTTTGGTGTATATCCCATTGTCCTTGAATGCTGTGGTGATTGAGGTGTGCTCCACACCCTGTCATGGAAGCATCTGTTGTTATAACGTATTGAGGCACTGGGTCCTGAAATGTCCGCCCTTTGTTTAAATTTTTGCTGTTCCACCATAGAAGCGAGAGGTATGTTTGGCGGTCTACCAACACCAGATCTTGAAGTTGACCCTGTGCCTGTGACCATTGTGATGCTAGACACTGTTGTAAGGGTCGCATGTGTAGTCTTGCGTTTGGGACAATGGCTATGCATGATGACATCATGCCTAGAAGTTTTAGCACAAATTTTGCTTGTATCTTTTGGTTTGGAAACATAGCACTTATTACCTTGTGGAATGCCTGCACTCTTTGTGGACTTGGAGTGGCAATTCCTTTTGATGTGTTGATGGTTGCTCCTAGATATTGTTGTGTCTGACACGGTTCTAGGTGTGATTTTGTATAGTTGATGGAAAACCCCAGTTTGTGAAGGGTTTGTATGACACATGTGGTGTCGTTTGTGCATTTTTTTACTGTGTTGGTCTTGATTAGCCAATCGTCTAGGGAAGGGAACACATGTATCTGTTGTCTCCTGATGTGTGCTGCTACTACTGCTAGACATTTTGTGAACACTCTTGGTGCAGTTGTTATTCCGAATGGCAACACTTTGAATTGGTAATGTATTCCTTTGAATACGAACCGTAGGTACTTTCTGTGAGAAGGGTGTATTGGTATATGAAAGTACGCATCCTTTAGGTCTAATGTGGTCATGTAATCTTGCTGTTTGAGCAGTGGAATGATGTCTTGTAGTGTGACCATGTGAAAATGGTCCGATATGATGTAGGTATTTAGTGTCCTGAGATCTAATATTGGTCTTAATGTTTTGTCTTTTTTTGGAATTAGAAAGTACAGGGAGTAAACACCTGTGTTTTTTTGTTGTACTGGTACTAACTCTATTGCATCCTTTTGCAGTAGTGCTTGAACTTCTAGTCCTAAAAGTTCTAAATGTTGTGGTGACATTTTGCGTGTTTTGGGAGGGATGTTTGGTGGGAATTTGTGGAATTCTATGCAATAGCCATGTTGGATTATTGCTAATACCCAATTGTCTGTTGTAATCTGTTGCCAAGATTGGTAGAATTGGCTTAGTCTTCCCCCCACTGGTGTTGAGTGAAGGGGTTGCGTGACTTGAAAGTCACTGTTTAGGTGGAGGTGTTTTTGGAGTCTGGAATCTTCCCCTACTCCTTGGGAATTGACCCCCTCTATATCCCCTGAAACCTCCCCTTTGGAAGGAACCCTGATATGGTGTGGTTCTTGTTTGTTGGCTGGTGGTGTCTGTGGGTTGGCCACGAAACCCCCCTCTAAATGGAGTTTTTCTAAAAGAGCCTCTGCTCTGCGGGGAGTAGAGTGCGCCCATGGCCTTGGCCGTGTCTGTGTCCTTTTTAAGTTTTTCAATGGCTGTGTCCACTTCAGGGCCAAAAAGTTGTTTTTCGTTGAAGGGCATATTAAGGACAGCCTGCTGGATTTCAGGTTTGAAGCCTGAAGTGCGGAGCCAAGCGTGTCTCTTTATGGTGACAGCAGTGTTGACTGTTCTCGCTGCAGTATCTGCTGCGTCCAGTGAAGAGCGGATTTGATTGTTTGAGATCGTTTGTCCCTCTTCAACTATTTGCTGTGCCCTTTTTTGGTATTCTTGGGGAAGATGGTCTACGAGAAGTTGCATCTCATCCCAGTGAGCGCGGTCATATCTGGCCAGCAGCGCTTGAGAATTTGCGATGCGCCACTGGTTGGCTGCCTGTGATGCTACTCTTTTTCCTGCCGCATCAAATTTTCTGCTTTCTTTGTCCGGAGGTGGGGCGTCGCCAGATGTATGGGAATTTGCTCTTTTGCGAGCTGCCCCTACTACTACGGAGTCAGGTGGTAACTGCGAAGTAATAAACACTGGATCTGTGGGTGGTGGTTTGTATTTTTTATCCACCCTTGGGGTGATGGCTCTTGATTTTACGGGCTCTTCAAAAATTTGTTTTGCGTGCCTTAACATCCCCGGTAGCATTGGGAGACATTGATATTGGCTATGTGTAGCCGAGAGGGTGTTAAATAAAAAATCATCCTCTATAGGATCGGAATGCAGTTGGACATTGTGGAATTCTGCAGCCCTAGCCACCAGTTGTGAGTATGAGGTACTGTCCTCTGGCGGTGACGGCTTTGTAGGGTATGAATCTGGATCATTGTCCGGCACTGGGGTGTCGTATAGGTCCCAAGCGTCTTGATCCTGATTATCTTGACTTATGGTAGTTTGCGCTGGTGAGTGCATTTGTGGCGGTGTTTGTGCCGGCGATGCCTGTTGTAGCGGAGAGGGCGGAGGCGTGACTTTTTTAACCACTTTGGCTTGTGGTTGTGCGTCATCCTTGAGGAGACTGATCCTTCTTTTCCTCATTATTGGGGGAAGGGTTGATATCTTCCCTGTGTTTTGCTGGATGTACAGTCTCTTTTGTGTGTAGTCTGATTCTACACTTTGGAGCTCTTGTCCAAATCTGTGCATCTGGCCACTTATTCCTTGTTCCTCTGAGTAGGATGAAGGTGTGGTATTTTTCGGCGCCGAGAGAGAATCTTTTTTCGGTTTCGGCACCGACAGATTTTTTGTTCCTTTCGGCATGGATTCTCGGTGCCGATGTTTTTCGGTGCCGGTATCTTGTTTTTGTCTCTCGGAGCCGCTTTCTCGGCTCCGAGGTTGCTCCATGGCGGTCCCTCGACCGGAGTCGGGTGTCTTCGCTATGGGCGTGCCCTTTTTCGGCGCCTTCGACGGGTCGCCTGTTTTATGGGTCGAGCCATGGCCTGTTGGCAGTGGCGTCCCCTGGGCTTTCGTTTTGTCGATGGTTTTACTTTTCGACGTTTTACTCACAGTTTGTTGCTGTTGTTCGACGTCGGAGTCTCCGGATTCTGAGTCCGGAACTGAGAATGTTTCCTCTTCGTCGTCGAAACGTTGTTTTGTCGGCGTGGACGCCATTTGTAGACGCCTGGCTCTTCGGTCCCGGAGTGTTTTTCTGGACCGGAAGGCTCGACAGGCCTCACAGGTATCCTCCTTGTGCTCGGGGGACAAGCACAAGTTACAGACCAAGTGCTGATCTGTATAAGGATACTTACTGTGACATTTTGGGCAGAAACGGAACGGGGTCCGTTCCATCGGCTTCGATGTCGCACGCGGTCGGGCCGACCAGGCCCCGATGGGGGAATCGAAGCTACCCCAAAGTCTTCCGATGATCGGTGTTGATGTACCTAACTATCCCGATACCGAACGGAACAATACCGACGCTTTCTTCCGAGATTCTGACTAACTTTCCAAACCGAAACACGGAGCGAAAAGGAATACGTCCGAACCCGACAGCGGAAAAAAACAATCTAAGATGGAGTCGACGCCCATGCGCAATGGAGCCGAAGAGGGAGGAGTCCTTCGGTCCCGTGACCAAAAAAGACTTCTTCGAAGAAAAACAACTTGTAATACTCCGAGCCCAACACCAGGCAGCGGACTGTGCCAAACATGTGTATCTGCAGCAACATATGCCATCGAACATTATTCTTCCGATTCCTACTTCTCACTGGTGAGTCCTCACTTTTCAATAGACACAAAAACAGTACTTCCCTAAGGTGCAGGCTCTGTGGAGTAGGCTCAGACCAAACAGTCCTGCAGGACAGAACAAGTGAAGTGTCCTTCCCGTCAGACCTGCTTGTCAAGGCCAAAGTGCTTTGTAAGCACTGACGCTCATGTTGCAGCTCAGCAGATGTCAAGGACAGGCACTCTGTGTACTTACGCAATGGTAGCAAAACTGCTTCTGATGGAATGAGGTCTCTTGGATAGTGCACAGCATATTTTAATGCAGAGGACTATCCACTTCAACAGAGTCCTCTTCTGCACCACATTCACTTCCTTCCTTCCTTTGCCCTAGAGAACAGTACAAAAGGCAGACTGTACAGCACATAGCCCTTGGCACAATCATGTAAAAGCTGAAAGCCCTTTTGAAACATCTCTTTTTTTTTAGGGCTGAGTAGGGGAGAAGAATGCTGGTAGGGTGATGGATTACCTAACATGGAAGGGAGTCACAACTTTTGGTAAGACGGCCGCCAAACGTCCTCAGCACCAATTTGACTGGGAATAAGACAGAGTAGGGCAGTTGCACATGATATTGCTTAAAGCTCACTCACACGATGAGCTGAGGTGGTTGCCATGAGGAAGACAGGCATTAGAGTCAGAAGAACCAATGGGCAGCTGTGCATCGGCTCGAAGGGAGTGCACAAAAGAACTGTCAAAACCAAGTTAAGGGACCACTGTGGCATCAGAGAAGGTGTGGGAGGAATTGTGTGTCAAACTCTTAATAAACTGCATCACAACAAGTGGCTTAAACAAGGTGGGTTAGTCCGGAAAAAGTAAAAAGAAGGCGAATGGGCAGACAAATAGCATATCACAGTGCCAATTGTAGGCCCTTGCTGGGCCAAAGGCAAAACAAAGAAACATCCAAAACTGTGGCTTGTACAGGGTCTGTTTTGTGTGCTGCACACCAGGCTACAGATTAGTCCCAGCGCCCTGAGTAAAGGGGCTTAGTGGAAGGACGTCTGAAAGCAAGGAGGACATCCACCATTTCAAGTTGTAGATTAAATGCAGTTAAATGCTGCTGCTCAAGCGGTACACACAAAGGTATAGACTCCATAGGTTTGAGAGAAGGACCCTGCCCTGGTGCTGCAACAGAAGATCTTCCTGAAGTAGTAGTCTGATCAGAGGGCAGATACTCATGCCAAGAAGTTCTGGGTACCACACCTAGCCTAATCCGAAGCTTCTAGGATGAGCTGAGCATCAATGTTCCTAATCTTCAGAACTCACAGCAAGGAAGGCAAAGGCAAGGAGTCTAGTGTAGCAAATCAGCCGGAATGCACCTTCTAGTGAATCTCTTCACAGGAACTCCAATGTGTAAAGCTTTGACGCTTCACGGTCTTGATGTTGACAAGATCTCGCCAGAGTTCTCAACACTGCTGGAAGATGCCCCACACTACCTCAGGATGTAGATGTCATCCACCAGACACCACTGGCTGAACTCATGTCTTCTGGATTCAAGGCTCCAGGCAGGTGGAACATGATCAGTGAAATGTCCTGATCCTCTGACTTACCAGGCACAGAGCCTCCTGGCACAGGATCTAGGACCAGGCTTTGCCCTGCTTGTTGCAATATCGCATGGCCGTGGTGTCGTCTGTGAGAATCTGCACTAGTGTCCTCCTGATGGAAGACAGGAAGGCCTTTATCTTGCTCTAAATGGCCCAGGATGGAGCTGAGTTTCTGCTAGAATCCTCCCCCAGATGAACTATCCAACCCAGCAGTGACACATCAGTTACCACAGTAAGTTCCAGCTGGAAGTGGGAGAATGATCTGCCGCTGGTCCAACCGTGTTTAAGCAGACACTCCTGAAGGTCATGTGCATTCTCCTCTGAAACTTGAATGCCATCATTTGTGCTGGATCACGTGAAACTTCCAATTTGTTTGCAGAGTCCTCATATGCCACCTGGCATTAGTTGAGAAGAAGGATGCAAGAGGCTCAAATGCCAAAAAGCCTCAGAGCTACTCTGACAGAGATTCAGCATCGAAGCAGAAATATTGAGACCATAACTTGAATGTCATGAACTCATTGCAACAGAGGGAAGGCCGTGAACTGAACCATAACCAAGACAGCTTCAATTAAAAAGGAAGCCACACTGTGGAGGAGCCAAGTGCTTCATTGGCTCACTCATTGCAAACCCAAACAATGTAAGGAGGTTCGCGGTCATATGGTGATGATCTGCAACTGACTGTGGCGAGCCTGCTTTCAACCAGTTGTCGAGGTAGGGGATAACGGTTATCCCTGATCCCAGATACTGGGCAGCGACCACCACCATCACTTTCGTTAACACCTAAAGAGCACTGGGGAGCAAGGGGGAGGGGGGTAATTGGGAGCAGAAAGAAATGGTAGGACATTGCCATGCTGAAATATTTGAAGGCCTCATATGGCAGACCTAATGGGTCACCACCATGCGGAGAAAACTGATGAATCCTGTCTCTCACATGGCAGTTGTGAGTTACCAAGGGGAAGCAAAAGCCGCTTGGTGACTGTTGCTGGGAAGGGAACTGGGAGGACTGGTGCTCTCGGTGGCCTGCACATTGCATATCAGACCCAAGTCACTGGCCGCAAAAGGACTGGGGTGAATACAGCGGAGGTTGGAGTCATACCAGCCCCCTAGAGTTGCCTTGATATTGCCTGTATTGGTAAGCAAACTTTTTCTCATGAGTCAAAAGACCCCCAAGAGCATGCCATGGCCCTACTCTCTTTGAAACGCTTCACGGCAGAATTTTTTATTTTTTTTTGCAAAACAGCCATGAGTCATTGGAAGGCATATTCAAGAGAATGGACTGTATATCTTCAAAGAATCTGGCAAAGCGCATCCACGCATGGCGGAAAAGCAGAACACTGGTGCCAACCACCCTACTCAGACTAAAAGTTTTATCAGGGCCAGAACGAGTCATTTGTTTGACCTTAACTTGACCACCCTGAATGGTCTGAGCCAGTGACTTTAGAAGGGCTTTCGAGACAGTCAACAAGATCTTGTATATCGACCCAATAAACAAACTGCACTGACTGATCTCAATGGTAGAGTAGCTAAAGAGAACATTTGTTTTAAGAATTCATCAATCCTCTTACATTCCCTATCTAGGGGCATCATGGGGAATGAACTGGGGTCCTCCTTGATGACTGAAGTCCGATTCTCTGCAGAAGAGGAAACCAGGGTTGCCAGGCACCAGTTTGTAAGGTCTGCTCACCTGCCTACTCATCAGTGAGCAAGAACAGGACTTTGGCCAAGTGCCCATTAAGGTATCAGTGAGGTATTAATTAAAAGAGAACAAGGGCTCAGAAGTGGCTGGCCCAGGCTATAAATTTCCATAAGAACATTCGTCTTGGCTCAAGAGGGCATTTGTAGGAACAAGATCTCAGCTGCTTGTCGAATTACCACTGCATATGATGTAAGTTTTTTGTAGATGGTTCAAGTGGCCAGTTCAACCCTGTTTTAGGGGAAGTATCAAACCTAACGGCCTCTTGTACGTATTCATTATAAGGAGGACGTAAATCGTCATCCCCACAATAATCATCATCTCTGGTTGGTGGCGGGCTTCGGTCAACATCAGAACCAAAAAGATAACTGAGCCTCTGATAGTGCATCCACTCTTCTAGGGGCTTAGTATTAAGATAAGGCTGTAAGGTGACTGGTTATTTAGTAATTTTGCAGTGTGGCATCGGTTGGGATAATTCTCTAGTCTGTTCGGAGTCAGACATCGAAACAAGCACCAGATCCTCCACTGGGGCCGGTGCCAATGGTGCCAGCGTTGATGAGGGACTGCTGCATGTCATCGAGCTAGGGTGGAAGTCTGTATTGGAGTGAGTACCTGGCCTAATGGGTCCAAGGAAGTCAGACAGCACAAGGGTTGATCCGCCAGCTGTAACGCATCACAGGGCCTCTGCACATTCCTGGAGGGAGGATAGTGACAAATATCTTGAACATGGCCTCTTTTAAGGCTTCGATCTGCGGCGGCGGCACTGATGGCCCAGGAAACTCGGGGTGCACCAGGACCAATTGTGGAGTCAGCTATGCAACTTGAGAGCTGGAGGGAGACAGACTGACATGACATCATTCTTGCATCTTATCTTAGAGAGAGTGTCAAGATGCGGTCAAGTTCAGCTTTTCTTTCTTGTTTTTAGATTTGGACTAAGATTTTGAATAATGGGGTACTTTGACTGCAAAATTGACCTCTTGCAGGAGCGACCTTAGGAGCAAGATCAAGTCGGTAACTTCTTGTGTTTGGTGAGGTATAGCTTTTCTTCTTGGTACCAGATCACCTTTGGGTGCATGAGGGTGTGCTTGCCACACATCTTCGAGCCCTGCCCTGAGTCCAAATACTAGACACACATTGGGAAGATCCGTGACGGACCTCAGTTTTCTACATTAACAGCATGGTTTGAAACCTGCAGAAGGGAACATTGTTCCATAGTACACTGGATATTTTCTTGTTTTAGTAGTTGTTGGAAGGCTGACAAAAAATGAGAGTTGAGCTCTGGATCCACGTCAGAAGGCATGGTCAGAAAGGAACTCACGTCAGCGCAAAGAGATGGAGTTTACATGCAGCTCCACTCCTCCATGTCTGGGGCAGTAAGGTGTCAATGCAAAGCTGCACAGTGGCACTCAGCTGGCAGGAGCACCGATAGTGAAATCTTTCCAGGTCGGCACCTGCAGGAGTTCTTCTAAAGCGAGGAATCTATGATTAGAAGTATTCATCATAAAACAGAGGTAAGGAGAGAATGCAGAACTGGCATTTCAGGAGAAAAAGGCAGGCTCTGTAAAACATCCAAACTAATCTGTGGCTTACTAGATGAGGGATCCAAAACAGTGTAGTGACTGCAGAATGTGTGTGGGATAGGTCACAAGTCAAACTACATACTTTCAATATTTCACACATATATGTGTAGAGACATAAGATAGTTCAATAGGAACAATGGAGCTCAAGATGAGCAATGACAGAAGGGTTGCAGGACTATCTTCCCAGCATGGACACAAGGGGCCTTCCACCAAGGAGGTCAGATGTATGCATTCCAATGGTGAACAGAGAAAAGGAGACGTGGCAAGGCAAAACTAGGACCACCAGATTAGTGGAGTAGTCTTGCCTTCCCCCAATTTTCTTGAGGTATCTCCGAATCAGAGGAAAGGAATACATTATTTTCTTCCTCAAACTGAAATCCAGGTGATTCTAGAAAAAGCAGGAGCCCTGCTCATCAAAGACACAAACCTGCAATTCTGGTGGGCTGCAAAAGCATCAATTGCCGGGAGGAGTAGAGCCTTAAGGAGTCTGCTGATTACGTTTTGGTGGTTTTCATACTGGTGGGGAAGGAACAAAACCAGTCAGGCTGTCTGTTATTATGTTTCTACAGTCTGCTTTTCTGTTGTTAATACCCATAAAGTATCTGACTAGCAGGAGCATTCCCTGGGTAATAGTCCATTCTGACATTTCTATATCCAGTTGGAAGAGTTGCTGGCAATAAGCAATCTTTTTTTTCCAAATGCTGAAGACAGCCATTGCATTGTTCAGTAAACATTTGTCCTTTGACCCTGACCTCAATATAGGGAAGGCTTATTGGGTCTGAATGCTTCCAGCTCCAGCACATCTATATGGGAAAATAATCTGATTTATTGGTGGGATCCCTTGAGTGATATCACGGTCTCGTTCCAGAAGAGAGGACTCCCTCAACTTCATGCAAAAATCTGTGGATAATGATTGTAGTCTGGGATACAGACAGTGCCCAGCGATACAGACTGTGGCTTAGATGGAGGTGGCTAAAGGGGCTGCAGAGCCAAGCTTTTTTATCACCTCTGACAATACTGCAGAAGTTGGATTAGATGAAGACGACTTCTGTGGTGCTTGCAACAAGAATGGAGCATTTGAAAACAAGTGTTGTTTTGGTGAAATCTGGTAAAGAAAAAGTAGATTCAAGGTGCAGGAGCTGGAGGGACCAGACGGACAGACTGGACATGAAATGCAGAACTAAACAAGCTTCCAAGGCAAGGTGGCAGTGACACGATGACCCTGGAGGGTAGCAAAGATGAAGGAAGAACTCAAAGAGGTCTGCTAACATCATGGTTCTGTGGTACCCAACATTCCTGAAAACAAAAATGTAAGGAGATAGAATCAATGCAGTTCTTTTTTAAACGTGAAATGGCATGTTAAGGCACCATGGAGCTAGTGAGTAGAGCATATATGTTTACATCAAAGTCCTGGGGCCACGCAAATATTATAAGTGGCAAGGCGATCATTGAGACACCCGCATATCTGATCTACAGTATACAATATTGTAGAAGATGGCTGCCTCCCAAGAACAGTAACTTGATATAAGCAGCATTGCTGAAATGTAGATCTAATCAGGTAAATATGCCTATGTGCATGCACATTTGATAGAATGAATGAAAGCAAAGAGATTTATGAAAAAGGGAGGTGAGACAATCCAACCACAGGAACCCCAATTAACCACATAATGACTCCATCACGGTGGTCTGGATTAAACTTGAACCAACTCTGCTATTCCCCCCCATATTTACCAACCATTGCGCCCAAAAACACTTAATAGATATGGATTATGCCCTGGACAATAGACCCCACAGGATTGCACATATAAGAACAAAAGGCAATAGTTTATGTCTCTTCAGAATCCCAAACAGGACTAAGACCTCTCTTGCCACGTTAGCGCTAAATGATGATAATGTTGGAAGGTGCTCCCTTGCCGACCATCACAGCACAGCAGCACACTACCCTCACAAGTTGGCATGATACTTTTGCCATTCATATACTATGAGTTGTCACTAGGACAACTCTTTGTAGCAAAGTTGGTATAAAGTTTTATGATTGTTCTCCTCAAACTAACAGTCTCAGCGCTTCAACCTGGAAAGGTTTTTTGTGCTTTCTGCATGAAATGATTTGATATTTTTAAATTCTCACATTGTGTATTTCAGGTCAGAGTTATTTTTATTAATAAGAGTATGGTATGTATTATTTTACAACTTACATTCCAATACATTAAGTAATAATTTGAGACCTCCAACCATGGCTAGCATTCTTCAATGGGTTTCCTCAACACCCAAAAACAATCCTGCACTGCCTTCCTGACAAGGAACAACTAACAAACTGGCAAGAAAGTGGTCACATATCTCAGGATAAGTTAAAAGTTTCTAGTTTTATAAGGGAAACAAGTAGAATCAAAAGCTGGACTTCAACAGACCGCATTCTCCTGAAGAGAATGGGCTACATTCAGCCTAGGAGATTTAAGCGCATTACAGATTACTTGTACTACTGTTTGTGTACAGGGTCATAGGTATAGTGAAAGTAAGTAATAAGAATTACCACCAAGGACATATGTAATTACATGAAAATGAAGCAGCTTAATGTCTTATGTTTACTAGCTGAATGGTTTACTTCAATCAATGTTATGTAGTTTCATAATCCCTATGAGTTAGACTATATCTGTAAATACTATACGTAATAAGAGATAGTAAACTATACTGGTTAAAGTTAGTCATCTATAGTATAATTGTGGGACTCAATTTAAATACTGCACAACTCCAACACTATACTTGCTTCAACGGGCACGTTTAAGTAATACTATATAATGGCATAATTCGACTTTATGAAAAATACAAAATGGTGCATTGCTCAACATAATTGGTGGTGGCAGAGGGGCACACAAGACTGACTTCATTCATTATCCAAGTTGCCATGTCTATACTTTCACAAACCTTTGTACAAATGGGAGCACCTTTTTCACTGTAACTAGCAGCCTCTCTGTGCACAATAGCTTTATCACTGTTTAATGAAACCTCTGTTGTATAGGTAGCACCAGGATTTGCAGTATGTACACAACCATGATTATGCAAACCTGGTATTAATCAAAATACCATGAAAACATTTCACAGCTTGGTATTGTGCTTTGCTGTGCACGGTCTGGTAAACATCCCTCAATCACATTCACAACACAACAGAGGGTAAGAGATTTATATCCAATATAAAATTCTATAGATTTAGCTATATTTTAAGTTACATTCTAATTAAATCCTTAATTGAGTCTGCAAATAAAATGGAGAGATTGAATATGCCATATCTCGTCTTGTTCACTTCCTAACTACTGCTCTTGTCACTTGTTTAGGCTAAAAAGGGCCTTTTAACAAGCGAATCAACAGCATTTTTCCACATCAATCCATTAAAATGATGTATCAAAAAAGAAATACAATTGTTATAAAATACATCACAAATGTTATCAAATACACCGATCAACTCAACTGTTTAAAACAAGTCACTTTCATGACTGAATATTCCCTAAGTAAGTGGTATTTTCATTCAACATTTATTTTAGCTACAAAAAGACGGAGAAGAAAATTCAAATTTGCTTGGTTACACATAATCAACCTGGGTAACATTCACAAAATCAATAATTGTATCATTTTAAAGAATTGGAACACCGTGCATGTCAATTTTGATAGCAAACATTGGAAATTGTCCAAACTTTACAGATAAGAGCTAATCAATGAAGGTTACTACTATAATATGAGGTAATAATAATATTTTGGATTAGGTGCTGGACTTAATCATTCCAAGAGGTATGAATTAAAGTTTGGATCCAAGTTGCTACACAGACCTTACATAGCAATAGTTCAATAAATGATTTTGAAAGAAAGACTTAAGCAAGGGAAACGTGCCAATATCAGAGGGTAAAGGCTGATCTGTAAGAGGTGTGAATGGCAGTTTCACAATCATAGATGGAGGACTGACAAGCTTACAACTACTCAACTGTTGCTTCCAGCACAAGACACTTCTTCGAGAAGTATATGTGAGGCAAATACAATTTATGTTTGTTCATTCAATAACCGAAAAAGATTTCCTTAGAGAATGGACTCACAGGGTGAGCACACTCTAACTTATATACACACTCACAAACAATCTTAGTAAGAAATTTAAGAATTGAACAAAAGGTATAGTATTACGGAAGACATGAAAAGTTTCTTTGCAGATGATCAAAATCGAATGCAAGTTTGGAAATAAAACTCAGTACATTTCATTATATTTTCTAAGTGAATAGCATAACAACTGGTAGTGTTTTGCACAGTGAACACTACAATGTTTACCATATAAGGAGGTGAACCAATGTTGAAATTAATTATTTCACACCTGAAATGTTTTTTTTTAAAAAAAAATTTTTATATTTTTATTGCATTTTTGCTTTAACTCTGTTTCCAGCATTTACCAGTCACATTGTAAAGATATATAAAATCAATTACGTTGCTGATACACAGTTTAACACTTTAACTTCAACAACTTAACTGAGGTCATTATCGCTCATTCAATACGGAGTACAGAAATGGTTCCTAAACAGTCGCTCGCCAAGATGTAAATATGGTCACTTTATCACTCCTTCAGGTATATATACTCTTATGGGACTAGTGCTTGTGCGCTGCGTGGGGGAAGATCCAGAGCGGAGGGGGGGTGCGTGTTGGGTTTGGGGTATATGACTTGCGTTTCGATGTGGAAACTCAGATCCTCTGTGGGTAACCGTTGTGGAGCACCCTTGGCGGACTTTCAGGCACAGGGGGGTGCCAATCAGCCCAATGTTTCACATTTAAAGGGTCCGGTGTTGGGCAGGGGAGCAGGCTGTCAGGCCGACTACTGCTTGCAGATGTTCGTGTGCATTAGTTCAAGGCGGTTTCTCGTCGCTTTTGGCGTCTAGTCTATCTATCAGGATCTGCCACACCTCGCTGCCCGTCTGCCGGGGCCCCATTTTTGTGTTCCTCAACACAATCAGTTCTGCGCTGGCCCATCTCAGTGTCGTGTTGTGCCAGGATGTCAGGACCGGGGCAGTGACCGACTTCCAGTTCATTGCTATCAATCTTTTGTACATTACGAAAGCTAGGTCAATAAACTTATGTAGGTGTTTATGCTTTTTATCTCTGTTTCTCAGGCCTAGCAAGCAGGATTTAGGTTCTACTGTAAGTGCCAGGCCCGTCAGTTCCGATACCTTCTCTACTATTGCGCTCCACTTTACACGCACTTGGGGGCAATCCCATACCATGTGGTAGAAATGTGCCAGCGGGGCTCAGCACCTTGGGCAGGCTGGGTCCGAGATGGGGAACATTCGTTTAATCCTGGCTGGTGAGAGGTACGTTTGGTGTAGATAATTAAGTTGCGTATATCTAAACCTAGGGTTTCTCGAGACTCCCCTGGTGTGCAGTAGGACGCAAGGCCATTCCTCCTGTGTGATCGGGAGTGGGAGCACCTCGTTCCACTTAGTTAGTGCCTTTCCCAAGACGGGTACTGAGTCTTTATTCAATGCTTTGTACAGATTCAACACTATTTGCAGTTGGCCGTCGTATTGCAACATATGATGTATTGCTGAGGAGGTCGTAGGTTCCTGGTCCCCCGACCCCCACACCTTCTTTATAGTGTGGCATAAGGCATGATATGTCATAAATTACCCCAGGTTTACTATTGTGAGGTCAGATATTTCACTAATTTCCCTTCTTCGAAGCAATCGCCAACCTTCTCGATGCCCGCCTCTGCCCACACCACCAAGGACCTTCTTCTGTCTCCCCCAGCCCAGCCCGGGAGTGCCCCTAGTTTCACTAGGGGGGGGGAGTAGGGAAGCGCGCGACGGCCGCCCTGTATATACCTCTTCCAGCATGCATGTGCCACCTGCAATTGTGGTTTGCCGGCGATTCCCCTCGGGGCTCCGGTTGCCATCCATGCGACCAATGGTATGCCACTCAGATTGGCCAGTGCCCCTGCCGACTCCGCTAGTGTGGGTCTATGTATCCAGTCTAGTACCCACTGGAGCTGAGCAGCCGCGTAATAGCGCTCAAAGTTTGGGGCTCCCATGCCGCCCTCGGACACTGGGCGCTGTAGTGTGGTGAGGATGACGCGCGTCCTGCCTCCTGACCAAATGAGTTGCAGCAGTGCTCCGTTCAGTTCACGGAAGAAGCTCTTGGGGACTAGGAGTGGCAGCGCAGAGAAGTAATACAGGAGCCGAGGGAGTATCAGCATATTTGCTATTGCGACTCTGCCCATTGGTGACAATGGTAGCTTGCCCCAGAAGCGAAGTGATCCCTTGATGGAGGCAAGTGCTCTCCCCAGGTTTCCATCTCTGAGGTCCTCCGGTTTATGGTATATTTGGACCCCCAAGTATTTAAATGAATCGAAGCACCATCTCAAGCGCCCGGTCAAGGTTGTTGCCCGGTTTGACAGTGTCTGTGCGGCAAGGGGAAGTACGCACGATTTTTCCCAGTTTACTACCAGCCCGGACATTGTGCCGAACTCGGCCAGGAGTGATATTACTGATGGTATTGTCTCACTACCACTACGGAGATATATTAAGGCGTCGTCAGCGTACAGTGATATTATGTGCTTCGTCCCGTTCCTTAGTATGCCCCATTCCTCCTCCATCGATCTCAGGCGGGTGGCCAGAGGCTCCATGGCGATAGCAAATGGCAGGGGGATAGGGGGCAACCCTGCCTAGTGCCTCTTGCAATCGGGAAGCTATTGGATACCGTTCCGCCTGTTCTAACCCGTGCTTGTGGCCCGGAGTACAATGTCTGCACCCATTGTATAAATTTTGGGCCGATTCCCATTTCCCGCATAGTATCGAATAAGAAATCCCATCCCAACGTATCAAAAGCCTTTTCTATGTCCAATGATAGTACCATTTCGTCATATGCCCCCGGGGGGGTACTTCCCATCACTCCCAATAGTCTGCGAATGTTTAGGAATGTATTACGTTTGGGAATGAAGCCGTTTTGATCTTCGTGTATCAGTGTGTGAATGACAGGGGCCAGCCTGTTGGCCAATATTTTGCCCAGAATTTTACAGTCAGTGTTTAAGAGTGACAGTGGTCTGTATGATTTGACATCTGTGGGGTCCCGTCCCTGCTTGGGCAGGACCGCTATCACGGCTTCTCTCTGTGTGGGGGGCAGTACCTTCTGTCTCCAGGCCACTTCGTATACTTTTAGTAGGTGAGACTTCAGGAGGACCGAGTATTTCGCATAGTATTCCAGTGGTAGGCCATCCATACCTGCCGCCTTGTTTTTTGGCATTTGTGTTAATGCGGTTTCTAGTTCCACTGCACTCAGTGGGGCCTCTAGTTTTTCGGTGTGTTCCTGTGATAATTGTTTTAATTGAGCACCAGACAGGAAAGTTACGAGCTGTCCAGGTGTAAAATCCGTGCGTTTAGTGTATAGGTTCGTGTAGTAGTCCTTGAACGCCCCATTTATATCTGCCTGCGTGGTGGCCAACTCGTTATCGTCTAATTTTATAGTCCCTATTGGAGTCTGTTGATGAGCTCCCTTTAGGAGCCAAGCCAGCAGTCTGCCCGACCTATCCCCCTCGGATTGTTGACGCATTAGGTGGTACTTATGATCATGTTTGCGGAGGCGGGAATCTGCTTCTTTGTATTTTATGCGTGTTTCTTTTAGTGCGGTGTATGGTGCCTCTTCACCGGCTATCGCTACTTCGAGTGCTCTCAGTTCCTTCTCCAATTTGCTAATCTCCGAGTGTAGGGCGCGCCTGACCCCCCAGGAGGATGCCATGCAGAACCCTCTAACCACCGCCTTGTGTGCCTCCCATTCTGCTGCCCTAGTATTTGCGGATTCCGAGTTGACTTCCCAGTATTGCTTTAGTGCTGTCCCTCTGTGTAGGCCTGGTCTTGGAGCGCTTCTGGTTGCAACCGCCATGCAGAAATTACTTGGCGAGTTCCGCCCCAACCCAGGGTTATTTTGAGCGGGGATAGGTCAGATAGTGTTGTGGCTAAATATTCTGACCCCACCTCGTCAGCGCGCATATGTCAGTAGTGCCCCAGAATATATCTATTCTTGTGTGCACCTTATGTGGCACTGAATAAAATGAGTATTCTCTCTGTCTGGGGTGTTGCATTCGCCAAAGGTCATGAAGTCTCATGTCGTCCGCCCATTTCTGGAGTGAGTTCTTGGTGCCTCTGCCTGTTACTGCTATTTTAGGGGGAGCTGATCTATCCAACTCTGCGTTAGGTAGACAATTAAAGTCACCCCCCCATATGGCAGGCGCTGCTGGGTTATCCAACAGCGCCGGAGTGAGCGACTCCAAAAATCTTGCATGCGCATTGTTGGGTGTGTATATGGCTATGAGTGCTAATTGTCTCCCATCTAGGTGTCCTTCCACTATTACATACCTGCCCCCTATGTCGAGCTTATATGAGGTTCGGGCAAACGGGACGCCTCTTGTTATCCAAATCAACACCCCCCTGGCGAACGCCGAGTGTGTTGTGCCTGTGACCTGCCCGCCCCATTTCGTCTGAATCTCTTGTAACTCAGCTTCCATTAAGTGTGTTTCTTGTAGGATAGCTATGTGGGCCTTTAGGCGCTTGAGCCGTGCATGCACTTGCGCTCTCTTGCTCGGTGTAGACATTCCCCTTACATTCCATGTGACTATCTCATACTGTTGTGCATGTGCGTTGGTTTGTTGAGCCATATTTCCTTGTGTGGTGTCGTGATCATATGCACCCTCCTGGATCCTAGTTCCTTCCAGCTGTCTGTGCATTTTATTAGGTCTTTATCTAGAGCTGGCAAGCGCGTTAGTGTACCCTGCTGGCAGTGTTGACCTCGTCTAATCCCTTTAACTCCAGCTAACCCACCCACCCTGTTTACTATTCCCTCTATCTGATTACTACCACTCATAATTAAAGAAAAAAAGAAAAAGAATAAGAAAAGATCCCCATCTTTGCTGCTTGGTGGGGTCAGTATCCGTTCGGATACTCGTGGGGGGGCCTTCATTCGGGTCGGATGTGTCACCTATACGGAGCACACACCCTTTCTCAGACCTAGTCTGTGAATGTGCACGTGCATTGGCACCCCTGGAGGGTCCTCTCATTTATCTGTCCCCCGCCCCCCCTATTGTTGCTTATTGCGCATAGACCACAATGATCACTGGTTAACAGTTTAAAAAGATACTCTTCTGAGCCAGTACGGCTTGTGTTGAGGTTCCTGCTTCAGCCGCTTCTGGATTCTAGACTCCTGAAGCCCTGACCGGTGCCTGACAGTCTCGCTTTTACAGCAGTGTCCAATTCACAGTTCGTCCACTGTTCTTGGAGTGACCTCTGGGCCCCTGAGCGCTTCCGTAATTGTTGAGATTGAGTTGGTCGATTCAGAGTCTGATACAGATGGGGGGGCCGTCCTGAGTGTCTCAAAGGGATTCTGCATGAGTATCGGAGTTTCTTTTAGTATTTTCGCTCTTTCTTCTGCCGCCTGTTTCTCAGTGGGCTGGCCCCTTGAGCGTCTCTTGCTGCGTTTCCTTGATGCAGGGGTGGCCCATTCCTCCTCTTCGGGTGCTCCCTCGTTTGATTGCGCAATGCCTTTGGCATGCATCCATGTCCAGGTGTCTTTTGGAGAAGCAAACGTATGCGTACGGTCTTCTAAGCTCACCCTCAGTTTGGCTGGGAAGAGGAGAGCGTACTTAATATTATGTTCCCGGAGTCGTTGTTTGACTTTCACGAAAGAGTTCCGCCTATTCTGTACTTCTGGAGTGAAGTCCGGGTATGTGTGGATCACTACATCCTCGAATTGAAATGGACCTTTATTGCGAAAACGTTGTAGTATCAGGTCGCGGTCCCGATAGTTCAGGAGTCTCACTATTAGAGATCTAGGAGGCTGACCCGGGAGTGGAGTTCTCCCAGGGATTCTATTTGCTCGTTCTACTGAGAAGAAATTAGAGGGGGAGCCATTCAGTACCTCTTTGATTAGCCATTGCTCTGTTGTTAGTTCCGAGTTTTGTTCAGGGGGGAATTCCGGTATCCCCACTTGGCGAATGTTGTTACGTCTGGATCTGCTTTCTGCTTCTTCGTCTCGTCTCCACAGGGTCTTTACCTCTGCGTCCAATTGCTGTATCTGTTTCTGATTGACCGTTACTGTTGGACCTGTCGCTATTAGGGTATCCTCCGTTGTTTTCACCCTTTCTGACAATTTCCGATGGTCCACTCTAAGTAGATTTAAGTCTTGCGTTACTGCGTCTATTTTAAATTCTAAGGAAGATTTAGTGTCCCTGATAGTACTACAGGCTTTTTCGAATTGCACAGAGTGCATTTGGAGTGTGTTTTCGAGTGATTGCAAAGTTGTGTTTTGCGATTGTTCAGTATGTGCCAGGCCAGGCGTATTTCGCTCCTGGTGCTTTGTCGTCCTAGATTTCCCAGCCATTTCTTCCCCTTGCGGATGTCACACACGACCGAGGAGGGGGGACTGTGTGGATATGAGTTTCAGTAGCCGTGTGCTTTTCGAGTGTGTCTATGCTTCTTCCAGGGTGCAGAGTCTTTTTGAGGCTTCTTCGTTTACTGTGCGAGGCAGGCCCAAAGAATTGTGTGGGTTTGGCGCTATGACTCCTGCAGCAGTTATGGAAGGGGGGGGGGGGAAATCAGACTTCGCTCTCGGAGACGTCCCAGTGCCACGGCTCCCGCAGGGCGCAAAGTATTAAGTATGTGAGCTCCTCGCCCCTTGTTGAGTGCCCCTCGCAGTGTCCCCCTATGGGAGGGGGAAATCCAGGGGGTCCCCGCTTTCTGCGTGGGATAGCCTCCGTCCACTCCCAAATCAAGGACAAGTCTCCAGATGCACCCCTCCGTGGAGGAGGAGAGAGGTCCCCTCCATGTGCTGAGTTCTCCAGGCCGCTCCCCGCTGAGGCCAGGCGCCGTCTCTCTCATTCCCCTCGCGGGGGGAGGCTACCCGTCTGCAGCAGGCGTAGTCAGTGCCGGATCCGCGCTATGTTCTGTAGGAAGGGGGGGGGGAGCGGAGTGCGGCGGCCGGTAGGAGAAGGCCGAGGAGATCCACTCCAGTACCAAGCTTCGCTTCGGCGGTGGGCGCGCGATCAGGGTCACGGTCGCTGCCCTAAAGGGGGGGGGGGGGTCCCCTCTCCTCTGTTTAATTTAGCCGGTCCTGCTCACAGCAGGATTGGCCCATGCTGGGGCGGGGAGCTCCAGCTCCGTTTTTTGCTTGGTGGGGAGGGGAGCGGAGTGCGGCTCCAGGCGACTAAGGGCCCGAGAGGGCCGGTCCAGCGCCCGGGCCCCTCCGTGCCATAAACGTCCCGGGGCCCCGGGTCTTCTCGCTGCCTCCGCCCCGTCCTCACCGATGGTCTCGAGTGCCGCTTCTCCGGGCGCCTCCTTTGTTTCACTGGAGTCCCACGACCGAGTCGAGGTGCCTCCAACGACGCTCCGATGCCGTTTAATCTGCTCGTCAGGTCTGGGCCGCTCCGGGGACAGGCGCGTCCCGCCCTTATTAAAGCGCCTTGTCTGGGGGTGCCCACCAGGATCTATCAGCCAGGCCCGAGTCGGAGCTCCTTGTTAAAGCGTCCGACTCGGTCGCCATCTTGGCTCCTCCCCTTTCACACGTGAAGTTATTGACTTGAATAGGTTTGGATACCTAAAGATGTACCAGTTATAAAAAGCAGAGTAAGTACTTAGGGCTATTTCAAACTTTGAGTTACTGAAACATATGTGATAATTTTGTACAACAATGTTTAAATGGTGTGTAGGTTTTGTATTTTAACAGATTATGAACTTTTATGAAATCTAATAACAATTTGAGGATCACAATATATAATGAGCAAAGAATATTTTCAATTTTTGACAGGTGGTGGAAGTGCCCATGTCTAAACAACATTCGCAACAAATGCCAGGTTTTACAGGTTTTTTTTTGTTTTGTTTTTTATAAGAGGGAAATGTAATTCACTTCACACCAAAATGTAATTCTATTCAATCCTAACACCAGTTTTCATGCTACTTGGAACTAGACTACTAGGTTTAACTTGGCACCATTCAAAAGCTTGAAACAGCAACTACCAGAAATTCATTTAGTTCTAGTTAGTATTAATTTACTATTGGTCAATGCTTGTGACAGATTATGATGGTCAGAGCAGTTGAATCCTCATAAGGTGACTAAATCCAACGCATTTGGTCACCTCCTACATGAGCTTGTGGGACAACAATTTTTGACACAGCCTTAAGAACGTACAATAAACATTTACAAGTGACATCTGCAAACACACAGGCAACAAGATAGGTGCAAATATTTTCAGTGAATGACTAAGATAAACATCAAGTTTTATTAATGCTAATACTGAATTTGATCAATATTTAAACTTACCCATTGTGTCAGAGAGCCTGTTAACATATGGTCAAATGAATAAACTGCCCATCAGAATTCTTTTTTTCCTAAAAGAAACAAAGTTTTGCTTTAAAGTTTGAACTGATATGACATTAAACAAATAATATTAGAAATACCCAACTGATAAACATGGAGTGTGAGGAAAACTTAAAGTGCAGCAACTCTGGAAATTAGCTGAAATCAAGCAATGAATTTGCTAACCTCAAAAAATGAAAATCATAGAAAAAATGAAAATCATAGACGAGCAAGAACCCAAATATATTATGTAGTCATGGTATCTAAAAGCATGATGTGACAATAGACCAGCTAATGGGTTTCAACCCCTTTAATGTAATAGCTGTAATTACGAAAGCCATGGCGCACAGATATTACATCACAGCTTTTTAAAGCTATTGCGTGCTTTTTCTAACACTCTTCCATTTGTACCCTCCTCCTTTTCCTCCTCCTCAGCCTTTCACGTGTTTTGAACTCCAGGCCGTTAGTGGCTAAACTGGTGCAAGAAGGATAGTAATTCAGGATGTAGAAATGTATGGCATTGTTTGTTTCATTTTATTGTAACATGAATCGGGTGCAGCTTCTATGTGGGAGGCCAAACAGGATTAGGACACTGCCACCAGGAATTTTGTTCACTAGTGAAAGGAGAGGGGCAGGTTATACCAGTGAAAAGACTAGACCACAAACAATATTATGGCATCATTGACATTTTTCACAAGAGAACAAGTGACTAATAAGTGAGAATGTCAGAGTTCACACTAGCACAAAGTGTAACTAAGGTCCAATACCTATACAAATTTAAATACTCCATTCAATAAAAGACAAACATACATTAGTAAGCAAGAGACAATACAGGGAATATAACTTCAGACAGATAGTGGAAACTGAAACTTTGCGAGGAGATAACAAGCATTTTGAGAGTAAAGAATAAGCCCTTCTTCTGGTGGTAGACTGCAAGTCATCATCTGAAGCTCTTCTTTCACACAGTGAATCCTTTTCTAAGTTCCAACATTTTCCATCACAGGCCCTATCCACATTCAGTACACATGCTACATTAAGTTCAGAAAGTGTAATATCTTCTAACATTACCAGACATGTTAATGTTCAGAAACTATCAAGCATGGATTCTCCTCTGTGGACACGATGTGTATCGCATACTTCCATTTGAAATTCCCACATGACCCTGCAGCTTCTCCTTACTGGCACCTTCTCAATTAGTCAGATTTCAACAACCAGGATGAACATTCACATTAGTTACATCTTTTCAATTGCTCAAAAGAGCTATTTCAATGCTGCACAAGGTGGGCAGTCTTGAGATGCTGAAATCAGCATGCAATGGGCTCCTTGACACTCCCTGAAAGGTATCCCATGTATTGCCTCTGACATCAACTGAACAAGGTTAATAGTTAAGTATTAGAAAACATTCTCTATGGAAAACATTCCTTCAGCAGCTAGATGTCAGTGTAAGAACGTCAGAAAAACAAATTACTTAACCACCATAATTCTCTTTCTTGTGTATAGTCTACCTAACCAATATTTCCTCATCCTAGACCATCCCCACAGGTGCAAAACTGGAACTAGAGATTTGTTTTTAGCAGTGATTCCACACAGCACCAGGTGGTGACGTGCACCTCTCATCCTCTAAAGTGAACTATGGGCTATAGTGTGCAGACTACTAATTTGGGACCCTTTTAGATGTTAAAAAAAGAGATCATTTTGCAGAAGCAGGATATGGGAGGACATTGAAGAGTCTGCGGTTAGATGGAGTGGCCACCAGATGGATACTTCTAACTGCACATTTCTCACCTTAAAACAAATACCAAATCCGTACCTGGCTAAAAAGGAGGATCTGTGGAGTCAGCTGAGACGTCTTGCAGAAATGAGCAGGTAGAGTGTTCGTCCCGTTAATCCTAGCTATCAAGGCAGTAGTGCTTTGTGAACATAAGAACCAATGTCCATGTCACCGCCTGGCAGATATCAAGGACAGGTAGTACTCGCTTGAGCTCTGTAGTAGCAACCTTAGCCATGGATGAATGGCCTCTCAGACCTTCTGGGGGCTGCTTCTTGGCCACGGAGTAGCAGATACTAATGCACGCAACTATCCACCTCAACAAGGTAATCTTCTGTACAGTTTCTTTGTCAAGAAAACCCCACAAGTAGATGATCATCTATGATCCTTGGAACAATCTATGTAAAAGATAAAAACCCTTTTTAGGTCCAGCTAATGGGGACAATTGGAAATGGGGGAGCGAAGAAAGCCGGTAGACTAGAGCAATGGATGGCCCAATATAGAAGGGAGTCACAACTTTTGGTAAGAAGGCCACTGGAGTTCTCAAATTCATCTGGTCTGTAAAATAAACAGTGTGTAGGGTGGTTGTGCCAACAGTGCTCCCAGTTCAGTCAAGCAACAATCTTACATAATCTCAATGAACAAGGCATTCTTCAAAGTCGGGAGATACAGTTGTGCATAGGCTTACGTAGGAGTAATGCCAAGACCAAGTTAAGGCAGCATTGTAGCATCACAAAGAAAAAGACATCCAACAGTTTCAACTCTAAGGGGTCAGTGGCCAGAGCACTACATCAAGCTACAAATCTGTCCCCGCTCCTGGCAGAAATAGATTTCATGGCAGGCGTATGGCGCGGAGGAGGACATCTACCACTTGAGATGGCAAATCGAAAGCAGTAAACTGCCACTGCTCACTCTTCGCACCTGGAGGTGTAAAATGCATAGACTTGGGTGGAGGACCCTGCCAAGCTGCTGAGACAGGAGATCCTCCTGAAGCAGTAGCCTGATCGGAGGACAGATGCTCATGCTCAGGTGTTCAGACTACCACACTCTCCTGGCCCATTCCGGAGCCACCAGGATGATTTGGGCCCAGTTGTTTTTTTAGGTTCTTCAGGACACAAGGCAGGAAAGGCAGTGGTGGCAATGCATGCAGGCGTCCCTGGTCTGATTCCAGACGGAATGCATCTCCTAATGAGTGCTTCTACTGAGACTCCAACACACAAAATTGTTCACACTGCATGTTCTTCACATTGGCGAAATGGTTATACCAGGGTTCCCATGGTGGTAAATATCCTGCACAATTTAGGATGTAGACACGCCTTGTAATCTGCCAGGCGTCTGCTCAGTTCGCCCCCTCTGACATTCAGTGACCCTGCCAGGTGGATGGCAACCATAAAGATGACCTGCCGCTCCAGGTAGCTAGTAGTGAAGTGTCCCACACCAATGTCATTTCTGGGTGAGGTGATAGAGTGGCTTGTCGCAGGAGAATTGTGATTGGTGAGTCAGCATTGTAGACCTTGAGCCGTCTCCTTCAAGACATGGATAGTGTTGGAAAGGCGGCACTGACTCTTCAGCCACTGGGATTTCAGGTTCCACTGCTAGGGCTTGCATGTGCCATTTAGCATAGTTAACAAGAAGGATGCACGAAGCTAAGAGGTCAGGAGTCGCAGAGACACACTCACTTGTATTTTAGTTGAAACATCTGTATCATAGCCTGAATGTTCTGGACTCGCTGCTGCAAAGGAAAAGCCCAGAACTCCACCATGTCTAAAATCGTCTCATTGAATGGAAGCCTCTATGAGTAAATTAGGTGGCATGTTGGCTTGTTTATGATGAAACCCAGCAAAGTTAAAAGTTTCACTGCCGTCTGGAGGTGGTTAATGACTCCCAGCATCCGGACATCAAGGCACTGGAATACAGAAACTCTCGACCTTTGGAGATGGGCACAACCACTGCCATCACTTTTGTGAAGGCTTATGGGGTACTGGTGCGGCTGAAGGGGAGCCCAGCAAATTGAAAATGTTTCTGGCTTACCTTGAACCGCAGGTGTTGCTAATGGGCCGGCAGGTTGGGTACATGAAAACACACATCCTGCAATTCCAAGTAGACCATCCAGTCTCCTGGGTTCAGAGTAGACAGAAACGGAGCCAATTAAAGAATTCTGAAATCTTCCTTACACGGGAAAGCATTCAGGGATTTGAGGGAGGCTCAAGAAGGGTCTGAGGCACCCATATATTTTTAGGGAAAAGAAATAGCAGGAATAGCTTTCTTGTCTTTTTCATAGTCAAGTACACATTCTATGGAAACTTTGGATAGCAAAAGCTAGAACATCTGTTGCCGGATAATCTGCTGAAATCTGTTTTAGTGTGGAAGATATATCGGATAGGGAGTAGAAAAAAGGGTGTACAATTTGCAAAAAACTCATCTGTCAAATGTGGCAGAACGCCGCCCCGGAAGGAACTGCTAGATGTTAACCTGCACTTGCTAGGCATGCACCGCTGAGGGTATAGTATACTAAGGAGATTTGTCATTTTTTGTAGTATGGAACGAGGAGTTGGATGAATGGAACCCTTGCCAGTCGGCGCACTCGTGTTTGCTCGAGTTAAAGCTACTAGTGTTGTAAATTCCTAACTAGACTTTTCTTGCCACAAAAAATGAAAATAAAAAGTAAAACATTTGACATAAGCAAGCCGATTCAAAGCACCACGACCGCCATGATCATAAGCATGAAGGAGAGACACAAAAAAGGAAAAAAGTTCGCTCGCAGTCAAACATATCGGCAAACGTGCAATCATCCATGTAACAAGGTCGATGGCCAAGGCGGTAACAAAACTGCCCCAAGGAGGGACGAAGGTAACACATTTACCAATGATAAAGGATTTTTGAAAGGCAACCCCATGAACGAGTGATAGTGATGGGCATGCGGTGGGTGTGGTTAAAAGCCCACAGATAGATTACAACAGGCCAGAGAGCTTGCGCACTCAACCTAAAAACTGTATAATTTACAAGTATTTTAAAGACTATATACAGTGTAAAAATTTCATTTTCTTTTGAAAACTTTATCATTGCTTATGAATGGCGATCTGATGATTACTGATGTTTGTAGATGGATTAGCCTTGCTAATCCAATGATGATGCCACCTAGAATACCAAAGGGGACCATAACAGAACTATCAACATCTATGCAGCCTTAAATCTACATAAGACAGATCGGGCGATGTTTATAACCATATATTGTAGAAAATCACTAGCACTGCACTAATTCAAACAGTGCAATACAAAAAAATGCAGTTAATTACAGTTTTAACACAATCCACAGTATATCAAGCCGCCGCAATATACACATCTTTAGAAGGAAAAGAATTTCAAGCATGTGAACTGCACGTTAAATATTCGCCACCTTGCACCGCAAATGTCAACACTTGTGGGAAACACTGTGAACACCTCCCAGGGGTGTTAATCTGACAGCTTCTATAAATTCCTCAACAGAAAGGTGCAAGCACTATTTTTTTAAGAGCAAAAGCAGCGGGTAAAAAAAATTATGCGTGTATAAAATCTGACCTGACATTCAACAATTTTAATAACGTTACCGAAATCACGAAAACGGGGCTGGAAGGGCCGCCACCCAGCTACATTGCAAGCAGTGTATTCTAGTTGTACAGCTTTTAATGGCTATGTTAGAGAGCTTTATAACACATCTGTAAACCGCAATTCAAAAACTAAATTCTAGCAAGAACCGTTGTGTTAGTATAATATTGCGCGTGTCAACGAAGCGATTTAGCAGTAAAATTTTGCTTTTGCACTCTTCGACCGGATTCATTTTTGCACATTCCGTACACAGGTGAATACATACGTTTCTGTTCTCCTAACAACTATTACACTGGGCATTAGGCTGACGCTTTCATGTCACATAACTTTCAATCTTAACATACTTTGTAACAAAGTAATAGGTCGCAGGTTTCTATATACAGCGCTTAATAGAACATCAACACAAAATCTTTAAAACACTACTTATTAATAATAATCAGTTGGCGGAGAAGCAACAGAAAATGTGAGAGTACTGCTTTGACGTTTATATACAACATTTAAAAACATGAGCCTATAATATGAATGTATACTCTGCAAATAAGGGATTGCAATGCTAATAAAATAGAAGGCGACTGAATGGTGTTATCTTTATATTTACATACATTTCCACAGGCTATCATTGGGCTATCTTGTCCACTGACATGCTTCCCCTTTTAGTCTCTGTATAACCCAATTATCCACATCCTAAAAAACAAGCGCAGTAAACAACTGGCTTAAGGGTACAAATAAATAACACGGCAAAGGTCCGAACCTTGCAGGACTGCTCTTTAGAGAGCAGAATGAACAAACATTGGCAAAAACCAACAGGTTGAACACTTGGGACCTATTAGCTTTGCTAATGCCTTTTGGCGACAAGCATGCTCAATGGGCAAATATAATTTTCAAAAAGGCGTTTGCGTGCCTACAAAATGACACGGGCACTTTTTTTTTTTTACCAGATCCATGACGAATCGGCAAAATTAATAAGAAAAAAGAAGTCGAAATTTGCTACCTGGACGTCTTCAAATTTCTGTCTTTTTTTTTTGTAAAAAAAACAAATACGGACCACGCTGCTGCAGAGCAGTGGAGAAGCGCCACATGAGAAAGAACACAGGGGTGAGGAGATGCACAAGCGAAAGAAAGCAACACTGAGCACAGGCGAGACGGTATTTGGTTGGGGGAGAGAGAAGCTCACGAGAGAGCTTGCAACACAAGGTGGACAGGAACATGGACCATGGGAGGAGGAAGCAAAAGAAGGAAGATGGAAACACATGCATTCCCATGAAGTGCTAAGCCAAAAAGGAAACAAGTAGTTCCCTAAAAGTGACCCGTGGAACGTTAAAAGCCAGCCAGTAAGAACCGGGAAAGAGATTTTGCTGCAGGTGAGGCACAAAAACAAGATGGACAAGTCAGGATAAGGACAGCCATTGATTAAGTTATACGGTAGTAGAAAACAAGAAGCAACTGAAATGGCTAAAATTGTTGTTTGTCATATGAAAGCATTAAAGGGCAGAGTGTAAAAGCCTAAACAGTACAGTGCCATCTGGTATTTACAGTGCTGAGAAATAGTTGAAGTTCTGAAAGAAGCACTACATAAATCTTATCATCATTGGTAAACGAAGGAAAAAAGCCAAACCTGCTTAAAAACAAATACATGGAGATGTTTGTGCTAGTGCCTTTGACTTAACATCTCACAACAGAAACAAAACGTGACACAGGGCACCTCATCTACACTTCTGAAGGCCGTAGGAAGTCCGGACCCTGACGTGTAAAAGTATGCTGAATAAATACAGTGACTAGAGCTACGAAGGGGAGTAGAAGATAAGATATAATAAAGCAGCCTACTACTTTCATACTCGTGAACACTGTGCACCACCACACACCACCCCCCACACCTCCTACTCTCCCCTCCCCCCCCCAAAAAAAATGACAGAGACAAACATGCTAATGGTAATTAATGACTGGACTGTAAGCCCTTTTAAATTTTAAGATACAGTAGATCGAGACGACAGCTCATAAGTGCTGCCTCAATGGAACCCACAAACTGTGACATGGAAATAATAAGTAACAAAAAACAGTTCCCCACACTGCAGGCACGAACACAAACTTCACTAATTCAAGTCTCAAACTGAAACAAATAAATGCAACTAAACATCCATGGCTATAAAGAACACACCCAATGCCATACTAAATTTAAGGCGCATGTAGGCTGGCCAAAGGAACGGAAAATAAAGGCTGACCCCAAACTCCTTTTCTACATGTACCTGTATCCGCCATAGTGTAATATTTTACAGATAACAGGAGTCTGGTCAATTGCTAAAGCTGTCTCAAGGCCAGTTTTTAAGACAGCGAGAAGAACATCTCTCCTCAAATCCATTTGCGCACTGAGATCTCATCACACTGCAGATTCAAAACTGCTGTAGAGTCGCCTCAGTTTAACCTGTGGTGGGACAATGAACTATCGTTTGCCAAATATTTATGCTGCTCCAGAATCAAGGCTTGCACAGAACTGTAGTGAGTGCAATAAGATAGAAACAAAAGTTTATCAGTTAACGGACAAAAACAAACGTTAGCAAATACAATGGGTCTAGCTTTAAAGCACAAACGTATAAAAACATATGCATTCGCAAACACTGATGGAATGTACATATGCCATTTAGTACGTTCACGGTATTGGCTTTGTCAAAGCCAACGGCTACTTGCTTTGTCAAGGTCACAATAAAAGTAGCATAATGAATTGTTTCTATTCAGAATACGAATAGGAGATAAATAACTGTATATGACTAGTAGTATACCTTTTAGGTGCAGAACAGCCCTTCAGGCATTTCAATGGAAGTACATTTTAGAGGGCGGATTGATGCACGAAACAGCCACTAGCACGAGGCAAGAGGAAAAACTTCTATGGGTGGAACCAACACCCACTATGTATTTATTTTAAAGAATTGGTAACAACAGGTCTGCAGACATGTATGCCTCTGTTTATTACCTGCGGATTAGCCCTTTGATGGTCAAAATAGAAAACAGTTACCTTTGAAACCAAGAAAGGAAATTTATTTTTAAATAACAATAGCTAAGAGGGCAGATAGACTGATATAATTACATTGAATCATTGCATTACATTAAATACATGGTTCCTGCTATTTTCCAATGCCCAATAATTTTTGATGAATAGAAATCGTGTAAGACAAGGATTTCAACTCGGAAGAGATACATAAACAATATTCTCTTAATATGAATATGAAACAATGAAGAACTGAAGGATTCTTTTAAACGGCTCAATTTACAAAATATTGCTGCTGTGTAGAAGGAGAGGCCTCCGCTGCAACTGCGATGGATGAGAGGTGTGTGTGCGTGAGGTTTAGTGAGGCGGAGCATAGTTGTCTTGCTGGGACGTAGAAGCTCAGTCGGTGGTTGACGTAGTACGGCCCTACATTGTGGAGAGACTTGCGAGTGTGATGATTTTGAATTGGCATCGCTTCTGCACGGGAAGCCAGTGGAGGTTCCTGAGGTGTGTGGTGATGCTTGAGCGCATAAGGAGGTTGAGGAGGAGTCTGGCTGTGGTGTTCTGTAAAGAGTCCTAAGTAGCTGGGAGGACACTCCAGCGTAAAGAGTGTTGCCATAGTTGAGGCGGCTGGTGACCAGGGCATGCATGACTATCTTTTTGGTGTCAGTAGGGATCCCTTTGAAGATTTGGCAGAGCATACGAAGGATGTAGATCCACTTAAAGGTGTTTTGTTGAATGCCTATGTTGTGGAGTCTGTTGAGGAGAGTGTGGTGTGAGCCTGTATCAAACCCTTAAGAGAGGTCCAGAAGGATCAGAACTGCCGACTCTCTTTGGTCAAGGAGGGCCCTGATGTCGTCCATGGTGGCGTTCAATGCTTTCTCCGTACTGTGGTTGGCCCAGAATCCTGATTTGTGAGGTGTAAAGAAGGTGGTTTTATTCAAGGTAGTCAGTGAGCTGTTGATAGCTTCCTCAAGCACTTTGGTTTGTAGTTTTTGAGGTCGCTGGGTTCGGCTAAGGGTTTCTTTAAGAGGGGTCTAACCTCTGCGTGCTTTCATTCGTCCGAGAAGGTTGCCATGCTGGAGCTGTTGAAGATGCGGGTTAGTTCTGTGCTAAAAGTGTTTGCTTCTTTGGTTGAAAAGCCGGTGGTGACAAGGGTCAGTGGGTGCCCCGGAGTGGATGGATGACATGATGGCTGCGGAGGTCTGTGTGGTGATCTGGGACCAGGAGGTAATCATGTGATTGGTGTTCGCAGCTTGAGAGATGTTGTCTAGGCTGAAGGTGGGGGGTTGGGGGGTGGGGTTGAAATGTTTGTATATGGTGGTGATCTTGCTGTGGAAGTAATCTGAGAGGGTGTTGCAGAGTTCCTAGGATAGGTGGATGATGGTATCTGTGTCTATCAGGTTAGAGAATTCCTTGATGATTATGAAAAGTTCTTTCATGTGGTTGGCTGCGGTGTCCATGCGGGCAGTGATTGCTGCTTTCTTGGCTGCCTTGATGTGGTAGTGGTAGTTGTTGAGGGCTGCCTTGTAGGCAGCTCCCTCAGACAGGTCCTTGCCGCTGCATTCTTTCTTGATTTGGCGGCAGTCGCGTTTGGAGTTTCTGAGCTCTGGAGTGTACCATCTCGCTGGCTTGGTGGTGTTGCTGGTTTTAGCTGGTTTCAGCTGGGAGACTGTCGGTGGGTCTGGTGATCCAGGTAGTGAAGTTTTGGATGGCCTGGTTGAGGTCGAGGTCTGCCATGGGCTCGGGTTGGGCAGTGCCTAGGGGCTGTGCCCATAGGGTCTCTGTAACCCTGTCCCAGCTTCGGTGGGGGGTGCTGAGGTGCTTGGAGGTGGAGTGCTGGAAAATGGAGATGGTAAAGTGGATAATGACAAGGTCAGTCGAGGTGAGTTCAGCCACGTGGTTGAAACCGATTCTGTTGCTAGAAGTGAAGATGGCATCCAGTGTGTGTCCGGTTTGTGCGTGGGTTTGGTGAACAGGTGGGTGAGGCGAATGTTTGTGAGGTTCTCCATGAGGAAAGTGGGGTTGGGGTTGTTAAGGTGGAAATTGAGATCGGCAAGTGGACAAAGTGGAGGGAGTCAATGGCGAGAGGGGCGAGGAGGTTGGCAATGGCATTGCAGAAGGCTAAGCGTGGTCCCAGGGGTCTCACATCATGGTGGTGGCATCGGTCTCGAGTAGGAAGTTGAGGTGCTCCATACGGGTTGTTGGGTCGTCGTCAGCGACGGTGCACTGGATGGTTTCCTTGAAGATGATGGTAATGCCTCTGCCATATTTGTTGGTGCAGCCTTGGTGTATCATCTTGTAGCAGTCAGGGGTGGCCATGGCAATGTCAGGGCTTGAGGAGGGTTTTAGCTATGTTTCAGTGGTGAAGACAACGCCTGGGTCGTGGGTGGTGATGGTTTCCCAGATTTCCAAGGCGTGTTAAGGGACAGGTGTTTAGTAGGATGCACTGGAGTGGTGCTTGGTTATTCATAGTCTTCTGTGTGGGAGCAGTGCATGGGCTAGTGTGCTCAGGTGGGCCCGCATTGCAGAAGAATTGGCAATGTAGGCAGGTGAAGGGTCCTTTGGTTGAGTGTGGGGAGGCCATGCAGCAGCTGTTGATGTCCCATGTTCAGGGTCTGGAGCTCCTTGGTAGTGTAACAGTAGGGGGTGGCACAGCCCAGACCGGCTTGTCTTTGGCACTTCCGCTGTCCAGCCGTACTACAGCCTCCATTATATGTCCTGGGAGGTGGGAGGGGCCAGGGCGGAAGGCAGGAGGGACAGTGGCGCAAAGGAGGTCCCAGCAGGTGGGGTCACCAGACACAACCAGATTCAGGAATGCTGGCTGAGCTGAGGGCCAGGACATGCTTGCCTTCCTTGAAACATGGCTCCAACTGGGCTCTTAGCGTTTTTTTGCACTGGAGAGAGCCACATAGTCCCTCCACGGCCACCAGTGCCCGGGGCTCCCCATAAAGCGATAATAGCGCGACTCCTGCACTATAAAGACAAGGACACAATCTTGGCTCAAGCTCGGAAGAAAGGAGACATAGTGTTGGGCAACAATAGGATTATGATATTCCCAGACTACTCGAAGAAGTCCAAACACGTATGAACGCGTTCCTTGCTGCAAAACGGACACTGACAAATGGGCCTGACCTATGCTATGATCTACCCTGCCTAACTGCGTGTTCTCTCACAGGGAGACACTCTCTTCTTCAATACCCCCCCAAGAGGTTTGGTCCTGGAATGAAATGTAGCTGGTGCAGGACTTACAGGAAGGCCAGACCTAGCAAATGCTGTGCGCACAGCACACCACACGGAAGAACAGAAGACCACAGGGAAGCCCCTCCCACGGCTGAGGAGGCAAAGCACCGGGCGCTTGCAGATATAACGGCCTTCGGAATGGGAGATTGGGTCAGCCCTACTCCTAGTGGAGAGAATCCAAGAGACTGAGAAACGAACAATGAAATTGCCTTGAGTAACGTAACCACTCGGTCTGACCCGTCGGAACTCTCATATTCTGAGTTGGACCTACCCATAGTTACACCCAGGATGGCAGATTATCTCCTCTGAGACCAGCAGACAAAAAGACTACAGCGTAGTCACATTTGGTTCACATAAGAGTACAAGTCAACACATTTGACGTCAGACCTGGAAGAGACAACTTGGACCACAATTGCAGAAGTCCAAACCCCGATGATTAGAGTTGCCATAAATGACGCTATGCCAAAATTCTGCACTGACAGCTGGTGAAACAGGCGGCACCGGCACATGGTCCCAAACACCCCTCAACCGGAGAGGTGGAAGGTACCACAGTGGTGGTGTCTGTAATTACAGTTTGGTCAGGGAAGGTTTTCCGACCAGTCTGGGGAAGGGGAGTTGTATTGTTATGCTGTTTAGATTGTTGGTGAAAAGTGCAGTACTCCATGACATGGGTGAATTCTGGCCACAGGGAGGGCACGTATACTTTGCCCCAGAGCTCCCTTAAGCAACTTATACTGACATGGCTGGGACCAACAAATAGATGCTACCTTACAAAATGCAGGTTCCCACGCGCTATAACAATCTCCTGGAATGTGAGGGGGTCCACTCCTTAACAAAACAATGTAAAGTGTTTACCTACTTGGCCCGCATGGGAGTTCACCTGGCACTGCTGCAGGAAACGCACCTACAGCAGAAAGAGGGGCTTTACAGCAGAAGTGGAGGGGTGAACTGTACTATACGATCTATTCGGCATATGCCAGGGGAGTACTAATTTGGGTCAAGCCTGCGGTCCCGTTTCAATACACTACTCATAGGGTGGACCCTCAGGGGAGTTCTGTGGCGCTCCAGGGTTGCCTGGATGGGAAAGACATCACTATCATTAATATTTATGCCCCGAAGGCCGGTTTCTTCGGTGAACTGTCCCGTCAGTTAGCAGCATACATTACAGGAGAAGTCCTAATGGGGTCAGTGACCCCGACATGGATAGGTCCCACCCACCGCTAGATGGGACATCAATCCGTAAGCTTTCTCACACATTTAAGGACTGGGGAGAGAATTGGAATCTGATTGATACATGGCGTGTGTTATACCACCAAAGGCGGGACTATTCATACTTTCCCCCCCCCCATGTACAAATTACATGTAAGGTTAGATACATTTCTAAGTTTGCCACTACTACACCAGAAAATACACAGAGTATCTTACTAGAACCATATCAGATCATAATCCGGTACTACTATATTTGTACGGGGGGAACAGACCCTCTTTCCATACTCACATGGAAGCTTAGGCCAGAGGCATTGTTGGATCCCCCATTTAGAGGACAAATAGATACATGTATTAGACAATACTTCCAAGAGAACGAAGAGTCTACTGACACCAGATGCTTGGAATGGGCTACCTTTAAGACCGTCCTCAGGGTTCGCTGCATACCAGAATCAGTGGGGGTGCGACAAACTCTCCTTTGGGAAATTCAAACTGCGGAAGCAATGCTGAAACAGGTCAAGGTTGAAATGGTGGAGGGACAAGCTGATAGGGAGGTTGTTCTACAGGTCAAAGAGCAAGTAGCAATTCTGGTGGAATGTCTCCGCTGTCATGACTACCGAAACTATATGATAAAAACTCATGCAACTGGAAATAAAGCAGGGAGACTACTGGCCTGGTTGGCATCGAGGGTCCCCGATAGCAGAGATTTGGGTGGATAGTAGGTTAACTCTGACTATACAAGCTGAGAATAATGGGGCCTTACATGACTACTATGGGGGGGGGTTATATAAGAGTAAATCTCGGGTCTCCCAAGCGGTCATTAAACATTTCTGGAACCGCTCACATTTCCTGGAATTGTGCATGAGAAGGAAGATTTATTAGGAGGGGATATTATGCTCCCAGAGGTGAGGGCAGCCATAAAACACATGGCGTGAGGGAAGACTCCAGGAACAGACGGGCTCCCGATTGAGTTCTACGCAGCTTTTACAGAGCAGGTGGCGCCTAAATTGGTAGCAATGTACAATGAGGCTAAGCAAATACAGGTCCTTCCATCAATGACCAGAGAAGCACTGATGGTCCCCCTGTTAAAACCTGGGAAGCTACCCCATGACATGAAGGCCTATCGCCCGCTATCCATCCTCAATACAGATTACAAAATTCTCAGTAGAATACTAGCAGCCAATTACTAAACCATATGCCTCAGCTGATCCACAAAGACCACGCAGGCTTTATCCCGAGTCGCAACACAGACCAAAACATCTGTTGACTGTTCTGGATACTGGAAAAAGCCACGGCACCACAGGCTGCAATCTTGTCAGTAGCTATTGAGAAAGCATTTGACAGCCTAGAATGGAATTTCCTGGAAGAGCTAATCACTAGTTTTTGTCTTGGCAATGGATTCTAGCGATGGGGCCACCTTCTATATGCGGCAGCACAGGCCAGAGTAAAAACTGGTGCATAAATTTCACTTAGTTATGGGATAGAATGGGGCACTCATCAAGGATGCCCTTTATCTCCACTATTGTTTGCCCTAGCAATGAAGCCCATTGCACTCCGCTCTTGCCTGGGAACCGATTGTAGGGGCCCTAGGAACGTCAGCATATTGTACTATATGCGGAGGACATTCTGTTGTTCCTACAGGACAGGGGAGGGACTTAGCAGGGGCACAGCAATTGTTGCGCAAATTCGGAGATATATCAGGCCTTCGTGTCAATTGGGAGAAAACTAGCCTATTTCTGGTCTGCTGTGACATTCCCCTCCAGTGGAGCAGAGCACAGTCTGTTGTGATCCACACTGGTTTACGTACTTGGGAGTGAGAGTTTATCATGACCACTCTGAAGTGATACAAGGTAACGTCAGGAGAGCTATAAGCTCCCTGAAAGGGGCTATGAACTTCTGGGGAACGTTCACATTGTCTGTGATGGGGAGAGTGGCACTGTTGAAGATGGTTGCTTTGCCGCGTCTACTTTATTACTTTACCACTTTACCTATTAAAATCCCTCATACTGTTTTTAAGATGTTGGACTCCATGAACCTATCATTCCTCTGGGGCACAGGGTGCAAGAAGGTGGCTCTGTCCACCTTACAGCGACCAAGGTCAGCTGGAGGGCTTGCGGCACCTAATTTAGAAGACTATTGCATGGCGGGGCAGCTGCAATACTCTGCACAGTGGATGAGGAGCCAGCAGTGCCCTACAGGCAAATGGCGACTAGGAACGCCAATGGGTTCCAGACTTGCACGACTCCTCCCTAGGGTTGAAAAACCCGGGACCATTGGAGACGGGGGGACCAGGAGGCAGTGGCATATTGCTAGTGTACGTGCCTCCAAAAAACAGGGACTAAGCGCCCTTATTCCGCAGAAGTTCCAATTGATTACTTAACAACTCTTCTTCACAAGGATCATAGACTGGTGCACCCCTGCTTCTTTGAGCTGTTGTTGCCCCAAATAGGAGACATGTACAGAGATGGGACGTTATTCCACTATAACGAAATGTGGATGGAGTTTGAACTCAGTCCGCAATATTTCTTGGTACACGGGGCTCTAGTGACCATCATACGGCAACATTGGGGAGTGGGCGGTGCAGAGTCTCCCTCAAATCCGGGCTAGACATGTAATGTGGTAGCAGTGGGTACACGGAAAGCAGTCACTTGCCTATATCGGAAGGTACATTATGGCCTGCTACCACCCTTGAAATGCCTGCGTCAGAAATGAGAAACAGATGTCCGTAAACCCTTTACAGATGAGGGTAGGGAGGAGTTACTGGAGCAAGTGCCCCATATTTCCCGCAATGCTATGTTTAAATTAATAAATTTCTACATCTTCCACAGAGCATATCTCTAATAAGATTTTCCAGATGTCGGAAAGAAAATGTCCCAGATGTGAGGAGGAGGGGGCTGGGTTTCTGCATATGTTCTGGAGTTGTCCGGTGGTCTCTCAGTATTGGCAAGAAGTAGTAGACTCCCTCTCCAGACTAGTTGAAAGAGACGTTCTTAGGGACCCCACTTACTGGCTGTTGAGTGACTTCCCGCATACCACCAAGACTAAACTTACCACCAACTATCTAGACTTGGGATTTATAGTAGCCAAGCGGGAAATAGCCCGCAACTGGAAAGCGTCCCAGGGCCCACAAGCACTAGTGTGGCAGAAAGAACTCTTAAAATGGGCGTTCTATAAAGGGGCAGTATTCACATAGGAGGGGCTGAAGCAAGGTTGTCCTTCAGAGAGGGCCAGAGGGTGGACGATCCTTGGGGAGGAGCTCAGGCAACTGATATCCCAGCGACCATTTCCCTGACTGGCACCCCATAAGAAGGTAATGAAAGGTGAAGTGAATAGGGAACTGGGGCAAGGCAAAGTACAAACAGGATACATTAAATGGATAAGATATGGGGCTAGACTCACGGCTGTAGACCATTGATTAAAAAACAGTGCACAGCTTGAGGTGGGGTAAGGGTGGGAGATGGGGGGAGTGGGGTTGAAGGGGAGTTTGGAATGGCATAGTCCATTAGCACATGTAGGTTCAAAATGACAAGATAATATATGGTGGTATTCATCATGTCAAACCTACTATCCCTATGGTTGTCTATTAAAGCAATAAAGTGTGTTTTAAAAAAACAAAAAGGAATGCGGGTGGAGCTGTCGCAATCAGGCTCAAGAATGCAAGTGGAGCTGTCGCAATCAGGCCCAGGAATGTGAGCGGAGCGGTCGCAATCAGGCCCAGGAATGTGAGCGGAGCTGTCGCATTCAGGCTCAGGAATGCCAGTGGAGTTTTCGCAATCAGGCTCAGGAATGCCAGTGGAGCTCTCGCAATCAGGCTCAGGAATGTGAGCGGAGCTGTCGCAATCAGGCTCAGAGAATGCAGGCACTCAATGAGATAGAATTAAAAGGAAGTATTGCTCGATCTAAGGATAACAAGCGCTAGTAGTTCCAAGTGTCAATTTAAATTGCAAAGTCTATAGTTAACAAAAAATAACAATAAATAAACTAAAATAAAAAATAAATAACCCTTTCCGTAATAGGTGTGCCCTGAGTTTAGATTCTACAATCAGGTTGAATTCACTGACCTAGCAGCTGAAGGCAAACAGTACCTTCGAGGTGAAGCATGTTCCAGGTTCAAATGCATGGTGGCTGACTGTATTACAAAACTGCCAATGGAGAGATGCAAATATTTTGAAGGCATAGAAAAGGAGAAATAGGACTACGTGTTCAAGATCACTTAGAATATAATTTTTGAGAGGGACTTGCATGAAAAGCAGGAAGGGATCAAATGTGTGGTTATATCAAACATGTATGCAATGGATGGTTCTTGTTAAGATGGAAGCACAAATGTTTTGACACATCAAGGAAAAACTCTATTTAGAAGAGAGGATACTTCAGAGATTGGATCGGAAAGTTTTGGCACTAGGGAATAAAAATAGATTAGTTACCTGGTTCCACGAGGGCCATCAATTCATTAAGTACATTTAAAAACTACACCATCAGAAGGTAACAAGAGGAAATTATCTGAAAACCTCCCAAAGTATGCCCTCCTTATCAAACTGTGAATACTTGAGAAAAGTACCTGGATTGTTTGTTAAAAGATTAAGGATCACTTTATCTCTTAGTTTAATATGCTTTTGTTCTTGTATCTTATAAAAAAAGGATGCAGACCCCTCTAACCTACTATGGGTGCCATGCTTTATTATAGTGGGTGGTGCTCATCCACAAACAATAATGCTGCAAGGTAGGCTTATTCTGACCTCTTGATATGTATATCGTGAACATGGTTTTGGTTTAAGAAAATTAAAAATTAGGACAGACCTTGGGGACTACGTTTGAATAGCAGGGCTTGTGTTCAATAAAATAGCAAGGCTGCTAGTCCTATTGTGCGAGATCAGCTGCACTGACAAGTTCAGCGAGCGAAGGCTAAGTGTCACGGTTCCCGGGAGCCTTCAATTAGAAGCACTGCTATGATTTTACATGGTCTGTCCAGTTACAGCCTGGTGTGAATATTCCCCATAAACCCTCACTCTTTGTGCTTAGCTTTTATAATATTATTTAATTGCCGGTGAAAGTCTTAGAATAAACAATTAGCGGCCTGATGTCCTTCAACTTATTTTCATTCTGCAAGACTGTGTTCTTTTAAACAACAATAAACTAGGCACATAGTTATCAACCTTCTAGAAACTTATCAGAAATCAATAATATAAAACAGAACAGTTAGCATTTAGATTACATACTGTGAATACATCCAAGCAAACTCGATTATCACGTCTCAGAACATAATAATATACACTAAAATTCAATTCTATTAACCACAGGTCAGGGATGTGGAATTCCTATCACCCGACGCCCAGGACATATTGTTTGAGGTCAAGGACAACAAGTTTTCATGTTTATTTTGTCCTTAGGACAAGTAGGCCCAACCCCCTGCAGCACAAACCCTTTTGCAGCCAGTTTACAGAGAGGTGAACTGTCTGCAGTTGAAGTAATATGTCCATATGTTAATGCTGTTTGAACTTGGATTTATGGTTCATTAATGAATAGACTTCATCATTAGGGTGTGTGCTGTAAATAAACGTTTCATGGTCACACTGTACTTTCTGACAGTGGTTCCAGTTAAAAAAAAAAAAAAAAAAAGTGTGCATACATGTTTGAAAGGTTTAACAATATGAGGCTAAGTATAATGCTCCCAGAATGCTCTCTGACTAAATGCAAATATTTGCAGAAGCTTGAAAGCATGAGTTCATAAACAATGCATGTAGGAAAAAAAGGTTTAGCTACTATGAAATTTTAGGTGCTATTTCTTTGAAGCGTCATTTAGTAAAATGTGTTGATGCATGCTAGTATTTCTAAAAAATATTCCTAATGGAAAATCAGTGTAACCATTTTCAATGAGAGTTTTGGAAGCATAAAAATAAACCAGCACTGGCAAAGCCAACCGATCCAACAGTTTTGTGAGTCTTTTGGTTTCGTCAATGCATGTCTTGTTTTGACATGGCTTTTGTAACCCTTTATTGTTGTGGGAGCTGTCAGGCCTCACCATTGTAACAAGCACTGGCAAAAAAACAAAAAAGGTTTTTTGGTCTCAAAGCACACATTGCCACGGTGAGGGGTCTTTGCAGGGGGACCACCTCCAGTTTCATTACCATACCGATTGCCACAGTAGTTCCTGGTACTGAACAAAAATTTGTGTGCCAATATTCTCCTTATGGAAGAGCAGAATGTGATCACTCACAGTAAGCCAGCCAAAAGATAGAGACAGAAATAGAAGTTTAATAAAAACAAAATGTCTTTGTTAATGTCAGACCTAATTATGGACCCAATTCTTAAAGAAAGTCATAAAAGTGCACCCATGGTATATGTCTTTGAATTATTGCCTTTCATGAATTCACAAGAACTTTCAGAAGTAGATCAGGAAATTGTACTCCTACAAAATATTTGTGAACTGTATTTTAGCACGAGCAAATATGCATGTGTAGATTTGCTCATGTGAAAATCTATTGAGTGTTTACAAGTTCACTTTCTCTCGAACCACTTTTTTCCCCAACCCTGGACGAACTTCTACTGCCATTGTCAGGAGTACATTTCCAGCCTTTCTCATTATGGAGAAAAATGAAAGAAGAGTTGGTGAAAATCCTTAAAACATGACAGTTAGTAGGTGTGCAGACTCAATGGCATTCCAGCCTTGGAACTATTGCTTACTGCTTCCTCCAGCCCAAGCATGTAGATCTGAAGAAAGGTGGCAAAATAAAGAAATTGCTATAGTGCGGATTGAGATTGCAAGTATTCAAGCCTTACTATTGTAGTAGCTCTGGCATAATCAGAGGGGGCTATTATCAGAGCTCTTACATAATGAGACTGCTGCCATAATTTGTCACTGCACTACATGGCACCAAAGGGACAAGTAGATTTTTTAAAGGACAAGTAGATTTAAGAAGCAGCCTGTCCCATAGACAAGTAGATATTTTATTGAATTCCACACCCCTGACAGGTATTCCCTTTTGATTGACTGAGTAGCACACGTAACTCAAGAAGGCGAATACCTAGAAGAGGAAAGACATACTACTCATAACCACAAAGAAGCACAGTTTTGGTGCCTCAAGTGTCTCATGGGGAGAATCCACAGTAATATTGTGCTGCAAAGTGTGGCGTAGATGTTCTATCTTGCAGAATGTAGATGAACATGCATTAAGAGAGAAATAAGCAGGTGAAGGTTTAAGCCAGAACTATTTTGGGTTGTAGAAAAAGCTGTGAAGATGTTGCAAGCAAACTAACCAAAATAAGCAATAAAGAGGTTGTCTAGTTTTTCTACAAACATAAAGCGAGTGGGGTTGTTACAGGATTCTGTCCACTCTTCCAATGTGTGTCTGCATTTAAGCCCAGGACCAATTGGCTATACCATATGGTCACCTGCAGAGAGAAGCAATCGACAGGCCAGGGTGAGTGGTCGGTCAAGAAATACTCCAAGTCTTGCTGGACTCAAACAGATTAGTAAAGGCTTTAATTTATCACCTGCAAAATTTGATGTGAAGGCAGTTTCACAGCTTGGTCTACAGTATGCTTTTTGAGAGTCTTGCGGGTGGAGTGATTGGTTAAACAATGTGTGGAACTGAACAATGGGCGAAACTGATATGTGCTTGCTTTGAGACTGGGAGCTTCAATGTGCAATTTGTCACATTTATTAAAAGCTCCTGCGTGTTCAGTTTTTAACTCAGATGCGGTATAGAGTAGTGAAAGCAGGTTGCAGTCAGCGTATTCTAATCTCCACAATATATTTGGTCTGAGATGGAGTTGTATTATTACACATTAATATTCCTTGACATTTCTACAGAGTTCATGATTCTTCTTATGCACATGGCTGCCTGCCCATTAAGGAGCCTGGACAATAAGCGTATATCAAGTGCGGAAGCAGAGCTTCCATTTTGTTAGCCAACCTCTTTGCAAACAGTTTAACATCCAAGTGGTAAATGCAAGAATAAGCCTCTTCTTACAACTTGTCTCTTCTAGCAGGAGGGGAAATGTAGTATAAGATATGCTACTTTAACCTTGACTGCATAGCTATCAACAGACATGAACAGTCACAGCATGCACCTGAAATCTACAGCCTTAATTAGGGTGATGAAAAGAAAGATAGTTAGGCCCCTATCTTTGCTGTAGTAATACCAGTTGGAAATCATTCCTATTGGGAAGACCGGGAGACTAGATAGAATTACTCCCCCCTTGAAGTCTGATTTACGTTTGGAAAGCGAATAATTTAATTCTTATATCTTTCTTAAAAGTGTAAGGCCTATTTCACTGACCTTCACTTATCCAACTCGAGGCTGCGCCTACACAGGAAGAGGCCATCTCAAAATCTTGGGCACTCCTGCCGCTAGTTTGCCTGCTTCAGTTGTGCCTCTTGGAAAGGGCATGACGTTCATTTCTAAAGCCTTACCTTGGTTTGCTCTGTGCCGTTAGGTTTTATGATCAGTGCTTCAGGAGCTATTAACTTGTTTACAGATTCCTGCTCTCCTTTCGATGAGTTTATTTTTTTGTACAGTAGCATTTCCTGCAGTATCTATTTGGTTGGTCTCAGTCACAGTGACAGTGACATTTTATTTTTCTTTGGTGCTGCCAATGATTACCCCATACAGTTAGGAGTTCACGCTGGAGTTTAGAGGCTTGTCTTTATTTTATTTTAGTTTATCTCTGTATGTTAGGATCACAGGAGGAACGACAGGACAATCTCATTATTGGTTTTTTACCTCTTTCTGTTATGCAGATGCTCGAACTATGAGGCCGGTCTCCTTTTTAGGTCTCTCATATACACAGCTTTAGCTGTCTAGCGAGAGCATTACTGTTATTACACCACACATTCGTACATAAAGATACTCATACAGAAAGGGGTTTTGCAGCGTCCCCTTTCAGCCATTGGTGCCCATGATTACCTCGCTTTAGGCACTGGCTAACAGGGCTGTCTCTCAGCTTAGGTATCAGCCTACTGTTTTGCAAAGATGTGAAAAAACACTCTCATAAAAAACACCCTTCCACCTATTTCTCTACCCCACTTTCTGCCCCCCTATATAGACTCACCCTCCCTCTCTATCCCCTCCCTCCCTTTTACCTGCCCTCCTCTGCTCCCCGCCACAAGTCTTGCTCTCCAGTATTTGCTTGCCCATCCCGGTCCCACTCTGGTACACCACACACCCACAACCACTTGTTCCAATATTATTTTACATTTTCAAAGCTAGCAGCTGCTGACTGCTTCAGGGCAGCTCGCTTCTCATTAACACACCACTGCACATAATTTTTAATTTGTACTTTACCACTGCCAATTGGCTGTTGTTCATATTAGAAATATATAAGAGTCAAAACGGCTACCATTGCGTCAAGACTCAAGCACATATGGATCTTGGATTTTTCACCATTCCAAGATGGCCACCATGTGTGCATGTTTGCAGTCTTGTTAGCTTTTTTGTTTTCAACTTTAAACCAGTACTGGCAAAGCCAATAGGTTAGCATTCTACTTTGATAGATGAGAACTATATTTACCAATGCTTGTTGAATATGGGGAAGAACAATTTTTTTCCTCTGGCCTCCTCCTTTCAAGGAACGCTTGTTTAACTTCACTTTCAAGTATCTGCTCTCTTTAGCCTGTTAGCGGTCCTTATTAACTCCCCACAGCTAAAGCCTCCACTGTAGGCATTTAACAGGGCATATTTCAGCTTTCAGTTCTGCCAATTTCCTTCCAAAGTCAAAGCCTCACTCCTCAGTGGCTCGCAGGTTTTCTTTCTATCATTATGATCAGTTTGCTGCCTCTTACTTCACCTTGTGACAGGCACGTTAGTCCTTCCTTTTCTCCTCCTGTGGGATAGGAAAACACTGTTTTTTTATCACTCTTCTTCAACCACGGGACAGAACGTATTCTCTTCCAGAGGAGGGGCTACTCCGCTACAGGGCCAATATTCATCACCTCAACTTGCATCAGTTCTCTTCCTGTGGCAGGTACATCACTCAACAATCCACCAGTTAAGCAGTGCACCGGCCTGTCTCACTCTGCAATCAAGCAGATAGTTCAAAGAGAAAATAAAATATTGGAACTGGCAGATTGAAAGAGGTGCACCAAGCTTCCACCAACCCATAGTAACATGTCCAGTCAGAGATGCGAGCAGTGGCAGCTCTCTATTGTTGGCCACCAAGGTGAAAATACATATTTAAGTTTACATTATTTTCCAGCTATATAAAAAATATATACCTGTTGCTTTCACACGTAGGGAGTAAAATATTACTACTTAAGATGATCCGTTTTATGGCAAAGACTCAATCATCATAGTTTGCTAGTTGGGTTAGTATATGCTTTTATGGAACTCAAAATCACTGGTTACAGCAAGCAATCTTTTCTTTTAAAAGAATTGCTGTGTCACTGCATCCGACGGATCATGCACTTTACTGTTTTAGAACTGAGGACCTACAAAGTTCACTGTTTTTAAGGGAGAATTGTCTACACCAGCGGTCCTTAACCTTTTGAATTCTATGGACCACCACTGAATCATTACTGGAATCCAGTGACAACCCTCTCTTTCCCCCCCGTCCCCGGCCCCCCCACCCCCAATGAGTCACTACTGGAAGCTGGGGAGCCCCGGCCCAAACGATTTCTATAATTTGAACTTCAAATTGCACAAAATTACAAAAATAGATATACACCAAATAAATGCTCAAATATTTAACTATTTTATTTAATTCACAATCAAAAATAAAAAGTATTAACATTTTAATATGGATTCTTTATTTGTATATATTTTATTAAGTTGAATGTATTCATTAATATTTAATTTTACAACAGTGTCACGGACTCCTTAAGTATATACTTCGTGGACCCAGAGGGTCCTCGGACCACACGTTAAGAACCACTGATCTACAGGTCCTGAATAAAAGCAACCATGTTGAAAAGGCCTGAACCTCAAATTTCAACAGCACAACTCTGCCAGCTGATTACTGCCTTGCTTTATGAAACCAGGCAGATTCTTCTTATGCCATTTTGTTGGGACTGAAACTTTCCTAGCAACTAACCTGCAAACTTCCCAACCTTTTCTTCCTCAACTTATTTGCAACTCAGTATGAACTAGTACCTGGAACTTCTCTCATCAACTACTTCTCCACTGAGAGCGTTAGCACTATTCCCTAAATTATCGAAAATACCATCTTGATTATTGTTCTGGAACCTGGAACTAGTAGTGGCAAAAAGGGGCAGTGCAGAAAAGTGGGGCTCAACACAATCCTGGCAAAAGGCAAATAGACCTCAGGCATGGATATGTGTATGGAAGCGTAAAGAGGGGTTTATAATATCAGGGGCTGCCCGAGAAAGTTCAAAAAGGTCTGGGGGAAATTTGAGGGAGTATTATGGCCTGAACTGCCAGCACAGGACCTGCAACGGATGGAGTCACTTGAGGATGGGACAAATGAGCCGAATCAGGGTATTCCAGAGAGACAGAGATGCTTGTTCACAGGAGACTGGGTGCGCGCTCAAAAGTTTGAGACGGAGTGGGCTGCAAGGGGGCTAGGAGTAATTGTACACGGAAATCTAGTGTGGCTGCTTGAACTGGCAAAAGCATGGAAGAAATCAGCTGTTAAATGTTTGTAAACAGAAAAGCAAAAAGTGCAATAAAAATATATATTTAAAAAAAGAAAAATCAGCCACAGATATCATTCATGCCAGACAATACTAAAACATTGCTACCTCACTCATACTCCAGCTGTCTCTTATGACACAGACTATAAAAATGATCAACAGCTGCACGACTACAGGTGCATCTGTGCTGGTTACTCATAACACAGTGTGCCTTTGCAGGTCAGCAAATTTTAGAACACTCAAGTTCTTCACTGCGCACTTTTCTACTACTAAAAACCGGTTTGCCACGCTTCACAAAGCAGAATATACATAATCCCTTCAGAAAAGATTAAAAAGAGAATAACGCCACCAAAGGTTGAGGATGCACATCAACTATTTGTTTCCACAAGCAGACCCTTACAATTCTGCACTAATCTGAAGAAGACCAGAAGTATAATATGGGTAGCAAAGAGCCTCTGTTGGGTAGCAAAACTATAGTATTAAGATCTTTTACGACAGCATGATTATTAAGAATAATAATAATCTATATGGGGTGTTTAAAAATGTCAGTATTACGTCATGAACCCCTTTCAATGCGAAACATTCAAAAATATTGACAAAATATTTGAATTGGAGGTTTGTTTGATTATTGTAATTTAATCATGTTAATAATATTTGCATTTATTCGGTTAGATACTCCAAAATATTCTAAACGGAATGATGTTCTGTATGGACATGTAGGCCTTGTTTTCCATCTATTTTTATTGGGCAACAGAGACTTTATATATCAATCTTGCAAATATTAACGTGGTCACAGATGGACAGAAACGGACAGCTCTATGAAATTCCCCTGCTCGCTGTGCCGAGAAAAGACAGTGGTCAGGTTTGGTACAAAGATACTCCACAACTCTAAAAGGGGTGTTGTTGTAAGGAAAAACAACAAACAATTACACCTTTCTCCTCGATTCATCAGTCTCCAGGCACTAATCTCCCAGCAATGGCAGCCAAGGCACTGGGAAGAAGAATTAGCAGAATTAACAGAAGGATGGAACCCAGACGCTGTTCTCCGGTCCCAATGCCTACTGATGTATTTCTGGGAAGGTACTCACTCCAGGCTGGGGGGATTTGGTACTGGATAACAACCTTTATAAGTGAAAACTGGGGGGGGTCAAGAGCAAATGTTCTGCTCGGGTTCTCTGTAAAGTAATCGCATTTCTCACATCTAAGGCATTCATCGCAACGCACCCGTCCTGGGTGTCAATCTATCTCTAAATCACCTCATTATAGAGGATGCCCCGCAGTGACTTAAAATTACCCATAAAATCACTTTACTTGTAAAGATGCACAAAATATTTGTATAGCGGTAGGCGCCGGGTGGTTCACGAGTGCACGAGCGCGGCCGCAACTGCCACAACCACTATTGCTGCTTTTGGGGGCTAAGGAGAACTCTTGCCGGTCGGCTCACGCACGGAGCGCGGAGCACGGCGTTGTCGCGGCCTTTGGGGGTCAGAGGATCTCTGTGCGCCCCGGCTGTACGTTGGCATTCCGGCAGGGCCAGGCGTAACCTGAGCGCTGGAGGAGCCGGGAAGCCAGAAGCCAGAGCCAAAGGGAGCCAAAGGGAGCCAGAAGGAGAAGGAGAAGGAGCCATCCCCTGTGGACCCCTGTGACCTCCTGCAGCCCCTCCTGGAAAAGACGCTGAGCGGGAGAGCAGACCGGGTGAGGACTGACCGGGACTGTCCGGGACTGTCCGGGACTGTCCGGGACCGGGTAAGCAGACTTCGTGGGGGGGAGGGAGTCCATCCTGGCCGTTGAACCCCTCTCCTGCCTCCCTCCCCGGCTCCTGCCCCTGCCCTCAGGTCCGGCATCGGTACCCAACCGCGCCACGCCGCCTCACCCAGCCTCACCCAGCCTCACCCAGCCGCAGCCACAGCAACAGCTCTAGCCATAGCCCTAGTTGGCCCTAGCTGGCCCTAGCTGGCCTTTGGCCTTGGACTTGGACTTGTCGTTGATGTTGGTGGTCTCTTCTAAAGACCAAGCAAGGAAGGAACCCAGTAAGGAACCAAGGAGCCAAGGGGAGGGGTGCGTGGGAGTGGTGAACGGTGAGCAGCGAACGGTAACCGGAGGATGGTTGGGACAAGAGGAAAAACAAAGAAGGCTAGGGAGGCCAACAAGGCGCTCACTCACCTAGCGGATTCCCAAAGATCAGAGCAGGAGCTCAAAAGTCTACAAAGCCTAGGGTTAGACCAGGATCAGGACCAGGACCCCAGAACCATCCAGCAATCCCAGGGGGGATTCGCAAACCTAGGTGAGGACACAGCAGACACAGCAGAGGGTGTCCAATTCGGGTCTCCCACCAACAAAAGCGATTCCAAGCCAGGAGAAGAGTCAGGCGGGACATTAGATGAGGTGACACTGCCTTGCTTGCCAGCCCATACTGACTCTGACGATATAGGGGGTGCCCTACCGAATGCAGGAGAGACTGTAGGCGAAACTGTGGGGGGCCTTCTAATTCCTCTGTGCAGGGGACATAAGTATACACGACGCACCCGGGCCCGGGTGGATCTACGGGAGTAAGGAAAACTAGACCAAAAACAAACACTATCACTAACTATTACAACCAAGTGAACCTGACCTCAGAACAGCCGCAAACGCAAAGTCCTAAAGCCAGTGGCCTCCGATCAGAGCCATCGGGGGGAGTGGGTGGCTACAACATGGGGGGGGGGGTGAACTGGAGCTACCAGCGACGGCTCCAGGATACTCGCCCACTTCAGCAGCAACAGCAACCGTTTGGTTTATCGCAATTATTCTGCCCAATGAGTAATCCTCTTGGGGATGGTGAAGTGGAGTTAAATAACACCCCAAAGTGGAGCAACTTTTCGGGAGAGCAAAGAAAAGGTAACGATTCACCTTATCCTGACCCCCAAACGGGACTATTGAACTCCGGGAATTTTTCACTAACATCCTCTCCACAATGTGCCCAAGCAGAATTCACAGCGCTCCAAAATGTAATGGGTCCAGAAACAGACTGCTCACCATCTAAACAGACCCATAAAACCCCAGCGCCACAGCTTCACTGCGGAAGACAAATTGTTAAAACTAATTTAATGCTGGGCAGACTCAACAGTAGTTCTTTCAGTCTGGAGCTGTCCTCACTCGACAACTCCGTTATTGGCAACACAGACCCTCAACTAAACAGCATAACATCAGAAGATCTAAACTTCCTGGAAGGTAGTATAATCATAGGCCACAGAGGAAAGGAAGGTAAAAATTCAGAAGGTCAGATAACCAACGAACAAAGTGGAAACGGAGATGACCTCTCACTAGACCAACCAATTCTTAGTATCATGAAAGTTATATGTGCAACACTGGGCTCAATCGCAGCAACGATCATGGCCCAGTCTAAAAAATTTGATGATCAACTTGAACTGACCAAACAACTTACATCCTCAATACAGTCTATAGATTACAGGATGGCCCTAGTAGAGGGCGTAATTAGGGAAAACCTGTTGCATCAAGCAGTGGCCGATAAAATGGACAAGTTGGATGGACAAGTTTGTGGACCGCTGCTGGAAAAACTATTGGAAGTCCCAAAAGTAATCAAAGACATAATCGAAGACTGCAAACACAACCTTAAAAGCACACAGGGGTGCATTCACGAGCTAGGAAAAACAGAATCTAGTTTAATTGAAGGGCCAGCAGACAAAGAAAATATAGAAAGGCACTTCGGCCCAGGAAGAGAGAACTATCCAGATGCAAAAAAACAGACACCTAAGAGGGAGAGAACAAATGGAAGTCCTGAATTTGGAAGCAAAGTCCCAAACACAGTAGAAAAAAGGCCACCGGGTAAAAGGCCTCAACTAACAGGCAGATGGAAAAACACATGGAAGAAAGCTAGAGGAAAAAAAAAAGCACCAGCAGGAAAGGCCTTAAACATGTTACAACAGATAGGCCTAATAGGAGAAATCAGGAACACAGGTGATGAGAGCGCCCAACGTCAGTATAAAGATAAAAGCATTAAGTCGGAGAGTTTTGAGAAACCCACTGATAAAGTCTTTAACTTTATAAATAAAAATCCCGGATTATTGTGCGACAAAAGTTGCACTCACCATTCCCATATAAACCGCATACCCACTGGCCCCAGGGGACACCAAGCATCTGGGCATGACTTAGACAAAGAAAGGTGGTCCGGAAAAGACCCTGGAACAAATCATGGGATAAACGAGGTAAATGATCCTCCAGCCACCGAACAACCCAAATGGAGCCCAGGAACATCCAAACCTAGCATTTGTATCGATAAGCACCTCCCAGCTACAAAAACTGAACATTTAGTTCAGGTACACTACTCAAACATAGTAGAAGACCACTACGGAAAATGCCAGCAGCCTCCGAACTCCATTAGTGAGGGGGCAGAACAAGATAATAGCAAAGGCGAAAATAGTAGGGCAGAGACCCCAGAGTATATACGAAACGAACAAAATATAAGAACAACCATGTGCGTGGACAACACAACAGCTCCAGTTCCCGCACCCCGGACAAAGGCAAAATATTGTTCTCAGGGCAGCCCTGGAAATTATAATCTCAGCAACCAGCCTGGGTGGATCACTGATTCGCTTGCACCATCGCGCCCAGCTCTGGACCTGGAAACCAATGAAATCAAAGGAAAAAGGGACAATTGGCCTCCAAAAAGGCAACCCTACGAAGAACAAAGGAACAAAGAAGTGAAACTGGGGAGGGAAAAAGGCCAGGTAAATCGAACACCTACTAGTCGTGCAGCTACCACTCAAGACAGACAAAATGAGAACACCCAACTCCAAGGAAGACTGTCGCAGGAAGGTGGCGGGCACACTGTGATCCGGTCTGAAACAACTAAAAAGCCCGAAGCCACGATCTTGTTCATGCCTGAGTACTCCTCAAGAGGAAGTCACGACATTCTGAACAGGTCTAACATCTTATGTCTTGTCAACTCCCTGCCAGCCTTACAGAATGTAACAACTAAAGATCTCCTTTCAGTAAGATTCATACCAAAAAAAGAATTAGAGAACGGGGAATCAACAGAAACAGTCTGGGCCTCACCTTGGATAGCAGAACAGATCTTAAAATGTTCAAACACGATGAAGACCTGGGGAATATCCATTGCTACTCCGCATATATCCAACAATACTTCTTGAAAAAGCTACAGACCGAAACATGATGCGTAGGCAAGAGGCAAAAGGCAATTCTGGCTCGATACTTCAGGGAGCAATCAGCTCCAAACAACAACTCCCTGAACGAACAAACTTGAGTAATATGAGGTTCCGCCTGGTAGCTAATTCCCCTAGAAACAGTAGGGGTAATCCCCCACAGTTACAGAATTGCAAAGAGCAATCATTTAAAAGCTCGTAGCAAAAAATGGATAACTCGAACATAAAAAATAAAATCAGTCCCATATTAAAAATTCTAAGCTGGAACATAGCAGGTTTAAAAAACAAAATGGAAGATAAAGACTGGGTTGAATTTATTAAAAAACAAGACATCAGCTGCTTCCAAGAAACTTGGTCTACTCATGCTATTGACCTAGACGGGTTCGTCACCTTCCACTCACCTGCAATCAAGCAAAAAAAAGGAAGACCCTCGGGAGGTCTGAGTATTTGGATTAGAACTTCATTACTGAGGAACTCCGTAGTAACTCACACCGTACAAAGCAAGGGAATCCAGACGCTCGCAGTCAAATACGAGGAATGGTCACTCGAAATAGTAAATGTGTACTTCCCACCTATCAGCCGGGCTCAAGTTATGCCAGGGGTGCGGCTCCTTAAAGAACATATCCTAAACAAAAGAACCATGGATCGGAGGAACCCAGTACCAGGCCACACGAACAATCGCTCTCTCCAACCTTGTAAAACCTTTTTATTGATATGTGGTGACTTCAACACTAAACCTCATTCTATCCTCTGGGACGAACAAGTAGCAGAGGAAGATTATGCTTGGAATATCCCAACGCCTCTTATCCAACGCTGTAATGACTCCAAGAAAGGAGAATTAATCTTTGAAGCATTAATAGAAGGAGGACTTCGCACATTAAATGGGAGAACAAAGTCAGATAAAACCTTTAAATCTACCTTTCGAACTGGAAAAAGGCAAAGCATAATTGACTATATGGCAATAAACATCGAAGCCTGGCATTACGTCATCGATATGGAAATAAGGGACAGAATCGAGAGTGATCACGACCCACTGCTAATGGAGATAGTCCATCCGGACGCGAGCCCAGGGAAGGCGGAGTCTCCATTCAACGGAAATAGCCTAACAATAACTATGAGACCAAACAGGAAAAACATATTAAGGTCAAATGAGGATGAACCTTATATGAGTGTTCCCAGCCAAACCTGGTTGTCATTACTTAGCACGTTCTTAAACCCATCAGATAATGACGCTATACCCCTCCTGCATAACTTTAATAATCTGCTACTGCAAACAAAAAAAGAAAAGATCAAGCATCCTCAAATCAATCCTAAAATGATGGAGGGCTGGTTCGATGAAGAGTGTTTAAAGCTAAAAAAGACCTTATCACAAGCACTGAAGAACCGGCACTTGAATGATTCCAACGAGCAACATTTTCATGGATGTAGGCAACAGTACAAAAAATTATTAAGATACAAAAGGAAGATATTTCCACATAAACTTTGGAAAACTTTACTGCAAGCAATAACGGCAGGGAACCCCAAAAAGTTTTGGGAGATAGTCAGGTGGGGATGCGAAGGCCCCCCGAAAAACCTAGAACTGAATATTAACCCTCAACTTTGGGTAAAGCACTTTACTGCCTTGTATCAGGAAGTGGCCAAGACAGAACCAGGGATGACCACTAACCCAAACATCCTCACTCAAGGGCTGGGAGGCAGAAATCAAAGATTAAGCAAAGTATTTCCTCTTCAAAAGACCCACGCAGCATCTTCAAATTGTCTTTTTAGATCGGTAAACGGAATCCAGAATGCACTAGTCTCTAACGAATTTTCCAGCACAAATTCCACGCAAGTAGCCCACGTCATTCCACGTGCAATGAAGTTAATACCGGAATTCAGTGAAAAAGAGATTAAACAAGTCATCCTCCTTCAAAAGCCGCATAAGGCTGCAGGCCCAGATGGCATCCCTTCAGATGCTTACCGTAACCAGCTAACGTTATGGTTACCTGCTCTAGCCCGTCTATTCAACAGTGTTTGGCATTATGAGGCAATCCCTCCTTCTTGGAAGGAATCAATAATCGTTCCAATTCACAAAAAAGGGCCTCGGGACATGGTGAGCAATTATAGACCTATCTCACTGCTTGATAGTGTTGGAAAGATCTTTGCCAAATTGATTCAGTCGCGTCTAGACCAATGGCTAGAGGACGGAGATTTAATATCAACACACCAAGCTGGTTTTAGGAGAGGCCAAAGTACAACAGATCAACTTTTTAAGCTAAACATGATCTGTGCTAAATACGCCACCCTTAAAAACAGTCCATTATACCTAGTCTTTGTGGATCTCCAAACAGCCTTCGACAGCGTAAATCGCCAAACATTATGGCAGCTATTGTCGGACATGGGCATACAGGGAAAAATCTTAAGGCTGTTAATTCTATTGCATACAGGAAACACTGCCAGGGTCAGATATTCTACGAGAAATGATTATACGGCCAAAATTCCAATTGAGCGAGGTGTAAAACAAGGCTGTGTTTTGGCCCCAACCTTATTCAATTGTTATATAAATAAAGTAAGTCAAGTTTTGAAGGAATTAAATCTGGACGTGCCAAAACTAGCCAATGAAAGTATACCTATCTTGCTCTTTGCTGATGACGCCGTATTACTGGCAAGAACAGAGATAGCAATGCATGGTCTACTTAGGGGCTTCGAATCTTTCTGTACCTCAAGGAGCATGGTAATCAATGAGGGGAAAACAAAGTTTATGATTCTCAACCAAAAACAGACGTTGCAATCGACTTTTAGGGTAAATAATAAGCCTCTGGCCCGAGTGGCCACCTATGATTACCTGGGCTGCAGATTAGATGAAAAACAGACATGGAAACCACAAATCTACAAAAGCAGAATTTCCTTGGCCCAACAAGTCGGAGCAGTACTCAGATTTGCCAAGGCTACAGGCAATCACTCCGTGAGCTCTGCACTGCTTGCATACAAAACAAAAGCAAGAGCCGCAGCACTTTACAGCGCAGAGATCTGGGGATTCAGAAAGATTCCATCAATACAAGTAACCGAGAACAAATTTTTACGCCAATTACTTTGTCTAGGTAATGCTACACCAATGAACGCAATAAGAATTGATCTACAGATGAGAAAGGTTGAGGACTACATCGCTCTGGCTCCAGTAAGATACTGGATCCGTATCTGGACAAAAGAGGCTCTTAAACCATTCAGAGACGTACTTAAGGATATCATGAAGCTGCAAAACCATCGGAAACTGCCCTGGTTCAAACATATCTCAACTATCCTGGCTGCTATCGGCCAGGATGACTTTTGGCTCCATCCAGAAAAAATCGGAAGGCCTAGTCTAGCTGTCATAAAAAAGGCATATTGGGAGCGAAAGACAGAGATTATGTGCGAGTCATTTAGCCCTTTATTCAAGCGGTATATTTTGTTTAACCAAGAGCTTAAACCAGCATCATTCATAGACAGTATTTATCCGGAGGAAAAAAGGGCTCTCTACTTTAAATTCCGTATGGGCACACTACCAGTGACAGCGGTGGTCAACAGATGGCAATCCGCTCCTCCGAGTAGTTTAGAATGTTGTCCATGCCTTCATGGTGGTCCGGAAACACTTTCCCACTTCCTTTTACTATGCCACTTTACGCTCAGACTCCGTAAATTGTACCTTCGCCCACTTTTCAGAACTTCCGGAGTTAGGAAGTGCAAGGAGGCGGAAGCGCTATGTATGCGTTCAGATGAGAAATACATTGTGACAAAGGTCTCAACCTATATCTTGGAAGCATGGAAATTACGTCTATCAATGCACCTACAGTTGGCACAGGCACAATAGCCTATGTTATCCCGTACCTATTTAGCTTGGGAAATCGGTGCAGGGTAGTGTAAACTGGGTTAGGCCTCGGGCTTTTATTAAATGGCTGGAAGGCAACGCAAGGCCCCAAATGACTCGTCCCATAATAAGACATTTTAAATATTAGACTCATTATGTTTTTCTAGAATAAGTTAAGTTTTTATGTAAATTATGGTCAAATCAGGTTTTACGATAATGCATGGTAAATTGGATACATTTTGGCACATGTTAAATCAAAAATTCAAGCATAGTTCCTTTTATTGAGATGTTTTATTTAATGTGATTTTTATTGAGTTCGAGGGATTGAATCTATTGTGTGATTATTGTTAAGGCCGGATAGGCTAATAACAATTAAATAAATGGTAAATGTATAGCTGAAACCTAGCTGAAAAGCTGCAGAGCCGATGGTACAGTCAAGAAGTGATTGGAGGGCTGGCTGGGTACTGACAGAAGAAGGGAAGTTCTTCTATTCCAAGGGTTTGTCAGAGGGAGAAATCAACACTAAAACCCTTGGTTGTCTACAACATATATCTATGACATACATGTAACAAAATACGTGTGTACGGCCTGTAAGTGATAACAATAACCCATAAAAACCTTTTGTATTTATCATATGCTTCTCAAAATAAATGTACAGGTCTACTTGCTTCGTTCTAACTTAACATAATAAAACAGACCCACCCTGTAGCTTTGCTGAACGGCTTGTTACAATAACCAGTACTGGTGAACTGAGCATACATTTTCCCACTCACGTAAAATCTAGTAAATTCAATTTGGTCAACCATTTAGGTCCAACACTCACCGTGTCAATTACGTTGTGAGGGCAAAAAAAAATTAAAAAACAACTATCAGGATTACATGCTATGTGAAGAGGCTTGGTCAGTTCGAGAAAACAAAACGGAGAGTGCAAGTATCTGCTGATCACATGTCAGCAGCCATAGCATGTGCTGGCCAAAGGGGCACACAGACTTAAGGGACATAAACCCAAATCGGAATAACACCCAACAACTTGTCTAATACAGAAACGCCAGGGACTTTTTTGCCAATGTGTGTTATGCTATTTTTCAGCTTCCCGCCCCCATTCCCACTCCTCCCGGATCCGAACACAAATTGTATACATGATTTTATGCATTTATCAAAGGCCGGTGGGCCAAAAATGTAAATAAAGGAAATGCATTTAATTGTGGTAAACCACTTCTCCAGTAGATCCATTTACAATTGTATATTTGCAAACGATTTCAGTGGATGGAAAGGGCCTATCAGCACATTTCTGGGCAACACTCTTGCATCTGCAGATACCCAGGGGACCCACCCAGAAAAGATCACAAATGTTCAACTACTACTTGAGTTGCAAACACAAAGATCTCTTTCAGTGTTTTCTCAGTGAGTGCAAATCCCATGGGTAAAACCCGACTGATCAGTCTGTGACTCAAGACACAGATATTGCTCTTGTAAATGTTTATTGCACAAAATGAGGAAAAATGGTTTAGAAACTGGGCTAAAAGTATTTATCTTTTTACACGTGCAGAGTTCATGGAATAAACTTCCCTTCAACGCGTTATGCAACAGCTGAAAGATAAATACAAGCAGAATACAAAATATACTCAAATAAAGGAAGTGCTGAAGCCCTATTGTAGGTTTGTGGTTGATTTATCAGCCAGTGGCACCAACACTCCGCAAAGCCAGAAAGAGCAAATGTAACCCAGTGCACATCACCCCATTCCTGTAAAGAGCAACTCCCTTAGTGGGATACGCAAGACCATGGTTAAATATACCTGTAAGTTTATTGGCCTTCATGCATGCGTAGGCAGCCTCCACATTAAAGGCTTCTCTAGTCCTGTGGGAGAGGTATGGGCATCAGCATGTGTTTGTCTTATCTAGTTTACCACCTTTACGGTGTCCACAATGGACGCTCGGCGGATCAAGTGATTTAAAGAGAGTTTTTTGGAGTAGTCGACTGTAAGTGGCTCTTTACCTGGATGAACTTCGAGAGGTCACAGTCTGGGACAACACTCTGGTTTTTAAATAACGAGGAGAACAAAGGGTAGAAGAGAAAAGTATAGTCTTAGGAAACGAAATCCTTACATGTGTGGTGCCTCAGTTTGGACATGTCTAAATTTGAGAAAAAAATATAAACTCCTCCTTGGTGATGCAACGGAAAGTAAACCAACCAGGTAGGCAGACGTATGCTTACACTTTACGATGACATACGTTTTTGAAAATCTCGCTCACCGTTGCAGAACATATTTTAATGTTAATTAAAAAATATGGTTTTATCACAATAAAAAAGAGTGCATCAGGCATTCACACCCTTCACTAGATGGGGCTCCTGTACAACCGTAACTTCCAAAGGACCATTTTTTCAGTTAATGCAAAATGTAAAATATTTTGTAACCAATAAAATGGGGAAGTAATGCTTGGTAGCTTGTGAGATTTTGCAACTCACAAATGCAAGTGTTTTAGGCAGTATTTGTATAGCAAACGTTTCTAACACCATCTTGTTCAAAACAAAAACAAGTGTTGCATCATTTCCATGTGCATATAAGAATAGACAACGCATGTTAACAGGGTGAAAAAGGTAAAGTCACAAGTTTCATAATCTGTGCCCACAAGCAGAAAGTAGCAATTAACAGTGTGTAGCAACAGCCAGATGCAACCGGTACTCTCAGCCCTGAAGCGGAAAGGGCGTGACAAACCAGGGCTGCTCACTAACATACACAACACTATGGATATTTAATCCTGACGAAGTGCTCATTATAATGTACTGCATGCCAACGAGAAGGGATTGGTGAGATTATGCTATATGGCAGGACGCTTTAAGTGGGGTATTTCATAAAACCTGCGCATCCTTGACATATTTCGGTGAAAAGGAACATTATGATGTTTCAGATAAAATGCATTTCATTTTTCTAAGGTGTTGCACAGAACAGATTAACTTTCTTTGATTATGCGCGTAGCATCATTTTACTTAACTGCGCATTCAGACTGATGAGACTGCCTGCCCGTCTCACTTGGACAGGCCTCCACGAACATGTTTCCCCTTACCATTCAATGCATCGTCTGCATCCAGCGGACAGACGTCCGATGAGGAGGGCTTTCCAGTCTTCCCTACTGCAAAGACCATCTTAGAATGGGGGGGGGGGAAGAGAGAGAGAGAGAGAGAGAGAGAGAGAGAGAAGGGAGAGAGAAGAGAGAGAGAAGAGAGAGAGAAGAGAGAGAAAAGAGAAGAGAGAGAGAAGAGAAGAGAGAGAGGAGAGAGACAGAGAGAGAGAGAGAGAGAGAGAGAGAGAGAGAGAGAGAGAGAGAGAGAGAGAGAGAGAGAGAGAGAGAGAGAGACGCGGAAAACAGCACTTTCTAAACAAAAGAAGTTTACACTCATCGCTTAAAGGCATCACTTTCAACCCCACCCGTGCTAAATTAGTCACATCTGCTGCTGCGATGTATGCACAGTATATGTTTAAATTATACATGTCTGCGACATCATTCTCTGCATAATCTTGTGTTGGTGTGCTCTGTTTACTGTACCTTGTAGGCCTTACCGTAGAATGGATGGGCTCAGAGTACTAGATCTGGAATATCATGTGTAGGGAGAACGAGGCAAAGGAAAAGGGGCTTATTTAAAGGGCAGTGGAATATTTAGGCTATGCTGTCTGGACCGTGAGCTGTTCGGGCGATTATAAGGTTTTCACATCAAGTAATGTGTAGGAACCTTCATTACACCTGCCCATGGCTTGTTTCCTGCACCTTCTCTCCTCTGCTCAGACAAGAGGACGGTATTAAAACTCGTGTTTCAGAACTGAATCGCTATATGTATTTAAAACATAGGTGTAAAAGCAGATAAATATTTGCTCACAGAGTACAAAACATTTTGTGCAATTTTAACCCTGTTTCCGGACCACTTTACCCGACATGACCAAATGCCAACCCAGACTTTTTAAACCAAGGCAAAGTAAGTTTAAACTTTCTTGGGCATGTTTTTTATGGCATTACTGAATCAGCTTCAAAGCAGAGGCATACTTGTAGCACAGGAGTCACCTTTGTCAAGGAAATCTACCAATGCGGCCCACGAATTCATATGCTTTTGGTATTCACCCGTTGTGGACCTAGTGAGCTTCTCAAAAGCAATTCTTGCCACTGTGCAACGGTTTATGAGTCTGCCAAACTCGATGAAGGGCAAAAGGCCGGGTAGTGCTACTCTGGGCTCAGTGAACGACGCCTGCGTCTTCCTTCACCAACAGGCCAGTTAGCTCTCAAACGTGGCTAGCGTCGCCTTCAGACTTAAGGTTTACCAATATGCTCAAAAGAGTGCAGTGCACTATGTGCGATCCCAAAATCCGAACTCCGAGGACATTTTCTTTGCTTCTAATAAGTGTCAGAATACCAGTAAAGTAATACGCATGCAACGTTACTTCTTTGGCCTGTATGCCCACAGAAAGCCGGGTTTTTCTAGCTTCAAAACACCTTCATACATTCGCTTAAGGCGTTGAAATCTTTCACAAGAAGGAACGCAGCGGAACTGCATATTCATAGAGGCAGTATTTGAAAGTGTTTTCAAGAACTCTTCTCTCCCTCACAGCTCATCACTGGTGTCTAAACTGCTAATGCTCGGTCGCTGCCAACTTCTCAGCATATACAATTTGCAAAATACACACAAAGCTACACGAAACCTCCCACCCTGCATCGCTAGTAGCTCTCCCATAATTCAGCCCTTGAAGAACCGTGCTCTCCATGTTATCCATGACCCCAAAGTACTTACACGCTAGTGAAACTGTGCATTACTATGGTATTACTAGCCTGCACCTGCTAAACAGGTTTCTTACAAAGAGCGTATCCTGCTCATTACTCCAAATGCTGGCAAACAAGCTGCTATTATTCAGAATTTAGGTCGGAAGTTAATGCTATTACGGTAGCCTGGTTATGAGAGCATTATTACCCTGCATTATTTTAATTATTGCACAAAGAATAAAAAAATAACAGTAAATAAAGTGTGCAAGGACCATTATCCGGAAGCTCTGCTATTTCTTTGCTCGCACATACATATTAAATAGAGTGGGGCTGAGGGAGGTCCCCTGCAGAACCCCACAAGGGAGCTTGAAATCCTCTGCTCCAAAATGTCGGCAACTGACCGTTTGGAACCTATGCGTCAGGAAGGAACAGAGGAGGTCCATAGCAGTGGCCCTCACCCCCACCTGATGGAATCTTTGGACCAGGGGGAGAGTGATATAGTGTCAAATGCCACAGACAGGTCCAGCATATGCAAGATGGCGATAGCCTCCTGGTCTACTTGGCAGCGAATTGACTCTGCAGAAGCAACCAGCATCGACTCTTGCAATGACCAATTCTGAACCCGTTCTGTGATGGATCAAGGAGGTCCTGAGAAGTAATAACCTCAACCAATACATTTATCTAGCATTATTGCTGATGAGGGTAATAAAGAGAAGGGACGAAGATTTTTGAGGTCCACTTGGTTTCATTCGAAGAGGAATGACTACAGCTTCCTTTCAAAGGCAGGGATACACTCCAGGTATTAGTATCTGATTGGAGACTTTAAACAGAAAAGTCACAATCTGATCCGGGGAAAGTTGCAAGATTTTGAGCAAACAAGGATCATTGGGTGAGCCTGATTTCATCTTCATGAGAAGATTTTCTAACTTGCAAGAAATAAGTGCAGACACAACCGCAGGGGAGTTCAAGCTGCAAGAATTAAAACAAGGGGGAAGGCCTATTTTCATTAACACTGAAGTCTTTAGTAAGTTTTCCAGATCTCATCTCTAAAATAACCCGCAACTTTGTCACAGAAACTTTGTGAGTTTTCATTGGACTGTTGGACAGGAGGAGTAAAAAGCTCTTCTACCATCGTAAAAAGCTCATTGGGAGGGAGTTACTAGCAGACCTAATTTTATTCACATAAAAGGAAGATTTGGCCTCACTAATGACATGTTTATAAATAAGTAACAACCCTTGTGTTTTTCTTTATCCTCTTGGGCGAGATTCGCCCTATATTTACATTCGTGCCTCAGACACTGCTTTCTAAGGCCTTCCAGTTCATCTAAAGACCAGGACGCAGATGCTTTTGTTATGGCACAGATCTTAGTTTTAACTGGAGCAAACTGACTGATTGCAGCCTTCAACTAATCACTTAAACCTTCTGCGGTCAGTCACTGAATAGTTATTTTATAGTTATTTCCCCCTAAGGACTTTTTAAGTGCAGAATAGATGTCTTTAGAATAAATTTTACTCCAAATTCTATAAGTTATTAATTAACGCTGTGGCTCTTCCACCCTTGCCTGCATTACAATTCTAAAAGGTCACCGTCCAGTAGTTAGCCCAACTTAATGGAAGAATATCCCCCATTACCAGGACCAGATGGTTAGTAAAAATACCATCCAGTGTGTGGCCAGTAATATGCGTCAGGGCTTTACTCAGCAGCTGAAGCCAAAATATGTCATGAGTTTGAGAGGAGTGTTAGAATCATTTCAAAACTTGTCTTCAAGATGGAAGTAGAAATCACCCAATGTTATGAATTTGGAATTAGCAATAAAAGGTTCCAAGATCTGACCACAGGCCTCGAGAAAATGAGTTTGGAAACCAGGGGGGCAGTATACGCATACAGAGAGTGTTTTCTTGTTGGCGTGCAATCTAAACTGCACCACCTCACAGGTGTCTTGCAAGCCCCAGCTAACCGGTTCTGAGTGCAATTGACCGAATTTCTAGATATAATGGCAAGCCCCCAACCTTGCACGGGGAACGGCCAAGCCTGGCAACGCCATAGCTAGGAGGGATGCTGCCACCAGATGTGGGCCAGAGACCTATTGAACCCAGATTTCTGTAAAAAAAAAAAAAAAACACACAATCAACACCGATGGCTTTAATCAATTCACATACTTCCAAGCTATGTTTGATCACTGAGCACACGTTAGTCAGAGCACAGGAAATCTCCTGAAAAAATGCTCCCCTCTCCCTGACCTCTATCTCTTCTTTAATAATGGGTACAGACAATTTATGGACAGTAGTTAAATCAGTATTTCAATTGCAACGTGCACAGTAGTCAGTCGTAGTATTTCCTAAGTTATCCCTCACTCTTACCTTTTGGACACCATTTTCAAATAATTTTGCCAGTGAGTATTGAATCCACATACTTTCCGTGGGGGTGATGTCCAAACTGGCAGCATTTCTGGCCCCTTGTGCCGTCCAGGCGCGGACAGGCTTGCCTTTGGTGCATCTGCACATCAGCCTGGTTTTTCTGCCCAATCGGGTACACTGCAGAATCAGCACTATAACGTTGACCTGCACCACTCCGTGGCCAAACCAAAATGCCTGTAGGGAGAGGAAAAATGTGCAATTCCCCCAGACCTCCAACAGGGTAAAATGCCAGTCACAAAAAGCAGCAAGAACTCAATTAAAGAGCAATAGTGACATGTTTAGCAGCAGGCAGGAAGTCTTTATAATAAAATGGACAGTGAAAGAGACAATTCCTCAATTGAAGCAAGAATGTATTTAAAGGATCTCAGTTCCCACAAAAGTTTTAAAAAAGCACAACTAAAAATCTTTAAAAGCAGTCCTAATAGGCAGTAGGATCCACCCACGAGTCTCTAGAGATAACAGATAAAGGGGGAGAGGCCCCTTAGGCAAGGTGTTTGAGGGGGGTCAGAAAGCCCACTAGGGACCAGAGATTTTTTAAATAAAAATATAGGCATGAGGTCTACCCAGCATGGGTATGGCCATACCCCTCCTAGTCAATGGGGAAACAGTGTTTCTGCCCCTCCTGTGGAGCCAATGAGGCAATTACCTACATCTGCCCCTCAGGGGCAGAAAGCTGACTAGAAACCAAATAAAATTTATTTTTTACAAACATAGCGGTTGGGACTGCCAAACTTGGCCACAGCTCTTTCCCCACACCCCAACTAAATGGGGCAACAGTCTTTCAGCTTCTTGGTGGAGGGGTTGGGGGGCTGCAGGTTGTAAAAAGCCCACTAGATGCCAGGGAAAGTTCGGGAGGTTCCACCTGACACCATGGATTTTGCTTTTGGGGCAAAAGAAAATGATGCTGGAGTTGCACTCTGGCAATGACCACACCACACCCCAAAAGGGACAAACTGGTCTCCCCCCCCCCCCGCTTCAGACCCCCTCCACCTAGAGGTAGATAGTAGGTGTGCCCCCAATTTCCCCTGGGGGCAGAAAGCCCACGGTATGGCATGAATATATATTTTTATTGACATAATGGGGGACGGGGGTCTTGCCCATCCTAACGTTAAGCCCCAACCTCTACCCAAAAACCTCAACAGTCTTTCTATTCCTCTGAGGACTAAAGCATCCCATCCCAACGGCAAGCAAGATGGCACTTGATTCTTTTGGGTGCTGTTTTGACATAGTGGCCAGGAGAGTGTGGCTAACTCCCAATATTATACCACCTGCAATAGTGAACAGATGCACTTTTTGGGCTTGGACCGGCTGCCTCCTGGAAAAAGCTATCTGTCTCAGACAGTTCTGAAAACTAGACATCCGGGGGAGTCCAGGGTGGAGTGCCTTGCATACATCCCACACCAAAAACACATGCTTTCCTCACATTTCTATTAGGAAAACATCTGGAATCTGCAGGGAGCCACACATTTCCTACAACACAGCATTTGTTTCCCAATAAATAAATGGTATGTCACTTGTGCGGGTAGGCCATGACACCTTGACACACAAGGCCCTAAAGTGCTACGTGGAGAGATCAGCAATAGGGGTAGCTGCAGGATATGGGGCCGTGATCAGCCACCACCCATAGAAACCTACCAACCAAAGACATTTGTGAAAACGAAACAGCCAGGGGATTCCAGGGTGGTGTTCCTTGCTTGAACCCCACAAGGTTTTCTTACCCCCAATGCCGTGCAAATCTCAGACTTTGCCTGAAATCACTAATTGCCCTTATATTTCTGGAATATACATCTCTGAAATCTGCAGGGGTCCACAAAATTCCTACCATCCAGCATTGCCCCACTTGTGCCATTAAAAATGCTGTGCTGCTTGTGTGGTTGGGCCTAGAGCCTTCAATAGGACCATATAAAACCCACGGTCAATGGTAGTGCTAGTTGGAATCCACGCAAGGCACACCTCTGTGGACTTCCCTAGTTGTCTAGTTTTAAAAAAATGAACAGGTTTGCAAGGTTTCCCAAGAAGCCGCCTGAGCTAGGGCCCAATATCCACAGCCACTCACATTGGAAGAAAAGGGTCCATTTTCAATAGAAAAATGAAATACATCCATGTTGCGTTTTGCGTTGATTCCCATAACGGGGACTAGCCCTACCCAAACAAATGAGGTACACCCATTTGTATCGAAATACTTAGGGGAATGCTCAGTGGAAGGAAGTTTGTGCCTCCCCACAGGTATGCAAGAGGTTCTAAGTAAAACAACTAGGGGAGAGCCCACAAGTCCCACCACATTGGATTACCCCACGAGTCCAGTTTTTACAAATGTGAAGGTATAGTACATTTACCTGCCCAAAATCCACAGCTACCCACTTTACAAAAAAAAGGGCCATATTTCAGTGGAAAAATGTGATGTGTTCACATTGCATTCTGGGCCATTTCCTGTTACAGGCACTAGGCCTACCCACACAAGTGAGGTACCATTTTTATCTGAACACATGTGGGAGCGTAGAACAGTAAAATATTTGGATTTTGCTGCATCAGTGGCTTCCAAAAATTTAAGTCAGTGTGTGAGAAAGAAGACATTCTGAAAAATACCCTCTTAATCATATGCTCGTATGGGTACCCACAAATGCAGAGATGTACAAATAACCAGAGATCCTAAACTCCAAATACTGGGCCCATTTCAGAAATACATACGTTTACTCACTATCCATTTTTCACTCATTATTTTGCCATATGAATTGGTCTATACTTAGTATACCATCAAATAATCATTGTATGGTACAGCTCAGTTACTGGCTCTGGGTACCTCGGGTTATTGGAGAACCTACGAAACTTATATGTCCCCACCACCAGAAGAGACTAATGAACGTAACGGTACACTGCTTATGTAAATCAGTTACAGTGATAAAAAGTTACAAATGAAAACATTGTCACAATTGACATTGTTTCTACTCATTTTCATTATTTCTTTATTTTAATAACTAGTTTCTTTGGAAAAACCTTGAAGAATATACACATAGGACGCCATGCTGGATTTGGAATTTTGTTTACTTTTCAAAAATATATAGTTTTCCTGGATTATCCATGGGTTTCTCACTGGTTTCCTCCACAAACCGAAATAGGTTGAAAGCGCATAAAATAGGAAATACAGGATACCTCTTTGAAAAATGCCAAAACTGTGGTAAAAACATTAGTTTTTTTTTAATTCAGCTCTTTGTGTTCCTGAAAGCTGGGACTTTACCTCAGCAAACCGTTCACTGATGCCATTTTTAGGGGGGAAAAAAGGAGACTTATCCAGAGCACGTTCGTTCCTATTGTTCCCCCCAAAAAAACCAAAGGTTGGCTATTTTCTCGGTCCCCTAAAAAGGAATCCATAAACCTTGGGTACTTTTAGAATACCTAGGATGTTGGAAAAAAGGACACACATTCGCATGGATACCTTACATGAACAAAACACTATGAAGGTCCAAGCATGAACTAGCCCTAATAGCCAAAACATGGCTCAGCCCTGTGAGGGGAAAGGGGGTTAAAATATCATGCTCCAAGCCTTGTGGGCTGCCAGACCTACATAAAGAAAACCTATTAAATTTACAAGGGAGATTTTGACCTCTCAAAGGGGTTTACAGGTTGAATTGCAGTTTTTACATTGCTGCAGGCTACAGTGGAAGCCCGAAGCCACTTGTCCACTGCAACTGTAGTGGACTGCACAACAGGTACAACAGCACACTAGTGGCATTTAACTGCCAGGCCATGGGTACATTCTGTAGCATATACTAGGGGCTTATAGGCAACCTACATGTACCAATTAGCAGTATGCCAATTTAAACATGTTAAAAAAGGGGAGTACAGGCAATTCTCTACTGTTTAGCAGGGATAAAGAGCACAAAGTTCTAAAACCAACAAAAATATGGAGCAGAAATCTGGGGGTACACGATGCAAAAGACTGCCATTTCCTTCGGAGAGTCTAGGTAACAGTACAATAAAAAAAAATCAACATGTACAAGGAAGCATCAAGGTCATAGTCCAAGGCCTACTGGGGTAGGCAGTCCTTCCTAATCACAGAAACGAACATTTCACTAAATGCCTACAAGTATTGCTCACTGCCTCTTTATATCATCAAATGAGCCTTCAATCAGATCAAACATGGAAGGAATCTGTGAATCCAGATTCTGAGACTGCAAAATGCTCTAAATCCCATCACAGGATTAGAGCATTCTGAGACTGCAAAATGCTCTAAGTCCCATCACAGGATTGGAGCATTCTGAGACTGCAGCATGCTCCAAGCCCCACCCAGAGAACTGCATTTCAGCAAAGACTTGATGAAAAATGTTACATACTGCCTGTTATTAATTAACATGCATCAGAGGTAGAAATAAAAAAATGGATTGGGAACCCCTTTCACTGAATAATTTCTCAGGGGTGTGGATTTAATAAAATATCGACTTCTCCGTGGGACAGGTTGTTTTCTAAATCTGCTGGCCTACTTCCTAAGAATTCATAGAATTCATGAAAGCTGTAAATCTGCACAAATGCAAGACATATACCATAGGTGCACGTTTGTGACGGTCTTTAAGAATTGGGTCCCTAATTAGGTCTGGCGTTAACCAAGACCTTGTGTTTTTATTACATTCTGTCGGCTGGCTTCGCTGTGAGTGACAGTATCCTGCTCTTTCACAAGGAACATATCAGCACACAAACTCGTTTTATTAGTACCATGTACTACTGTAGTAATGTGTGCTTTTTGAGACCAGAAACTATTTTTGCCAATGTTTGTTCAGGGGTGTGGAATTTATTAAAATATCTACTTGTCCAGGGGACAGGTTGCTTCTCAAATCTACTTGTCCTGTAAAAAGATCTACTTGTCCCTTTGGTGCCATGTAGTGTGGCGACAAATTATGGCAGCAATTAATAGCCTCTCTGATTATGCCAGGGCTACTACCATAGTAGGGCTTGAATACTTGGAGTTTCAATCCCTACTGTAGCAATTTCCCTATTTTGCCACCTTTCTGCAGATCTGCATACTGGGGCTGGAGGAAGCAGTAAGCAATAGTTTCAGGGCTGGAATGCCTTTGAGTCTGCAAACCTACTAACCTGCATGTTTTAAAGATTTTTACCAGCTTCTCTCTAATATTTTCCCATAATAAGAAAGGTTGGACATTTACTCCTGACAATGGCAGAATTAGAACTTCTTCCAGGGTTGGGAAGAAAGTGGCTGGAGGGAAAATGAACTTGCAAATGCTCAATAGATTTTCACATGAGCAAATATACACATCGTATTTACCCATGCTAAACTACAGTTCACAAATATTTTATAGGGGTACTACATATACCATGGGTGCACTTTTGTGACTTTCTTTAAGAATTTGGGGCCACATGTAGGTAGGTTCAGATTTGTGACCTGCAAATTGCGAGTCGCAAATCCGAATGTAGGATGGTGTCCTTGACACCATCTGTGATTCGCAAGGGCTTCGCAAATGCCCACCTCATGAATAATCATGAGGTGGGTCGCAATTTGCGACCCCCTCGCGAATGGTGGCCTGCTGGAGACCGCAGACCACCATGTCTGCGGCTGCTTTTCAATAAAGCAGTTTTTTGTGTTTGTTTTTGTAATGCAGCCCGTTTTCCTTAAAGGAAAACGAGATGCATAACAAAAACGAAAAATGAAACGTTTTCGTTTCATTTTTTCAGAGCAGGCAGTGGTCCACTGCCTGCTCTGAAAAAATGTTTACAGTGACATTCACAATGGGGAAGGGGTCCCATGGGGATCCCTTCCCTTTTGCGAAAGTGTTAGCACCCATTTGAAATGGGTGCAAACTGCGATTGGTTTGCGCCCGCGTTCGCGGTCACAAAACAATCCTACATTGCACTGCGAGTTGCAATTAGGAAGGGAACACCCCTTACTAATTGCGAGTCGCAAACCCGTTTTGTGATTCGGTAACCAGGTTACTGAATCGCAAAACTGGGTTTGTGCATCGCAATGTGCTTTTTGCATGTCGCAAACAGAGAAAGTCGCTGTTTGCGACATGCAAAAAGCTACCTACATGTGGGTCTTGGTCCCTAATTAGGTCTTGTGTTAACAAAGACATTTTGTTTTTATTAAACTTCTATTTCTCTCTCTTTCGGCTGGCTTTACTGTGAGTGATCGCATTCTGCTCTTCCACAAGGAGCATATTGCCACACAAAGTAGTTTTGTTCAGTGTCAGGAACTACAGTGGCAATCAGTGACGTAACGAAACTGGAGGGTGCCCCTTTGCAAAGAACATGGAGGAGCCCCCTCTCCAGACTCACTCAGGGCAGGTGCTGTGCTGGAGGGGCCCCCTGGAGGGCGGCTGCGAGGCCTTTGTTATGCCGCTGGTGGCAACGTGCGCTTTAAAAGTTCAAAAACTTTTTGGGGGGGTTTTGCCAATGTTTGTTACAATGTTGAGGGCCTGGTAGCTCCCACAACAATAAAGTGTTACAAAAGCCATGTCAAAACAAGACATGCATTGATGAAACTAAAAGACTTATAAAAATATGTCAGATCAGTTGGCTTTGTCAGTGTTTGTTTATTTTCATGCTTCCCATAATCGTGTTGAAAATGGTTACACTGATTTTCCATTAGAAATATTTTTGGGAAATACTAGCATGCATCAACACATTTTACTAAATGACACTTCATTTGCATATAATCAGAGAGCATTCTGGGAGCATTATACCTAGCCTCTTAGCCTAAACTTTTCAAACATGTGTGTACACGTTTTTTTTTTTTGTACTGGAACCAATGTCAGTAGTGAAGTGTGACCTTAAAACATTTATTTACAGCACTCACCCTAATAATGAAGGCTTTCAAATAATGAACCATAAATACAAGTTCGAACAGCATTATCTTTTGGAAACACATTACCTCAACTGCAGAGAATTCCACTCTCTGTAAACAGGCAGCCAAAGGGTTTGTGTTGCAGGGGGTTGGGCCTACTTGTCCCAAGGACAAAGTAAACATAAAAACTTGTTGCCCTTGACCCCAAACAAGATGTCCCGGGCGATAGGAATTCCACATCCCTGTTGTTATAACGGTGAGGGCCCAACAGCTACTAAAACACTAAAGTTTTACAAAACCATGTCAAAACAACACACACGTGTACAAAACCAATATCAGACCTATTGGCTTTGCTAATGGTTGCTTATTTTCAAGTTTCCCATAATCTTTTTGAAACTGGTTAGGCCGATATTGCCATTATGAATACTTTTTGGTAATACTAGCGCGCTTCAACACCGTTTGTTACAAGTGGTATCTAAAATTTGATAGAAGTTTGTTTAGGAAAAGGAAAACTTTTTTTCCTAGATGCATTTTTTTGTGAACATTTTATTTTGAAACAAAGAATCATCAATCTTGCTTTCAAGCTCCTTCAAATATTTGCATCTGATCAGAGAACATTCTGGAAGCATTACATGTAGCTTCATAGTTTCCAGCATAAAAATGTGTACACACGTTTGAAAAGTTTACTACTGTCAGTAGTGCAGACCCAGTTACATTTCCATATGGGGCTCACTGTAATAATAAAGGTTTTCCATTAATGAACCATAAATACAAGTGTGATAAGCATTAACAAAGACACAGACATTACCTTAGCTACAGACAACGTCCTTCCCTGATCCAAAAGCTGGTACTGTAAACTGGCAACTAAAGGGTTTGTGCTGCAGGGGGTTGGACCTACTTGCCCAAAGGACAAAATAGAGATGAAAACGTGTTGTCTTTGACCCTTACCAATATGCCCTGGGCGTTGTGCTATAGGAATTCCACACCCCTAAATTTCTTCAGCAATCTCCTAATGTACAACCTGTGGTACATCTTTAGCATTCTTAAGTAACAAAAAGAAAATGTGCACAGGTTTACAAAACGCCTTTGCTAATAAGTTGCCTGCAGATGTGGTTAAATGACTAATTTTTAAGCGAAATGTGTGCTCAATAACACACTCAACCTGGGGTTCATCCCTATATCACAGCTCCTTCCCAGATGCTGCCATTAAAACAGAGGCTCTTGTGCTTCTCACCTTCAATACCAAGCCTTGTACTCTAGGCCACATTTTTACAAATAAAACGTTGCTATAAAAGCTCAGTTACAACATTGCCATGCATATCTTTATAACTAGGTGTTTGAATGTCTAATGGTGACAATCCGTGCAATGCTCAACTTTCCTCGGTGTGACGCATCACAAGTCTGTAAGGTTCCCAACACTAAGAGGCATGACACGCTCAACTAAGTAGGTTTAGGCATTTTTGATGGAATTTCCCAAGGCTCCGATGTACATCTAGATAATATATTTCCTACATCTTTCAGTGACTAGTTCATCGGCCTTTTATCCGCAGCCTTTATTAGGTAAGCATAAGAAAAAGCATAAGTTCAAATCTATTCAAACAGTCATAATACATATAACCTGAGCTGCAGCTAATCATGACTGACTCATCAGGGCAAGCGCACCCAGGCCTTGAGGGGTCCCGGGGAACCCAACCCCATAGTTGAAAATATATAATAACAGGAGGGGGCCAAGCCCCCGCCCCACTCCCCATGCCATGAAAGGCCCCTGGAAGCCCACCCGTAGGACAGATTCTTTCATGCGAGGGGCACCCCTCCTTGAGCCACTAATTGACCTGAGCCCACCCCCAGGGCCGGCTCACAGGGACATAGCGGTTTTCCTGCCTGCACTGGCGTGAGCATAGAAACATGCGTTTGCTTCTGATGGCAATTTCAAATCTCCCGGCAAGCCAGAGCAAACACGAAGTATGGTAAGTGCTCTGGGTGGGAACCAGGGCAACCACTCTTTGTTGGCCAGATCCCGAAGGCTGGAGTCCCCAAAGCCAAAATCGTCCCAGGGGGGCCACATGTCCCCCTCCCCATTTAAATACCTGCTGGGCTTTAGGAATGGCTCAAAACAGCACAGGGAGGGGGGACATGTGCCCGCCCATCGCTCATTTAAGTAGGTGTTGGGTCCCGGCCTATGGGGGTCTCTGGGGTCAAAAAAGGCCGAGGAAGTGGGGCAGCATACCCCCCGTCTCTGTGCAAATAGGTGCTGGGCCCCAGGGGATGGGGTCGCCTGGTGAAAAACCACCCAGGGAGGGGGAGCTTTGTGCCCCCCCCCCACACTTGTATAAGACCTCAAGCGAGGGGGTCCCCAGGGATGTAATCAGCCTGGCCAGGGGATTTTGTATGCCTCTTCCCCCCTCAATATGGTGGTGGTGGGCTCTGGGGTCGCCAGGGCGGATATCGGCCTGGGAGGAGAGGGGGGGCTGTACCAACCTCCTCACTGAATTTAGTGCTCAGCCCTGGACCCCTTCAAAATGCACTGGGACCCGATAATGGGGTCCCCAGGGTTGAAATTGGCCTGGAGGGTGTGGGGGTGGGGGGCAGGGGGCGGGTTTGCTGGGTGCCCCATTACCATTAATTTTAATGAGTGGGCCAGGGGGATGGGGTCTCTAGGGACAGGCCATATGGCTAACCCCTGCTGCCCACAGGCCTTGTATAGTGCAAGACTGGTTGTATGGGGGGTGCTGGGTCCAGTGGCCTGCTTTTACATATGGTAATTGCTTTACGTTACAAACACCCTAGAAATTCACTGAAGGAAAAAAAAAAAAAAAAAAGAGATTAAAGTAATGTTATAGTTGGGTGTAATAAAATGATGTGCTTTCGACAAAAAAAAAACTTAGATCTAGTTAGCAGCACTAACATGTATGGCAGAGGCGCAAGTTATACTTAGTGCTGCTAACTGGAACTGGTGAATTCTTGTGGGCTTATTTTAGGTTAAAACATTAACAATGTCACTGGGAAATTCACCTAACAATAATAATTAAATTATATATATATATATAAAATATATATGATTTGTTTTTGTGTTTTTTCCACACCAAAAAAAACAAGGGTTACAGGGACGTTCTAGTTAGGAAACAGAAATAAAAAACAAAAAAAAGAGCCATAAAAAAAAAACAAAGGTTGGAGGGACGTTAAAGTTAGATTCGGAATTTACACGTACAAAGCCACAGAAATTGAGCTGATGGTTATTTCAAGTAACTATATATCACGCCGTAAGGTAACTACAACTCGCCCCCTCATCATGCACAGTTTTCTCAACAATAATTGTATTGTAAATATAGCAATGATAACATCACTGATGCCATAGAAGAGGTCATGAATGATGTAATATCTGGGGGAATTAGCAGTGCATGGCAAAGGCACTGTAACATCCCTTTAACCTTTGGTTTTTCTGTGAATTTCTATGTTTTTTTTTTTTTTACATTAAGTAATATGTTAATTCAACCACTGCCATACACATTCAAAGCATCCAGGCCCTTTGGGCAACCCTCCTTAAGCGCCCAGCCCTACACCACGCACGGCCTTTGGCCATGCACGGCAGGGCTTGGCTGCCATAAGGCCAACCGCCTGTACTGCTCCCCTCCCTGGCCAATTTGGGCTTCTAGCTCATTTAACATACTTGTAGTAGTTAAAAGGGAGATCAATGTGCCCTGTTCAACAACACAACACGAGAAAAAAAAAAAACACACACAACAGTCCCTACATAAGATATTGCACCCGAAAGAGCAATGATGCAAACACCTCCAGCAAGAATTTCAGATAACTTCTGAAGGTGGAACGTGAGAGAGAACACAAGCGCTTTCCCTTGTCCAAGCACAAGAATTTTCAATGATTTGTACTTAACAGAAGTGGAGCTTCAACCGGGTCACTTGTTTTGATTATATTTGCAAGTGCTTCCCGTTCAGGTTTAATTTCTGTGAAATGAGCTTATTTATCTAAGAATAGGCCACAGTTTAGCGTAAAAGGTCTACATAACTGGAGTACTTTGTACTGTGTACTGTGTAATTAGTAACTGCTTCTTCGCTGGGTAAATGTACAGTGCATATTCTATACTACAGTTGCATAAAGGACACTGAGGTAATGTCTTCAGTGACTACGTGTCTGTAACTTTGGCAATGTGAGTTCCCCAAGCGTCTACATACAGAAATCTGCAATAACACAAATCCTGGAGAACATGATGACCACAAAGAGTAGAATCTCCACCAAACAAGGGTATTTCCTCTTAATTATATGTAGTAAGAGCTTCTTTGTTTGGACGAGATGTGCTCATATTCCTCTTCATCAGGGACCATAGGGTGAGCCTGAATGCCCCCGTGGTCCCTGTCGGCTCCCCGCCTTCTGTGGGAGCCGGCACTGCTCCAGCAAGCAAGGAGTTGCAAAAAAATAAATAAAATACAACTCCCTGTGTAAGGCAGCAATTCTTTCATCTATTTTCCTGCCCGCAGCCAAGCAGATGAAAAGTCTGTTCCCAGAGAGTGGGAGCAGTTTTCCTGCTCCCACTTGCTGGAAGCAGACTGACAGTTTGCTCTCACTTAGCGGGAGCTGTCAAAGCTCCCTTCAAGTGGAAGCAAACTGCTATCTCCCGAGGGTGGGCCCCTCTGGAGACAGGGAGCTGTCCCTGGGTTGGGTGGCAGTCCCCAAGGCCATTAGTGGCTCCAGGAGAGGGAACTCATAGCCCCGCTCCTCTCAATTTGCACAGGTCAGCCCTAGGGATATGGTGGTCCCATGGGCTGTAAAAAGGCACGTGGACCCCATCCCACTTTGTATTTGGCCATGCCCTGGGATTGTGGTGGTCCCAAGGGCGATTAGGAAGTAGGGGGGAAGTCTGCATGGCCCCCTCATTTTTAATGCACAAGCCCCGTTGAGGTGGTGGCCCCCAGGCCTTTAAAGGCCTGAGGAGGGGGGCAGCACACCCCCTCCTACTATGAAAATAAACTTCTGGGAGGTGGTGGCCCCTGGGGGTAAAGCATTCCTTGGGAAATGGGGCCTTAAGCACCCCCCTCCAATTCACGTGAACTAAAGCATGCCCCGGGTGCCTGGCCCACCCGAGGGCTTTAAAAATATATATATATTGTTTTTAAAAGCGCAGGGAGCCACTCTTTTTTAATTTTTCGCTAGATTTGTCAAATGGACGGAGTTATTGGCAAACCTACTGGTGGTTGCCAGTAGGTAGTTATAGTTAGGACCTTGTTTCCATAGAAAATGCATTTTTCTTTGGTTTTGCCAATAACTTTGGCGTTCTTTTACGAACCTTCATAAAGCTTTCAAAATTAGTACAACAGTCAGTTTAGCTGCTGTCTTGAAAATTTCAGGATGTTTCAGCAAGCAGGATCCGAGATAAAGGGGAGGCTCCTAAACACTTTCCCTTAGGATTTTAGATGCACCTAAAGCCCAAACCACTGGACGGAATTAGACCAAATTTGGCGGGAAGCTAGATCTTGGTGTGCAGATTGTGCTTTTTAATAAATCTGTTTAGTAGTTTAAGAGGTATTAAACGAAAAATGTGAGAATATCTAGGGCACGTGGTTTAGATTGGTGGACCCAACAGTCACTGTGCCCATATCTGGTTGGCTGCCAACACTTCAACCAGGAAGTGTTGGCAGACATTTTGGGGTCTCTGCTTCAGGATTTATTACCTCAACAGAAAGCACTTACAGAAGAGATATAAACAAAACAGGTGCCCATGATGAAGCTTCACTTCTGTGAAGTACTAATCATCCTAAATTCTTGGGCATGGTCAAGACAAAGCAAGTGTTTATATACTGCATGTCTACCGTGAAAGGTTATCAGTAATCCTTGATGGAGGTGTTTGCATCCTTTCTTTTTTTCGAGCGCACTATCTCATGTAGTGACTGTGAGGAGTGGGTTCTTTTTTTGTCATCTGCTGATGAGAACAGATGTTGTGTTATCCCATTCCTATAGCCCGACGCCCGGGACATCTTGTTTGGGGTCAAGGGCAACAAGTTTTTATGTTTACTTTGTCCTTGGGACAAGTAGGCCCAACCCCCTGCAGCACAAACCCTTTGGTTGCTTGTTTACAGAGAGTGGAATTCTCTGCAGTTGAGGTAATGTGTTTCCAAAAGATAATGCTGTTCGAACTTGTATTTATGGTTCATTATTTGAAAGCCTTCATTATTAGGGTGAGTGCTGTAAATACATGTTTTAAGGTCACACTTCACTACTGACGTTGGTTCCAGTACAAAAAAAAATAAAACGTGTACACACATGTTTGAAAAGTTTAGGCTAAGAGGCTAAGTATAATGCTCCCAGAATGCTCTCTGATTATATGCAAATGAAGTGTCATTTAGTAAAATGTGTTGATGCATGCTAGTATTTCCCAAAAATATTTCTAATGGAAAATCAGTGTAACCATTTTCAACACGATTATGGGAAGCATGAAAATAAACAAACACTGACAAAGCCAACTGATCTGACATATTTTTATAAGTCTTTTAGTTTCATCAATGCGTGTCTTGTTTTGACATGGCTTTTGTAACACTTTATTCTTGTGGGAGCTACCAGGCCCTCAACATTGTAACAAACATTGGCAAAACCCCCCCAAAAAGTTTTTGAACTCTTAAAGCACACGTTGCCACCAGCGGCATAACAAAGGCCCCGCAGCCGCCCTCCAGGGGGCCCCTCCAGCACAGCACCTGCCCTGAGTGAGTCTGGAGAGGGGGCTCCTCCATGTTCTTTGCAAAGGGGCACCCTCCAGTTTTGTTACGTCACTGATTGCCACTGTAGTTCCTGACACTGAACAAAACTACTTTGTGTGGCAATATGCTCCTTGTGGAAGAGCAGAATGCGATCGCTCACAGTTAAGCCAGCCGAAAGAGAGAGAAATAGAAGTTTAATAAAAACAAAATGTCTTTGTTAACACCAGACCTAATTAGGGACCAAGACCCACATGTAGGTAGCTTTTTGCATGTCGCAAACAGCGACTTTCGCTGTTTGCGACATGCAAAAAGCACATTGCGATACACAAACCCAGTTTTGCGATTCAGTAACCTGGTTACCGAATCACAAAACGGGTTTGCGACTCGCAATTGGTAAGGGGTATTCCCTTCCTAATTGCAACTCGCAGTGCAATGTAGGATTGTTTTGTGACCGCGAACGCGGGCGCAAACCAATCGCAGTTTGCACCCATTTCAAATGGGTGCTAACACTTTCGCAAAAGGGAAGGCATCCCCATGGGACCCCTTCCCCATTGTGAATGTCACTGTAAACATTTTTTCAGAGCAGGCAGTGGTCCTGCGGACCACTGCCTGCTCTGAAAAAATGAAACGAAAACGTTTCATTTTTCGTTTTTGTTATGCATCTCGTTTTCCTTTAAGGAAAACGGCCTGCATTACAAAAACAAACAAAAAAAACTGCTTTATTGAAAAGCAGTCACAGACATGGTGGTCTGCTGTCTCCAGCAGGCCACCATTCGCGAGGAGGTCGCAAATTGCGACCCACCTCATGATTATTCATGAGGTGGGCATTTGCGAAGCCCTTGCGAATCACAGATGGTGTCAAGGACACCATCCTACATTCGGATTTGCGACTCGCAATTTGCAGGTCACAAATCTGAACCTACCTACATGTGGCCCCAAATTCTTAAAGAAAGTCACAAAAGTGCACCCATGGTATATGTCGTACCCCTATAAAATATTTGTGAACTGTATTTTAGCATGGGTAAATACGATGTGTAGATTTGCTCATGTGAAAATCTATTGAGCATTTGCAAGTTCATTTTCCCTCCAGCCACTTTCTTCCCAACCCTGGAAGAAGTTCTAATTCTGCCATTGTCAGGAGTAAATGTCCAACCTTTTTTATTATGGGAAAATATTAGAGAGAAGCTGGTAAAAATCTTTAAAACATGCAGGTTAGTAGGTTTGCAGACTCAAAGGCATTCCAGCCCTGAAACTATTGCTTACTGCTTCCTCCAGCCCCAGTATGCAGATCTGCAGAAAGGTGGCAAAATAAGGAAATTGCTACAGTAGCGATTGAAACTCCAAGTATTCAAGCCCTACTATGGTAGTAGCCCTGGCATAATCAGAGAGGCTATTAATTGCTGCCATAATTTGTCGCCACACTACATGGCACCAAAGGGACAAGTAGATCTTTTTACAGGACAAGTAGATTTGAGAAGCAACCTGTCCCCTGGACAAGTAGATATTTTAATAAATTCCACACCCCTGATTTAAAATGGCCTAAAAGCCCCACCCTTTTAGCCCATCCCCATATACATTAGTGATATGCAACAAACTCTCCCCTGAACCCATACCCCAACCTCCTTCGGAGCACGTTTCCTGACATTTTGGAGACGGATTCTTCAATAAATATGATCACAAATAAAATTACTTTACATTAAAAAATCCATAGAAATTCACTAAAAAACAAAAACAAATGTTACAGGGGCGTTCTAGTTAGTCTCACATTTTAAACGTACAAAACCATAGAAATTCTCAAGTTAAGAGTTCTCATGTAACTATAACTTGTGATCTTGGCATGCACTTCTAATTACCCCAGATATTACAGCACTCATGACATCTTTTATAACATAATTGATATCACTAACATTATTGATGAGAAAACCATGCACGGAGGAAGCACGAGTTATAGTTAACTTAGGGCCCAAGTTATAGTTAGTTGAAATAAATATAACTGCTGAAGTTCTATGGTTTTGTACGTTTAAAATGGGAGCCTATTATATTATATAATATACACACATACACACACACACAGCGAAGTTCTCCCGGGCGCTTGAACAGAGATGATGCATGACTTCTACGAGGGTAGTCACCCTCAGCAATTCTCTCCAATATCTCCTCTTCTCCGATTCAAAGAAAGGCGCCTTAGAATCGGAGGAAAGGAGATGTTGGATATACACAGATGTATTTCATTTTAATAAATAAAAAAAGTGTTAAAAGTCTTGGGTCACAAACCTGCATGCCTGATATGTCATTGTGTTAGAGCAGATTTGCTACTTTTATGAATTCCAAAGTGTTTACAGAATAAGGCCTGAAAACCGTACAACTAAAAACAAAAAAAATTGTGAATTGATTTTCACACCACCTAATATGCATACATAATTTTGCTCACTGCAATGTCTGCTGATCATCAAGATCACTTTCCATACAACCCTCTTTTTTTCCCACATTGGAAAAAGGTTTACTTCTGCCCTTGTCAGAAGTAAACTTACAATCTTTCACAGTGTGAAAATAGATTAGAGAAGAATTGGTGATAAACATTAGACATGTAAATTTGTAGACATGCACAGATTAGCATTCCAACTAAGGAACTACAGCTACTTCCCGCCCCCATATTTAGATCCAGAGAAACGTGGCAAAGTCAGGGAATTTCTGAAATCTGAACAGTATAATATGGGTCTTGGAGAAGGTACTACAAGAATTCTGCTACAATGAGAAAGCTGCCATTATCGGTCACCTCACCGCATGACACCAAAGGGATTAGTGGAATGTTTTATACAAGACAAGTAGATTTATGAAGCAATGTGTTCCATCAACAGGTACATACTTTAAAAATTGCACACTTGCTATCTAAAAACAGATTAGGACAGCCACTAATCAAGGCAAGCAGACTGTATAATTAACTGTTCAGTATCTCATCCATTACACAGCATACAAATAGGTGATTTGTAATATCTGACAAGCTATGAACCAACCAGAATATTGGCTGTCTAAAATCACTCAGACAAAGTCTTTGCCACCATTTAGAATCTTAGGAACTCCATGTATTTAGATTTAATCCAGTCATCACATACTTGAGACTTGTTTCATTTAAAATTTCCAAACAGCGGGCAGTACTGTTGACATGTTCATTACTAGTGTCCCTGCATGCCTTTTGATATATTCAAGCTGTCAAATTATAATGCAACCTGCCTTCGTGAGGTGGTAAGTATACATCCAAAGGTACTGACATTCATCCAAGCTTTCACTCAAAGCGCAAAACCCTAAAGGACCTTCTGCTGCCTCGGATATCAATACAGGCTCATTCAAAGGGATTTATACACGTTTTTGGGGAGGCAACCAAGCAGTACTCCACTACTTAAAAACCTCCTCTGTATTTCAATGTTTTCTCAAATTCTCAATCAGTATTCAACTTATCATTTGAAATTACATGCATTCTTTGCAGACATGGCTGCAGAAGCACTGTGTCACAATAGTTTTTAAATCGCTCTTTGTTGTGCTGGGCATGCAAGGGAACAACAGTGATCCAGTGGTGAGAGTACGAACCTGCAGGGTGGGATTAGTCAGAAGTCGCCCTACCAAAAACAACCCTCTGTTATCCTCTAGACATGGGCAACGTAGTTGTGTCTTAACATTCTGACACTTTCCTACTATTTAAGTATCAATGCCTCATTAAGCAAAAAGAGATAAAAAAGGTTATTTCATCTACTTGTTAAACCCCCAAATCATAAGGCCTTTGCCAGGAGCCCTAAACAGAAATCCTACTTTTCTTCTGGCACCCAGAGCATCAGATTATATGTGCTTTACCTAGCAGTTAAAAAACATAATTCCTAGCCTTTCTAATGATCCAATAATCATATATATTTTACTCCCTTCTCTTTTTATACATTTCAAAGCCTGACTCAAAACCATTTCTCTTGGAGGCCAGACCCAAGATCTACTCCTTCAAAACAACAAAATTTAGCTTTAAAATGCCCTGTAGGTCCGCATGAACGAAAAAGGTCCTCAATGAGGGGCACATAAACAGAAAACATTTATAAACTAAGGAGGTACATACACATATAAACAATCCATAGGAAATGGAGTAACGGAGGCCAACTTTATCATATTTCTCAGATGAGTCTCTCAATATTATACAACACAGATTTCTGTGCGGTTCCTAGACTATTTCTGTTTTTTAAAAAAATCTACCCTTTACACTACCAGATTTAAATTCTGAAACCAAAGACCAGAATACCAACCAATAATCTGGGGTCTAAACAAGTGTTATAAGTAAAAGGTTTATACTACTTCTCCACTATTAAATTCTCTAAGGTCTATAGCTTGCCTGAGGATGTATCTGCCGGCTGATCTTAGAGGACTTCCACCAGATGGAGGTTTTGATTGACCTGTCCTATCAGTCTGTATGGGTGATATAATGAAGGATTAAGTAAAGAATAATCAGTCAGCAACAGGAACAACCACCTTGCTGACTAAATATAATGTCACAAGTGCTGAAAAAGTGCACAACTGGTGTAAAGAATCTGCTAGAGATCAAACTACACAGCACAAAACTAGACATCAAAATGATAGCATGAAACATAGATCTTAAGAGACGAACTAAAGTCAGACAAGTGTTCGAGTACCAACAGAGGCACATCGATATAACAATGCTACATCTTAGTGGGGAGTCTGGAGAAAGATTTGCTAAATAATTGAGTGCTTTCCACTTTTTCACCTCCTCCTCCACATATTCAAGTGGTATCATAAATATAATAACAGAGACTCCATTCATGCTGAACTTTATCAAGAGAGACCATGTTACTTAGTACTTATGGCTCAAAAACTGATTAAAAAATAAAATGCAACTGATATGACAACGGTAACTTTAAATACTTTTCTTCTGGGATGGATATATTAACCCAACAGTTGACCCTCTCATGGATAAACTAAACAAAGACCCACTACAACTTGGCAACGGCAGACACAAGAACACTGCCTCAAATATTAACCCAACAAAAACCTACTTGATTGTGGCAAGGTCACAATCTAAAAATACATGATTTCACAGTCCACTTGGCACTTAGCTAAGACATTAGCACTCCATTCTTCAGTCACGAGAATTCCAGTAGCACATACACCCAACAGAATATGGTGATTCCGCTCATGGGCACTACTAGTCCATGTATTTCAAGTAAAATAGAAACATATTAAACATTTTAAATAAATGCGGTTCAGGTTGCCAGTCCTGGCACACTATGGGAGGTCTTTAAAGTTTATACTAGGGTAGACTGCATGGAGAAACAGAGACACATGCAGATATCCTCTAAGAAGAACTCCTCAAAGCATTCCATATGCACCTAGCCCTTATAGAACAGAAACTGCATGACTTAGAAACCAAGCTAATCACAGGCGATAGTGTAAAAGTGCAAAACATTATATTCAACACCCTTCAGGAACACTCACAAGAGGCTGTCAGAGAAGTGCACTACTTAAGGAAATACTCCACAGTCCGCAAACAAGGTGAAGTTGGGCTTCGGCGACCAAAAAGACCAAGCTTTATTAAGATAGGATTCTAGATTCAGAAGGTATTCACATTTTTACAAATACTAAATAAAATTATACTTACTCATTTGCTAGAGTCTCATCAACTACTTAACTATTTAATTGCATTATTTGGATAGAACTAGCTAGGCCCGTCTGTCAACGTCTTCAACGCAATCCATGAAGTGTAAGCCATGCGGAATGGTGGCCTCATAAAGCATATGGAGCAGTTACAGAGCCACTTTTACTTTGAACATATCAAGAGATAATGGAAGTAAGCAACCTCCATTCATCCACGCCATAAGCACTATTTTCAGCCCTCCTCAAGCATGATACGATTCATACAGTTGGCTGTCACTCATCATCACTAATTATAACATACTAGCCGAAATACTGGAAGACAGATTGCACCCATTCATGCTCAATGTTGTACTACCAGAGCAGTCAGGATTCATCCCGAGGAGATCATCAGCTCGCAATCTATTTACAATATTCTCAATGTTACACCACCTCCGACCTGAGATCAAGGCAGTAGCAGTATTCCTGGATACCACCAACATATTCAACTATATGAAATGGGAATTTTTGTTTGCTATACTAAAGAAAGCGGATGGAGTTCAGATTTAAAAAACAAATAGTGAAACTACTCTACATGCAGCCTGCTGATTGCTTACAGGTAAATAACCTACTATCTTCCTCACTGAATGTCACATGTGGGATCAGGCACAGCTGCACCTGTCCCTTCTATTTGAATGACTGAGAAAATCGGTAAAGCTACTTCAGGGAAGAAGTGTCCTGGCGCCATTATAAAGCAATAGTAGCAAGCAGGAAGCACCAGTCCAGCCTTCATTCTCAGTAGTAAACAGGATGGTTTTAATTTGCTTCCTAAACGTACTCAAATTCAGTTGAGCATGCACAGAAGGTGGTAAGGAGTTCCTATCGTTAGCGATCACCACAGCCAAGGAGTGACCACCTACATCTTGGTAACTTTTACCAGATGAGCATGCTGGGATCTAGGTGCACATATAGGCCAAGAGAACAAGGTTTTCTGATCATGGTTCGAGAGTGTTTTATGACACAGGGCTCTGAAATGCCATCTTTTCTAACTGGGAGACCATGTAATTTGGCGCGTTTGCTGGCGATAAGCAATGATTTCTTTAACCCCAGGATGAGCCTTGCTGCAGAATTGTGTAGCAGTTGTACTCTGTGGAAGAGGTATTTCTGTGGTACCACATACAGGGGGTCATTCTGACCCTGGCGGTCCGAGACCGCCAGGGCAAAAATGACGAAAGCACCGCCAACAGGCTGGCGGTGCTTTCTTCCCTATTCTGACCGCGGCGGAACCGCCGCGGTCGCACCGCCGGGGCTGCCGGTTTCCCGCCGTTTATGCCCCGGCGGTGATAATCTGCCAGGGCAGCGCTGCAAGCAGCGCTGCAAGCAGCGCTGCCCTGGGGATTATGACCCCCTTACCGCCAGCCTGTTTCTGGCGGTTTGCACCGCCAGGAAGAGGCTGGCGGTAAGGGGTGTCCTGGGGCATGGGCAGTGCAGGGGCCCCCTAACAGGGCCCCGGCCAGCTTTTCACTGTCTGCATAGCAGACAGTGAAAAGCGCGACGGGTGCAACTGCACCTGTCGCACGGCCGCAACACCGCCGGCTCCATTAGGAGCCGGCTCCTATGTTGCGGCCTCATTCCCGCTGGGCCGGCGGGAATGTCGGAATGGGGGCCGCGTGAGTGCGGCGGCATTGGCGGCCGCATGGCGGTAGCCGCCCGCCAAGGTCGGAATGACCCCCATAATCTTATAATAGTCCATTCTAGATAAGCAAAGATCCCGTGATGTGTCTTTCTTTAAAGAGGAAAGTATAAAAGTAAGTATTTTTCTAATAATACTCAACAGACGAAAACCTGTGCAACATGTGATCTTATTATATTTCCCAAAAGACAAACCTGCGTCCATCATGACTCCTACATTACCAGCCTGATATTGTGGTGTTGTCAGTTCTCCTAACAACTTAGGCCACCAGTTCTATGTCGAAGTGGCACCTGGACAAAAAAAGAATGTTTTCATGTTTTCGATGTGGAGCGCAAGGGAGTTCATGCTCATCCAGTTCGAGACATCATGAAAACATTTCCTGAGATCACTATCCATGCCTCTTGGATTTTCCTCTAGTCTAACAATCAGTTGCTGTATATCTTTGGGACAGGTGTTGAAAAGAATGCCGAATGATTCAATCTGGCAGGCCATGAGTGCCACATAAAGACTGGGACTCAAAACTGCTCCCTGTGGAACCCCAAGATTTAGGGTCTGATCTAAAATAAGATAGGATGACCATTTGTGTTTGGTCCTTCAGGAAAGGATAAAAACCATGCATGAACTTTACCATTTAGGTCGGTGGGCACCTGCATCTGAAGCAGGGTGGGATGGGAGACGGTATCAAAGGCCGCTGACAGCTCTAAGAGGATGAGGGCCACCTCTTCCCCACCATCCATGATGCCTCCGATGCCCTCTGTGGCTTTTGAGAGCACAGTCTCAGTGTAGAGGCTACTGCGGAAGCCTGATGGTGTTCTATATAGGAGCTGTAGAGACTTTTGGTATTGGATTAGCTGAATATTCACTACAGCTTTTATTAATTTTTGGCAACAAAGGAGGAAGGAGGGAGATGGGACCAGAATTAGCCAAGACCTTGGTGCTGACTAACAGATTCTCCAACGGGTGGGTGACAACAACCACCTTACATTCTTTATGTACAGTGCCAGGCGTCAATGAATAATCGCATAAAGCCGTCAGGAAGCGTACAAAAGGTAGAGCTGACCTTCTTTGGTTGGTGTACCAAACCGATATCCGGAGGACAGGAAGAGTTATTTGCGGCAAAAATATTCAGGGATTGAGCATCCGAAACTAAGGAAGAAGAGGGAGCTGTACATAACTGTCTGAGGCAGTTTATTAATTAGGCTGGTGATATCGTTATGGAAGAAGTCTGACAAATTTTCGCACAGAACTTGCAAAGTATGAAAACGTCCCCTATAGGGTTTTATATGTAGACTATTTTGAAATTGGAGCAGGTCTGGGGCAGACCACACTTTACAATGCTATTCAAACTTTTACTAAAACAGGGGCCCAACGGTCAGTATTATTTTTGTAAACATCCCCAATGGGGCCAGGAGTCTTGCACTTATAACTCCTATTATTAGGAGAAATGCTGTTAGTGACTCCAAAACTCATAGTAATAGGGGAGTTATGAGGAAGCATACCCAGAGGCATGGCACTGGATGTTTCAGACTGAGGCGTGGAGTAAAAACCACAGAAATGTGTCACCCATCTATCTGCCGAAATAAGAGTAAATAAACCGGGGCAGTGACATCTAACTTCCCATAATGCTCAATTATAGCTTCCTTAGGCATACTTGCCTGGCCTGCAGAGCTTTTTTTTTTTATGTTTAATCTGCAAGCCTGAACCTCTACAGGATTATGTGGATTTGTTTTAATGCAGACATGTAGTTTTAAGCCATCCGGTTCTATTAAACTAGACGGAGCTAATATATGGTGTTAACATATGTTGATGCAAAGCTCATTGTCCGGTCAAAAGCATGTAATGCATCTGATGTGATTTAATTCGGTTATTAAACCATATACTTGTGAAAATAAGCCAAATATCTCTGTGACTATTACATACACATGTACACAGACAATTACAAATAAACGTTTAAAAAAAATACTTTTATGATCTCTATGGCATAATCGTTTCTATGGTCATGCAATAAACCGGCTGCAATACGATAGTTTCAGAGGCAGGCCTGCTATTTTACATAGAATTTCTAAAGCACACTCCAAGTTTTGATGATTGGTAGAAACACAGTTAAAGCCAATCAAAGATCAGGCTGCCAGTCCCTTTGCAAGGTAAGATGGGCTTTCATAACCTTAGGACAGCAGATGCCCCTCAGAGATTGAGAATGTGCTGGAGAAAATTATAATCAATAGGGTGCATAACCCAAGCATGTGAAGGATAGAACGTCCACCTAGGTACATATTTTACAAATTTGTTTATCAACAAAAGAACAGCATGAAAGATTAATACTACGACTCTACAAGAGTCAGAAAACTGAACCATTTCTTAGGAAGTGTCAGGCCCATGAAAGTATTAATGTAATGTGTCTTACAATCATTATATTTACCACTCAAACAACTACTGGCACTCAAAGTTTCAACGAAGGATCAAAAACAGTATTTTCAGCCGCTTAACTGCCCTCTTGTTTCGCACCAATTCGTTAAGCACCCATAATCCTAGGGATGTCACAGCCCTCTTTCAAGTGAATTACTATTTGTTTTAGCTGCAAGCTAAGTAAGACAACAACTTCAACAAACAAACAAAATGTTTGTTTACACATCATCTAAATATTGGCTACCTGAATGTAAACATCCCCAATGAATACATTTATAAAATGTAGTACTTCAAATACGTTTAAAGTCATGCCACAATACTTTCTATATTTGTTCGCTTCAGGAAAGCAATAAATTGCATGTGCGTGCATTATACAGTTAGCAAGAAAGGTTTAAGACATGTTCAACCTCAACAGCACTACGTCGATATAAATGTTTAGGATACGCTAAAGTCCTGCCAAAAATCTTCGGGCCATCAAAACCTCCCCATACATGTTCTTCTGTTAAAATCCATCTAGTGTGAAAAAGGAATACTTTTGAAGGTAAAACTTATTTCTTTTATAGCACTGTAGAGCTTCAAAACGCTCAATGCATCCAGCTGTAAGAGTGCCCTAATCATTTACATTTAACTCTTTCTGAAAGACTCCAACCCACTAGACATAACAGCCAAAACATCTTACAGAAACTAAACAAGCATTTACAATGCAATAGGTCTCGCATTTTCCTGAGTTAGAACTTTTGGCATTGTAAAATTCATAACTGAACTTTTCTTGCCACATAAATTGGTCAACCCTGCCTCATAAGTTCGTCTTTTTCTGCCATATAATTCCAGTGGCCCAACATTTAACTAAAGCACTTCCATTTACCATCTTTCTCTTTCTTAAAAAATATCCAAATATTATGTAGACCTTTATCAGAAATATTTTTGGGGCATTAGAGTGTAATGCCCAAAACAGCATAACAAAAATATAATTTGGGATGGACTGGAGGGTGAAAGAAAAGAGGGAGTCGGAATAAAGATGGAAAGGACAAGTGGCCTAGTAATGGTGTAATGGGCCTTGGAGCAAGATAGGAAAATTGTTAACTGAAATGTTGGTAGGAAAACAGAGCAGTAACTGGAGTTGAGTGAGGTCTCTGGACCCCGGTGCCACTTCACTTGTTGCTCTATTGATAACTAGGCCGCAGAAGAGAAAGCAGATGGGGCAGAAAAAGAGAAGTGAAAGGAATACAACAGATAAAAAGAAGAAAGAGAAGGGCGTTGCAAAGAAATAAAAGAAAGAACGAGAAAATGATAGCACAACTAAGAGAAGAAATAGATCAAACGTGAGAAAAGAAAAAACGGGAAGGAACCTACTGAATGAAAGATAAAGAGGAAAAAATTATTAAAGAAGTGTGACAAGAAATAGAAAATGACAGAGAAAAAAAAAAAAAAAAAAAGAGATGGTGAGAGAAACAAGCAACTTAAGAACCAGGGCATGAGTGTACTGACGCATTTCCCAGAGACGCAGAATGGGAAAACCACTTTCTAACACTTCGGTCCTGACAAGTAACTTGTGGCTTCCACATTCAGACAGGAATTTATAGTAAAATGTGAACTGACAGATAAAGATAAGAAAAACACCAGAGAAAGGAAGGAAGAAAGGTCTAAAAAATTAAAAGTGAAAGGACGCATTCCTGGTTAAAGAAAAGATCAAATAAAAAAAAAAAGGACTAGGAAAGAATGAAGGGGAGAGGAAAAAATTGTGAAAGAGTGAACATCTGATGAAGAAAAAAAGAGGAACGAAACAAGGAAAGAAATAACCAAGTTTGAAAGAGGAGGTAGCAAGAGGAAAAGGGGGGAAAAAGGGAGAGGAGTAGAAAACCACAGTTGCAAGAAAGGGCAAAACTTAACGTGCGATTTTAAGAGCTGGAAAGAGAAAAGTGGAGGAGAAAGAAAACATTGAGAGTACACTGAGTAAAGGAAAGAACAGAGTGAGATAGGTGAAACATACCCTCCCAGATAAAGATAACAGCTAAGAATAGATTTCATTGGCCCCCACACATCCTCAAACAGAAGTTAGAGTGTGGAACAGCAGGGGGCACTGCAGAACAGCAGGAGGTGCATTAGCAGAGTTGTATGTGAACCCCAATACAGAAATATTATGGGTGCTTCAGATCAGGATTAAGGGTATAGACAGAGCTGTGTGGCCCAGTGGTGGAACAACAGAAAGGCAGTGGGTGAGGAATGAGAAACGGAGTGCTGTGTAATTCCTGGTATTGGAATAATGGGGTGATGCAGGATAGGGCTGAGGTGCACTGAGACGAGTTGTATGTGGACTGCAGTACTGGAATAGTGACACGCACACAAGGTCAGGAGTGAGGTATATTAATGGAGCTATGTGTGGAACCTACTATTGGCGTGCCAGTGTTGCCAAGTGTTAGCCTGGAGGTGCCCTGGTGTAGCTGTGAGTGGGGGCCAGCATGGGAGTGGCATTGCCTCTGAACCACAGAAGCGAGGAGTCCTAAAGGGAGTGTGTGTGTGAGCCTTAGTACTGAGAAGAAAGGTGCACTGAATGTTTGAATTGATGGATTCTGGCGGAGCTGTGGTGGTTCCCATCAACAGTGGCGTTGGATGTTGGACTTGATGTGCACTGGCTGAGGTGTGTTTTGCTCTTTTGGGTCTAGTATTGGTTTTGCAGTGGGATTGAATTTTAGAATTGAGCTGCTGTAATGGAACTGTATGTGAGCTGGGTCCCAGTATAGGAAAGGAAGTGACCTCGCCAGGGTAGCACTGAGGTGCACTGATGGAACTACGCCCGAGGTCCCAGTACTAGAAAAGCAGTTTATACTGACTGGAAGAACCGAGATGCTCTGACAGACAGCGTGTGTGGGGTTTCGGCACAGACACAGCTGAGAGCTTGGAGTTTGTGAACTGAGCTGCACTGATGGAGCTGCACCCTAGGTCCCCCGTACTGGTGCAGCAGAGTGTACTGACTGGAAGAACTGAGGTGCCCTGGCAGACAGTGTGTGGGGTTCCTGGCACCGGCACAGCTAAGGGCTTGGAGTGTTTGAACTGAGGTGCACTAATGGAGCTGCGCCTGAGGTCCCCGTATTGGTGCAGCAGAGTGTACTGACTGCAAGAGCTGTGGTGCTCTAGCAGACAGCGTGTGTGGGGCACTGGCACAGCAGAGGGCTTGGAGTGTGCGAACTGAGGTGCACTGATGGAGCTGCGAGTGAGATCCAAGAATGAAGCAGAAGTGGGCACTGTCTCTAAGCATTACAGAGCTCTGGTAGAGTTGGTAAAGAAAATCCAAGGCAAGGAAGGGTGGGAGCCACCAGCTGATAGAGGGTGCAGAGAGCCCACAAAGTCCAAATATGACCAAGAAAACAGCCTGATTTATAGCCTGGTTTACAGTTAATCTCAGAGCAAGAATGTCCTGCAAGTGAAAAGGGAAGCTTCCCTAGAGAAGAGCAGGAAACAAAGTTTTTAAAAAAAAAGTCCCCTACAGACTACAAAAACGGGGCAAAGTGTAATTATACAGTAGTTGGTCCCTGCTCCCACACAAAAGAAGGAGGGACAAAGAAGCATGACTGACAACTAGCAAGCAAGATTTTTTTAAATGACACAAACTAACAAATGAAATAGCTGGAAGCCCACAGAAGAAGTATACAAGAGGTTGTACGCTTACGCTCGACCTAAAAACTAGATGAATACATTCTCTCTAAAACTGAATCCAAACAAGACTAATTTCTTAATCTGTAAACCAACAAATCTGTTTCAGTGTAAAACTGTATCAAGACCCTCTCCCATCTTAGCATCTCACAACCACTGGCATCACTGACCTAAACATTGGGTGTCACAATTGACTCAAATCTCAGCTTGACCAACACTTTGGTTCATACCAACTTGTCTCTCAAGAAAGATCAAATCATTCATTCCACCCACTTTATGTTACCAGTCCAAGCACTAATGCTTTTCCTGCTCACCTGAGGCCATTCCCCTTTCATGTCCCCTCATAACTGCATTTTGGTTTGGTTCACAGAACCCAAACAAAAGTCAGTGTGTAATTTACAACCACTTATGCAACCTGTCTCTTAGTACATCTGGCTCAAATCTCTGGAACCATCAGACTAAACACAAACCTCCAGTCCTTCAGTAAAAACCTAATAACAGTGATTCAAGCTGTATCCACTAGACTTAATGTTCTCTTCCAGTCCTATTGCTCGGGCTACCTCTTAGTCTTCAGCTGCAGCTTTCCTTCCCTAGCAACTGTGGTTCCACCTACTGCCATCCTCGGAATTACTGATTGACTATACCTCTGAGTACTATGGTGACACTCTACTTATGTTATGCCATTCAAATGTATCTCTGTTTTGTATGTAAACCACTCCAGCACCTGTGGCTATGTCCACATTCTACAAAAACCAAAATAAATAGCTGAATAAATTAAACAGAAAATGAAAGAGTCCATATCAGGAGAGCAGCAAATAAAAGGTCTATCAGAAGAGGTGAGCCTTCAGTAATTTCCTGAATAAGAGGAAACTGTCTCCAAGTAGGGGCAAATGAAGCAAGTTCCAAAAGGCAGGGTCCTGAGAATGAAATCATCTGCATAAGTGTTTTTATGTCACTTGGAGACAGCATCAAATCAGTTTAGGTCGCCTTTCATTAAAAAATTATAGATTTAAATGTAGCATGATTTCTGTTCAAAGAACAACTCAAAAGCAAATGAACAATCGAAGACTGTCAAAAACAAGAAGTCTATAGATAGATATTATGGCAGCGTACTCGCAGCACATGGATATTTACTTCCCTCAGAGAGTTACTTTAGACCTTGAAGAGTTGAAGGACTCAAAATCAGAAGAGAATGGACACATACACCCTATTATGATTACATTGATTACCAGCCCTGACGAAGTCAGTGGGATTTTTCCCAGGACGAAACACGTGTTGGCTGATTTGAAACCCAATTACAAATCGACAGAACTGCACTGAAGGACTGGAGTTTAAATCTGTGATAGGCCGAACTGAATCGAGCCAATTGGAGTTTGGATCTGGAGCTTAAGTGTTATCTGATGAATGAACATTACTTTATATATGGACTATCCACAATATAAGTGAATAATGTCTTGGAATTGCTTATAGGTGTGTGCCTTAAATGTAGACTTCTTGTTTTTGACAGTCTTCGACTGCTTACATTTGGGGGCTGTGGGTGTGTTTCCCCCCACCCCCTTTAGGTGCACCGACTTAGTAAAGATTTGGATCAAGAGAGATTTTAAGAATTGGGTGTTTGTGAGTGCCAACTCCCCTAAAAAAAATAAAAAATAAAAGAAATTCACCTTTATATCTTAACTAAAAATCACTTATTGTATCTGCAAGTTGTGGAGTCTTAATTCACAAGTCCACCATTCCAATTTCTGTTTTTATCCAGGCCAGGGTGTACACATGGAATCTTCAAAGATTCAGTACATTCAACTGATCAACTATTACAAAGAGACAAATAAAACCGGATAGAATCAGTGACAATAACGTACGTGTCAACCAAGCTGCGTTTCAACAATCTACTGATACTTTATGGCCATCCTCCAACAGACCATTATGAACACACAATAAATGTACAATAAACCTAAGAATATGAGCTTTGATAACATTAAATATATGCATCCCCCCAACAGACATCAGCACATTCCCAATTATCTCAGATCTTCTAAATTCCACCTTTCATAGAAACTTTACTGCCTTCCTGCTTCTTATTAACAGTTTATGTTCACTCATTATTATATATATATATACACACACACACACACACACACACACACATATATAGATATACACACATACATATCTAATTTCCCTCCTGTGTCCTATTGACCCACGAGGCTCTACAATTAGAATTATCATAGCTTTCCTGTATCCCCTTGACAGATACTCCTCCTAGATTAGTCTTCTATTGATCCATTAGATAGCCATATTATAATCTCTGTTGATCTCAGTTTTATGGTTTCCTGATAAATCATTACACAACCTTATTCGTAGAGGAAATACTGCATTCTTTTCTCCTAATAATCCCTGATAGGGACCTTCACCACGTACGGCACTGCCATTACTATCCTCTATTCATCCACAAGATTGCCGATGTCACTGAAGGACTGTTGCCTTACAGCCTTCTACTGAGCCATTATTCAGAACTATTCTGAGTGATACACTTCCCTTCATGTCTCCTAGTAATCCACTAGGCAGCTGTATTACAGATCATTGCATTGTCTTCCCACTGCCGCCCTACTCATATAAAGTTATACACATCGGGAAATAAAATATAGGTATACACAAGGGGATATGTAACAGGTAATTGTGTAATAGGGTTCACTATTACCACTGAGGGGTTCGAGTGGCATAAAATCATGAAACCAGAGTAACTTGTAATGTCACCAAGAAAACAAGATGTCACTATAGGACACAATTACACATTAGTTATTTTTTATATTATACATTTATTGGGGGGGGGGGAGCTTAAAGTTTAAAAAAGTGGTTTTCTTCAACGTGCGCCTAACACAGTCCATGGCTGCAATTAAAATGCTAAGGTTTTATTTAGCTTTCTTGAACAAACTATCAATAAACAAAATGGGCAATGATGAGGGTCAGTGGATTTATGGGATTCTGAAGCTACAGTATTTACCACATAATTATGTATCTACCCCATTTAATAAATAATTTACCACTTAATTTGCAGATTTCACTAAAAAATGTATTTGTAGCTCACATGAACAGAAATACTGCGGAGAATGTACCACCTAATTTGCATTTTGGCTATACAATTTGATTCTCCTTGACACATTATCCCAGAACCCTTGACAATGGTAAAGCTATCCAGGGCTGTTAAGGGATTTTCATTGTAAAAAAATCAAATCCACATTTCACGGAAACCGTTAAATTTGGGTTTTTATACCATTGCATGTTGTGCAATAAAGACACCTGCATGTTGTAATATATATATATATATATATATATATATATATATATATATATATATATATATATATATATATATAAATCATTGCCTTCTTGTTCATATAGACACAGGAAACACCTTCCTCATAAACATGAATGCCTTCCTCCTATTGCTGTATCAGACGGACTAAGACTAAGCACTGTGAGACAACCACATCAACAACATATTATACAGCCAGAGGTCACTGCATTTCTGTTTCAATTAATATTTATATACCCAATAGTTACTTGTAATTTAAGTGCCCTTTTCATATAGATGCGATTACTTTTCTGATGACAGTCCACTGATTACAGCCTTCGTGATTCTTCTAAATCTTTAATACAGTCCTTACTTTCAGTGGTACCATTTTGTTAAATTTTGGAGTTTGCTTGACAATCTCTTTCCAATGACCTTTCCATGGACATATACTCCCATTGATTTTTCCTGTATGGTTTTCCCCGTTGTTTTCTCCATCTGACTCTCATCAATGCTCTCCCTCATCTACGGTTTCACGTTAAAAAAAAGTTTGGCCAAAGTCAATGGGTCTGGCTTCAACGAGCTAACACACACAAGTATGCACACATGCTGTTTCCTAGCGATAACACCCTACAGTCAGGCATGTTAGCTTTACCAATTCTTGTGCTCATTGATAACATGTTCTGTCTTGTTCCCATCGACGAAACTGCACTTCTATTTCCACATGCTGATTTATGTATTGTCATTTAAATACATAACAATTCCTGTTTAACGTTGTTCATTTATTGTGGTCATACTAAGGTCACAATTAGCACGTTTCATTCTTTCTTCATAGGAACCTTCAAGCCATTGAATATCGCCCTCTTCTTGTTGCTTGATTATTTATGGGAAATTGCACCATTTACACCTTCGCCTTCCTCTTTATTATGGGCCCTCTCGTGTGTCACTCTTAAATTGCACTTAAATAGCACTTCCTGTGCAGGGCTGATTTTAGTGCAATGTATGTCCGCTCTGTCCATCCCCAGTCCTAGCCAAGTCTTTGGCTCCATAGTTCATAAAAAGAATTGACACAGGCTGGTCTTATCGCTCCTGCATGGACCCTTATTATCTAGTTACCTCCTCCTAGCTCCCCCATTTTATGAACTTGAGTAGCCAGTTCCTTTACTTGTCTCCGACCCTCTAAAACTCGGCCCAGTACGTGGCACATACATACATCACAGACATGTCATTGACCTTACAAGTAGGTACTTCTGCTTGCAACCATTGCTACATCTGTGGGGCCTCTCACCTTTCGAGGGGCTGCGGAGACGTCCCGGTGTTGGGGGCCTACAGATGCGCTCGCACCGGCCCGGCGCTCTGCTGACAGCTTCAGTCAGGGGGAGCCAGGCCGCGGGGCGTCCAGTCCTCCACAGTGGCGGTTCTCGCCTCTCGGAGGCGAGCGAGGGCTCCTCCAGACCACCGAACGCCACCGGACGAGGTTACAGGATGCACCCTGCCCCCGCAGTACCTATTCCCGGGAAGGGGAGGGGGTGCTTCTTTACACGGGGGCAAGAAGAGGTCGGGCGCGCTCCCTCTCCCAAGGGTCTCCTATCACTCCTGCTTCTTCTGGGCTAACCCCCGAGGCCTCCGCGCAGCCACCACCGGCCGAGGAGGCGGGGACCACGGGCAACAACACTGCTGTCAGCAGCCCACCATCCCCCAGCCCGCTGCCTGAGTATGGAACTGCGCGTGCGCGGAAACGACGCGCAGTGCGTGCTCTCGTCGCTAGCTGTCAGATGCAGGACGAGTGCGTTTCAAGCCTCGTTTTGGGAACGGAAGTGACGTTCCTAAGAGAAAAAAAAATTGGTTATCACAGTTCCGTTTTTGTTTTTTTATCGTATATCGTATCCCGACCTGAAGGAATAGGAAAGTTTTAACATGAACATTATTTGTTTAAACAGGGACACATTCATTTATATTTTGTAGTCATGGAAAGCTCGAGTTTTATGCCCAAAATCACAGAATTATGAGCCGACGGCGAAAATCGAACCTGTGGTTTTTCACTTCGAAAGTTTTCAGGGGTGGCCCTTACCCTACATCCATGCCCACATAGCTCTGGTCTAGACTAGAGTGTTGTTTTGGCCATTCTGTAGACGTCACACCGCGGTCCAGCATACCCAGATGGTAATTGTGTCTGACATTTTAGGTTTATCTTTCCACGTTCTCGTTACAGACAGCTCCAGCTATGGCAGACAGCACTAATCTCCACAGAGTCAACCTTTGCTCATGATTAGAACTGGTTTATTGTTAACGTAGGTTCACTTTTATTGGCGACTTTCCTCGTATTCTGTCAGTCACTCCCCTGGAAAACAGTCCTGCTTTCTTTTGATGGGCTACGTTGCAGCTTTCCATTGTGGACATTGCACAATTATTTTTTGTGTTTTGTTATGTCATTACTTGTTTGACACGGCATAGAAGAGCGTGTCTTTGTTTTCAGAGTGCGCTTTAAATTAATTTCTCGGACTCCTGTGTACCTCCCTTCCCAGTTTTCCACCTGAGGCGCCTCTACAGCGCACGAGACACTGGATGACAGCGGTAATACTCCAGATGTTCTATATGCTCCTATGTGGTGCACCACATACACGTGCACTGTTAAACATATTTAAAAAAACAATACAAACTCTGTTTTCTATACACACACAAGATGGTTGCCACATTGCATTATAACATTGCAGCAACACACGTAACAAAGCGATATGCATTGTCCAAAGTTTAATGGGGGAACCATGGACTTTAATGTGATGGGATAGGGAGAAATGCTGGCCGCACAATGGATTAAGCAGGGTTTTAAGTGGGATGAAAAAAGTGTGGGGGGGCGGTCCCTAAAAGGGGCGTGGCCTATGTAATTAAGGATGTGCCTTAAACATGTAAACAATTTCTGTGACTCCCATAGGGGACCACATGATGTTGTGATGGAACTCACTTGTGCAGCGCGATGTGCACGTTCAGCCCATCGCGCTGCACGACAACAGTGAGCTCGAGGGAGAACGTTGGTGGGAGGCGGTTGGGAGAAGGACGAGGAGAGAGCCAGGAGACCTCCCGTCTCCTATACATGTGTGTCGAGTTTACCAGGAATTATTTACTAATAACCGTGAAGAACTCAATTCCGGTGTTATTCTTCTCTACAAATTTGGCGACGAGCTGACCGACACACATTTCCGGAACCCCGTGTGCCACCGTGACCTCTACATGTAAGCTGTGCAGGAGTTCATCGATAATTGTATTGTATTGTATTGTAATCGTATTTATATAGCGCTTACTACCCCTGACGAGGCGTCGAAGCGCTTTTCGATGAGTAGCACGCTACTCCGGTATCCAACAAGAATTAGTGATGGATTAGTATAATTTAATAGGGAGTACAGTTTTAGTATTATTATGAGTTAATTTGAGTTACGGATATGAGAGTTTGTTAGTTAGATTGACTGGAGTAATGGAGGGGTGGAGGAGGAAAGAAATCCAGAAGTGTTAATTGGGAGTTTATCCTTCATTTACTCAATCCAAAGGCTTGAGATGAATAAAAGGGGAGCGGAGGGGAAAGAGGATGTGGAAGGGTTAGGGAGAGCATAGTAGCAGAGTGAGATGAATGCAGGAGAATTTAGTGGGGTTGTGTGGGAGGTCACAGAGGTAGAGTGAGGTTTGGTGAGTTAGATGTGGAGGTGGAGGGATGAGCTTAGGCAGAGATATTTAGGAGATGAAAATGGTCGAAGGGATTTGGGATGAGTCCGAGTGAGAAATGGAGCCATGCAATGATCCACAAACATGCCAGGCACAGAAACAACATATACACATACATACACATATATATATATATTTATATACACACACACATGAATACACACACATATGCACATACAATACATAATTAGAATCATGGGTAAAAAATACTTAGTCTGACAGGTTTAAAGGAGTGTGTGTGTATTTTATTGTTATTGGTTTAGTTTCTGTAAAATGAGCATCGTGGCCTACCCAACCGGAGTATTTTCTACGAGTATGTCAGTAAGCATAACCTAGCATGTTTTATATGCCCCGTTTATATTGTACACTAAGGGTCCGTGATGGGCCACGGGGTAAAAAACGTCTCCAGCAACCTTGTGTTCCTTTGGCAATGTGATTGTTACTAGTGCGTCTTTGTGGAGATGTCCTCGTGCTTCTGAGCATCAACAACGCACCACCGGAATCGGCGGTAAACGCAGTGGGGTCGTTTTGGAAAGCTGTCCATCATCCTGGTAAAAAAGGCGGGAATTCCTTTACCTACTTCGAGGGTGGACGGGGCGTGTCTCAGCGGGCGGAGCTTACAGGTGCTTTATAAAGGGAGAACATTCTACTTTGTGTCTCCAGGAGTTGAAGACAGAACCCGCGCGTCACAGTCAGATACAGATTACGCTCCAGTACATCAACAGTTCACCTCCAGGAAGGAATCTAGATCTTTTTCTGCTATGGAATCTGCTATGGAGGCCACAATATGTCTTGCAACAGGCAGTAGCAAGCTTGACCTAAAAAATGGATAATTCAGGCTATGAGGAAGCCGATGAGACCAAAAGAGAGCAACCTGCAGCGGTCAGAATCTGCAGACAATACCCCTCCTTAACAGGGCCCACTGCCGCCTGGCTGTGTCTCAGACTCCTTCAATGCTGTGCAGGATTACAACGCAGACAAGCAAGGGGAAAACAAGTGAAGTACTCCGAATGGTATGACAGCAATCGCCTTCCAAACCCAACTCTGCGGGAATAGGAGCAGAAACACACGTTTCTTTTGGCCGGGAGAATGAATCAGACGGAGTAATTCCTCAGCCATCCATTTAGTAAAATACAGACGGTGTTACTTAAAATGCTGGGGATGAATCCCAAAGGATGTGCGTAGAGATTATAGGCCGGGTCCAAAATGCACTTAGTCAAGGGGAATGGACAGTACATTATTGCGCCACACACAAACGTCAGAAGCACTCTCCCAATTGTTACTTAACTAGACACTGACTCGTGCTTGTTTTGGCCTTTGCTTGTTTTACTTTTGCACCTGTTTCCCTCAAAGCGCGTCTATTAAAACCCAGTTTTGAGTAAAAATGTGATAACATAGTTTCAGTATCGTGTTGCATGTTGCTAATACTCTGTGTGTTTTAAAGAGTGTAGTTTGTTTTATGATTAGATAATAAAGAATGTGTCATGAAAAATGTAAACATGAGGGTTGCTTCAGTTTAAATCCCTTGTTTGAAATTCGTGAAAGGCGTGACTGTAGGAGGCTGGACTGGCTTGTAGTGAGTACCAAGGGGTACTTGCACCTCGCACCAGGCCCAGTTATCCCTTATTAGTGTATAGGGTGTCTAGCAGCTTAGGCTGATAGATAATGGTAGCTTAGCAGAGCAGCTTAGGCTGAACTAGGAGACGTGTGAAGCTACTACAGTACCACTTAGTGTCATATGCACAATATCATAAGAAAACACAATACACAGTTATACTAAAAATAAAGGTACTTTATTTTTATGACAATATGCCAAAGTATCTTAGAGTGTATCCTCAGTGAGAGGATAGGAAATATACACAAGATATATATACACAATAGCAAAAATATGCAGTATAGTCTTAGAAAACAGTGCAAACAATGTATAGTTACAATAGGATGCAATGGGGAAACATAGGGATAGGGGCAACACAAACCATATACTCCAAAAGTGGAATGCGAACCACGAATGGACCCCAAACCTATGTGACCTTGTAGAGGGTCGCTGGGACTATTAGAAAATAGTGAGAGTTAGAAAAATAACCCTCCCCAAGACCCTGATAAGTGAGTGCAAAGTGCACTAAAGTTCCCCTAAGGACAAAGAAGTCGTGTTAGAGGAATAATGCAGGAAAGACACAAACCAGCAATGCAACAACTGTGGATTTCCAATCTAGGGTACCTGTGGAACAAGGGGACCAAGTCCAAAAGTCACAAGCAAGTCGGAGATGGGCAGATGCCCAGGAAATGCCAGCTGCGGGTGCAAAGAAGCTTCTACTGGACAGAAGAAGCTGAGGTTTCTGCAGGAACGAAAAGGGCTAGAGACTTCCCCTTTGGTGGACGGATCCCTCTCGCCGTGGAGAGTCGTGCAGAAGTGTTTTCCCGCCGAAAGAACGCCAACAAGCCTTGCTAGCTGCAAATCGTGCGGTTAGCGTTTTTGGACGCTGCTGGGGCCCAAGAGGGACCAGGAGGTTGCAAATTGGACCTGAAGAGAGAGGGGACGTCGAGCAAGACAAAGAGCCCTCACTGAAGCAGGTAGCACCAGGAGAAGTGCCAGAAACAGGCACTACGAGGTTGCGTGAAACGGTGCTCGCCGAAGTTGCACAAAGGAGTCCCACGTCGCCGGAGACCAACTTAGAAAGTCGTGCAATGCAGGTTAGAGTGCCGTGGACCCAGGCTTGGCTGTGCACAAAGGATTTCTGCCGGAAGTGCACAGGGGCCGGAGTAGCTGCAAAGTCGCGGTTCCCAGCAATGCAGCCCAGCGAGGTGAGGCAAGGACTTACCTCCACCAAACTTGGACTGAAGAGTCACTGGACTGTGGGGGTCACTTGGACAGAGTCGCTGGATTCGAGGGACCTCGCTCGTCGTGCTGAGAGGAGACCCAAGGGACCGGTAATGCAGCTTTTTGGTGCCTGCGGTTGCAGGGGGAAGATTCCGTCGACCCACGGGAGATTTCTTCGGAGCTTCTGGTGCAGAGAGGAGGCAGACTACCCCCACAGCATGCACAAGCAGGAAAACAGTCGAGAAGGTGGCAGGATCAGCGTTACAGAGTTGCAGTAGTCGTCTTTGCTACTATGTTGCAGGTTTGCAGGCTTCCAGCGCGGTCAGCAGTCGATTCCTTATCAGAAGGTGAAGAGAGAGATGCAGAGGAACTCGGATGAGCTCTTGCATTCGTTATCTGAAGTTTCCCCAGAGACAGAGACCCTAAATAGCCAGAAAAGAGGGTTTGGCTACCTAGGAGAGAGGATAGGCTACTAACACCTGAAGGAGCCTATCAGCAGGAGTCTCTGACGTCACCTGGTGGCACTGGCCACTCAGAGCAGTCCAGTGTGCCAGCAGCACCTCTGTTCCCAAGATGGCAGAGGTCTGGAGCACACTGGAGGAGCTCTGGACACCTCCCAGGGGAGGTGCAGGTCAGGGGAGTGGTCACTCCCCTTTCCTTTGTCCAGTTTCGCGCCAGAGCAGGGGCTAAGGGGTCCCTGAACCGGTGTAGACTGGCTTATGCAGAATTGGGCACATCTGTGCCCAAGAAAGCATTTCCAGAGGCTGGGGGAGGCTACTCCTCCCCTGCCTTCACACCATTTTCCAAAGGGAGAGGGTGTCACACCCTCTCTCAGAGGAAGTTCTTTGTTCTGCCATCCTGGGCCAGGCCTGGCTGGACCCCAGGAGGGCAGATGCCTGTCTGAGGGGTTGGCAGCAGCAGCAGCTGCAGTGAAACCCCAGGAAGGGCAGTTTGGCAGTACCAGGGTCTGTGCTACAGACCACTGGGATCATGGGATTGTGCCAACTATGCCAGGATGGCATAGAGGGGGCAATTCCATGATCATAGACATGTTACATGGCCATATTCGGAGTTACCATTGTGCAGCTACATATAGGTAGTGACCTATATGTAGTGCACGCGTGTAATGGTGTCCCCGCACTCACAAAGTTCAGGGAATTGGCTCTGAACAATGTGGGGGCACCTTGGCTAGTGCCAGGGTGCCCTCACACTAAGTAACTTTGCACCTAACCTTTACCAGGTAAAGGTTAGACATATAGGTGTCTTATAAGTTACTTAAGTGCAGTGTAAAATGGCTGTGAAATAACGTGGATGTTATTTCACTCAGGCTGCAGTGGCAGGCCTGTGTAAGAATTGTCAGAGCTCCCTATGGGTGGCAAAAGAAATGCTGCAGCCCATAGGGATCTCCTGGAACCCCAATACCCTGGGTACCTCAGTACCATATACTAGGGAATTATAAGGGTGTTCCAGTAAGCCAATGTAAATTGGTAAAAATGGTCACTAGCCTGTTAGTGACAATTTGGAAAGAAATGAGAGAGCATAACCACTGAGGTTCTGATTAGCAGAGCCTCAGTGAGACAGTTAGTCACTACACAGGTAACACATTCAGGCACACTTATGAGCACTGGGGCCCTGGGTTACCAGGGTCCCAGTGACACATACAACTAAAACAACATATATACAGTGAAAAATGGGGGTAACATGTCAGGCAAGATGGTACTTTCCTACAGTGACGTACCAGGAAATGACAGCACTTAAGCCAATGGGGTGTTCTGCTGGCTAATATCCTGATCTTGAAACACAACCAACGGGTTCTAATTTGAGTCTTTGGTAGTTCGGTTCTAATCCACGTTTAAGAAATTAACAAAATAAATGTGAGATTTTGGGCAACCACTTCATCGAGTGCCTGAAACAGTAATTGCGTGTAATGTAAAAATTCAACTGCACAGAGTAATACAGTTCCTGTTACATGTTCCCAAGTCCATGGCATACGGGTGTCTGTAATCTGATCTCTACCAGACCCCATATCATAATGTACATCGCTTACTCCAATAAAACATCTTCGGCGATGATCTGGCTCCACCTGTGACTAATATATATGTAAAAATGGCAATAGCACATGCCATAACATACAGCAAACAACAGGGGATATGACATGGCATTACATGCAGACCGTGATCTCGAGTTGGGGTGGAGGTCTCACTGTGTGCAATAGAGATCACTTGCATCACTGTTAAAGTATTTAGGGCCAGATGTAGCAAAGGTTTTTACCCATTCTGTGTCAAAGGGAAAAAGTGTTCGTACATATGGCCCTTAGTCACAAAATAAAGCTGCATGTTCACGGAGTGCAAATAATACATTTGGGAAGAAAACAGCAGGTGTTGAAGGATCGACTCTAGTCTGATCTGTCAAAATTTGCGTCCAATTTTCAGAACACTAATTACTGACACGCCACCATATCTGTCAGACAAAATGTCCAGTTACTGGGATCAAAGCAGTACAAGAAGCCTTGACATGGCCCGACTGGAAATCAGGTGATGGAAAACGGAAAAAAGACCAGAAAATAATAATTTTCCAAGTATTCAATGATCTGGAAATACCCTGCCAAGGATCAGATGCCCACTCAAAAAAACATATAAAACCTGCCTCTTCAAGGGATGTGTCATCCGCAGTAATCTCGTGTTTTCGTTCTTCCTCTTGGGCTGAACACTAGAGAGGCGCCCCTTCAACCCCTTCCCTCCCAGCGAAAAAGAATTCATGGTGTTTGAATGGTCACCACTTCAGAAGTTTCAAAACATACACAACCCCCACACCCTCATTTTATCAATGCGTAATAGCGATCGCACCATAAACATTTGCTGTCCATGCCATGCCATGGCCGGCCGGTTCGGTCCAGGGGTACAATAGAGTGGCAGCTGCCAGCTTCTAAATGAAACGTGCCCACGTGGGACGTGATAATCAACAAGAACACACGGAAAGGACGCGTCCACAGTATCGGGACTTCACAAAAAGAACATAACTAGCATACGGAAGGTAATTGTTATCAATTTATTACCTCCGTTGCTTGCCGTCTGTTTCTCGCGCGCGACCCTCATTTTTTCAAGCTGTTGAAGCTGCGCGAGTACAGAGACTCGTACCGAGACTCGTACCGTTATTTCAGACTTCTTGTAAAGCGCTACTTAATGAAATAAAATGATGTGGATGACCTGATCATATTCACTACCAAGTATATTTAGAAACAATTGTGGACAAGCATATTTCTAAATAATACAAGATTATGGCATCTGGAAATATATATAATTTGTCTCCCCCACAAGCATTCATTCCAGGGTCTGGAGAACCTTTATTAAAATGGGAAGAGTGGCGAGAATATTTTGTCAATTATATCTCCACATTCGATGATGATGAAGAAGAGCTAACGCCAGAAAAGAAAAAGAAAATTTTGTTGCATTGCCTAGGTGCTGGAGGCTTAAGAGTGTACAACAAAATAAATAAAAAGGTTAGACTTGCAGGAGATGGAAATGTCTACACGAATGCATTAGATGATTTGGATAATTATTACATACCAACCGTATGTGTTGCAGTAGACCGATACAAATTTTTTAATAGTAAACAGGCGAAAGACTAACCTATAGAAGACTATGGGGGTCATTCTAACTCTGGCGGGCGGCGGAGGCCGCCCGCCAGAGTTTCCCAGACAGAAGACCGCTGCGGTGATTCTGTGTTTCCCGCTGGGCTGGCGGGCGACCACCAGAAGGCCGCCCACCAGCCCAGCGGGAAACCCCTTCCACGAGGAAGCCGGCTCCGAATGGAGCCGGCGGAGTGGGAAGGTGCAACGGGTGCAGTTGCACCCGTCGCAAATTTCAGTGTCTGCTAGGCAGACACTGAAATTCTTTGTGGGGCCCCCAGGGGCCCCACGACACCCCATACCGCCATCCTGTTCCTGGCGGGCGAACCGCCAGGAACAGGATGGCGGTATGGGGTGTCAGAATCCCCATGGCGGCGCAGCAAGCTGCGCCGCCATGGAGGATTCTGCAGGGCAGCGGAAAACCGGCGGGAGACCGCCGGTTTTCCTGTTGTGACCGCGGCCATACCGCCGCGGTCAGAATGCCCTGCGGAGCACCGCCAGCCTGTTGGCGGTGCTCCCGCCGACCCAAGGACCGCCGGGGTCAGAATGACCCCCTATGTGTCATCATTGAACAAATTGGCTATCACTTGCCGGTTTGGAGCGTTACATGACGAACTGATAAGAGACCAAATAGTGATGAGAGCATCTAATGAACACATTCAGGAACAATTATGGGCAAAGGGAGAAAGACCTCTCCAGGAAGTAATTGTTATTGTGAAAAGAGCTGAGTTGACAGGAAGGTGTGCAAAAGCTGTTTTGAAGGATGGAAATGACAAAAACACGGAACAGATAGTAGCGAACGTGAGTGGTAGTAAGTACCCAACTCACGTTTTAACCAAGAAGAGGTATGGAGATCAAACTGCACCGGAAGAGAGAAGTAACCAATTCAATACTGCAAGGAAAAAATGCTATAGATGCGGTAGTGCAAATCATTTGGCAAATGATAAAAGATGCCCAGCAAGGAATTTGAAGTGTGGGAAGTGTGGTGTGATAGGACACTTCCAGAAAGTTTGCCAGAAAAAATGAGGAGGAAAAATAAAACTGGTACACCAAGAAGAAGATGGTCAAACGAGCTCCTCTGATGACACTGATCTGAATATGTGTGTTTTAAGTGTAAATGATGAATGCATATTATATGGGGACACTAGTAGTAGTATAAAAAAAAAGAAACCTATATGTTATGTGTGCATTGGGGGTATCAATATCTCGTTTGTGGCAGATTCAGGTTCACCGTATACCATTAATAATAAAAAAAATGTGGGAAAGAAAATTGGAACATAAGGTGAAGGGTAAGTTGGAACGGCCAGATGTATCTCTCAAAACATTTACGGGTGAACCAATTGAAATTATAGGCTACAAAATACTGAATTTTGAGTTTAAAGACAGGATGAACAAAGGGAAATTATATGTTTCAGCTACTGGGCCATCTGTTTTGGGGTGGATTGATCAGGGCAAACTGGGCATAACCTTAGATCCTAACAGTGCAGAACCAGTTATGACAATACATTCTAAAGAAGCATGGGATGAACGTGTTCAAAAAGAATTTCCCACAATTTTCACAAGTGGCATAGGGAAGCTAAAGGGTTTTTGCCATAAGATACAGTTAAAGCAGGATGCCAAACCATGTATACATAAAGTAAGGAACATACCTTTTGCACTTAAAGAGGATGTAAAGAAGCAGTTAGAAGAGTTGTTAAGGGATGACATCATTGAGAGAGTGGAATCAGCAGAATGGGTGTCACCTTTGGTCGTAGTGAGGAAATCCAATGGAAAACTGAGATTGTGTGTTTACTTGTGCGATCTTAATAACAATATACTAATTGAATAGTTTCCATTACCCAGGATTAATGAAATGTTGGCACTCACAAAAGGTGTAAAGTGGTTTTCAACTATTGATCTTTCTGCTGCGTATCATCAAGTTTGCTTACACCCTGATAGCAGGAAATATACTACATTTGTAACACCTTTTGGGTGTTATACATACAAAAGAGTACCGTTTGGTTTGGCATCGGCATCTGCGATGTTTCAAAGACTTATGTATGAACTTTTCAAAGGTATCGAAAATTTGTTAGTATTTCAAGATGACATATTAGTGATGGGAAAAGATAGAGCTGAACATGATAGAAATATGTTACAAGTGTTGTGTATTTTAAAAGAGAAGGGCTTGACAGCAGAGTTAAGCAAGTGTAAATTTGCGCAGGAACAAGTAACCTACTTAGGGCATGTTATCTCTAGAGAAGGAATTAAACCGAAAAGAGAGTTATTAGAGGCAATCAAGGATGCACCTACTCCAAAAAACAAGGATGAAGTGAGGGCATTTTTAGGTTTGGTGGAATTCTATGCTAAGTTTGTGAAAAAAAATTCTTCTCACACTTATGAACTGAGACAACTACTTAAGGCGAAAAATAAATTTGAATGGTCCACCCGTCATCAGGAGAGCTTGGAATGTCTTAAAAATAAAGTGTGTAGTGCTCCTCCCCTACAGGGTTTTGATCCAGATTTATTAAGCATAATTACTACGGATGCTAGTTGTAGAGGGGTAGGTGCGGTACTTACACAAAAGGAGGAGAGTGGTAAGGAAGTGACCATTGCTTTTGCTTCCCGCTCTCTAACAGCTGCGGAAGAAAAGTACTCGGTTATAGAGCGAGAAGCACTGGCATGTGCATGGGGTCTAGAGCATTTTAGACAATACGTGTAGGGGAAAAGAGTTATATTGCGCAGTGACCACAAACCCTTAATTAAAGTCTTATCTACAAAGGGGTTATATAATGCTTCCCCAAGATTGGCTCGTATATCAATAAGAATGTTTGATTTCAATTACCAAGTACAGTATGTGCCCGGGATAAAAAATGTGGTTGCAGATTTTTTAAGTAGGGGACCTTTACCATCTAGTGTTCCAGAAGAAAACATTAGTGATGATTTTCTGGTAGCAAATATAACAGAAGAATTCCCAAGTATAACAAAAGAAGAGTGGTACAGTTCACAAAGCAATGATGAATTGCAAAGCAAATTAAGTAAAATGATTTTGGAAGGATGGCCTGGCAAAAGGAATATTGAGGTAGACTTATTGCCTTATTGGGAAGTGAGAAATGAATTATCAATGGAAGAGGGGTTGAATATGAGGAATGGGAGATTGATTCCACCTGAGACATTGCGGGAAAAGCTCCTAGAGGTGTGTCATGAAGGGCATTTAGGAATTTCTAAAACTAAACGGAGGATCAAAAACTGGTATTGGTGGCCAGGGTGTGATTTGGACATTGAGAGGAAAGTCAGGAATTGTAGGGAATGTGAAAATTCTGACAAGACTCAAATTACTCTTAAACCTCCACTTCATCCATTGAAAAGCCCCGATATGCCATGGGAAAGACTAGGTGTGGATATTGTAGGGCCCATTCGGGAACATGAAGAACCAGTATATGCTATTGTTTTAATTGATCATTTCACTAAATGGCCAGAATTGGAAATCATACAGAATGCCAACACCAACAGCATAATTATGTTTTTGGATAGAATTTTCATTAGAGAAGGTTTACCTAAATGTATTGTAAGTGACAATGGAGCACAATTCACAGCTGTGAAATTTAAGGACTATCTGAGGAGGAATGGTATCACACATAAGACCACATCAGTGTACCATCCAGCAGGGAATGGGGCTGTTGAACGTTTTAATCGAGTGGTCAAAGGTATTACTCAATTGGCAAATAATAATAACCTAATGTGGAAGAATGAATTGTATAAAATGTTGTGGACATACAGAATTACACCCCTGGAGAGTACAGGTCAAGTCCATTTGAACTAATGAGGGGTAGAACAGCTATGTCCAAGGACAATATTAGATGGATGCGGACGCCGAGGAGGAGTGATTGGTCACCTGATGCAGTCAAGGAGAAACTTATCAAATCACAAACTGTATGCAAGAAATACCATGACTTAAAGCATAAATGTAAACCAGTGCATCTGGAAATCGGTGATGCGGTGAATGTAAAGAAATGCAGTTTATTGGGCAAAGATCAGAGTCGGTTTTCTCAACCTATGACAATACAGACATTTTTTTGTAACTCTGCAAAGTTGAATGACGGAAAAGTTTGGCATTTGTCATCTTTATCCTTATGTAGGAAAAATTGTAAAGACGTGGGTAAATTGGAGATTATTGAACCCATGAATGCCAAGAGACCGAATTATGAATGGTTGAATGAGGAGAACGAGTCACAAGGAGAACTGTCAGATGTTTCAAGCAGAACCACTAGGATGGATACATCAGGAGGTGGAAGTGAGGATGTTTTTCGGGAAGAAAACCATGTGGATTCACAAGGAAGGGAAAATAGTAACAAAGCAAGTAGGGTGGGGCGGTTTGTGGTTAGACCCAAGAAGTTTAATGATTATATATGCGAATGAAGATGGCTGGCTGGCTTAAGACCTATGTTTCACATAGTGAAATAGTATGATTATAGATGAGTTAGGTGCACCATGAGTTAGGTGCACCAGCTAAAAACTTGGTAATGTATATTTTGTAACGTTTATGTTGTGTTTAAGATTTTAGGATTCAATAGCTCATTATATTGTTATGGTTTATTATGCTATAGGAAGGGGGATGTGTTGTGATGGAACTCACTTGTGCAGCGTGATGTGCGCGTTCAGCCCATCGCGCTGCACGAGAACAGTGAGCTCGAGGGAGAACGTTGGTGGGAGGCGGTTGGGAGAAGGACGAGGAGAGAGCCAGGAGACCTCCCGTCTCCTATACATGTGTGTCGAGTCCAGACCAGGAATTATTTATTAATAAACCGTGAAGAACTCAATTCCGGTGTGATTCTTCTCTACACACGACTGGCACTAGGGTGACCAGACGTCCTGAATTTCCCCGGACAGTCCCGGTTTTTAGAGGACTGTCCCGGTGTCCCGATGCTTCTCTTAATTTTAAACAAATGTCCCTTTTTTTGGACAAAGGTCAGATCCTTACATAAATGTCCCGGTTTTGGGGACAAAGGTCAGATTATCTAGGGAAGCATAAATTTAAGGCATGCTCTCCGTTAACAGACGTCTACAAAGTATGCAATAATTAAAGTAATTTATCTGTTACTGTCAGGCAACGCAGTCCCCTGTGTGCTCCCAGCAGAGAGACAGAGGGTACAGATATACATGTATGGAAACACACACATGTATAGGCACACATTCACAAAACTGCGCAAAAAAAGGGGACATGCCAGACATAAAAGTGAGTGTAAAGTCTTTAGTCCTTCTTTTATGTCTGACCTGTCCCGGTTTTTGCCCCTCAAAATATGGTCACCCTAACTTTGGTGCCTCTCTGAGCTTTCTGTTATTGCATCCAAATATATAACAGAACAACCAGCATACACCGAAATTCAGCCAGGACCACTGGCTTTGTCAATGGTTGTGAGCTGTTTAAGATAAATGAGTAACAACAATGATTTTGTGGTCAATAATATTAAAAATGTCTCAATTCTGAAATTAAGATTGAATTAAACATTACTAAGGCCTGTGGAAAGGGTAACGGTCTTCAGAGTGTCTTAATCACTACCCTTATGTTCACTCTGTTAGACCTATACAGGCTTTTATTTCTAAATATCTCCTCCATCTGCAAATCTTACGCCTCATTTCTTTCCTCGTCAGCACCATCTTTTCACTCTCTCCTGAATGCACCTCCTCACATCTCCTTCACTTCACCATTTTCCAAATACCCAACACACCCACTCACCTGCAAACACGCCAATTTCTTTTACTTTCGCCTTGTCAATATTTTCACAACTGTGTACCTTCTTTACACCCATTTGCACAGAATCATAATTGCAACTGGAATCAGTGACCACTGGTCTGCGTGCCCATCAGAGATGACAAGGATTGCATAACCATGTATACTGAAAACCGTTTTTTACCCACTGACAGGCACTGTGAAAAGATATCGGAAATGCTTACAGCCACAACTTCAGAGCAATCATGGCCCGTTTTGAAAAACCTGAAAGCAACCTATTTTAAAGGATGTACTATACCAGAGTAATATGCTACATTAAAAAATACAGAATCACAAGATCCTAGAAATATTTTACTTAATCTTGCATTCCCTAAGAGCGTTGAACTTGTGAAATATATCCAGAAACAAAATCACTGACAGTGATTATGTTAAAGTTTTTTACATTAATTGTCCAAATGCACCAGTGTTTTTTTACACTAACTCTAAAGACATTAACATAGGACCCAAGTGGGACTTGTTTATATGTCAGTTTTAATTACTACTGGGTCTGAGACCCAGATGGACTCGCCCTACTTAAAGCCCTGGGGCTGTGCTTCCACCAGCATGTTGCAGGAATAGGAGTTTTGGTGCTGTAGCATATCAATTATATAGCATGACATATTTCATGTTTATTTCTCCCTCTTTCCTGCCTTCTTTCCTGTCACAGCAGCCAAAGTACCAAAAACAAATGAACTTAACAATATAAACATGTCCCATAATTCTAAAGTCAAACATTGTTAGTCACAAAAAGCCCCCATAATGTGATCATGCACCAATGGGAATACTGGTAACAGTCCACATAACTCAAAGACTCAGCCATCTTGGTTTCTTTCTCAGCAGCCAAGATAAGTCAAAACTGTATAGTTTTGAAATAGTATTTTTGGACATGTTTCCCACTATTTTTATAAGACTTTGTGGAGTTGTGTTCAATTTTACTGTTGCGGCGTGTTGCAAGGGATGCTGCATTCCCGTTCGTACTCTTGTTGCCTTGTGATGGCTTGCAGCTGCTTTTTTCCATTCACAGGTGCTCAAACCCATTGCGAAGGATGAGTTCCCTTCCCAGCATCTGCAAGGTGTCCTTTTCCTTAAGTTTCTGGGCTCTGTTGATTTGTAACAACCTTCACAGAAATCTACTGGGTCCAAATTTCACCAAAGAAAGTATCACTCTGCTCCTTTTTGGGAAGGCCAACTGTAGGAGAGTACATACTGTCAGTCGAGATCAATAACACAGTACCCAAAAAATATCCAGGAAATAGTCAAAGAGGCGATTTGAGCAAATTAAGATTTGCCTTTTTGTTCTCTACAGTAGGTGTTTTGCTTCACTAATGACTGAGCTGAAACACTCATGCACTGACAAAAATCTCTGGAATGCGCTTCTTAGTCTAAAGAAGACATTTATTATTTCACTTTACAAGGTTCGTAAAAGAAGGTCAGCATGATGAAAGCACACATTTAAAAATGGCCACAGCAATGAAATTAAAACATGTACAAATGATTCTCCACTGCAATATACACAGCAAATATATGTATCTATGTTATAATGCAAATCAAATAATGAATTAAAAAATATGCATCACCATGAGGCAAGGGCACAACTGCTTCATCTCCCTCCTATTCAGCATCAGATCGCCAAATCCCAGAATTGAGCGAGGAGAGAGAGAGATCAATTATCCTCACGGGAAGGATGACACACCTCAGCGTCCTGGGCATGTCTGAGACCTGAATTACTCTCAGTCCCCGGTCCATCTGGTCTCGGCCTCTTATACTTTGAACAAACAAGAGAGGAACATTCTAGAACCTACCTCCCACTGCAGAAGTTTATTTATTCAAAAAATGCTGATTGCTTTAGGCTAGCTTTGAAAATAACACGTCAGGACTTGGCCACAATCCCATGCTGCTACTTCAAAACAAGACCATTCCCTGCCATCTTAGTATATTCTTATTAGCCTAAGCTCTTGGTGGGAAAGAACACGAAAAATAAAAACATGAGCACATTGTACATTGTGGAAAACTACTTGCAGCTTTTAACTTGGCAGTGGCTCATGCAAAAAAAAAGTCAATAGGCAAAATGAAGCTGGTGGTCATTAATGTGACGGTGTGCTGCTAGGCCAAGTGCAATATGGAGTCAGTGGTCAAAATATAAATATTATAATTACAGTAGGCTAGTGCCATTTTAAAGGTCACTCTAGTATAAGCAGTAACATTTAACCAGAAAATGCACATAAGGCTTATACTTTAAGGGCCAGATGTAGGAAGGCTTTTGTGTCTTGCAAACGGCGAAAAACGCTGTTTGCGAGGCGCAAAAGCCCTTACGCGATGCAGAATCACATTTTGCGAGTCGGTACCGACTCACAAAATGTGATTCCGACTCGCAAATAGGAAGGGGTGTTCCCTTCCTATTTGCGACCGCATCGCAATGTACAGTTGATTTGTGACCGCGAAAGCGGTCGCAAATCAACTCGCAGTTACCATCCACTTGAAGTGGATGGTAACTCATTCGCAAACAGGAAGGGGTCCCAATGGGACCCCTTCCCCTTTGTGAATGCAAAAAAAAAAAAAATTTTCAGAGCAGGCAGTGGTCCTGGACCACTGCCTAGTCTGAAAAAAACCGAAACAAAAAGGTTTCAGTATTTTTTCTATTTGCAGCTCGTTTTCCTTTAAGGAAAACAGGCTGCAAAGAGAAAAAAAAAACTGCTTTATTTAAAAGCAGTCACGGACATGGTGGTCTGCTGTCTCCAGCAAGCCACCATCCCCGTGAGTGCCTAGACTCGCTATGGGGTCGCAAACTGCGACCCACCTCATAAATATTTATGAGGTGGGTCTTTGCGACCCCATAGCGAGTCGCAGAAGGTGTCTGAGACACCCTTCTGCATTTCCTTTTGCGAGTTGCAAATTGCGAGTCGCTGGGACTCGCAATTTGCAACTCGCAAACGGAAACCTACCTACATCTGGCCCTAAGTGTGGAAGTGCTTACTTGCCACATTACACTGAGTGAGTGAATCCTTTACATGATTGAATGACCCCCACCTTTTCTGAAATTAATTGTACAGATACGCATCATTGTACATGGACTGCAAGCATGCATGTTAGAGAAAAATATCCCCCAAAACAGAACAGGAAGAACTAGTAATTAGGATTGTTCCTAGCTTCAGGCTACACATATATAGTTTACAACGTAGCGGACACATCAATGCCAGCAAAGAAATCTTTGCCGTTGTGAAGGATTTCAGCTCGCCAGTAGCCGCCTCCAACTCGATCACCCCCTCACAGGTTTTCTGACCAATCTCTCCCAATTATTCAGCAACAAAATCACTGGTATTTACAGCAATATAAACCCACAACCAGACCCAACAGGCCTAGTTAATTGCCTTCCAAGCTTATCCGGAGAACCAATGCTAACCACATGACCCGTCATCACCCCTGAAGAAACCACTGCCACCATGAAGTCCATCCACTCAAGTTCCCCTTCGGAACCCCTGCCCCGATCATCCGTACTACTGAGGACTTCATCCCATCAGCACCATGCTGACACCCATTCTGAATACCTCCACCTCCTCTGCAACCTTCCCAGATGCTTGGAAACATGCAACAGTCCTCCCACTGCTGAAGAAACCCTCTCTACTTCCATTCCCACCAAAGTCTTAGAAAAAATCATTAACAGACACCTCACGACCACCAGCTCATCAACATCACTCAGTCTGGTTTTAGACCCAACCACAGCATGGAAATTGCCCTTACCACCTCCTCAGATGACATCCGCATTACTCTGGACATAGGAGACACGGCAGCCCTCATCCTCCTGGACCTCTCTGCAGCTTTTGAAACAATCACCCACCCCATCCTTATCCAAAACCTACACTACATCAGAATCCAAGGCGAGACACTCCAATGGATCTGCTCCTTCCCAACTGGAAGGACCCAGTCAGACCATGGCACCATTTACCTCGGACACCTGCAACCTCATCTGTGGAGTTCTGCAGGCATACTCCCTGAGCCCAATAATCTTAAATGCATACACAATCCATCTACACAGCATCATCCATGCTCCCAACATCAACATCCTGTCCTATGCTGATGACAAGCAACTTATTCTCTCCCTCACGGCTGAGACTCCCAGTAGCGAGATCAAGTTCTATGCCTGCATGACTGAAATTACCCACTGAATGAAGACCAACTGTCTGAAGCTGAACACCAACAAGACATCATCAGTAAGAGCACTTCACTGTGGGACTCCATCTGGTGGCCAACAGAGGTAGCGCCAACACTCACCCCCACCACCCATACCAATAGGCTTGGGAACGTCATCAACAGCAAACTCGGCATGACCAGTCAAGTCAACATTGTCACCACTCTATGCTTCCATACATTGAGGATGCTGAGGAAGATTTTCAAATGGCTCCCAATAAGTTGCTGGAAAGCCATCATGTTCAACCTATTCACAAGTAAGCTTGACTACATGAATATCATCTACTGCTGGGATCAGCAAATCAAATCAAATTTTATTGTTTCAGCCAAACCGGCCATAACAAATAATTAGTTGTACATTTACAACTTAAAACATCATATCAGGAAAAGTCATAATTAATTCATAAAATTACCTTGAATTAACAATATGACAATATGGTCAATAAGCAATACAAATAGACAGCTACTTTTTGGCCAATTAACCAAACTGCGTCTCAGCGTTAAAAGTCATTAGTCTCAAGTCAAGCTAATACAACTCTGATAATAAAAGTTCAATAATAATGCAGACATATTGTGCCTCAATCATTGTGCCTCAATCAGTGTGAGAGAGAGTATGAATAACCAACACTCTAAGGGGCACTAGACATAAAGTGCAAAAAATATTAGGGCTAAGTCCAGTGAGGGAGAGTGCAACTGAATGATATTCCAAAGTGCGGCAAACCTAAAGTGCATGTGCGCTTTCACCAACTAATAATGGACCAAAAGCAGCTGTCGCAGTATAGTGGGCATAGAGTTTCTAAAAATGTTCCCACTCTCCAACCGAAGGCCCAACTGCAGTTGCCAAAATACAAGTTGGTAACCCTGCCTTGAATTTGGAAATAGAGCAAGTGAAAAATACTTTCATCAAACAAATTGCCCTGCATGTGTAGCCAGTACATTTAGGAGGCCATGAAACTCATCCAAAAACAACCTGTTTGTGGGGTTTGGTCATATACAACATAGTTCTATTTTTTCTGATTCTTTAAAGGATATTAAAAAGGTTTTGCTGCCACTTGTATAATGTTGGAGTCCTGTTACTATTGTTGAGGAAATATAACAAGCTCAATGTTCAGGCCAAAAGGATGCAATTACACATAGTCCTCTGCTGGATACCAGGCCAAGATTGGGAGGGTTTGACGAGCATTGTGAGAGGAACAGTTTTTCCCAACCACGACTTTGTGAGCATTATATGTCTGCGTAGAGTGTTTTGTTTACTTCTGTTTTTTGTTTCCATGCTATGTAAGTATAGGATAAAACAACCATCACAATGTTTCTTTCGTCAGATCGCATGCACAAAGCTTCAGCTTCCTTGCACTTTCTGACCTTGTACTTTAAAAAAAGTAGACATAGTTACTGCTTACAAAGACAGAGGGTAAAACAACATACAAAGAAGTGGGTTAATGTGTCTCGACCACCCAGAGCACAAGGACAATGATCTATCCCTTCCACGGTATTTGAGGACCACCTCTTGGTTATAGAAGCCACCAGCAGCATTCCCAGATGGAATTTTAAATAGCAAGATCTATTTTCCACTGGGTAAATGTCATCAATAAAAACAACAGGATCCCGCTCTTGATTAAAAGACAGAATTTTAGCAGGGGGCCTGGTTGGTTATACTTCATCAGATTCTTTTAATCCTAGTATGCCTTCCTAGCCACAACTAGGCTGGCCTTTGTGATGTTTTCAGGATGGAGCCAGAATTCTTCTAGACCAACATTGACTAGGTCAGATGAATGAACCATGGCAACTTAAAGTGGTCTCGTGACTTCATGATATCTGTTAGTTTTGATCTATTTGGGGCATGTTCCGCCTTGAACCATATTCGAAACCAGTATTTTATTAGTGCCAGTGTGATGTACTCTTCCATTTTACCTATATTCTCGCAGCATCCATTGGCCTTCCGCAGCCCAGATGTAATAGCCATCTCATAAAGTTGTTTTTGGTGATTTGTATTACCGGAGTCTTCATTTTTCCCCCAGATCTTAGTGTCATATATACTTGCAGCCCTTGCTTTCATTTTGTGGGCCAGCATTGCCAACCTCACTGAATGATTGCCACAGGATTTTGAGAACCCTAGCACCGCTCCAGCTTGCTGGGCCAGGGAGATGTTACTTTTAGATAACTGCAGGTTCCACAAGAGTTTTCCATCCATGTGAATGCCCAGATAGTCATATGTAGATATTTGATCCAAGGATTTGTTGTAGACCTAAAAGTGGCTTGCAACTTCTGCTTTTGATTAAGGATCATATATTTTGTTTTTCCAACATTGATGGTCAGTCTTCTGGTGGAACAAAAAGACTCAAACCCTTTTAACAAACAGTGCATCTATACCTCTGTTCTGGCCAGTAGCACCACATCATCTGTAAAAAGCAATATTGGTATACTTTCATTGCTTACTTTAAAAAAGGTTGGCGCTAGGACGCGGCCTTGTTTGACACCTCACTGAATCGGGATCTTAGTTGTGTATTTGCCTCTGGTGCTCTATCCAACCCTGGTAGTATTGCCAGAGTGCAGTATGATTAGTAGCTTCAGGATCTTTTCTGGGACTCGCATCTCCTTTAAGATTTGCCACAATGTGGTGCGGTCAACGCTGTCAAAAGCGGTTTGAAGATCAACAAAACACCAGGTACAGCGGAGACTTTTTTAGGCAGGCAAATTTTGAGCAAATTAATTTCAGCCTGAAAACTTGGTCTACTGTGCTATGACCCCTCCTGCTCCTGAAGCCTGCTTGATATGATGACATTAGATCACTTTCTTCTAGCCACTGGTCCAGGCAGGATTGCAACAGTTTGCTGAATATTTTGCCCACACCATCAATCAACAAGATTGGCTGATAATTGGACACAAGTTCCCAAGGCACAATGATTGACTTTCTCCATGATGAGGAGATTTCTTCTATGGACCAGATGTCATTATTAGAACGCGTTAGGATTGGTAACCATAATGCAAGGTGATTCCAGTAGACATCTGAGGGGATTTTGTACGGACCCACTGCCTTATGAGGTTTTGGTGCCAGGATAGCATTGACAACTTCATTTTTGCTAAATTCTCACAGTTACTTCAAAACCCAGGGGTTAACATGAACAGTAGAGACTTTCATTGTCGGAACGTAGCCTGAGATATGCTGGAAGGAAACCATGCTCAATCTTTTTTAGCTTTATTTCTATATTCCTGCTATCTTCTTCTGGTTGGAATGTCTCGTTTAAGTTGGGATTGCCCCCATGCACCCTCTGTTGTTGTGCTAATTGGTAATTTGATCTTTGCAATGGAGAATCGCCGTCCCTCTGATAGAAGGTAGTAAAGTGGTCTATCCAAAGTTGTGGGCTAATATTGAGCTCCAAATATTTTGAAGGACCTTTGCAGCCCTTTCTAATGAGTTGCCCAATTTTTGTTGTTATTTCATGAGGATATTGCATCCAGGAGATCTTTCCAGAGCTTATGCGCCAGGAGCTTGTTTTTATACATTAATAGTCCTTTGTATTGCTTCCTGCTGCCAAGGAATAGTTGTTTGTTAGTTTCACTCAGATGTCGGTTCTTTAGGGCCAATGACAAAGCCTTTTTCAACTTTAGGCATTCCTCATCAAACTAGCCTCGGTCCTTGAGAGAGGAATTTACTGGGCCAGTGTTGAATCAGTTTTTTTCTTTCCACAGTTGTTTGTACTAGCAGCTTTTCAAACTTTTGCAGCTGCAGCCACTGTGTAACCTCATTTTCAGGTAATGCTAGAGTCGTGGTTTGTAATGCCATCCATTTGTGACTGGTAGTGTAGATGTTTAAATCGCACTTGTCATCAGCCATTATGATGTTTTTCCTATTTAATTTTAAAGCGATTATAGGGCTACTTGTTTTTCTGCTAGAGGTTGGTGCCAAAGAACCTGAATTTGGGTGCGCCAGAACCAGAAGGAGTGGATCATGATCACTTTCAATATTATCAGTTACTTTCATGTCAATATTAAGATGCCATGTTTCGATGTTTATCGTCATGTAGTCTATTACACTTAGCCTGCCGTCAACTCGAAAGGTGGATTTAGGGGGTATATCTAATCTGGTTCGCCTGTTCAGTGTACACATGCCACCTTCAATTAAGGCTTCGAAGATCAATTTGCCTTTCTTTGAACTACAGCAGCTCTCTATGGGAGGTAATGGTATATTCTAAGCACTGTTTTCATCAATTATCTATTTGTTTCACATTAGGGGATGCAGCTTGGTGTTAAAATCGCCACAGACCAACATACAGTTCTTTCTAGGCTTAAAGGATCCTCCAGACACGATTTCAGTTGATGAGGTTTGGCAGTTCTTCCAGTCTTTTCCTTAAGAGATGTTCTTTGATAAGCAGGAAATCTGGTTTAACTTGGGTATGCATTTATAATTTCAATTGACCATGCCTTGCTTCTTAAAGTAATGGTTTGGATGGTTTTGTTTAATATGGTGCAGTATGTTTCAGTATTTTCAAGCAGCGGTGTTCGTACCCTGGTCGGCAGACTGCTGGTCTACGTTTTTGCTGTTTAATTGCGGGTGTATGGTATGTGTAGTATCCGTCTAGGTCAATTGTATCAACAATCCATGTCTCTTGAAAACAGCAGATGTCTTGTCACTTTAGAAATGTCAACCAGTCCTTTTCCTCCATCTTAGACTTTGGATCTGCTAAATTCCAGCTTTGAATATTTAGGTACGTTTTTGGTCTAGTTCCCAATTCAATACATTTTGGTTTTTCCTACAGACTTCCTTCTTGATTAGCCAATAACATCTTAGCAGTGGCTGGGGAACTAAGCGTAGTTTATTCTGTAACATATTCTTTGCTATGCAAACCATCAGATGTGCCAGGTTGGACCGTTTATAGAGCTGCTGGCAGGAGCTTGCTGCATCTTGTAGTAGTGAGCCTGAATTGTAATTGCGCTCATGCTTATTTTCCGAGCTATTGGTGCTCGCTTGTTCTAAAAATATGAGAGGAAATAATTCCTTTTCTGGAGGGACTATGTTAATACCCAGGCCTTCATAAGGTTTGCATCTTTTAAGATTTTGTTTGTTATCCTTGTAGTGGACTAAACTGTTTCTGTGGACTCTTTGCCACTTGGCTTGTTTAATTGGATGGATCTGACGGACAGTAGATTGTTTGATTTAACATACTGCATAACAGGAAATACATTTATGAGGTACAGGATGTTACTCTACTGAGAATGTCTTGGCTCACTCTCGAGATGTCCTCTGGAGTAAATATAATTATCTTGCCTGCTCCTTAGTTTCATTTTGGAGATCCTTGGTTCCCTCATGTTGGATATCTACCTGCCTATGGAATTGTCCCAGTTCCCTTGACAGCACTCCCCTTACATCTAATATGGATGGCAGCATTGGTATGTGGTCGCTATCGTAGAACCAGTAGGTTGAGTCTTCCCGGGACCATGGAGCATCAGACCGTACTTGTTCAGATGGCAATGTTAAAAAAAAGTAGGGGCCCTTCATCACAGCTTCCATTGATGGCCTTTCTTATGCTCAGTTCTATGTGTTCCAATGTTTGATTGTTTGGAAACCTTGGTCCTGCTGTGGTAATACCTGAAGCTAGGCGATCAATGCAAGCCTGAGGCTCTAAATGCCTAACGGTTTCACTGTCTATGAGAACGCGTGGGAAATGTACTGTGGCAGAATGTTCTGCAATATTGGTATTTTCACCTTGATTGTACGTATTTCTGCTTGACCATTGCGTTAAGTTGCATGTCTGTAGTTGTGTTTCACCCTCGGTATGAGGCGGCTCTTTTCTTGCCTCCATTGTTAAAACTTTCCCCCATTTACTGTGTCCGGTTTTAATGTGGAGATTGACCTGTACCCTATTGGTACTCGTTTTATGTGAGAGAGAAGGGTGCAGATTTGACCACACAGTAGGCCTGGATTTTGATTTAGAAAATCACCATCTGTCTGGTAATTTTTTGCTGTACTACTAACCCGAATGCTCTCTGGTCTCTGGGTCTGCAACAGTTTGCGGCTTGATCTGAAGTTGCTCTGCTATCTTTGACTGCAGTAATAGAAGTTTTGATTTTTTAGCAGCACTCCTTTCACTTTTAGCTTTTTTACCAATGACTTTAGTATTTCTTTCCAAACGTTTCTTCTTCTTTTGTGCCCTTCTTTTAGGAGGAGAGGGTGCATCTACAATGGACACATAAGACATACTAAACTCCTCTACTGTATCTCCAGTGCAAGCCTTAAGTTTTGTATGTGCCTCAGGTTTTTGCCCAACAAGTGATGACTCTGGGCTAATCGTTGGGTTTCTAGTGGCAGATTCTCTAGCTGCAGGTTCAGCTCTAGTTGGATTTTTAAGATTAGACCTGAAGTCCTCGATGTTGTTATTTATGATCTTTAGGAATTCCAACAGTTTCTCCAACAAGAGAACACAATTTTGGCTTTCTTTTAGCCATTGAGTGGACTGCAGCCTCATATTTTCCTTTACGGCGCCCTCTACTAGGGCCATCCTGCGGTCTATTGTCACTATCGAGGCTGTGAATTGCAGCAAAAAACTCAGCATCAGGCAACAGACCACTCAAAACTCAATAGCCAGAATCACTCTTAACCTCCCATGCCGCACTCACATGCCGCACTCACACAAAGCCACATACTGGCTCCCCATGCACAAACGAGCACAATTCAAACTCCTCCCCCACACTTTCAAGGCTCTACATAACACTGCACAGCATACCTCAGCAATTGCATCTGCTTTCACAAACCTTCTATACACCTCTGCTCATCCAGACTCCTACTTGTACACATCTCACACATAGGAAAATGAAAAATTAGATATGTGGCCAATTCTTTTCCTACATCGCTCCTAAAGCATGGAAAAACCTGCCACTACACATAAGATCCTCCTCACTTCTTGAGTTCTGCAAGAAGCCCAAGACCTGGCACTTCAAGTGCCCCACCAGGCCCTTGGCTTGGCTCATACCTGGTCAGCACCGAGATACCCTCCTGGGTGATATTCCACTCTACAAATCTGCATAACATAACATAACATACAATGTAAGATAGATGACAGCCATGGCTGACAAATCGCATTTATATTACACTACAGAGAAACAGTTTACTCCGACAGAGAAAATTCTCACTGCAGCACAGATGGCCATTTTGAAGGGTCATCGTCTGTCATAGGGGAAATAGATTATTAAAGTTTCTCCTAAACCTACTCTTGAGGCAGCAACTAAAGCAAGCATTTCTAATGTGCCTGCACTCTACCTGCGCTGGGTGTAATGGTCCTTCATGCAAAATTCTAATGATATGAAAGTTGAGTGTGATCCTACACTGAAAATGCAGGAATTTTTACAGCATCTACAAATGATTCTGCTAACTCCACGTATACTATGCATATATTAGTATAAGACCATGTTCTATAGAGATTCTGAACAGATGACTTCACAAAGCTTTAGGTTAGTTCTAAATAGAAATAATCTGCGGCTTGTGCTGCAGGGAGTCTTTAAAGATGGTGAATTTAAGGCACTGTGTACTCACACTAAAACTTTAGATTATTCTATTGCACAGATATTCACAGGAGCATCCAAAATGTCCTCAGGGGTCTTAATTAATGAGGCTCACTCACAGATACAATTCATGACCTCACATGTGTTACACGCATTACACATGTACAAAGGATGCCAACTCTAGGGTCAGGGACAGTGGAAATGTACTACCTGCATTCCTGTAGTTGGAGAGGGAGGATCCAGACACTGACGTGGGGAGGATGGAGACAGGACTACCTTTAGAAATTCCATGATACCTTTTTTGTTAGCAAGAAGCTGATGATTAGCCTTCAAGAGGACTGCTGTTTAGTGGATGGGACTGAAATCTATTTATTTACCAGAATAAAAATTAGAATTGAGTAACAAACTATAAAAAGTGTAGTTGATATTCCACCAAACAGATCTGAAAACAATGAACTGAAGTAGGAAGGCATTAATCCAAAAATAGTTTTAGAGGTAATCAATAGGCAAGAAACAATGTTCTTAAAAACATGCATGGTAAATGTCTCTGCGGCAGAGGTAAAGATATCTCTTTCTGTGTCAGAATTCTAACAGGATTACGTATTTTATCAAAGCTCATATTTATCATGTCTACTTTTGACCAAGTAATACTTTCAAGCAGGTTCTTTGTAGGAGGATAATATGTTATATAACAGCATTTCACTATTTTTTGTTTGGAGAGTTACTACATATGTGAAACCAAGGGTCAGCCCATAACAAGATTAATTTTTTCTAATATTTGATGTAAGTACTTGACAACCACTGAATGCGCTGGTCAAGTGTTAGGCATGCCGGCCATTTTAACACGTTCTGGGAAAAGTATGCATTATTCACTATGGTCGGCCATGTTCATTTGTTGGCAAATAATGATCAAAATAGGCTTGCAGTACCTGAAGTGAATGTTGGCACTTGTAGTCCGGTAGTGAGGCGGTTGATTAGGATATACTGACGAGAGACAGAATATTTTAATGTTTTGGAATATCTTATGTTGAGTGGCAAGAATGTCAGAAGAGCAGTTAGAGGGAAGAATAGAGAATAAATTGGAAGGTATGATGAATAAAGCATTGTGAAAGTTGATGGGGTCGCTAACTGACACCATCAACAGGATGTTTGAGGCACTGTCTAAGAAACAAAGAGTTTCAAAGATATCAAGCACTCAAGAAAGGAAGAGTGCAGAGCTAGCAAAATGCTTAGGTTGGGTAGGTAAGGCTTAAAGAAAAAGAACCTCAGGAGACGACCGTCATGGTAAAAGTAAGAAAGCAAATGTAGGAGGGGAAAGATTTACAAATGATGGCGTTGATGACATGGTTAGTGTGGCAGGCACTACAGATGGGCAAGATAAAGGCCGGATGTTCCAGAAACAGTTGACACTGAGGAGCCTTCGGAGACGGAAATAGATCTGTCATATTCTTCAGTTTGACTCTAACCACAAGGTAATTGAGGTCAGAAAAAAGGAACACCAGAGGAGGCAGGTAAGGACTCAGGGCCAAAAACAGCCATACTTGACTTTTATGGGATGAAATGTTTGTTCCTCTGTTAATGAAACATCAAGGTACCAAGATATCCAAACTCTCAAACATTGAACCACCACTCATAATGCAAAACCCTTCCATCCTATATGACAACCTTAATAATGAGAAACTAATGCAATGTCAAACAGAGATGATGGATGGGAATATATAAACACTAATATACCATTCATATATGCCTTTCTCCCTAATAAACAAAGTAGCACTTACAACGCACTATTAAACCATATTACTATTAAAACAAACAACTACTCCGCCCATAAAATAATAATCAAATTTGAACAAGGCATGATACAAACAATACTTAAACTATACTCCACAAAGCCACACAAGGCTGTTACTACCATTTTAACCAACGCATTTTGGAGATACCTCCAACAATCTGCACTATATGCAGAATATGCAACACACAGCCAATTTGTCTTTAACATAAAAAAACATGATTGCACTAGCCTATGTCTTTGTAACAGAGGTAGTTAACCACTACAACCTACGTATAGAAAGTCTATTTTACCAACAAAATGAACACAAACTAAGACCCTCATTACAACCCTAGCGGTCAGTGATAAAGTGACGTTAATACCACCAACAGGCCGGCGGTAAAAAAAATGAAATTATGACCACAGTAGCAACATGCACCACGGAGGTAACCACCAACAACTAGGCAGAAGACAATGTACCACCCACAGTATTACAACAGGCCTATCCGGGGTGGTACCAACGACATCAAAAGCACGGTGGAAACAGAACACAGAAGTCAAAGAACTCAACTCTGGAGACTCAGGGAACAACCACAACACCATGGAGCCCGAGTTGCACATTTTCCCCTATGCTCGTCTACCTCTTCCTGCATTACGAGCAGCAACGCCGGTGAAGATGACCACAGTGAGTACTGCCGCTTAGCACACAAGGGAGGGGGGGAGGAAAAAGAGAGTGACACACACACACAACATATGGCAAGGCCACAGTCTCTCAAGTGGGTGGTTTGCCCACTGCTTGCTCCTGGGGAGTGCAAAGCCACAGTCTCTCAAGTGGGTGGGTTGCCCACTGTTTGGTCCTGGGGAGTGCAATACCACAGCCTCTCAAGTGGGTGGTTTGCCCACTGATTGGTCCTGGGGAGTGCAAAGCCACAGTCTCTCAAGTGGGTGGTTTGCCGACTGCTTGGTCCTGGAGAGTGCAAAGCCACAGTCTCTCAAGTGGGTGGTTTGTCCACTGCTTGGTCCTGGGGAGTGCAAGACCACAGTCTCTCAAGTGGGTGGTTTGCCCACTGCTGGTCCTGGGGAGTGCAAGGCCACAGTCTCTCTAGTGGATGGCTTCTCCACTGGTGCTGGAGGGGGCCTTGTGCCCAGTGTGCTTCATCCTGGGAAGGATGGGGTGAGTGGATGGCTTCTCCCACTGGTTCCGGAGGGGGCCTTGTGCCCAGTGTGCTTCATCCTGGGAAGGATGGGGTGAGTGGATGGCTTCTTCCACTGGTTCTGGAAGGGGCCTTGTGCCCAGTGTGCATCATCCTGGGAAGGATGGGGTGAGTGGATGGTTTCTTCCACTGGTTCTGGAGGGGGCCTTGTGCCCAGTGTGCTTCATCCTGGGAAGGATGGGGTGAGTGGATGGCTTCCTCCACAGGATCTGGAGGGAGCATTGTGCCCTGTGATGCAGATCTTGGGGAGTGCAAGGTCACAGTCTCTCACCTGGGTGTCACACCTACAAGATTTGCAGGGTCCAGGATGCTCTACAGCCCATGGATGCAGGACTACACACTGCCCGCCGGCGGCGGCGGCAGCTCAGTGGTGGCAGTGGCGGGTCTCTTGTCGGGGCTGGCAGTGGTGGGGGGAGGCTCCAGCCCATCCCCTGCAGCCTCGGACGGCTGTCCACTGAGGCTGCTGCTGCTGGCAGTGGCGGGTCTGGTGTTGGTGCTGGCAGTGGCGGGTCTGGTGGCGGTGCTGGCAGTGGTGCTGGTGGCGGTGCTGGCAGTGGGGGAGGACGCTGCAGCCCTTCCCCTGCAGCCTCAGAATGCTGAACCGCCATAGTTGGTGGTTGGGGCTCCAAATGAGTCCCAGCACCAGGCCTCCTGTCCTTCCTGCCTGCTGGTGCTGGCCCCTTGCCCTTCTCTTTTGCAGCTGGTGGTGCCTCCTTGCCCTTCCGTTTGGCAGCTGGTGGTGCCTCCCTGCCCTTCACATTTGCAGCGGGTGGTGCCTCCTTGCCCTTCCCTTTGGCAGCTGGTGGTGCCTCCTTGCCCTTCACTTTGGCAGCTGGTGGTGCCTCCTTGCCCTTCACTTTCGCAGCTGGTGGTGCCTCCTTGCTCTTCCTTGATGCACCTGGTGCATGCACACTTCCAGTACTGCTGACTGGTTCCCGGGAGCAGTAGCTGCAGACATTACTGTGTCTGTGGACTGGGTGGCTGAAGTGCTCGCCTGGGTTCTAACCACCCTGGCCCGACGTGAAGGACGGGGCGGAGGGGTAGGGAAGAGGTCAATGGTGGAGAAGAAAAGCTTCTTATTGACATTCTGGTGGGAAGAGGGTGAAAGTTTGGGAGTGGAGGAAGAGGAAGTGGTTGGAGGTGTCTGCTGTGTTTGGGTGCAGGTGCATGGGCTGGATGCTGTTGTGAGGTAGATGGCTTTTGGTGTCTGAGTGCTTGCGTTTGTGTACTTTGGGAGGAGGGGGCACAGACACAGTGGGAGAGGACACAGGGGATGTGTGCATGGATGTTGGGGTGGTGACTGCCAATGAGGGGTGTGTAGTGATAGGCGTAATGGTGATGGAGGTAGTGGATGAGGATGTAGTGCATGCAGGTGTGAGTGTAGACTCTACTGGGAGGGAGGTGGACGAGGAGGAGGAGGGGGACACAGTGGAGGCAGTGGCTGTTGGTATGTCTGCATCTGGATGGTATTTGTGTGAGTGCCTGTGGGATGATGTGTGGTCCTTGTGTTTGCCTGAACCACTCCTGTGTGTTGTCCTGCGTGCATGCTGGTCTGCCTGTGCGCTTGGGGTAGGTTGGGGTTGAGGGGAATGGGACTGGGTAGAGGAAGTTGGAGGGGGGAGGCTAGAAACAGGGACAATGGCTGCCATCAGAGAGGAGGCCAGAGCCTGGATTGATCTCTGTTGGGCCGCCATGCCAGAGTGAATGCCCTCCAGGAATGCATTTGTTTGTTGCAAATGGCCTGCCAGCCCCTGGATGGCATTCACAATGGTTGACTGCTCAACAGAGATAGATCGCAGGAGGTCAATATCCTCCTCACTCAGGGCAGCAGGTCTAACTGGGGAAGGGCCTGAGGTGCCTGGGGCAAAGGAGATGCCCACCCCCCTGGGTGAGCGGGCACGGGAAACTCGCTGAGGGGCTGCTGGGAGGGTGGTGCTGTTACGGAGGTGGCGGTTGTACCTGTAGTTGGGGTGGCCACAGAGGTATCCGCCACCACCAGGGAGCTTCCATCGGAGGAGGTATCACTGTCCGAACTGTCCCCTCCTGTCTCCACAGTGGTGCTCCCCTCGCCCTCCGTCCCACTGGTGCCCTCACCTTTGGTGGATTCAGCCTTCTGGGCCCTGTGGGATGCAGCTCCCTCCGTCGCCGGGGCCTCTGCTTCTCCGCCAGATGATGCTAATGCACAGTAGGACAGGGTGACAAAACAAAAAGGGTGGGAGAGACAAAGGATACACTGGGTCAACGGCTGCACCAACACCACCGTTGGCGTACACAACACACACACACAGGAAACAGCCCTACGCATTAGGCAATGCACTACCAGTCACAATGCTAGTCACCAGCCCATGGACAGTAATGCCTAACACCACTAACAGCATACCAGAGACCCACAGACCCCGGCCTAGTAGTGGATGCCTACCTTGTGGCTGTTGTGATGCCCTCAAGCGCCCATCCAGCTCTGGATAGGCCACTGCCAGTATGCGGGCCATCAGGGGGGTCAGGGTTCGACGGGCTCTCCTTCCTCGTTGGAAGGCCATCCCCAGCTGGGCCTCTGTCGTCTTCTTTGCCCAGCAACTCAGGTCCTCCCACCGTTTCCGACAGTGGGTGCTCTGCCTGCCATAGACCCCCAGAATCCGCATGTCCTTGGCGATGGCACGCCATATTCCCTTTTTCTGATGGGCGCTGACCTGCAAAAAAATACACACAAAAAAAAGGTATCAGTCAGACTGTCTGGCCTGTTACACTCATGTCCCACCATAGCGCTCCCATCCCCTTACACATAGACATTGCCCACCATACATGCAGCATGGTGGCGAGGACCCTTCCAGCAACCCACCCCCTTACACAAGGCCCTCATACACAGCACTCCATGCATTCATGCCCCATGTATCGTGCTCACAGCGTACTCACCTGTTGGTCTGGAGATCCATACAGCATTCGGTACTGGGGTAGGACCCCATCCAGCAGTCTTTCCAACTCCACAGCGGTGAAGGCAGGGGCCCTTTCCCCAGTCACACGAGCCATGGTCGGTTCCAGACACAGGTCACAGCAGCGCTTGCAGTGTAGGTCCTCTCCAGTTGAAGGTCAGATGGCAAGTGGGTGAACAGATAGAAAATGGCGGTCACTATTGCGGCGGTGCGTACCGTCACCGCCAGCGTACATCACTATTGGCCACTGTAACCCGTAGGGCCTGTTAGACTTTTCATCCTTGGCGTGGTCTCCCTTAACTTTTTGCCTCTGTTCCCAGGTTGTTGATGTGTGCTGGACTCTGATTTTGATGTTTTTGTTACTCTGGGCACTTTACCACTGCTAACCAGTGTTAAAGTGCAAGTGCTCCTTTACAAAATGTGTTTGTAATTGGCTTATCCATTATTGGCATATTTGATTTATTAGTAAGTCCCTAGTACAGTGCACTAGAGGTGCCCAGGGCCTATAAATCAAATGCTACTAGTGGGCCTGCAGCACTGGTTGTGCCACCCACATAAGTAGCTCTGTAATCATGTCTCAGACCTGCCACGGCAGTGTCTGTGTGTGCAGTTTTAACTGTAAATTCGACTTGGCAAGTGTACCCACTTGCCAGGCCTAAACCTTCCCTTTTCTTACATGTAAGGTAGGCCCTAGATAGCCCCAAGGGCAGGGTGCAGTGTATGGTGCAGTGTATGGTTAAGGTGGGACATATAGTAATGTGTTTTATATGTCCTGACAGTGAAATATTGCTAAATTTGTTTTTCACTGTTGCAAGGCCTGTCCCTCTCATAGGTTAACATGGGGGCTACCTTTAAATCTGATTAAAGTGTAGATTCCCTTTGGAAGCGGATGGACATGTGGAGTTTGGGGTCTCTTAGCTCACAATTTAAAAATACATCTTTTAGTAAAGTTGATTTTAAGATTGTGTGTTTGAAAATGCCACTTTTAGAAAGTGAGCATTTTCTTGCTTATACAATTTCTGTGACTCTGCCTGTATGTGGATTCCCTGTCTGGGTCAGTTTGACGGTTGGGCTGGTTGCACCTCACACTAGACCGTGACACAAAAGGAGCTGGGGTGTAGTCTGCATTTCCCGATGAGCCATCTGTGCTAGGAGGGAGGGGAGGAGTGGTCACTTTCACCTGAAAGGGCTGTGCGTGCCTTCACACAATGCAGTCTCCAACCCCCTGGTGAGTGTCTGGGGCCTGGCCTGGGCAAGGCAGGATTTCACATTCAAAAGAGACTTTACTTTGAAGTAGGTCTACTTCAAAGGAGAAATTGGGTATAAGAAGGGCACCCAAAACCACAGACTTTAGAAACACTTCTGGAACCAAGAAAAACCTCTGCCTGAGGAATAGCTGAATAGCTGAGGAAGAAGAGCTGCCCTGCCTATGACTGTGCTTTGTGGAGCTATCCTGCAGTTGCTGCTTCTGCCAGAGTAAGAGGGCAAAGACTGGACTTTGTGTGCCTTCCATCATGAGAAGAAATCTCCAAGGGCTTGATCTAGAGCTTGCCTCCTGTTGTTTGAAGTCTCTGGGACAGCAAAGAGTTCTCTCTGCCAGCACCTGGAGACTCTGGAGAGACTCCTACTCTGCCCAGTGGTGCCCAACCAGTTCCTGGGACCCTGAAAGGAGAAGCTGGCAGCCTAAAGACAAGGCAATCCTCGCACAGAGAGCTGTGCGGGGAAAAGATTGACGAGACTCCGATCTGCGGCTGAATAAACGACACGCCGCAAGCTCCGCAGCTGAGAAAATGATGCTCGCAGGAAACGCGAACGAAGAATCGATGCACGGAGCAGGAGAAACGACGCGCAGCTTCGCTGATGGAGGCTGGGAGATAACAACCTGTGCTGCGGGGACTTCAGATCATCGTGCGGCTGGATTTCTGACTTACGTACCGCCGTGCAGAGTTATTTTTCATGAACACCCGCCCGTGCGGGTTTATTTTTGACGCGCACTAGGTACATTTTCACGCTAGCAGCTTAAGTTTTACTTAAAGGCTCTTTTTGCATTTTTATTTATAACTTGACTTGTGTATTGTAGATTTTTGTCGTTTTGGTCTTGTTTTGTTTAGATAAATATTTCCTTTTTTTCTAAACTGGTGTTGTGTCATTTTGTAGTGTTTTCATTAAGTTACTGTGTGTGTTGGTACAAATACTTTACACCTAGCACTCTGAAGTTAAGCCTACTGCTCTGCCAAGCTACCAAGGGGGTAAGCAGGGGTTAGCTGAGGGTGATTCTCTTTTACCCTCACTAGATTGAGGGTCCTTGCTTGAACAGGGGCAACCTGACTGTCAACCAAAGACCCCATTTCTAACAGGGCCCAATGGGATCCAATGAGGATTTGCACGTCGGTTTTCAACCGCCTCCCGCAACGGCGCACAACATCAGCGGAATACCTCATTTCCACATGTCACTCCATACAGGACAGGCGGACGCCATTTCAGGACGGAGGGCATGCCATGGCACCTAACTGCGTCACAGTACACATATGCACCATTTTGGCCTATACAACAATCTTGTGATACAGTCACAACATGCAATAAAGTGTAGTGTTTTGAAATATGGGATACTGACCAGCTACTCACCGTTTGTCCCCTAGATTGCAACCTCTGCGGATGAATCGGAGATGGAGACATCCCCCGTGTACAGGCCCCTGGTGGACTTGGCAACAATGGAGGACAGGCACATTATCCTCACCTATAAACTGGGCAGGGCCACAATCACAGAGCTGTGTGCCCAAAAGGAACCTGACCTGATATCTGCTATCCGTCAGCCCACCGGGATCCCCCCTCTTGTGCAAGTCCTATCTGTGCTCCATTTCCTGGCAAGTGGCTCCTTCCAAGTGACAGTGGGCATGGCAGCTTGAATGTCTCAGCCAATGTTCTCAATAGTGCTGACCAGAGTGTTGTCTGCCCTGATTAAACACATGCGCAGCTACATCGTTTTCCCCCAGGTGGTGGATTTGGCCACAGTGAAAGCTTTCTATGCAATGGGACATATTCCCAACATTATTGGGGCTATTGATGGTACACATAGTGCATTTGCCCCTCCCCCCACCCCTCTGGAGAAACGAACAGGTGTTCAGTAATCGAAAGAGCTTTCACTCCATGAATGTGCAGATAGTGTGCCTGGCGGACCAGTACATCTCCCATGTCAATGCAAAGTATGCTGGGGCTGTATATGATGCCTTTGTCCTAAAGAATAACAGCATCCCATATGTGATGGCTCAACTCCAGAGGCACAGGGTGTGGCAAATAGGTGAGCCCTGGTTCCCACCCAGTGGATGTTGGTGTATGGGTATGGTGTGGGCCCTAAGGGTTAGTGTGTGTCTAACAGTTGTCCCTTGATATATTTTTAGGTGACTTTGGTTACCCCAACCTCTCATGGCACTGACGCCTGTGAGGAATCCCAGGACAAGGGCAGAGGAACGTTACAATGAGGCACATGGGCGCACAAAAAGAATATTAGAAAGGACATTCGGCCTCCTGAAGGCCAGGTTTCATTGCCTCCATCTAACAGGTGGTACTACTCACCCAAGAAGGTATGCCAGATCATTGTGGCATGCTGTATGTGGCACAACCTTGCCTTATGTCGCCAGGTGCCTTTTCTGCAGGAGGATGAGCCTGGAGATGGGTGTGTGGCAGCAGCGGACCCTGTGGACAGTGAAGATGAGGAGGCAGTGGATGAGGACAACATAAGTGCTATTATAAGACAGTACTTCCAATGAAACACAAGTAAGACACTTTAATTACACCTTACATTGACAGTTTTGTATTTGACATTGTCACTGGCAGGCTAATTTTCAAAATTCTATTCCCATTTACTGTACCCTTTAGCATCTCTATTTTCAGATATTTGTGTCCCACTATCGCTCCTGACGTGTTGACTGCAGCCAACTACAGTTCATTCCTATGTATACAATACTGTACAGTTATATTGCAGTGTTTAAAGCTTGTTAAACAAATACATGGTTAAATGATTTGACAGACTCCATACATGTATTTTTTCAAATGGTCAAATTTAAGTGTTAATGATTAGAGGGGGATGTGCAATGGACTGGGTTGATGATGAAGGAAAGTCCAGGATGGAGTCCAGTCTATTTGTATCACAGGTGCATTGTCCAGAGGGCATGGGAAGGGGAGCAATGGCAGTTCAAGGTGGACAGGGTGGGACACAAGGGTGACATTCAGGAGAGTCCTATTTCCTGGCGGCGGTCTTGGCAATGTTCTCTGGCTTCTGCCTGGATCGCACGGACTGTTTGCGGGGTGGTTCTCCTTCTGCAGGGGGTGGGGTGCTGGTGTCCACTAGCGGCAGGGGAGATGGAAGCCTGTTCATCGGTTTGGCTAGTGTCAGGGGCCCAGTGGTGTGCCACTGCCTCCCTCATGGTGTTGGCCATGTCAGCCAGCACCCCTGCAATGGTGACCAGGGTGGTGTTGATGTCCTTCAAGTCCTCCCTGATCCCCAGGTACTGTCCCTCCTGCAGCCGCTGCATCTCCTGCAACTTGTCCAGTATCTGGCCCATCGTCTCCTGGGAATGGTGGTATGCTCCCAGGATGTTGGTAAGTACCCCCTGGAGGGTCGGTTCCCTGGGCCTGTCCTCCCCCTGTCGCACAGCGGACCTCCCAATTTCCCTGTTGTCCTGTGCCTCTGTCCCCTGAACCGTGTGCCCGCCGCCACTGACCCAGGTCCCTGCTTGTCCTGTCTTTGTGGGATGGCCTGGGGTCCCTGCAGTGGTGGACACACTGCTGATTGACATGTCCTGGGGACAGAGGTATGGGCCCGCTGGGTGGGTACTGTTATGATGTTTCCTGAGGGGGGAGGCTCTGTGGTTGTATGGGACTGTGCCTGGGTAACCGACTGTCTGGAGATCCATGATGGGCCAGGTTGGTCATCCAGATCCAGGTGTCCAGAGCTGCTGTCATCACTGTGGGCCTCTTCTGGAGGTGGACTGGAAGTTGCTGGCACCTCCTCTCCGGTGACGTAGGGTGGGAGACCTGTGGGGTTGTAAATGCAGTGTTATTGTTTCTGTGTGTGTCATCTTGTGCATGGGGGTGTTGCCCTGTATGGTTGTTATTGCCCTGGCAGCTTTGCCTTGTGTGCGTAGTGATTTTGTGGGCTAGGTGATTCTCTCTAATGTGCATGCTTTACTGATGGGAGTCCATGCAGGTCTGTGAATGGTGTCCATGCATTGGTGTTACATGCAGGGCTTGGTATTGGGATGAGTGGGTTGTGATGGTGGGGTATGTGGGGGGTGGTGAAGTGATAGGAGTGAGGGTAGGGGTTTGTGATGGCATGCAGGCGGGGGGTGATAGTAATAGAAATATGACTTACCAGAGTCCAGTCCTCCTCCTACTCTTGCCAGGCCCTCAGAATGCATTATCACCAAGATTTGCTCCTCCCATGTTGTTAGTTGTGGGGGAGGAGGTGAGGGTCCACCGCTAGTCCTCTGTACAGCTATGTGGTGTCTTGCCGCTGTGGAACGTACCTTCCCCCGTAGGTCATTTCACCTCTTCCTGATGTCATCCCTTGTTCTGGGGTGCTGTCCCACGCCGTTGACCCACGGCGTTGACCCTGTCCACGATTCTCCGCCATAGCTCCATCTTCCTTGCAGTGAACATCTGCTGCACCTGTGATCGGAATAGCTGTTACTCTACATGGATGATTTCCTCCACCATGACCCTTAGCTCCTCCTCAGAGAACCTGGGGTGTTGTTGCGATGCCATGGGTGTAGTGTGAGTGGTGTGGGTGAGGGTGTGTGGGGTGCTGTATTCGGGTGTGTGGATGGTGTATAGGTGATGATGATGTGTGTCTGTGGTCTTGTCTGTGGTCTTGCTATCTCTCTTGTGGCACTTGTTTGTAATGGTAAAGGGTTGTGAGTAATGTGTGTGTGTGTTTTATAGTGGTGTGTGGGTGTGGTGTGTGTATGTGTGTCAGGTGTGTGTAGTTTGAATTGTCCAATGTGGAGTTATTTTGTATGTGTGTGTGTACTTTGAGCGCAGCAGTATGTACTGCCAATGGTTTAGCGCCATTGAATGTCTGCCATAGTGATTCGTGGGTCATAATGCTGTGGGCGTAGTTCTGTTGGCGTAACGCTGTGGGTTTTGGTACCGCCAGTGTATCACTGACCTTTGGTCTGGCGGACTTGTGTGTGTGCCTGTACAGTGACGGATTGCTATGTGTGGTCATAATATGGGTGGCGGTAATCCGCTGCGGCGGCGGTATGTTGGCGGCAGTCAGCATGACGGTAAGTGGGATTTACTGTCAAGCTCATAATGAGGGCCTAAGTTCCTTAAGTGACTACTTTGAAGATGCTTAGGTTGGCAATCTCCTTTGCTCTGGGTACCAGACACCGACCCAAAGACCAAATACCATAGTGTGATGTCTATGACAGAACTTTAGATCAAGAACTAAAAAGCACAAAAAACACAGTAGAAGGATGGTACAATGCCTTCCAGTCTACAATGGGGAGAACCCAACCTACACCCTATAAACTCATAGAAGCTTTACAAAAAGAATAAAGTTATCAACAACTATGAATGGAGAATCAGTAACATATATTAAACTTAAAATGAGTACACTACTAGGAAGCAGTAGAAAACCTCTTTTATAAAAAACTATCTGCACATTAACCAAAAATCACTAACAAATGTGTACACCAGCAACATGTTTAACTAAATATTAAATACATTATTTTTATACATAAGTTGTAACAACATACAAATAAAAATTGTAAAAAAAAGACTGATACATAAAAATGATAGCTTTATTAATTGGTTAAAAAGTACGAAATTACCAATGACAGCACAAATTACAAATAAAATCAAATTTATCAAGTAAATATAACACATAAAATATAAAATAATACTTAACAATTAAATACACATAAATTATTGAATGCAACATTTGCCACTAACTAATAATTAATTAAATAAAAACTATTTTGTAGCTGAAGATCTTTGTCCTTATCCATGTTGACAAAATATAATCCTCCAAAAAACAGGAAAAGAAATCCATAAAACCCCCAAAAATTCAAAAATAAAACTGGTCGAATTTAAATCCAACAAAGCAACCTAAAGTCATAAGGAACCATACATATTGGCAGTCCTGTGTCTTCCAGAACGCCCTATTATGAGTCCTACAGGATGGACTGCCGACTGCCAAGCAAAAAAGGCAGACCGCTAGCAGCACAGCGACCTGGATATAGGCCATCTGACCTCCAGCGCCTCTGCCAACCCCCAAGCATATTACAGTCACACAGGTGCCATGATAGTCCCTTTGTGGCGGTCAGCCAATGACGGTCAGGACCACAGCGTTCCGTGGTCAGCAAAGTAATACACAACTGCACATTGGATGAATTAAAAAACAACACAGCTGACACACACTGGCCAAGTGGACACACCTGCAAAGCACACTATAAAACACACCCCTTCACGGACCACAATCCTTTGCACTTACACAGCAAGACAAATAAGCAGAGATACTAAAATCCATTGAGTATATAGATTAGGCCCCCCTTTTTTTAGCATCCCACTGAACACTCTGCACACACTTTTGTCCATTCACACCTTATTGTACTTCCCCTGTTAAGTAAGTCCCTGTCACCCTCATTAGTGTTTTTTTCCACCATGTCATGTTCCAAAAAGCCCTGTTTTTCTGAAGATGAATTAAGAGTCATGGTGGATAAAATTATAAGAACAGAGCCACAATTGTTTGGAGCACAAGTCCAGCACCCTCCTCTCAGTAGGAAAATTGAAATGTGGGACAGGATCATCGACAAAGTGAATTCTGTAGGCACCACTCTGCGCACAAAGGAGGACATTCAGAAGAGGTGGAATGACCTCAGGGTCAAGGTCTGTTCCCTATTCTCCCAGTACAAGCTGCAGGCCAAGAAGATTGGCAGTGGCCCTCTCAGTGCTCCATTAATACTCTTTCCCTGAGAGGAGAAGGTCCTGGCCATCCTACACCCTGAGGACTTGACAGGAGTACCTGGAGAGTGCAGTCTGGTAAGTCACAACACAAAAAATGTCACAGAAATGCAATGTCCTGCATACTAACAGCTCAGCTTTGCCCACTGTCTTATTCATGTATCTCACCAACATGCAATACCCAGAGTATCTGGATTCAAACACTTTTGATGGGTATCATTAGACCCAACTTCACGTTACAAAGGCCCATCACATGCCATATGTCAAAATGGGGCCTGGAAATGTCACAATATCAGAAACACATTCCAAGATCCATGGCATGTTCCAAAATGACAATGTATGCATAAACATAAATGCAGCCTTCATATAGATATGTAAAACAAAACAGTTGTCTAGTTTTGGCGAGTAGTGAGAGTAATGAAACTCCCAGCAGGCCCTGTTTCTGTCACTCCAACAACCAGAACAGCGGTCACATGCCCCAATACACCTGTTGGTCAACTCTCAAATGAAGTGTACTCACCTGTGGGTATAACATTGGTCTGGTGTGTAGTACAGGGAGTGACCTGACTGCAACTCCCAGCAGGCACTGTTTCAGCAACTCAAAACACAAGCCCAGCGTTCTCTTGTATGATGACCCCTGTTTGTCAACTCATAAATGAACCTCACTCACCTGGAGGGATAACATTGGTCTAGTATTTGTGGTAGAGAGAGTGACCTGACTGCACTGTTTTATCAACACCAGCCCAGTGTCCTCTGGTCCAAAGACCCCTGTTTGACAACTCACAAATGAAGTATACTCACCTGGGAATGAGCAAGCACAGATCATGCTCAACTCAGAGACATGTCTGTCTACCTAGCTCTATCTTGACCTGCTAACCCAAGATGAAACTATTGAGGTCAAGAAGGGCAGCTTACATGCAACAAGTATTCCTTAAGTATCAAGATGCATCACCAGATTGGTAACAGACACATCGACCCAGCAATGTGCACATGATGACTCCAGTGACATATGCAACCAAGTTCTGGGTCTGCCTGCATCCCACTCAACTAGGCCTCCATATGGTCAAAGCCATATCTTGCCCATCCACTGTGTTGGCTGCACTGGTGGCAAGATGTCATTTTTAGGTCATCCTCCCAAGTGCAACTTATCTGCACATCTGAGCAGCTGCTTGAGTGTAAATGAGTTGGCATGCTTCACACATGTCATGTCAAATCACCCACTACCATGGTTACTTTCCAGAATTGGATTCACTACAACCTAACTTTGTACAAGCTTTCTGCTTACTGTAACTCTAAACCGTTAATGGTAGATGTCACACAACAATCAGTAACAATGTGCGTTTTAAATCACAATGTGGATCTGCTGCTGGGCACCCAGAGGTTACGGAACAGACTGCCATGACCCCCCTAGAGAAAGCCCTCGGTGATGACAACACTCCTGGATGTCTGGACATGGAGGACAGTTCTGGTCCATCTGGGCAACCTGGTCAGATGGCAACAGCAAGTCTCACTGTGCCCACAACATCACCTTCCAGGTCTGTTGCTTCAGCATCACAGGCAAGCATTCGCCCCCCCACCTGTTTCCCGAGCACAGTGTCTACCATCTCATGTCCCCCGTCCTGGATCATGACGTACAATGCACACACTTCGGACAATGAGGGTCCAGGAACAAGTGGGAGGGGGCACCCTGTGGCAAGAGCACAGGCCTGTGGGGGTAGGGTGCATTGGAGGGATGCTGTGGGCCAGCTGGGTGAGACCACTGGGGCTGCTCTTGGCCAGGACACCATCAGCCACGTATTGGGGGTCTGTCAGGATCCCCAAGGCGTGATGGGCCAGGTGTTGACCGAACTCTGGGAAATCAAGCAGCTACAGAGGAACATGCATAGGGACATGCGGAAACAGATGGAGGCCCACAATAACAACATGGTCTCCCTAACAGGGGTGTTAAGGGACATACATACCACCCTGAGCAGGGCTTTTCAACACCAGTCTACCCCTTCCTTTGGCCAATCAACAGCAGGCCCAGCAACATCGGTGCCAGCCACTGGTGGAGGGGCCCTGACAAAAGAACACCAAGGCGCAAAAAACCCTGCCTCTGTAGCAGAAGACCCCCCACCCGTCCTTCCCCATGCATGCAGGGACATCCAGCAAAGAATCCAGGAGGTACAGAAGGCAAGACGCCCACCTCTGCCAGTAATAACTCTCTTCCTTAAGGACCTCCTTTGTATGTCACACATTCACTCTGGACTGATCCTGAACCACCTACCATTTCCTATGGGAGGAGTACTCTGGACATTGGACTCCCAATGGTGTGGAATCTACTCCAGTGATTTAATTCACCATGATTGACCCCTTCACATTTGAATTGTTGTTGAGTTATGTCACATATATTTTCTGTTAGTCATAGCTGCATAATAAAATCACCCTTCACTGACTCTTTGTCTGCTGATTTAGATTTCCTGTTTAGCCATGTAAATATGTCAGACCATGTGAACCATACAATGCTGATCCAAGCAACTTGCCAAGATGGGATATGAGACGTTTACACAGTGTCCAGCTCAGGATTAAAACCCTCCCACATAAACAAATACATACAAGTGTCTGCTCAAACTAAACATTTTATTACAGTGTACAGCGCATAGGCTGTCAATCTGTCAGGACTATTGGAAATCAAAAAGTATTGACTCATACTGAGTAAATGGACATGTTGACAGGTACAGACCTCCAGACCACAACAGGAAGGGATTTGTCAGACATTGTCCTGTAGAATAGGCAAACATTGATGTGGTTTATGTCAGCAGCTTGACCCTTATCACATACCACAGCAAAGTAATTCAACATCACATAATTCAATATACAGACAGATGGCAGTAAAACGGTCCCTGGTCACAGGGCCATCATAATCCAATGCCCATGTGTAGGAAAGTGCCACTGTTGGCAAGGTTACGTTTTGCCTAAAGTTGATGCCAACTTTGATTGAAAGTGTGCTGGGATCCTGCTAACCAGGCCCCAGCACCAGTGTTCTTTCCCAAAATCTGTACCTTTGTTTCCACAATTGGCACACCCTTGGCACACAGTTACATCCCCTGTAAAAGGTACCCCTGGTACCAAGGGCCCTGTGGCCAGTGAAGATCCCCAAGGGCTGCAGCATATTTTATGCCACACTGGGGGACTCCTCATCAAGCACATGTACACTGTCCCTACAGCTTGTGTGTGTTGGTGGGGAGAAAAATGCAAAGTCGACATGGCACCCCTCTCAGGGTGCCATGCCCACAAACCACTGCCTGTGGCATAGGTAAGACACCCCTCTAGCAGGCCTTACAGCCCTAAGGCAGGGTGCACTATACCACAGGTGAGGGCATAGCTGCACGAGCAATATGCCCATACAGTGTCCAAGTCCATTCTTAGACATTGTAAGTGCAGTGTAGCCATATTGAGTATATGGTCTGGGAGTTTGTCATTACAAACTCCACAGCTCCATAATGGCTTCACTGAATCCTGGGAAGTTTGATATCAATCTTCTCAGCACAATAAACCCCCACTGATGCCAGCGTGGGATTTACTGAAAAATGCACCCAGAGGGCATCTTAGAGATGCCTCCTGTATGTTAGCCAAACTGCTAGTGCAGGATTGACTGGTCTGTGCCAGCCTGCCACTTTCAGACAAGTTTCTGAGCACATGGGGTGAGAGCCTTTGTGCTCTCTGTGGTCAGAGACAAAGCCAGTCCTGGGTGGAGGTGCTTCACACTTCCCCCTGCCGGAACTGTAACACCTGACGGTGAGTCTCAAGGGCTCAAGCCTCGGGTTACAGTGCCCCAGGGCACTCCAGCTAGTGGAGTTGCCCACCCCCGGACAAAGCCCCACTTTTGGTAACAAGTCTGGCGGGAAAATTAGGGAAAACAGGGAGGAGTGACCACCCCAGCTAGGACCACCCCTAAGGGGTCCAGAGCTGAGGTGACCCCTCCCTGCAGAATCCTCAATCTTGGTTTGGGGGACAGGGCCCAATAGGGTTAGGCCTGTGCCCCCTCCCCTGAGGGAGTGGGCACAAGAAGGGTGTAGCCACCCTCAGGGAGAGTAGCCATTGGTTACTGCCCTCTGACCCCTGAAACGCCACTAAATATTATGATTTAATGGCCTCCCTGAACCCAGCTCACCAGATTCCTGGTGACCTGACAAGAAGAAGAAGGACTGCATAGCTGAAACTCCAGAAGCCAAGAAGTAAGACGATAACTGACTTGGCACCAGCCCTACCAGCCTGTCTCCTGCTTCAAAGAACCTGCATAAGACCAGCAACGCATCCATCTGGACCAGTGACCTCTGCCAAGCTCCAGAGGACTGCTCTGCACCCACAAGGACCAAGAACTCCAGTGGACAGTGGCCCTGTCCAAGAAGAAACAACAATCAAGGACTCCAGCCTCACTCCAAAAGCGTGAGTCCTGACTACTCCGCACCCGACACCAACGGCCTGTGTCCAGGTGCCCAAATCAGCTAGAGAGGATTCCCAGGTGATTCAGGGCAAGTGCCCACCTTGGGTTGACCTCTTCACCCCTTCGCGACGACAGCTGCAGAGGGAATCCCGAGGAACCACCTGACCGCGAAAGTTCCAGACGAAGATATCTGACGCCTAAAGACACACTGCACCCGCAGCCCCAGGCCTTGGAGAACCCGACCTCCAGTGCAGCAATGTTCAGCAGGCGGCCCTTTTCCCTGTCCAGCCTGTGGTTTTTCCGAGACGACCTCTTGGACCTCTCCTGCAGCCTCTGAGTGACCCCAGGGGTCCCTCATAGAGAGTCATTGGAGATCCGACACCTTGTTTGCCTCCTGCAGCTGGCTCCCCAGCTCCGCTGAGGGTGTATGTTTGGTACCTACTTGTGCCCCCTCCCAATGCTCCTCTAAGCCCCCCAGGTCCAAAGACGTGGGTACTTACCTGCCTGCAGATCTGAAACCGAGTGCCCCCAGTCTCCATGGGAGCCCATGTTAATTTTGCTTCCACTTTGACCTCTGCACCCAGCCGGCCCCGTGTTGCTGCTGGTGGGTGTTTGGGGTTAGCTGGAACCCCGACCTGAGGACTTCCTAACCACCAGAGCCTGGAACTGTAAGTGTTGTACTTATCAGCAAATCGTTCTAACTTTTCTTCCCCCCAGGAACTGTTTCTGAAAACTTTTAAAACAGATAATTGCTATTATTTAAAAATCTGTATAACTTATCGATTTCAAACAAATGGCTATTGATATATGTGTGAAATACGAATCTATTGAAATACTTAACTGCAACTTGAATCTTGTAGTTCTAGAACTAAATTAAGAAAATATATTTTTGCTATATAAAAACCATTGGTTTGGATTTGAATCATTGAGTGTGTGCTTCTTCTATGTTCTGTGTGTGTACAACAAATGCTTTGCACTAGCCTCTGATAAGCCTAACTGCTCGACCACACTACCACAAAAGAGAGCATTAGTATTATCTACTTTAGCCTCTGTTAAGCCAGGGAACCCCTGGACTCTGTGCAAACTATATCTCATTTTGACATTGTATGTACAGAGCCAGCTTCCTACACCATGCGTCTGGTGGTATGACACAGACATATGCCAGTGTGTGGCACTGCTCTCTACAGCTAGATACAGGTCAGACTAAAAGAGTGTTTAGCTAATGCTAATGTGAAGGAAAACTGACGTGGTTGTAAGTTAGGACTACATATTTCATGCCCACATGATGACACACACGATGCATCAGGCCCACCACAGCACACAAAACAAGTCCAATTGGCACTTCTGACCTTCCACCCAAACACTGTGCAAGCTGCCTTGGCACAGGTCTCATACTCCAAAACTCTGCTAACTACATTACCTGGAATAATCCATGTCCACTTTGTGTGTCAGAACAGCATAACATACCTGCCAATTTAACAACTCTGAAATGCTCACATGAAGATGTCATGGTGAAGGTACCTGTACAACGAGCAAAACAAGGAGTATAGGCTTGAAACCATACATATGAAACACGTCACATAGCAAGCATCTGGAAAGCAAAGTACAATGCAAGGAAACTGACAGAAACAAAGCAACATCATCAAGGTGGTGATGTGTCAAAAGCTATCTTTGACTGATTATTGCAGAGTATTAGCTCCCTAGCTGTATCCAAAACACTCAACTCAAAACATTCTCACAACTACAGTTCATCATACAGTCATAGTCATGACATCCAAGACATACTTACACTCATGAGAAGTAGCTATGGATGAGATCTTCTCGCAAATCAGCTCCTTTCTCTTCATCACTGTCATCCTCCGTTGGCATTTGAGGATTCTCACCCTGTGGTACTACAGGCTCCCCCTCCTCTGCGATGTGTAGGATATTCTTCCGCAGGGTGATGTTGTGGAGCATGCATCATGCCGCAAGAATCTGACACACTTTCCCAGGTGAGTAGCGGAGGGCTCCACCAGTTCTGTCCAGACACCTAAATCTGACCTTCAGGAGCCCAAAAGCCCACTCCACTGGCCTCCCTGTTTTTCCAATGGCCGCATTGAAGCAAACTTCCCCTGGCGTAGTTGTATTCCTCAGTGGAGTCAACAACCAAGGACAGTTTAGATATGCTGAGTCTCCTGTTAAGGAATGGGACATACCTAAACCAATTATTCCCTTACTTCATGATTGTAGCACTTGACATTGCTTACACACGATCAGGACAAACATGACTTACCAACCAGCCAGGCCCTCTCTGGGTGTAGTTGTGAGATCAGCTGGGGTATAATGTTCCGCATTATGAAGGAATCATGTGTTGATCCCAAATAACGGGCACACACATGTGAGATGTTGAGATCTGCCAAAGAGACAACCTACACAAATGGAATTTCTTTCTATTGTGATAGACATGTTCAGTGGCCTGCGATGGCACCAAGCCAACATGTCTGCCATCAATGGCCCCCTCGACATGTGGGAGCCTGGCAAAAGCATAAAAGTCATCTTTCACATTGGCTAAATCCTCACGTCGGGGAACCTTATATAGGTATCAATGTGTTTCACCATTGCTGAGAGGAAATCCTTCAACACCAGACTGAACATAGATCGGGACATACCAGCAGACAGGGCCACTGTATGTCAGACAGAACCTGTGGCCAGGAAGTGCAGCACTGACATGACTTGTACAATGGGTGATATGCTGGTTGGATAACTAATAGCTGGCATCAGATCTGTCTCCAACTGAAGGCATAAGTCCACTATTGTTTGCCTATCCAGGCTGTATAACATAATTATATGCAGCTGCTTCATGGTCTGTAGGTATGGTAGCGGAAGGTAGACAGGAGGTTGTCGCATCCTCCCTCTCCCAGGGTACCTATGTGAGACAAGACATGATTTGTATCAGTCAGTGTGTCCACAGCAACATACATGATGCATGCCAATATTATCATGTGAGAAAGCATTTCTGACTAGAAAGACATGACACACAGTACAGTAGCTACTACACAAGGGTCACATGTGACCCCCCTGGTTGCCAACACATGTGTCACCAGCATGGATTTGGATGAAACTCAACTATCTCCTACACAATTGCCCCTCCAAATATAAATGTATTTCCGACTGCCAAAAAGACTGTCGGCGTTGGTGGACCATGCAGCGCCATCAAATGCCATCTGTGCCCTACACTGGTGGTTGTGTAGAAGGGCCTGCATGACAAGACTGAATAAGGATGTTTGTGATGCTACAACACATATATTGTAGGTATATTGTATAGCAGTGATACTCAAAGTACGGCCTGGGTGCCGCATGCGGCCCTCCTGACATTTACATGCGGCCCCCAGGTCAACAGCAGCACTGTGCTGCTGTTTATTCGACTCAGCACTGGCACTAGAAATTGTTAAATAAACGGGCACGTTTTTATTTGGAGTCTAGTTGAAGTTAAAGAAAATGAGTAACTAGGGTGGTCTGGAACTGTTAACTTTAGAAACACCTTCAATATTAAAGACATCTTGCAACAACAATATAAAAGTATGATCTGTGTGAAATTCAAACAGTGCATTTCATTAACCTGCAGAACCATTTCACCTTAGTACACAACATTATATTAGAAGTATTTTTTGAAAGTGATAATTTTCAAAAATGAATTTAGAAACTTTCATCACCTTCCATCCTACATACCCTGACAACAATGTGAACTGTGAACTAAAAGGCAAGTCAGTTGTTATGTGAACTCTTTGGGAGGGCTGGGTTTCTATAAAACATGAACAACATTATAGTTTATTGAATCAGACACAGAAGGTTTTATACAGCATACATCCTGAAGACATATTTCAAGGTTATATGTGTTGATGAAGAAAAAGGTAAAAAGGAGGTAAAGTCAAATAAAACATTTGCCTAGGATCACACAGTATGGTTAAGTAGAGAAGCTGGGATTTATACCCAAGTTTTTGGTTTCACATTGGGCAATTCAGACCCTAGATGTATACGCTTCACTTTCCCTACACACACTTTACCACTACCCCTCCCCTCCCTGCCCCAGCCCTCCGAACGCCACCATGCTGGCAGTAATGCGGCCCTCGGTCACATCAAAGACCAAACAGTGCGGCCCCTGGGAAAATATTTGTGAGTACCCATGTTGTATAGTATATTGTATTGAATATGTTAGGTGTGATGCAGTTTACAAAGCCAAATACAGTATTTCAGGCCATCAAAATGGTGGGTGCCTGACCTACTCCACTGGACATTAGGAACTGCCCGCGGAAGTCATCTGGGCGGTTCCAACAATGGTGGACACAGCCATAGGCTTGTTGCCTGGGGTGGTCTTGGCCCAATGGCAGTGTTCGTCGGCGGTGATGACCATGTACGTGGCAGATGTGAATGCCATGTTGTCCAAATTCACTCATTTGACTCCTAACACTGCTGCCAGCAACACCTGCACTACCTGGTATGCTCTGTGTCGCCTCTTGGAGGCAGGTTATTGGGCCCCTCTCTTCTCTCCAGAGGAGCTGGTTCGGCTCATTTAAGAGGTCCGTCCACTTTATGGACCGCTCTATAGCTAACCAGAGGATCAGGTAAGTACCTCATTGGTACAATTGACTCTTTGTTCGACACCATCCTTTCCCTCCTCACAGGCTATAGCGTGTCCCTGTGTGCCAGTTAGACGTCTTGTGTGTCTGTTGTTGCTGTCTGTGTGGCATCAATGAAATATATATTGTGCAGGTATTGGTGGCCAGTACTATATGTTGTGTTCATTCACATTGTGTTGTGTGATGATTTTTTTGTGGTCCTAGATCCTCCTTGTGTTGGATGCACATGACTAGGCAAGGGTACTTTACTGCCATCCAATGACTTTTTTCATTATGATTGTAAATGTTAGATGTATGTGCATAACAGGATGAACTGTGTATGCACCTTGTCTGAGTCATTTGAGGAAATTGTAAGCAATGTGTATAGTACCATAGATCTTTCAACCCACTTCTATCTTTGGAAAACTGTTGTCTGGAAGGCATATCCTGACTCACTCAGTCCTTCTGTTTGCCACACAAACCACATTCCAAATTGCTGATGGCCACATGATGTATTTTTCTGCATGGAAATGATGGGAATGTAAGTGACATGTAGGTTCTGTATGCTCAGCCTGCAGAGACCAAGGCCTGTCACATGTATCTCCCAGTATAGGACCTAGTCCAGGCTGAGGGAGAGTCACTGTGGCTACGCAACTGTGGCACTGTGCCCACTCGCTGTACACCAAGAGATTCTGTCATGTGGACAATATAATGCTTTTGTGGCAAAACCTGCCCTGAATGCCTCAGTCCATTTACTAGATTACAAATGGATACTGAGGTATATCCCAGAAGTAGTCCATATGTGCATTTTGCATCATTGTCAATGTGTGTCTTTGATTCATGACAGGTCCCTTACTCCCACAGCTCTGTTGTCACCTTCACCTAAGTCATAATTGTACATTATAGGCTTATTGCACGAATGACAGTCACACAGTGCAGTGGTTCCTGGGAGGCCACAACAAATGAGTCAGTAGCTTGATCACATACCAGACATTGTACAATGCATACCTTTGTATGTTGGATGCCATATCTTTAGGATAGACACATGTCCAAAGGAGTGTTCTGTGTAACAGGTACATACCACAAACCAACCCACCTCCCCCAAAGAGACATGAGGCTGCATTTGGTAGGCCACAAGTCCACACGTGCATTGGGACAACACTTTCTGTACCCAACATGCCAGTCCCTTCATTGTACACTTTAGTGTAATGGTGAAGTCTGTACTGTGGAAGTTGCCTGTACGGACTCCATGCACTGAGTCAATCTCGCATAGTGTGAATGTGTTGGTCCATTCAGGCATAAGGAGTTTACCCTTCAGAAGCCACATATGTGTGTAGTGTTTCATTGTGATCACATCACAGTACATGTTGCTGGAACATGGATTACCTTATGTGATTAGGCTTGCTTAGTCGTTGTAGGCCATGAGCAGGGTAGTGGGTTACTCTGCAGATGGGTATAAATGTCTGTAGTCATTTCCTTGTACTTATTGGCTTGTCGCAAGAGGTGGAAGGACCTGAGATGCTGGAACCAGAAGATAGCAGAGGTCCAGCTGGGACTGTCCTGCAGACATGTGCGGGGCGCACGTCGGACCATGGCCCCCCTAATATCCTGCATCCTGGCGGTGGCATACCCAGATGTTTGAGGGGAGCACAGCAGCCATAAAGGGGTGAGTACAGGGCATATTCCTGCCTGATTCCTGCCTGTCACATTGCCAAGTTAATTTGTTAGGTTCGGACATATTCCCTTGACGATTAGGGATGAGCAATGTGTGACACAGTAGATGAGTGACTGTGTAGATATGTAATGTGGTGCATACTGATGTGCCATGACGATTGGCCCAGGGACCTAGGACATAACTGGGTACAATCTGCAAACAAACTTCTCTTCAGGGACAACACATGACTGTGTTCATTGATCAATCAAGTAATGTGTGTTGTTTGGGTGTACATTCTACTCCGCAGACCACTACTCCTTAGTGTTACAGGCCAAAGGAAAGGAAGTGATGGATCACTAACCTCAGCCATGTGTCTGATCAAATGAGTATATTGGCATCCGCAACCCAGAGGCTACTTGCCTTCAGCGTGTGATGGGTGCAGCTACTGTGAAGATGGCCATCATACATGTGCAGAGCATACATTGTTCTTTGGGTCAGCTACATATCAATATTTTCCCCCGGTAAGTGGTGAATGTCCATTGACATGATTTATGTGCCAACATTTCTTATACCTACATGTTAGCATGTGTCCCTTTCTCTTTTGACAACATGTGTACACTGCTGCTTCATGCATGGTCTACCTGTGTTCATGGGATGATTTCTGTATTCCCTCACATATATGTGCATGACAACCTGTGTTTGGAATAAGACATTTGCGGTGGGGCTACATTTCATGCGATGCCACAGACAGAAGTGTAAAGCACACAATGTTTATGGAGGAATCATTTGCATACAAATATCACAGTGATATTAAATATTATTAATGTTGTAATTAACCACTTACCATCAGTCTTTTTTACCCTGGGGCCAAAGACCCCTAAGTGGCAGAGTAAGAAACACAAGACGAGGATGGTACAGGAATCACTACACTTCCACCAAACACAGAACCAGTATTACGAATGGTAGCTGCCCAGTCATCTACTATGGATTCTGAAATGGTAGAGGCTCAGTATTCTATTAAGGATTCTGGAACAGTCCCCATTTTCAATTTATCATCGCATGATCTTAGTTGTACTGAAATTGAAGTTTTAAGCTTGGGCTTATCCTTTGTTCCTACCAGATGGAATTATCCTTTTATGACACAAATTGGATTGTATAAATTCTTCAGAGCTTTGAGACTGAAAATATTTTTTTAATGCTACACCGATTAACAAACATCACGATATTACAGTTTTGCATTGTCCTTCGATTTGTTATCCACCAATGAACTTCATGCCTAAAGAACCGATAACCTTTAAAAATGTAGTCATGGCTGAAGTGGAACAGGTTTTGAAACAACATAGATATGTGAAATACAATTTCTCCAATATACAGCAAGCTGCCCTGGACTCGCTGGCATGTCAAAAAGATATTGTAATAAAGCCAGCAGACACAGGGGGTAGCATAATTGTGCAAGATAAGAAGGATTATGATTCAGAAATAATGAGACAACAATCGAACCCTAGTCATTATCAGTGATTACCTGGGAATCCTACCCCATCTATCAGAAAATAAATATTGACACTGACCTTGACAGGGTTACATGGACAGTGGTTGAGTCAGAAAGAATTTGACTACTTGAATAGAGATGATTATACTATCTCATCTTTTATGGAAGACCTATTGTGGCAGGTTGCCAATCTATTCTACAACCTCTAGAATATGTGGATTTTCACATCTACAAGATCTTATACACGAGATAGCTTGGCAGTCATTACGAAAAAAGAGGAGTCTGGAGTTTGACCATTCAAATTATATTTTATTTACTATGGACATTGAAAGTCTTTACACCAACATTCCACAAACAAAGGCTTTAGCAGTCATTGCTACAACATTAGATATGAGACCATATCCCCATAATGTGCCTACTAACTTCATCAACAAGTGTGTCAGGATCGCCTTAGAGCATAATTTCTTTATGTTTAATGGGGAATTATTTTGCCAGATTAAGGGGGTTATTTTAGCCCCAGATATTTCAAAACTGTATGTAGCTGAACATGAAGAAAAAGTTATATACAGTGCAACCAATCCTTATTTGAACAGCATGAAACACTGGCTATGATGCATAGATGATGTTTTATTAATATGGCATGGCTCTATGACCTAGCTTTTCTGAATTCCATAAATTGCCTAATGTACAGAATACTAATCTTCATTTTACAACAGAATGCAATCATTGTTCTATTATTTTTCTTGATTTGAAAATCTTTCATGAATGTGGTCATTTGTTTGTAAGTTTACATACAAAACCAACTTCAAGGAATACTCTTCTCAAATACACTAGCCATCACCCTCGTAATCTGAGAGATAATCTCCCATTTCGGCAGTTATTAAGTAGTAGATGTAACTGTACCAAAAAAGATGATTATTTCAATAAAACAAACGTATTGTGTTCTAAATGGGTCACTAGAGGGTATCCCTACCGATTGATTAAAGGAGCATGGTATTATGACCGTGAGGCCCTATTACAATGAAGGAGAAACACGTTCAGTCTAAGATCACATGTGTAACGACCTTTGGTACAGAGTCTAATATGATCAAACAAATTATCCTCAAAAATTGGCACTTGTTAAGTACAGGTCAGATTTATCATGACAGACCCTTATTTGCTTTTAAAAGAGGCAAGAATTCAGGGGAGCGACTGGTCTGAGCCTACAATGATCCTGAACCAGTTTCACTGCACCAATTATGGGGTTTGGGACTTGTTATTAGGCATTACCCGTGTGGTAAATGCAATGCATGTGGTACAACTGAAATAGTGAAAACATAGAAGATTAATGATGCTAACCGGACTATCAAACATCATTCTAATTGTGATTCTAAAATATTGTATTGATTGTCCATGTACATTATTTTACATTGGAAAAACTACCCAGGAGGTAAGGCAACATATTACACAACATCAGTTGAGCATTTGATGCAAAGTACAGAATGCTCCCCTTGTTGAACACTGTTAGAAATTGGGTTTTTGGTTGGCAGTCAGGCTCCCTCTGTCCAAGCAATAACCCTCACTCTAGTCAGGGTAAGTCACACACAATCCAAATTATCCTGTGCCCACCCTCTGGTAGCTTGGCACGAGCAGTCAGGCTTAACTTAGAAGGCAATGTGTAAAGAGTTTGTGCAATAAATCATACAATACCACAATATAGCACCACAAAAATACACCACATAGTGTTTAGAAAAATATATAATATTTATCTGGGTATTTGCAGGTCAAAAAGATAAAAGATGCAATATGAATTTGTAAAGATATCACTGAAAAGTGATATAAAGTGTTTTAAGTCTTTAAAAAGCAAACAAAGTTTCTTTCAAGCACAAAGTACCTGGTTTGGAGTAGAAAATCTCCGCAGAGGGCCGCAGAAGAGGAGATGCATGGAAAAATGGTGTGTGCGTCGGTTACGCCCCTTCACACACGGACTTGCGTCATTATTTTTCACGCGGGGAAGACGTGCGTCGTTTTCCGACACACGGACCGTCTCCTTCTATGGATCGCGGGGTTACCAGATGTCCCAGGGTCTGTGCGTGGATTCCTCTGCTTGTTATCCGGCTGCACGTCATTCCGGGAGGCTGTGCGTGGAATTTTCTTTCTCACAGCAGGCGTCGCGTCGATTTCCCCTCTGGAAGTCGGGTGGTGTTGTCCATGCGAGGCCGTGCGTCGAAGTTCCGGTCGCACCGCAGGCGTCACGTCGAGCAGCGTCTTTCTGGATCGGCGTGCAGTAAATTTTTCACCGCGAAACAAGCTGTGCGTCTAAATTTTAAGCGCACGAGGAGTCCAAATGAAAAAGAGAAGTCTTTTTGGTCCTGAGACTTCAGGGAACAGGAGGCAAGCTCTATCCAAGCCCTTGAAGAGCACTTTTACAGCCAGACAAGAGTTCAGCAAGGCAGCAGGCCAACAGCAAGGCAGCAGTCCTTTGTAGAAAGCAGACAGGTGAGTCCTTTGTGCAACCAGGCAGTTCTTCTTGGCAGGATGTAGGTTCTGGTTCAGGTTTCTTCTCCAGCAAGTGTCTGATGTGGTAGGGCAGAGGCCCTGTTTTATACTAAATTGTGCCTTTGAAGTGGGGGTGACTTCAAAGAGTGGCTAAGAAGTGCATCAGGTCCCCTTTCAGTTCAATCCTGTCTGCCAGGGTCCCAGTAGGGGGTGTGGCAGTCCTTTGTGTGAGGGCAGGTCCTCCACCCTCCCAGCCCAGGAAGACCCATTCAAAATGCAGATGTATGCAAGTGAGGCTGAGTACCCTGTGTTTGGGGTGTGTCTGAGTGAATGCACAAGGAGCTGTCAACTAAACCTAGTCAGACTTGGATTGTAAGGCACAGAAAGATTTAAGTGCAAAGAAATGCTCACTTTCTAAAAGTGGCATTTCTAGAATAGTAATATTAAATCCGACTTCACCAGTCAGCAGGATTTTGTATTACCATTCTGGCCATACCAAATATGACCTTCCTGCTCCTTTCAGATCAGCAGCTGGCACTTCAACAATGTATGAGGGCAGCCCCAATGTTAGCCTATGAAGGGAGCAGGCCTCACAGTAGTGTAGAAACAGATTTAGGAGTTTTACACTACCAGGACATATAAACTACACAGGTACATGTCCTGCCTTTTACCCACACAGCACCCTGCTCTAGGGGTTACCTAGGGCACACATTAGGGGTGACTTATATGTAGAAAAAGGGGAGTTTCAGGCTTGGCAAGTATTTTTAAATGCCAAGTCGAAGTGGCAGTGAAACTGCACACACAGGCCTTGCAATGGCAGGCCTGAGACAAGGTTAAGGGGCTACTGAAGTGGGTGGCACAACCAGTGCTGCAGGCCCACTAGTAGCATTTAATCTACAGGGCCTAGACACATATAGTGCACTCTACTAGAGTCTTACAAGTAAATCAAATAGCCAGTCATGGATAAACCAATCAACAGTTTTGAGAAAGTAGCCTCTTTCTAGCCTTGTTACCCCCACTTTTGGCCTGTTTGTGAGTATGTGTCAGGGTGTTTTTTGCTGTATCACTGGAATCCTGCTAGCCAGGGCCCAGTGCTCATGGTGAAAACCTTATGTTGTAAATGTGGTTGTTATGTGTCACTGGGATCCTGCTAGCCAGGACCCCAGTGCTCATAAGTTTGTGGCCTATATGTATGTGTTCCCTGTGTGATGCCTAACTGTCTCACTGAGGCTCTGCTAACCAGAACCTCAGTGGTTATGCTCTCTCTGCTTTCCAAATTGTCACTAACAGGCTAGTGACCAATTTCACCAATTCACATTGGCATACTGGTACACCCATATAATTCCCTAGTATATGGTACTAAGGTACCCAGGGTATTGGGGTTCCAGGAGATCCCTATGGGCTGCAGCATTTCTTTTGCCACCCAAAGGGAGATCTGACAATTCTTACACAGGCCTGCCAGTGCAGCCTGAGTGAAATAACGTCCACGTTATTTCACAGCCATTTACCACTGCACTTAAGTAACTTATAAGTCACCTATATGTCTAACCTTCACCTGGTGAAGGCTGGGTGCAAAGTTACTTAGTGTGAGGGCACCCTTGCACTAGCCAAGGTGCCCCCACATTGTTCAGGGCCTCCCTGGGTGTCTAGCACAGAACCCGGGTACTGCCAAACAGCCTTTCCGGGGTTTTCACTGCAGCTGCTGCTGCTGCCAACCCCTCAGACAGGTTTCTGCCCTCCTGGGGTCCAGGCAGGCCTGGCCCAGGAAGGCAGAACAAAGGACTTCCTCTGAGAGAGGGTGTTACACCCTCTCCCTTTGGAAATAGGTGTCAGGGCTGGGGAGGAGTAGCCTCGCCCAGCCTCTGGAAATGCTTTGATGGGCACAGATGGTGCCCATCTCTGCATAAGCCAGTCTACACCAGTTCAGGGATCCCCAAGCCCTGCTCTGGCGCGAAACTGGACAAAGGAAAGGGGAGTGACCACTCCCCTGACCTGCACCTCCCAGGGGAGGTGCCCAGAGCTTCTCCAGTGGGTCCCAGACCTCTGCCATCTTGGATTCAGAGGTGTGCTGGCACACTGGACTGCTCTGAATGGCCAGGGCCAGCTGGTGACGTCAGAGACTCCTTCTGATAGGCTCTTACCTCTGTTAGTAGCCAAATCCTCCTTCCTAAGTAGCCAAACCTCCTTTTCTGGCTATTTAGGGTCTCTGCTTTGGGGAATTCTTTGGATAACGAATGCAAGAGCTCACCAGAGTTCCTCTGCATCTCCCTCTTCACCTTCTGCCAAAGGATCGACTGCTGACTGCTCAGGACGCCTGCAAAACTGCAACAAAGTAGCCAGACGACTACTAGCAACCTTGTATCGCTTCATCCTGCCGGCTTTCTCGACTGTTTCCAGGTGGTGCATGCTCTGGGTGTAGCCTGCCTCCTTCTTGCACCAGGAGCTCTGAAGAAATCTCCCGTGGGTCGACGGAATCTTCCCCGTGCAACCGCAGGCAACAAAAGACTGCATCACCGGTCCTCTGGGTCCCCTCTCAGCACAACGAGCGTGGTCCCTGGAACTCAGCAACTCTGTCCAAGTGACTCCCACAGTCCAGTGACTCTTCAGTCCAAGTTTGGTGGAGGTAAGTCCTTGCCTCCCCACGCTAGACTGCATTGCTGGGTACCGCGTGATTTGCAGCTGCTCCGGCTCCTGTGCACTCTTCCAGGATTTCCTTCGTGCACAGCCAAGCCTGGGTCCCTGACACTCTAACCTGCAGTGCACAACCTTCTGAGTTGTCCTCCGGCATCGTGGGACACCCTTTTGTGACTTCGGGTGCACTCCGGTTCACTGCCTGTTCCAGTACTTCTGCGGGTGCTGCCTGCTTCTGTGAGGGCTCCCTGACTTGCTGGGCGCCCCCTCTGTCTCCTCACCGAAGTGGCGACATCCTGGTCCCTCCTGGGCCACAGCAGCATCCAAAAACCCTTACTGTGACCCTTGCAGCTAGCAAGGCTTGTTTGCGGTCTTTCTGCGTGGGAACACCTCTGCAAGCTTCTTCACGACGTGGGACATCCATCCTCCTAAGGAGAAGTTCCTAGCCCTCTTCGTTCTTGCAGAACACCAAGCTTCTTCCACCCGGTGGCAGCTTCCTTGCATCCTCAGCTGGCATTTCCTGGGCTCCTGCCAACTCTCAACTCTGTCGCGACTCTTGGACTTGGTCCCCTTGTCTTACAGGTACTCAGGTCCGGAAATCCACTGTTGTTGCATTGCTGGTGTTGGTTTTCCTTGCAGAATCCCCCTATCACGACTTCTGTGTTCTCTGGGGGATGTAGGTGCACTTTACACCTACCTTACAGGGTCTTGGGGTGGGCTATTTTTCTAACCCTCACTGTTTTCTTACAGTCCCAGCGACCCTCTACAAGCTCACATAGGTTTGGGGTCCATTTGTGGTTCGCATTCCACTTTTGGAGTATATGGTTTGTGTTGCCCCTATATCTATGTGCTCCTATTGCAATCTACGCTAACTTTACATTGTTTGCATTACTTCCTTTTGCTATTACCTGCATGATTTTGGCTGTGTACATATATCTTGTGTATATTTCTCATCCTCATACTGAGGGTACTCACTGAGATACTTTTGGCATATTGTCATAAAAATAAAGTACCTTTATTTTTAGTATATCTGTGTATTGTGTTTTCTTATGATATTGTACATATGACACCAGTGGTACAGTAGGAGCTTTACATGTCTCCTAGTTCAGCCTAAGCTGCTTTGCCATAGCTACCTTCTATCAGCCTAAGCTGCTAGAAACACCTTGTTGCAGTGGGTTTGGTGATATTAAGGACTCGGATGCTTGGGTAGGTGAGAAACAGTGATTTTATTTAAAGTCCTTTAAAGTGGTGTGATTTGTTTCCAATTCTATGGGTATTGTGCTCCTCCTAACAGAATGTCTCTTCTCTGTCTTTTCCAGGTCCTCTCTTGACGGGCGAAGATGTTCTTCTCGGAATCCCAGGCGTACCGGAAAAGAGGAATGGAGATAAGGGTAAGTCGGGCTTCTATAGAGGTTAGAGTCTTATTAAGAATATAGGAGAGAGAGAAAGAGAGAGAGAGAGAGAAAGAGACGCTCTTGAACGTGTGCTGAGGGTTGAAAACAGTGTGTGTATAAAGATTCACCATGTAGTGCTCTCAGAAGTAGACTTCTATCCCAGGTGCTCTGTAAGTTTGGCTAGGTAGTGTTCTGTGGGTTTTCACTAATAGGGAAGTCTTATAACTTCAGCCTCCCCTTTCACCTTATTAATGTTTTTCTTCTTCTGGTCTTTCCCCGATCTTCTCCTCCACTCTCCCCGCACTATCCCTCCCCTCTCTTGCCGTCACTCTCCCCTTTATAATAGAATTTGTCCTTTAGGAAGTACCGTACCTGGGTTAGCCACGTACCTCCAGGGACGTGGCGGAGTTCGCGTCTTTCAGCTCTCTTTCCGGCACAGGGCTGGTCGTGGAACCCCAGGATAACCTCGCTATCCCCGGTTTTCTTCGCGTCTTCCGTCTCCTCGTTCCTTTCTTCCTCGTCTCTCTCGGCGTTCCTGTCTCCTTTCGCGCCCCGCGCTTAGGGCCCGTCGTCCTTTTCTGGTCTTCCGGGAACCCGGATATCCGGGTTCCCTCTGCGGCTTCCAACGTCGCTGTTGCCCAGATACCTCTGTGAGGCGTCGTCTCCGCGGTCAGAGCGGAACCTGATTGCCAACTCTGAGGTGTCAGGAGCCGGGTAATCGTATAACCGGCTACACACCCCAACCCAAGATCAGGACTGATACAGTGCCGAAGGAGTTGGAAAGGGAGACAGATAGTCTGCAGGCCCCTGGAGAGTACCCGGAATATGACAGACCTGAAAAGAGAAGGGCTGAAGTTCCATAAACCACCTAAGTATTCGGGAGTTGGAATCCTTATTGGAGGCTAACCAAGTCAAAGGAGCATGGTCTGTAAATAGTACGAAAGAGCGGCCCAGTAGATAATACCTTAAATTGTCCACAGCCCACTTGATAGCCAAACACTCACGTTCAATAATCGGATAATTACATTCCCTAGGAAGCAATTTTCTACTAATGTAAACAATGGGGTGGTCCTGCCCATCGTCGTTGGGCTGGGAGAGCCCAGCCCCTAAACCCACGTCCGAGGCATCAGTATGGAGATGGAAAACCTTGGAAAAGTCGGGACATCGTAAGACCGGTTCTGTAGTGAGGCATGTTTTCAAGTGGTGAAAACTAGACAATTGTTTATCAGATAGGGATGGTATTTTTGAAGAGCAGTTTTTCTTGAGGAGATCAGTGAGGGGAGCAGCTAAGGTCGAATATTGAGGTATAAAGCGGCGATAATATCCAATCAATCCCAGGAAGGAGCGAAGCTCCCGCTTGGTAGTGGGTATAGGGACATGCTGAATGGCTTCGATCTTGTTTTTCTGTGGACGGAGCTGGCCTTTCCCTATAAAATACCCCAGGTATGCAATGTGGTCATAACCCAGATTGCATTTCTTTGGGTTGGCTGTGAGACCGGCCTTATATAGTGCTCAGAATATTTCATGGAGGTAGGTAAGATGGTCATCCTAGGTGTTGCTGAAAACCACAATATCGTCTAACTATGCTGCAGCAAAATTTTGGAATGGTCTCAAAAGATGGTCCATTAATCTTTGGAATGTGGCTGGGGACCCGTGGAGCCCAAAAGGAAGAACCGTAAAATGGTAGAGCCCTGATTGAGTGGAGAAGGCAGTTTTTTCTTTATCATCTGGCACGAGGGGCATTTGCCAGTATCCCTTTGTTAAATCTAGGGTTGACATATAGCGGGCTTTACCCAACTTCTCCAGTAAATCATCCACTTGGGTTATGGGATATGTGTCGAACAATGAAATTTCATTCAGTCTGCGGAACTCAATACAGAATCGTATTGAACCGTCAGGTTTTGGCACTATGACAACAGGGGAACACGAAGCGCTCGTCGACGGTTCTATTACTTTCAACTTTAACATAGTCTGTACTTCTTTTTCAATTAAGTGTCGGCGGGCTTCGGGAATACGATAGGGTCTTTGCCTTATTACTTTTCCCTCAGGTGTTCTTATATGATGTTGGATTAAATTGGTTTTCCCCGGAATTCCAGAGAAAAAACATTTATGTTGTTTTAACAAGTTCTCTAGTTGGGTCGTCTGATTCCCTGTGAGATCGGTATTGACATGTGGAGTCTCTAATTTATCCTCGGTGTCTGTAGGATACAACTCTATGTCTAGTGGTTCTTCAGGGGCTACTAGGAAACCTGTAGCTGATTGGTTTGGTGCTGTTGTGGGTTCTTCCCATTTTTTTTATAGGTTAACATGGTGAATCTGAGTTCTTTTGGGATGTTTGGACAATTCTATCAGGTAAGTAACCAGGGATATGACTTTTAAGATAGTGTATGGACCCTGCCACCTGGCTAAGAGTTTATTATCAGAGCAAGGCCTTAATATAAGAACCTTATCCTCCGGTTAAAAATACCGGTATTTTGTTTCTTGATCATAATATCTCTTCTGGTTATTTTGAGACTTTTCTAGATGTTTACTACATCTTCCCATACTGACTGTAGGTGAGTTTTGAGTTTATATATATATTCTAAGAGAGGTTTTTCCTCCTCACCCTCTTCTTCCCATACTTCCGCTGCCATGTCTACCAGACTACGGGGTTGTCGCCCGAAGACCAGCTCAAAAGGGCTGTGTCCTGTTGAAGCCTGTTCATGTGTTCTTATGGCATATAGTACTAACGGGAGCTTTTGATCCCAATCACGTCCAGATTCCAAGACTGTTTTCCTTAACAGTGTTTTTAATAGTACGGTTATACCACTCAACTAAACCATCCGTCTGGGGGTGATAAACCAAGGTTCTGATTTGTTTGATCCCAAGGATCTTACAGATATTATTCATCAGTAAGGACATAAAGGGCGTTCCCTGATCAGGCAGGATTTCCTGTGGAAACCCGACTCTAGAAAAGAAAGTGATCATAGCTTGTGCTACCGTTTTAGAGGTCATACTAGAAAGGGGTATAGCCTCAGGATACCTTGTAGCATAATCTACTAACACTAGAATATATGTGTGTCCCTTTGTGGAGGGCAAGAGAGGACCTACCAAGTCCATACCGATTCGGGAGAAGGGAACTTCAATGATAGGAAGGGGTTGAAGTGGCGCTTTTCTTTGGGGCCCTGGATCTATTAGTTGGCACCGGGGACACTGGGCACAGTATTGTCGAAGTTGTGCATAGACTCCAGGCCAATAAAATCTCCTCAATAAATATTCTTCGGTCTTTTCTCTACCATAGTGTCCTCCTCCTGGTTGGTTGTGGGCCAAAAAGAGTACCTGTAAGCGATAGGGTTCCGGTACTACTAATTGTCGTTTCTCAATGTTATTAAGTTTTATGACCCTATAAAGGAGATTCTTTTGGACAATGAAGTAGGGACCCACCTCATTAGTAGACTCAGATTTCGCTGTTCTCCAAGCAAGACATAATGATGGGTCTTCTCGTTGGCTGACTCGGAAGGACGGAGGAGGGACCGTAATATTGGCCACTACCTTCTCTGTATGTCTCCCCTTTTCCGATGTCCAATATTGTTGTTTTATTTTTCTCTTCTCCCGTCTAGTGGGTTTTGGATGACATGGTTTGTTTTCAATATGACTATCATAAAAGGGGGCTTCTGCCCACCAGGCTTCGGACATAGTTTGCGATCTTACCCTGTTTAATAGCTCAGGGAACCGTCTATAGTCCGTTCCCAATATACAGTCCTCCACTAAGCGGTCCATAACCCCTATAGGCAGTAAGTCATGGTTCCCTTCCCACTCTATGTTTACGATGGACAGGGGGTAGTTGTTTTTGTCCCCGTGTATACAACAGATCGATACCCACTGGTTGGTGTTTTGTTCTGAGGGATTCAGCACATCAGCTCTTATAACAGATTGGCTACACCCGAGTCTATAAGGGCCAGGAGTACCTTCCCATTTACTTTAATTGTCTGTTTGTATTTAGGATTACCCCCACCGGTACACAAGACTCTTCCTCTAGTAACCCCGATCTCTATGGGTTCAGGTTTTTCCCCTTTCCGGGGGCATAATCGAGCTATATAGCCCCATTCGCCACAGCTATAGCACTGTGGTTGCTGCATAGGTGGGTTTTCTCAGAGTCTGGGATGACCTGCTTCTTCTAGGGGTTTCTGAGAAAAGCTCCTGAGCGGTACAACTGTCGGTCTCGGTGATGTTTTAGAGCTTAGGTTCTTGAAGTCAATTGACAGGTGGTAAGCACAAGCTAAATCCACGGCCATATCGGTATTGACATTCGGGTGCTGCCTCATCCAACTCCGAGTGGAAGAGGGAAGAGATTCGAAATACTGTTCTAATATTACTGCCTTTATAATGTCCTCCCTGTCTGTCCTTATAGGTCCCAGCCATTTCAATCCCAGGTCTTTGACTTTGTAATAAAATGTCTGGGGGTCCTCTGCCTGTCCCCATTTTATCTTCCGTATTCGTAGGCGGTAATACTCAGAGTCATGACCTACTCTTTCTAATATGCTTCTTTTAATGTCTTTGTAGGGCATGGTACCATCCGGATTAGCGGCCTGGTAGGCCGTTTGGAGGATCCCTGTCAATAAGGGTGCTATATATTGCCCCCAACGGTCTTCTGGCCATTGTGCAGAGGAGGACACTCTTTCAAAGTTAGTGAAGAAAGCGTTGGGGTCCTCACCGTCCTGGTACTTCTGGAGAACTGAGCTAGGTACATTGGGGTGGACCTTACTAGCTGCAATGGTATCCGTGAGCTTCTGGAGGGCAGTCTCATGCACTAATTGATTATTGGCCACGATGGTGGCTTGACTTTTTAACGCACTCTGTAGTGCCTCTCGGTCCTTCTTCGCCTCCCTCTGATGGGCCTCCCATACTAGCTGAAGGTGTTGTTGTCCTTCAGCTAGCTGCTGTATCATGTCCTCCAAAGTGGGTTTATTCCCCATTGTCTCCTACTTAAATCTGAGCTTTTATCACTTTTCAATAACCCACTTCTGACACCATTGTTGCAGTGGGTTTGGTGATATTAAGGACTCGGATGCTTGGGTAGGTGAGAAACAGTGATTTTATTTAAAGTCCTTTAAAGTGGTGTGATTTGTTTCCAATTCTATGGGTATTGTGCTCCTCCTAACAGAATGTTTCTTCTCTCTCTTTTCCAGGTCCCCTCTTGACGGGCGAAGATGTTCTTCTCGGACTCCCAGGCGTACCAGAAAAGAGGAATGGAGATACGGGTAAGTCGGGCTTATATAGAGGTTAGAGTCTTATTAAGAATATAGGAGAGAGAGAGAGAGAGAGAGAGAGAGAAAAAGAGACGCCCTTGAACATGTGCTGAGGGTTGAAAACAGTGTGTGTATAAAGATTCATCACGTAGTGCTCTCAGAAGTAGACTTCTATCCCAGGTGCTCTGTAAATTTGGCTAGGTAGTGTTCTGTGGGTTTTCACTAATAAGGAAGTCTTCTATCTTCAGCCTTCCCCTTTCACCTTATTAATCTTTTTCTTCTTCTGGTCTTTCCCCAATCTTCTCCTCCACTCTCCCCGCACTATCCCTCCCCTCTCCTCTCTTGCCGTCACTCTCCCCTTTATAATAGAATTTGTCCTTTAGGAAGGACCGTACCTGGGTTAGCCACGTCCCTCCAGGGACGTGGCGGAGTTCGCGTCTTTCAGCTCTCTTTCCGGCACAGGGCTGGTCGTGGAACTGCAGGATAACCTCGCTATCCCCGGTTTTCTTCACGTCTTCCGTCTCCTCGTTCCTTTCTTCCTCATCTCTTTCGCGCCCCGCGCGTCGAGCCCGTCGTCCTTTTCTGGTCTTCCGGGAACCCGGATATCCGGGTTCCCTCTGCGGCTTCCGGCGTCGCTGTTGCCCAGATACCTCTGTGAGGCGTCGTCTCCGCGGTCGGAGCGGAACCTGATTGCCGACTCTGAGGCGTCAGGAGCCGGGTAATCGTATAACCGGCTACACACCTCTTCTACACTAATAAGGGATAACTGGACCTGGCACAAGGTGTAAGTACCTCTGGTACCCACTACAAGCCAGGCCAGCCTCCTCCAACAGTAAAATTTACACAGAGAGCATATGCACTTTAGCACTGCTTAGCAGTGGTAAAGTGCCCAGAGTTCAAAAGCCTACAACAACAGGTCAGAAAAAATAGGAGGAAGGAGGTAAAAAAAAGTTTGGGAATAACCCTGTCAAAAAGCTAGGTCCAACAAACACTATTTGAAAATGTCTCATGCACCAAATGCAATGAAGTGGTTTGTGTTAGAACTTGTGAAATGCCCTAAATGCAGACATGATGTGGATCGCCTACTTACAATACATGAAACTAGATGGATTTGGATGGCAAATACTGTGAAGGATTAAATCAACAGGTGGAATGGCAGGTGTTGGCAACCTTGTAGTGTTTGACTGGTATCTTGATGGTATACGATTGTAGGGATGTGCTGCAATTCTTCTTCTTCCTTGGTTGGATATCTCTTGGTTGTGCGGTTGAGGGTGGCATAGGTTGAGTGTGGCGACTCTGGCTTAACTTACTGTTAGTTTTCTTTCTTGCGTGAGACCCAGTATTTATGTGCTCCGGGGATATGATTCTTAATGGGGCCCTATACAAAAGTCTCAGTATTAGGACTTGGACTATTTGACCACTGAGGTAGGTATGACTGCATAACTGTTTGTAATAGGATCCACATTCACTTTCATGTTTGAAAGGCCTCTGGCTGATACAGGTTTGATTTGCGTATCATATTGTTGGCCATTTATTGTATGGAATCTTTTGGACCGATTAGGAATTTGTTAGATGGCCTTTCATGATTAGATGTGATGAAAGATACTCAGTTCCAAAATGGCCACTGCAGTTTTGTGGACTAGTCATGTGATTTTTAAGGGGTAAGGCCTTCTAAGCGTTTGGGGACTATTTGACCACCGAGGTAGTTATGACTGTATACCTATGTTTAATAAGATCTGCATTCACTTTGATGTTTGAATGCATCATATTGTTGCCTATTTTTTGTATGGAATGATAGGACTGATCAGGAATTCAATATGCTTGATGAAAGATATTCTGTTCCAAGATGCCAGCCGCAGTTGTGTGGAAAGGTCATGTGATTTCTAAGGGGCTACGCCCTCCAGGCGTTTGGTTAAAAGTGACTGTTTGTTTGCATGCCTGAGCGTTACGATTGATTCAAGCCTAGTGGGAGTTTACGTATTTGTGGTGAAGTAAATAATATTTGTGCCTAATGAATTTATGTTCCATAAGCGACCTGAAGTTGAGTGTGTTTGTGGGAATCTGGTTCATAGATTAGTGTTTATTTTGTCTTCATGTAGATTACATCGTCCTTTCTATGTATTGGAGTAACTGACTAGAGGTGGCCATGGTCCTGCTACTGTAGATCGAAAGTTAGAACTTTACTCTTGACTTGGTATGTTTTTTGTTTAGTTGGATGTGCCGGATGAAAAGGATTAAGCAGTGCTTTTTTCACTAAGTTGATGTTCAAGCAAGTGTTAATATACTGTGTTGCTTTTTTTCGGAATTGGTTTCAGGCAATAGTTGGTTCATTTTGCTTATATTTTGATATACATCAAAAGCATTGCAGTCTGAAAAAAGGAGCACTCTGACTGCTGGTGCTAGTGTTAGGGTTAAGACCACGACCCTCATTCTATAATCATCAACAATGAGAAAACACCGCACTCCTGAAGATTTCTTGATAAGACTGTCCCTCCAATTGCAATGTGGCGGTAGGACACGGTTTCTGTGAAAATAAGGCGACAATTACAACTATCTGCAAACTGGCGAGGAGATACTAATCCCCTACATTTGTACTATTACATGGAAGACAAAGAGACCGGAGGTCGTTAACTTCCAATGCGCCTTGCACCACATTGCAATTGGAGGGACAGTCTCATCAAGGAATCTGGTGAGCATATGTCCTTTCGGTCTACATTTCACAGCACCAATGCGACCCTTTAATTCATTACAGGGTCCGGAGAATTGGCAAATGAATGTAAATATTATTTGTGCACAGAGGCTAAGGAAAATGTGTGATTGATTGCTGTGATAAACATTGCAGGCATTTAATCATATGCACGAACATTTGACTTGGGAGAGTATAAATCAATAAAATGATTAACACTTACACTGGCATTGTGAGGATTGCCAATGCAAAATATGAATTGATTTGTTTACCTGCAAGTGTTCCAACAGGATTCATGCTGCCTGTCATGTAATTGATTATGGTCACAGGACAATTAAGTTCCCAGGTGTGGAACATGAGGCTATAAATCCCAGAAGGCCTCTGTGCTTGCAAAAGGCAGGCAACAAACAACAGTGTGGAGACAGAATGAAACCATTTGAAAAAGACGAGATGCTGAAACGCGTCGTGGTGTCTGTTTAATGTTTCCTAATTACTGCTGCCTGATTATTAAACCAACTTGTGAGTGAAATCTTTGGGAGTGCGGTGTTTTCTCTTTTTTGGTGATTATATATATATATATATACAGATACACACTAACATTTTGATGTAAATTCGCAGTTGCATGTTATGGCAATGTGAAAAATGCACGTTTTACACTGAGGTTTACGTAGGCTGCTTTTGGGGTGCCTTGTAAGTGGGCGATTTACTTGCATGTACAGCGTGGTTTGGTTTTCTGTTGCCTTTTAGTGTAGTATAGCGTTTTATTAATATGGGTTGTTTATTGTGTTGTAGAGCTACAATTATTGTGATTTAATTCACTTTCACACATTGTCCTGAGGATGGTCTCGTTGACGGTTTGAGCCTTGGGTGACCGAAACGTCAACCTTACACTCTACATGACACAATTCATCGCATGAGCTGCTGGACTCCATTAGGAGTGATTTCTGATTGTTTGAAAGACTGCATATAGGACTCCAAACTTTGGTGGTTGGAGAGTCAAGAGGGTTGGTGCTCCCTTTCTGTCCCTTGGATGTAAAGGGATTGGGGACGAGAGGGAACACCAGTGCATTGGTATAAAAACAATAACAATTTGCATTTTTGCTTTGCTATATAGATGAATATGTTATTAGTGAATATATCAATATTCTTCATTTTTCCAGAAACGAATTACACGCTGCTTGAAGATTTATTCATTTATGGAATTTGATTTATGGTGAATTTCAACATTAATAGTATTTAATATAGCCAAAATATTTTTATGCAAATGATTCCTCCATGAACATTGTGTGTTTTACAGTTTAGATTACCCAGTTCTGTGGGGAATATTTGGTTGCCCTGTTTCTTTATAATAGACAGGAGTGTGCCACCATTGATTGTTGGCTGACACCTACCCTTACCCATCATTGCATGCCATGTGGCATGTACAACTGAAGTAGCAATGAGGACATGACGTGTATGACTAAATTTTTAGCCACAATGTGCATTTCCTTGCTTTTGATGTGGCATCACATGGGAAAGTGTCCTGCACATGTTTAATGGGGAAAGTTTGTAACCTGACTATTGGCATGCATCATGGTGTGACTTGCAGTTCTGTTTAAATCATATGTGTTTGAGTACTCCCACTTATTAACAGACATCTGGGTCAGTAGGACCAAAATGGAGACAGTGATGTAGCTTCCCATTGGGCAACATGTTGAGGGCCTTCTACAAGTATTTGAAAATCCCTATGCATCTCCAACATATCAAGGACTAATGGTGTCTACTGATGCAATCAGAGTGTCATTTTAAGGGGTGACAGACATTAGTGGTGATTTCCCTGGGGCTTGCTGATTCATTCTGTTGTGTATTTTGGGACATGCCTCTCTGACAGTTTACACATTTTGTCAACAGTGTCCATTTCCATGCCGAATGTGTAGCATATCTCAGCAACATTAGTACTACCTCCATGAGTCCATTGGGACAAATTTCACTTGGTGAAGTGTGCATTGTTGATATGTTTCCATTGTGACATGAGTATTTCCATGTCACCTTCTCCAGGCTACTGTTCTGTTGTCAGCAACATGGCATGTTCTGGGAGCATCATTTCACATTGTTACGTTATTGTGTTTGTGACAAATAGATGTCTGCAAGACCTTGTGTGAGATCTGTGGGAATGAACTTGGCATTGGCCTACTATTGTATGACTTGACTTGACTTGACAACAGGTAACTGAGGTATGCTCCATGAAGCAAAGCATTGAAGGTGATGAGGTCTCCTACTTCTTCGATGGTTACTGTGATTGCACAACTTCAGCCATGCAATTGTAGTTGTCTGATATCCTGATTTTCCTGTGGGCAACTGTTGACTGTTCAGATGGCATCCCATTTCCCCGCTCCCCTTTCCTGTCCTCAAAAAGGCCATCAGCCAGCAACTTTCAGTATACCCAGCGAACAACCATCTTCTGGATGCATCCCAATCCGGATTCTGCTCCATCCACAACACCAAAACCATCCTTGAGCGGGAAGAATTGTCTGCTCGGATCCTCGTCGAACTCTCGCCAGCTTTCAACACTGTCTCCCACCACACCCTGATCAAGAGGCGTCATCATGTGGAATACAAGACAACGCCCTCAAATGGATTACATCCTTCCTCTCCAGAAGAACTCGGAGGGCCCACCTTCTGCCTTTCACCTCAGAGCCCAAGACCATCATCTAAGGGGGCCCCTCAAGCCTCATCCCTCAGCACCACACTGTTCAACACCTACATGACCCCCCTGACCAACATTGTCAGAAACCACAGACTGAGCATCATCTCCTACCCAGATGACACCCAGCTCATCCTTTGGATGTCCGAAGCCCCCTCCGTCAGAAAGGCCAATTCCACCTCTGCATGACCAGCATTGCCATCTGAATGCAAGACAAGTACCTCAGACAACACAGAAAAGATAGAAGTTGTGATTGATTGATAAAAAATAGTTTTAAAAATTATGTTCCACAATTGTATATAGATGAAAATATAAATTTACCACACTTAAAAAATAATATCAAGATTAAAAATGTTAAACAATGTTGTGAAAGAATATAGAACTTGTATTTTACTTGTAAAATGTATTAAACTGTTTCTAAAAAAAATAACAACCAATGTTTTTTTGTAATGCATAAAAATATACGTGTATTTAAAAATGGATACATATGCATTAAATACATGTTGGAAAAATAAAATAAAAATTACAAACTGTGTCAGGTACCTTTGTTAATTAAAAAAATAATATTAATAAGGTATGTCAAACATGTAATACTTAAACTGGTACATCTAATACTTGGGGCCTGATTACGAGTTTGGTGGTCTTGTCACCGCCGTCATGGTGGCGGCAGAAACCTCGACCACTGACTATGCAGTCCACCAACCAAATTATGATGTTGGCGGTTTGCTGAACTAGAGACCACCGGAGTCCGCCCAACACCGCCAGCCATCCGCCGACCGACTTGACAGTTACTGGGGAAAAGCAGCTGTCAGAGGGCAGTATAGACAAGGGTACTGCCATTCACATTACAATGTGCTTCTCCATCGAGCCAACTGTGGTGGGAAGACCGCCTGCTTTGAGATGGCAGAATTGAAGGAAATGGGGTGCTAACTCCCCCATTTCCTTCTTTTCCCTTCAGTCTCCGACGTGGGCCCCTTTGTCCAGGCCACCCCCTTTCACAGCAGCAACTATACCCCAAAAACAACCAAAACATATAGCTAAGCACCTTTTGCATTTTTCTTCTGTTGACTGGACTGGGTATATATGGCCCAGTCTCCAGCAATGGAACAGTACATGTGCGAAATATTTTTTACAGATGTCATGCATATGGGCACCTTTTGGTCAAAATGTACACACCTGCATCAGCACAAATGTAAAAATATACCTTGTATTGTTGACTGCATGCCCCGCCGGTCCACGCCCGCCAGGAACACTGCACCTGGGCCAGCATAAATGTTAGGGTGAGGTGAAGGCGTTGGATACTAAAGAGGGGAAGGTTTTGGGCACTAAAGGGGTGACATTAAATATTCCACTCCAATCTAAGCCATTTAGGGGAAGGTGTTTGGCAATGAATGGGTGACATTAACTATTCCCACTTCAATCTAAATTATTTAGGGGAAGTTATTGGACTGTAAAAGGGTAGGATTTACTATTCCAACTCCAATCAGAACCATTTAGGGGAAGATGAGAGAGTGAAAGCAGAGAGTGTGAATTCCGACGGTGCTGGACATGGAGGCCCCTGGGCATGGGCAGTGCAGAGGTCCCCCTACGGCCCCTGGACTGGACTGAGTATATATGGCCGGCTCTCTGCCTTGAAAAGGCTGGCGGAAAGAGGGGTTGTAAGCAGCCAGGTGGCGCTGAGTTCAGCGCTGTCATGGCTGGTTACAAGCCCGACTGCCATCACCCCGTTGGGATCTTTGATCCTGGCGAGGGCAGACGTCTTTAGATGGGTCTGCCCACCAATCTTGTAATGTGGTGGTCGGACCACCACAGCCGCAGCAGTCTGACTGCCACCATGGGGCTGGCAATCCTAAGACCACCAGCCTCGTAATGAGGGCGATAGTCAGAAACCTTTCATGACACTGGGGTGTTGTACGAGTATAGATAGCTGGGTAGTTTGATGAGCAATCCAAAATGAAATCTTGCTGTGTGGGATCTTTCTACATATTAGTGTTAATATTTGTGGACTAATTATCTGCACTGCAGGATGTTCTTGTCTGCAGGGCCAGGAATAAATGCCCTGTGGCAGCTGATTGTAAAATAGACTTTTGAAGTTGTCTATAATTGGCTACTAACTGATTTAGTAAGTGTCTTAAATCTGGGGCTGGTAAATACACAACATCAGATAGCCCCTTTGTTACTCAAGGGGCCCATTTTAACAGACTGAATTACATGGGGTAATTGTCCACCAAACCATGCTTAATATCCCTGATGTCCTAATGTAACTTTTACGTTGTGATAGAGTTTATAACTAGCATGTATTGCAGCAGCTTAGTATATATGTATATTTTCTGTACTGGGATCAGTTACCCCACCACCTGCGTTAGGAAAACCTCTTGCCAAGACATTAGTAATTAGTACTTTATCAGAATAGGCTGCATCATGATAAAATACATTAAAAGCATGGGATTCAAAATTTAAATCAAAATGGAGAACAACTTTTTATTGCTCAAGCATGTGACAACCCACAACTGAGAGGAAGCACCTGTCTGACATGAGGGAAGAGACAAATATTACAATCAACATCTCTGCTTATAGTAATATTTGGCAAAGCAAATATTGTCTCATTCAAGATAACTCAAAAGATTGGCCCAAGTTGAGCACCAATGACACATTTTCTTGAATTTGTCTGTGGAACACAGTCCAAGAGTAGATTCTCTAGACTCTCTGTCACTAAGGATTTAGCCTATGTACGAATATGAGACTGGGAACCCAATGGACTGCAATCTTGATCAACCAACCAAGCATTAAATGAATAAGGTGCATATTAGAAAACAATTAATCATCTGAGACTCACAGGAAAAGTTAGTAGAACCCAAACCTTTTTTGATCATGAATAGACAAACACAAGGAAACTAGAAACATATTTCTTTTCATAAAATCGCATCCTAGTACCCACTATATCAGTAGTGGTCTGTAATGCAAAATAAACAATATAGTGGCAATGATATTTGTCAACAGACATAACAACAGATAACAGTATGACAGTATTTTAGGGTTTCTCTATATCAATAACTCTAATGCCGTCCTTCCCTTAGCTAACTAGGCTGATCTTAGCACCAAAAGGGGCCTATTCCAGTCTCATAGATGGTCTGCACTCGCATACTTTTTCCATACAATATAGTCAATGTTCAGTAAGGAAACTGTTGCTGTTCTTGTCTCTGCACTTTAGCAACTAGGATGCCTTCAAGAAGGCAGATAAGCTTGTTAGATGACTTGATGTACCTTTTCCATAGTCTTCAACAAGGAAAGGTGTCTAAAGCAACTGCGTGACCCTCACCCTGGAGTGCCCAGATCGAGGTTCCTCTTTAACTAATAATGCTTCATTCCGACTTCATAAACTCGGTCTGAACAGTGTTGAATATTTTTAAAGTACACACTCAATAAAAAGGATCCTCTAGTCTTTCACCTACTTATTTTAAGGGAAACATTATTTAGGGGCTCATTAGAAGTTTGGCGGACGAAACATCCGTCTGCCAAACTCCTGACAAGGAGTCCGCCACGGTGCTGGTGTTCTCCCCACCGGCCCCATTACAACTTTCCAACTGGGATGACTGGCAGAAACCAAGGTTTCCACCGGTCAGCCCAGTGGGGAAGGTACAGCAGCATTGTTTCCGGCATATAATTGAGCTGGCGGCAATGCTGCTACCCTTGAAATGCACACTGTCTTGAAATGCACAGCAGACAGTGTGCATTTCAAGGGTGCTGGGCAGGGGGACCCCTGTGGCCCCCTGCACTTGTTCTTCGACAGCTTTTTCATGGCAGTCAGACTGCCATGAAAAGGCTGGCGGAGAACAAGGTTGTAATCTGCATGGAGGCGCTGACTTCACCGCCGCCGTAGCTGATTACAACCACGACCACCATCGTCCCTTCTGGATTACTGATCCTGGCAGAGACGGCGGTCTTTCGGTGGTCCGACCGCAAAACTCTTAATTTGACGGTTGGACCGTCAAAGCCTCAGCGGTCTGGACTTCCACCACAAGTCTGGCGATCTAGTGTCCGCCAGACTCGTAATTAGGCCCTTAGTGTTAAAAAACAATAACTGTAAAACTCAAGATATCAAATTCTATGAAACCTTGTTGATTGTTTAGGAATAGTAACTAGGAAATAAAAATGCCAATCCATGCTAAAAAAAACCAATATATTTAGGCAAGCTGAATTATCACCTTACAATTAATCACATACCCCAACACAATTGTTAATTATGCAGTTGCATTTTAAAGTGTTCACTTGAATAAGTGAACATAGATAATTTAAAAAGGGGCATACCTCAAATCAAAAACATATGGAGATTATATTAAAGTGGGTGAACTGGCACTGACATGCTGGCTTTGCGCTGCCTTTTGACCTAATTGTTTGGCTCCTCCAAGTTCCAGTAAATCAACATAGCAGAAGATTCATGATCTGGATCATTTTAATTCACCCTTCCTAACCAGATTAGTTTCTCTTACTATGAATCAGAAGCCAAACACAATCAGAAACACCATGGTTTTCATCATACCACTATGTCTCCTTCTTCTTCTTTACTTTCCCCTTTTTTCTTTGTCTGGGGACAAAATGACTTGCTTAACTATTCTTGGTTAGGCGGGAGGGAGGCTTCCATTCTTTTAACAACTCAGAGAAAAATGCTCAGAGCTCTGAGGGTATTATGATAAAACAAACTTTCTGTCCTATATATTTTAATGTTTTTCCCACTGCAAAATGCAGCTCCTGCATTATAGGACTGTTGAAACTCTCTACCAGCCTTTTGCCTATAAAGCTTTCAATTTATGATTACTACCTTCTTTCAAAAATGTTTAATTTTCAAAGAATTAAACTGAACACCAGTATATTTGGTGAAAATGCTTTCTCTCTTTCTCTCAACAGCCAAATCATCTCTCAATTTCCATAAATTTTGAAGTTCAGGAACCATATCTTGCTCATAAACTTAACTATTTCATACAAAACTGTATCCTTCTACATGAAATCCTGCTACACCACTTCACTAATATTTTCATGGTACCAAATGGCATCACAAATGTTGTCTATAAGGCTGGTGTCAAAGATCTTCAAGCAAAAGTCATGGGTGTTTCTTTATCATGCCCTACCTGAGTAACTACTGCCCCAAACCATTTACAGACTAGGTTTATAGCAGGCGTACACTGGTAGACTGCAAATAAGGACTAAGGTTTGTTTGCTTTATGTATTTGCTAGTCAAACACATTTAAACGCTTTGTTGAATACTTGTCTAAGGTAATCTGCTACCATAGAAAACTTCCCATTAATCACAAATAGTACCCTTTGAGCCCAAAATAGGATCTAAGTTGATTCTTGTTTTGGAAGGGTTGGTAGCACCCCAGTGGCTTGTTGTAAATTGTCCTTTGGATTAATTCATTCTTTCATTGTTTCATGCCCTACATACTCATCGTCAGTGCTTCTTAAGCAACTTTCCTTGTTATACATTCTAACGTAGATACAAAAGCCTGAATGCTGCTATTGGCAAATGTAGGGATCAGAAGATGTGAGAAGGTCGATATCAGCTGCTCGGTATGGAGGAGACTATTAGCAGTGACAAATGAAGAGATGGATGGGGTTGCTTTATGAGCAGCGTTTTTTGCAAGATAGCTACAGCTTCCTTTGGATAGCTTTGTAATGCTAGTCCTGCAAATGTGATCAGGGTACTAAAAAAGGCAGACAGGGTTCAGCTGAAGGCCTTGATCTGCCTCGGTGGTGATAGACTGTGAGGAGTTACTCAAACGATGGGGCAGCGGCCTCCAGCGTGACCGAGCACGCAGCAAACAAACAGCAGCAAAGACCCTACTGCAGCAAATTATGGCAAACATGATTTCACAGAGCGACAGGAAGGACTTGTGTGAGCCTCACCACCACTGGATGAAGCAGGAACAACAAAATGGAGAGAGTAGGAGAACCACAAATGTGTGACAGAGGCAGTAGACATAGGACTTCATTACAAGTGTGGCAGTCTTTTTGGACCGCCACACTCCAGACGGTCTGACCGTCCAATTGCAACTTTGGCGGGCGGACCCGCCTAAAGACCACCATCCCCGCCAGAATCATAGATCCCAACGGGGTGACAGCAGTCGGGCTTGTCACCATCCATGGTGACATTGAACTCAGCGCCACCTGGCTGACTACTACCCCACTTTCCGCCAGCCTTTTCATGGGGGGACCCTCCCATAAAAACGCTGGTGAAAAGCCAGTGCCCGGGGACCCACTGTCCAGCACTGTCGGAATGCGCACTGTCTGCTTTGCAGACAGCACACATTCCGAGAGTGCGGGAGTGCTAGGATATTGGCCTCAGCTCCCTTAGAGGAGCCAGGAATAATATCCTAGCACTGTTCCCAACGGTCAGCCCAGAGGGAATATTGAAACCGCTTGGGGTTTGGCGGTCCTGTGGTGGGACCACTGTTGTATCCAGATTCCTGGGCACCAGGTCACTCAGGGGCTACCCCCACCCCAATCGCATCAACTGGAGTGTCCCCCACTGGTGTCCTGTGGCCTCAGTACTAGTGGAGCCAAAACTGGATAACCAAGTACTCCTCTCCAGCACTTGACTCTCTCAGGTTAGTGAGGCAGAGCAGTCCAAGGCTTACTCAAGGAGGTGAGGTGGGTTTAGACATTCACAATACAGGGTACACTGTACTACCAGCTAATAAGATCAATGTCCAGTCAGCACTTTACTTTTTTAAAAGATAAGTACTTTAATATATATCAGAGAAATATACTACACATAAAACTAGGATAAACAGTGAAAACCAGACATCTCTACGACCCTCTGGGCCTGAGTTCTGACCCCAGACAATATAATAACGCCTAGACACTAAGCACTATACAAACACAGTTAGCATGTAGACACAACTAGCATTGCATATTACAGACCATGTTGCACAGGGTTGCTGGCATTCGCTAGAGCCAGTATACTAATCCTTGTATGGTAATGGTGTAGTTTCAGCATAGGATGTGAAGTCAAACGATCCAGATCAGCCCCAGAACCCACCACCCAAAGAACAGAAGTGCCCTCCCGTCCTTAGCAAGATCTGATCGCTGTTGACTGATGTCTTAGCACAGTTTACTGGAGTCCCACTTGACCAGTAGCCACTGGCTAGTTGTAGGAGGGCATTAGCCGGCCAGAGTGTCTGTACACCCTGGTACCCCCATGTATCACAAAAACAAAGGACACTCTTCTCCAACTACAGATTGTAACTGGAAGTATCCCAGGCTCCAACAGCACAGGGGAGGGGTCTGGGCAGAAGTGACCTCACCTTTAAAGGCTTTTGCAATTTTCCTGTCTTCCAAGCCGATGCTGCTCTGCTCGACAAGCCCCACAAACAGCTGGTCCTCTGCATCTGCATTCAGGTTGTTGATTGATCCTTTTGCTCTTTCACAGCTGGCAAATTTCTTCATATAGAATTCATCCATCACAAAGAAAACTCTCAAGTTCAGACGCAGTGAGCAAGCTTCCTTGCCTATACACCGTGGGCCCACAGCTGGCTTCTGTAGATGCTTGTTAGAACTGAAGACCAGTCTTGAACAACTACTGACCACTGAGGCCTGACTTTTATCACCTCTGATTGATGGGTTGATCCAATCAGAGGGTCTGAATCCTGGGTGCCCCAGTTACTGGGTTTCAGGACAGGCTCTTGGTATCAGCCCGGGCTATTCTCCAGAGAGGAACTTTAATTAACTCCAGACCAAGAGGGACTGACCATCATCCCTCCTAGCAGAGTTAAGGCAGCTAAACACAGATAAGAGCAAGTGTCCACTCCAGCCCACCAAGCGTCTCCAAAGATTAGGGAGGGGCACAGGGGAGCTGGAATGTCAAGCAGAACAGCTCAGCTCACATTGAACACAATGGCTCACCTCACCATTCTCCCCTATGGAACCTACTGGCTCTCAAACACACATCCCAGGTAGAAAAAGGCAACAAGACTACAGGAAAAGAAGACTGCACAGACATGATCAGGAGGATGGATAGTTGCCACTGCCCCACCAAGGGTCCGAGGATACAGGTATCCCTGACTATAGATTTACTGCTGCCACCATTGTCAGTCTACCACAGCCTTGTTAGAGAGGGCAGCAGCCACTCTATGTGAAATAGGGGTGCACTGTGCATGCCCCCCTCAACCTCAAGGCTAAGCTCTAGGGTCTCAGTCCATGTAAACAGGAAGATCCTCAGTGGTTATACTGTATGATCCCTACCTCAGTGAACATGAAAAATATGTAACTTTTAGGTGACTTGCCTGTAGATCACCATAAGACAGGGGAAGCACGCTCTCCAGAGACACGCAGAAGACTCACCATGCCAACAACTGCCAAACTCATAATGAGCCCATAATGTTGCATAAGTTTGACAAAAATGAAAAGGCAAGGGTGGCAATGGAAGCTCATCTGGAGCATTTAGAAGGTAAGTTGAATGGAGTGGAATCTTATATGAAGGAGACAAGCACTAAAATGCAACATTGCAAATTTCAAGAGGACGAGTAGAGGCGGACTTAGCTGACCAAAAAGACTTTGAACACTTTAGAGCCTATTCACAAACTCCATTTTGTAGTACTTTTAGTATTACTATCATACTACATTTAAAAGTATTACAAACTATTATTACAAACATGCCAGTGTAAATCTCCATCTCCACCTCTGCTATGTTTTCTATGGGAAAATTATCACACATGTACCTTTACTACTTAGTAGTAAACATGGGAGGACAGAGGGAATAACTGGAAAAAAAGGGCACAGTTACTACCAAATGGGAGTGGGTTGTGGGAGGAGTACGAAGGGTTTTAGTTAAGGTTGGCGAGGTGTTTATGGAGGGACACTGACCCACCTACAAAAGACTTAGCACCTGATTTAGATTTTGGCGGACGGGTTACTCTGTCACAACAGTGATGGCTATCCTGTCCGCCGAAATCTAAATTCCATTATTTTCTATGGGATTTAGATTTCAGTGGACAGGATATACATCACCGTTGTGACGAAGTAACCATCCACCAAATTATAAATCAGGCCGTAAGCCCATTGCTATTCACAAACTGCACTTTTAATGTTACTATAGTATACAAGGGACCCAAAGCACTAAATTACTGTTGCTCAAAGCTGTAGTACGTCTAGCACCACACATGGCCAATCACTGGTTCTGCAACACCCTCCAATAGAAAATAGTGGTTTAGGGACTTAAAATAAAACCCCATGAGAAATACTGTTTCATTATTTAAATTAGTTAAAAATATAAAAATACATATAATTTAATGTTAAAAGAAATCTAAAAATCAAATGTATGTATTATTTAATTAAAAAATATTTTATTAACCTTTGTTAACTGTATAAATGTACGCTACATTAGGGGACGTGGCCAAGCACCTAAGATGGCGAACGTGGAACTCTGCAGCTCCGGAACCGGGGCTACAATTTATTTTTCAGTCGGACACAATCTGCCCCGGTGATCTTCCCCCGTGAAGTCTACGACCCAGAATTTGTGGGCTTCTTCGATAATGCTGCTGCCACTGACCGGACGTGCCCCGAGGGTGCAGTGTAACCGTTGGGAGAGTGGACCATGGTGGAGCATGTCGCAGCCTGCTGTAGAGCCCTCCATTTCCCTCCACCCTGCTACTCTGGGGCACTCCCCTGGGCTTGGCTGGACCATGTTGGGGTTGTGTCTGCCCTGGATGCAGCTTGACTGTGCTGTGCGGAGTGAGCCATGCAGCGACCTGGTACAGTTGGAGTGTGAAGCCTGCCGTAGCCTGACCGATGTTGGGGCATCCTGGGCTGTGCAATCTTGGAGCCGGGAAGTTGCGTGGGCGGGCGCTCTGCTCCGAGTGGCCCGCTGGACTGCAAGGGGGGGAAATAAACCAACACACTACTTGTGCCAACAAGCACACGCTCCATTCCCGTATAGACCGTTTTCTTTGCACCTCCCGGCTACAACCCCAAATAACTCACGCAAGATACTGAGGCAAAATATTGTCAGACCACAATCCACAAGAAATTATGCTCTCATGGGGTCGAATGCCCACTCCGATCCATAGATGGCACCTCCAACCTAAGTTATTAGAAGACACGGTGTTCCTGGAGGCTCTAGACACCACTATTGATACCTATTTCTCCGAAAACACAAACACTGCTTCCTCCCCAATGGTTGAATGAGATGCCTTTAAGGTGGTGATACGTGGGGCTTCCATCACCGCATGGGTGCACGGGGGGGAAATAGTGAAGGAACTTACACAATTAGAAAATGAGCTAGGTGCCCTGGAACAAGTGGCGGCACGTCATGCAATGGAGGACACTCAACTACAAAATGCCCAAATCCACTATGCAGAACTCCTTGAACTCCTTGATTACAGGTCCTACACTCCAAAACTACACTCAGAAGCAGATGAACCATGTGCCCTTCTTGCTAGACTATTTAACCCCTTAGCTGCTGGGTCTTTTCGCTCCCAGTGCTGAGCCCTTTTTTGGCTATTTGGGGTAGTTTGCGCTTAGGCTTTCATAGCTTTTTGTCCACATAAGCTATCCACGCCAAATTTGCATCCTTTTTTCCAACATCCTAGGGATTCTAAAGGTACCCAGAGTTTGTGGGTTTCCCTGGAGGAGACCAAAAATGTTGCCAAAATATAGCAACAAAAATGTTTTTTCAGAAAAATGGGAAAAAGGGCTGCAGAAGAAAGCATGTGTTTTTTTCCCCTGAAAATGGCATCAACAAAGGGTTTGCAGTGGTAAAATCACCATCTTCCCAGCTTTCAGGAACAGGCAGACTTGAATCAGAAAACCACATTTTTCAACACAATTTTGGCATTTTACTGGGACATACCCCATTTTTAATATTTTTTGTGCGTTTAGCCTCCTTCCAGTTAGTGACAGAAATAGGTGTGAAATCAATACTGTATCCCGGACAGCTAAACATTTCTGAGAAGTAGACAAAATTCTGAATTCAGCAACGGGTCATTGGTGTAGATCCTACAAGGTTTTCCAACAGACAATAACAGATGAAATTAAAAAAATATGGAAATTGAGGTGAAAAAACAGCCATTTTCCCCACGTTTTACTCTGGTCCTTTTTGCTGTGATGTCATATTTTCACAAGAAATATACCGTTACGTCTGCTTAACTCTTCTGGTTGCGGGGATAAATAGGGCTTGTAGGTTCATCAAGAACCATAGGTACCCAGAGCCAATAAAGGAGCTGCACCTTGAAATGGGTTTTCATTGTATACCTGGTGTATAGCAATTCATTTGGTGAAAAAATAGTTACCAAGGAAACCTTTAAACTTCCAAAATGGGCACAAGGAAAGGTGTTGAGAAGCAGTGGTTATTTGCACATCTCTGAACTCTGGGGTACCCATACTAGCATGTGAATTACAGGGCATTTCTCAAATAGATGTCTTTTTTACACACTGTCTTACATTTGGAAGGGAAAAATGTAGAGAAAGACAAGGGGTAATAACACTTGTTCTGCTATTCTGTGTTCCCCCAAGTCTTCCAATAAAAATGGTACCTCACTTGTGTGGGTAGGCCTAATGACTACGACAGGTAACGCAACATGGACAAATCACATTTTTACATTGAAATCTGGGGTGTTTTTTGCAAAGTGCCTAGCTGTAGATTTTGGCCTCTAGTCCAGCCGGCACCTAGGGAACCCTATCAAACCTGATCATGTTAGAAAACTAGACACCTGGGGGAATCTAGGATGGGGTGACTTGAGGGGCTCTCACCAGGTTCTGTTACCCAGAAACCTTTGCAAACCTTTAAATTTGGCAAAAAGACACGTTTCCCTCAGATTTCAGACTGCAAAGTTCTGGAATCTCAAAGGAGCCACAAACTTCCTTCCACCCAGCGTTCCCCCAAGTCTCTCGATAACAATGGTACATCACTTGTGTGGGTAAGCCTAGTGCCCACAGCAGGAAATGCCCCAAAACAACGTGGACACATTACATTTTTCCAATGAAAACGGAAGTGTTTTTTGCAAAGTGCCTAGCTGTGGATTTTGGCCTTTAGCTCAGCCGGCACGTAGGGAAACCTAGCAAAGCTATATATTTGTGGAAACTAGACACCTAGGGGAATTTAGAATGGGGGGACTTGTGGGGCTCTCACCAGGTTCTGTTACCCAGAATCCTTTGCAAACTTCAAAATTTGGCAAAAAATACTTTTCCCTCAGATTTGGGTGCTGCAAAGTTCTGGAATCTGAGAGGAGTCACAAACTTCCTTGCACCCAGCATTCCCGCAAGCCTCCCAATAAATATGGTACCTCACTTGTGTGGGTAGGCCTAGTGCCTGCGACAGGAAATGCCCCAAAATACAACATGGACACATCACCTTTTCCGGAAGAAAACCAACCTGTTTTTTGCAAAGTGCCTAGCTGTGGTCTTAAGTTTCTAGCTCAGCCAGTATCTAGGGAAACCTAGCAAACCTAAACATTTTTAAAAACTAGACATCTAGGGAAAATCAGAATGGGATGACTTGTGGGGCTCTCACCAGGTTCTGTTACCCAGAATACTTTGCAAACCTCAACATTTGGCAAAAAAAAACACTTTTTCCTCCCATTTCGGTGATGGAAAGTTCTGGAATCTGAAAGGAGCCACAAATTTCCTTCTACCCAGCATTCTCCGGATAAAAATGGTACCTCACTTGTGTGGGTAGGCCAAGGGCCCGCGACAGGAATAGATCACACAACGGTCAATGTTAGCCCTTACATGAGGGCAACTTGTTGAACCTGTGGTGATCCATTCCTGACACAGGCACTAGGTACAGGCACTCAAGTGGGGTAGCGTTTTTATCAGGACAGGTGGGGAAACACTGGGTGGCAGGAATTTTGTGAATCCCAGCATATTCCTGTAGTTTGTGTGACAGAAATGCAAGAAAAAATTGGGTTTTTATTCAAAATTTCACCTTTGCAGGGTATTCTGGGTAAGAAAACACCTCTGTGGACTTCCCCGGATGTCTATTTTCCCGAAATGTCTGGGTTTGGTAGGTTTTCCTATATGGCCGCCGAGCCCAGGACTAAAAACACAGGTGCCTGCTTTACAAAACCAGGTTGTTTTGTGATAGATAATTTTGATGTCTCCACAATATGATTCGGGCAATGGAATTTGGGGCTGAACTAAATTGGGGCGCTTCAAAGAGAGCACTCTCTCTCTCTGTGCTTGCTGCCGCATGCACCTGCTCTCTGGGTTTGGCTAACCCGCTATTGTCACGCTGCACAGACTCTGCTTGAGAAGGAACAGCAAGACTGTCCTCATCACCTCCCTCATAATCAATGGAAGAGGAGTCATCGAATGGGACTCCTCTGACTGAAAATTCACTCCCAGAGTCTGCGCCATTGTCCTATCCCTCAGATGCTGTCTCAGTGTCTGCTGTCTCAGTCTCTGATCCTACGTCAGAGCTGTCCTCTATAACCCGAGAGAGGGCTTGAGCAGCAGTCATCCAACGAGATGCCATCTCTGCTACTAGCTAAACTGTTTCTCTAAAACATTGGCCTACGGAGACAGTCACAAAATTGCTGGTGGGTGTGTGTGTGTGATACGTGCAACAGTAGAGGTCACCGTACCTTCGCTTCTTCCCTCAATCAGCACGTTCTTTCAAGACACTCTAAAAAAGACGCACTATTACTTCACCTTGTCACATACCAATCGTCACAGTCTTGAGCGCCTCTAGCACCCAGTCCAACAATCATTATTGGTGCTCCTACTCCCATGAGTCTTGTTCACGGTTGGTGAGTCCTTCTTCAATATATGCATTAAATACTAGTTCACGGTCAGCTCATAATGAAGCATTCTGGGACATATAGTTCGATTTAAAAAAAAGAAAAAAAAAGGTAAAAATGGAGATTCAAGAAAGTTAAAATTAAATACCACAGTGAATTAATGCAAACCTTCCTTCTTTTGATCTGAGAATGTATTGCCCTTTTATTTAATTAGATTGCATAGTACAAAAGATTCTGCCATCAAAATTGTACATTTTCTCGCATACTAGATATGGATAAATCGCTGTGGTATTTAATTTTATCAGAGCCCTCACTGGTCTAGGGAGGGGAATGCCATTGGTGCCACTCCGATTGGACCTGTGTATTATTCCAATTACAGAGGTAGCCTCCTTGAGACCATTACTATACTGGGTGAGCATTCCGCTATGAGCGAATTGCTTCATTTTAGAGAGGGACTTGTTGAGATTTTAAAACTGCAATCGCCTACAAAAATTAAATAGCTTGGTTTGATCTTGGTTCGGTCAATTTTTGGAAAGACTCCTTTTCCATTCATGCCTGTGCTGCCCCAGTAGTGAAACTGCAATTCCAGGAGAAAACTGCTGCCCATAACGAGCTTTCCAGTTCCGTGGGCAACCTTCCCAGATGTTTTTTACTGCATATATTAACCACCAGTCCTAAGGATGTTTTAAACTATATTCGCCCAGCTCGTGCCCATTCATTGTTTTTACAGTTTGGATATGGGATCCTCCCAATTGCAGCAGGTACCTCATCATGGAACTCCACCCGATCCGGGCACCGGCATTGCTTCCTCTGCACTTCTGTAGATGAGAAGGAGGAACACCTGCAGTCCTTCTGCCCATTGTATGTTAAACCTAGAAGCAGGTGGATTGTTCCTCTTTGTCATTGCCTGAGTTTCATGGAACGAAGATACACACTTAGGCCCATATTTATACTTTTTTAGCGCCGCATTTGCACCGCTTTTTGATGCAAAAGCGGCGCAAACTTACAAAATACAATTGTATTTTGTAAGTTTGCCCCACTTTTGCGTCCAAAAATGACACAAATGCGGTGCTAAAAAAGTATAAATATAGGCCTTAGGATCTGCAAAAGCGATTCTTCAACAATAGTTACGGTTGCTGTATCTAAGTTCTTGTATGCAGCTTGGTTGATCACTGTTTTAACTTTTTGAATGATTTGTAAATCTGTGAGTATTTTGGAGTTTTAATAATTTATCATTGGAAATGTTTCTACTTGTACTAGGTCTTTATGATGTCTTGATGACGAAATTATATTTTCGATCTGTTAAATAAACTTTGAACTTTGAAATCTTAAAAGCAAAAATAACTTTTTGGAGCAGCTAGGCAGCAGATGCCAACTCAAACACCAACCTTATTACTGATGTAACAAAAGGTACCACCAGTGTGAGAAAAGTGGTAACGTGTCTGCTGCCTGGTGTGTGTTCTACTTGATAATGCCTTGGACTTAAATTCAACATCCAAAAATATATTTCATCATCTAATGCAGACAGTTACTCTTGCAACCCAGGCAAAGGAAGACAGTTATCTGCTTGTTCACAGAATGAGTGTCAGCACTCATTCTGAGGGGGCCAGGTTGTTTTTCAAATAAACCGTGGTAAAACCAACTCATGCATCCCCGTACAATCACTCCTTCTGCGGATCGCCATAATCCAAATTTGACTTAATCCCGTCCTAGTTTTATGGGATCTTCTCAATTTATGCTTCAATGAATTTACCTTTCTTTTTTTTTTTTTCAATAATTCCCCAGTTTCTGCTTTTTCTGAAGTTGTCTAATGAACAGAAATGCTTGAACTAGGATCTGATTTGATCCTGCAATTGTCTTGATAGTGCCATTCAAGTACATATTGGCTTTTCTTGGCAACATAAACTTTTCCAAGTATTGTCTTTTGGAGGCAAACAGTGAAGACAAAGAAGTTTAGCCTGTTGTATATGAAAATGCTTTTACTTCATTGAGTTCCATTGTTTTTGTTGTCCAAACTTTCATTGCAGTAAGTAGATGAACTAATTGTAAAAGGCTATCTTGAGTCCACCGAAACGTGTGCCTTTAGTCAATATTTGTGCTTCAAAAGATGCAGAATGGGAGAAATCACTTGAATCCACACATGTGGTCTTTAGAAATATTACATTAATACAATCAATTTATTTATTTACACTAGACCTATTAAGCCACCCAAATGGATTAACAGAATAATATTACCACAGCACACTGTCCTAAATGCTTACTTGTGAATGTAGAGTTTTACATATAGTATAGGATTACCCAATAGTGGCTTAGTTCTGAAAAAATAACCACCCATCTCACTGAGGTCCATATTTATGGCCCCAGTTGCTTCACGCTTGCACAACAGAACTTGGCACATGGGCATCGCAACTCGTAAGGCAGATTTATGAAGCCACGCAGGAGCACCAAATCGTTGCGTTGCATTACTCTGCCCTGGTAAGGTGTTCCATTGACGTTGCGCTGGTGTTTCCAAGCAGCTCCCACGAATTTTGACACATTCCTAGATTTACCAGAACTGGTAAACCTAGGAATGCACCAAATGCTATGCCTTCCCAGAGGAGGCACAACGAAGAGAAATATATTTATTTTTCCTTGATACCTCCTCTTTGTATGTGTGCTGAATTCTTCAGCACATGGAGAAAGGGGAATAAGCCTCAGGGTCTGTTTTTGTCTAGGAAGGTGCCCCTTCATGCACAAAAACAATCTTCCTTATGACATCCTGGTGCAAGGGTGCCTGCGTTGGCGCCAGGCTGCCAAAAGGATCCAGCACAAGGGGAAAGGACATGAATGCACAATATTCTTTTAAAGAGGGTGCACTCCTGCCCGTTCCCTGTAACGCAGCCCACCAAGGTGACTCCTGCGCTGCATAACTTGGCCAGAAGCATGGCCCCAAGTCTTTAGATAAAATACATATTTGCCCCCCCGGTGGCTGCCTGCTGGCCCTATGCCCCATCCTAGACTGCAGCGATTTGAAAACAGATTTTAGACCTTGCATTGTCGTTAGCAACAGTAGCCATGGCTATGGCGAGCAAATACATCACAGCCGCCCCAATAGACTGATGTGGCTCGGGCATGGTAAAATGGGCTAACGGCGAAAGTATTGCTGCACATAGCAAAGTGGTGCGTAAACCACTGACTGCATGTGCAGGGTGATAATAACAGTGGACTTAATTTAACTACAAGATCAGATTAACTCCAAGAGGTAGATGACAAACGTGCAGATAGACAGTAAGGGGGATTGATCTATTGATGAAATATGTCCCTGGGCTGACACAGCTGTCAAATAACAAAATAAGAATTAAAGCCCCTCTCGACCCATCCATAGTACTCACACCTCTGCAGGGCATTTTAATAAAGGCCATTGGGACTATAAGGAATAATAGTGGCACCAATGCATGAGTTTATAATATTAGGATACCAGACATGCACATATTATAATATTGTTATGTTCTCTCCTCTGTTTTATTCTAATAAAGCTGTATAATCTTTACTATTAGACCCCATGAAGTCATGTTTGCATGACAGACACGCAACGGCTGTAAGACTTATGTTTGAAATGTGAAACAAATAATAGGTATCTTCCCCTTGATATAAATATCTTAAAAGATATCAGAAAAAATATTGATGTTGCAAAGAAGTGTGTAACACCCCTTAGCCAGACTGCACTCCTTCTAACACAACCCCTTTTGCACACTCCAAACAGTTTGGCTGCAAGCATTGGCAAAGTTACCCCCTTGATTATATTCAAATGTCAAATGGAATAAATTCATGTGCAGTTAATAAAGCGTATTACATGTCCATAAAAATACCATTGCTTGATAAATTACTATCAATATGCTACAAGTCTATTTCCGATGACTTTCTAAACATAAAAGCTTAAGATACAGGTTTAAGTTTAAAAGAGTTTTGTTAAAATCAGCGTAATGGCCTTTAAATTTCGTTTGTACTTGGCCCATAAATTTGTAAAATGTAAATTGTGTCATCACCGTTGAGACTTCAGTCAAGGTTTGTCTGCAGGTCAGAAAGGCCAGTTTGTCCACTAGCTGTCTCAGCACTCATTGGTTAGTGGCGGACACAGGCAAAGAACTTAAATAATAGGCTACACACTCTGCAGACGTTAGAATACCGCGGCCCAGTTCATGGCGGATAAAGTCCGATGTAAATCATGAAGTTATCTTTTAAACATTTCGTATAACGTGACTTTAATTCCTGTTGGTGGACTGATAGTGGTTTAGAGTCACCCGGGCGTGTGAATGCATTAAAAACACGTTTTTATCTTGAAGGCGAGATAGCAACATGTTTTTGTTTAATAGTCTTTTGAATTCATTTAAGGGGAGCAGTATTTCCCAGAGTAATTTTACAAATTCTTTGAGAAAGAGTCTAGATAGTCACGAGGCCGACATTTGCTCATCGAAAGTCATGATTTCTTCCAGATTAGATGGTATAATGTGGTTTCACTTGATTTCCCGAGTTTAAAGCACGCTCTTTTGTTTGCCCCTTGATGAACTAAGCTAAGTTCCAAGTCAATTTGTGTCTGTGAAGCATTTAAAGGCAACCAGAATGTTGGCTACTAGTGTATGCAGGCCTTTCTTCCATGTAGAGCCATGGGAAACGGCATCAGTTAACTTTGCACAAATGTCTTTCAAAATTGGAGTCATGGGCATGTGCCAAAGATTCTTGTGGAGTGAGAGAAAAGCTATCCCAAGGCAACTAACTTTTGAGTTGATCAACTGTTTATGAGCCAAATAGGTACCACAATTATCAATAAGGACACCAAGGTATTTATCTACAGACTTTTTCTACAGGTTCACTATTTAAATGTCAGCTGCCTCCTTTCTTCAGTTTGTACCAAACGTATCCAACATTACGACTTTTTGTTTTTTTTAACTTAATGTCCAGCTTGCTTGATTGCTAATAGTCAGTTTCTTAAATAGCTGCTACAAAAGATTATTGTCCTATTCAAAAGGAGCACATCAGCCGCATAGAATAGGCTCCGTATCAGCTTTCCACAAGTTTAGCGGGATGCGCGCCTTGCTGGTCAAGTTTGCCTGTAAGGTTGGCAATGTATAGATTGAGTAGGAGCAGTGCAGGGTCACAACCCTGCGTGATGTCAGTCTTTGTGTACACCTATCTCAGCACTGAATGACCATCTCCGATCTTAACAGAAATCCAAGTATCAGTAAACAATATTAGGATTTTGTCTAGGAGGCTGGTTGGTGAAACGTTCTTTCCTTCTGATTAACCAGACGACTTCTTGATTAGTTAAGAAACGGTTTTATACAAATTAAGTAAATATACAGCCAGCCCAGAGATCAGGCCATCACCAACTGCCCCTTTTTCCCCCCAACATTCCACTACCACATTCTAATTGTCATAGCAACATACAATAACAACAACCATGGCAATAGATATAAACTTATGATATACAACATATCTCCCTTATCAATATTAACAAAAACAAGCAAAATCATATATACACACATATATATATATATATATATATATACATATATATATATATATATATAAAACATTATTCTATGTAATATATATCCTATGAACAACTATATACATAACCACATATTTCAATAAAATAAAATTCAATTTCACAATGCATTTTCTATTTCATATAATCCATAAATCTTCTTGACTTTTCCCTGGCTTTTGTAGGCGCGTGCATCTACAAATAGTGGAACCATCATAATACATTTTCCTACACTTTTCAGAATCTCTTTTTACTCTTGTTTGTTCTAGCACCACCTCATGTACTCCTGCCGTTTTTGTTTCTCTTTTACAAATTGAGCTGCCTCTATGTTACTACACCTCTCAACATTCCTTAAATTCCACCTCTTGCCACCCTCCAGAACAACAGAATACTTCATCATTGCGTAAATCTTCTTTGGATCTGACTATTTTGATTCATCCTTCCTATAATCCTGAAACCTCCTTACCATTACCACATCACTAACTTTAAACTTTATATTTTCGCTCTCTACACCAAACTTCTCTTTTGAACAATATTTTTGCTGTTTCCTAACTACACACCCCCTCATACTTTCCTTATCCACTTTATCCTTGTTCATCCAAACCGGTACTGCTAGAGTACAAGCCTTTCTACCTCTCAACAGGACAAATGGGGTTTCGCCAGTTAAAAAATTGTGGTGCCGTATGTTGGGAAAAATATATATTCACATGTATGTACCTATAGATATTATACTTTAGTTCCAACTCTCTTTACCCTTATCTGAATCCCAGTAAGACTTCCCTACTGACCTCTCTGACACCTATGCCAGTTGTACAAACAAACCTCTCCAAGCCACGTTGTTAAGTTTAGCTCGGTCTCACACTTTAAGTTCAGCCAGCAACCCAGCCCCCATTTCTTTAGGGACCACCTGTTGTCTGTTCACGTGCTCATGCTCACACTGCATTCTGTATATTTTTACACTATGGACTTCTAGTTTTGTATGTGCAGCATTTCTTTTGTATGTGCGTGCCCATGTTTGAACTGTGTCCCCTTTTTGGGTTGTGCAGTGACAGCACTTATCAACATATATAAATGCCTGACTTATATGCTTCAGGGCAGAAGATGCCAGCTTGTAAGACGTTACACTGGGATGTGCGTCTGCCTTCTGCCTTGGCCTGCCAATAAACCTTGGTACCTCATGAAAGCATTTCATCTGTTCCGGAGCCTTGCCTGGTGTTTGTGTTTTCTTTGCGTCACTCTGAGGAGGGTTGAAAAATAGTTTCCTAACACCGTACGATAATTCCAAATCATTTTCTTTAGCTCTTCCTTCCAATCCAAGTTGCTTCTCCTAGATAATTGTATGTTTTCTTCTAATACTATATTGAATCTCTCAACTAAACAATTTTCACTAGGATGATATACACCAGTTTTTTATGAATAACTCCACTGTGCAATAAAAATTCTTCAACTTCCTTTGCTACAAGTTGAGGTCCATTGTCAGAAACTAATACCTCAGGATATCCTTCTCTTCTAAACACTTCTTTACAAAACTCTATAATTACCTTAACTTTCACCTCCCTAACAAAAGTAATCTATGGCCACAGCACATTTCTTATCTGTCCCTAATATCTAAAATGGACCACACACATCAATTCCCAAATTTTAATAATACCATTTTTTATTTCATTGAAAGCATTTTCACATTGTACTGACTATTGAAATGTACACCCTGTTTTCATCAATTCCCTCCAAGGTTTGGCTTCATCTGCAAAATGATCAACAAACTTAGCATAGAATTCAGCCAATCCTAAAAATGATCGTAATTGATCTTTATCCACTAGACGTGGAGCCATTTCAATAGCTCCTCCAAATTTATACTTAGGTTTTATACCCTGTTTTGACAACATGTGACCAAATATTCCACTTCTTGAATTGCAAATTTACATTTGCTCATTTCAACTGTTAAACCAGCTTTGTCTAAAACAGATAACACTTTACATAAGGTTCCATCATGATCTTGTTTATCTGCATCTCATACCAGTACATCATCTTGGAAAAACCTTACTTGCCTAAAATCTCCCAATAACGTTTGCATTACTCGCTGGAAAACAGCTGAAGCAGATGCCAAGCCAAATGGCATTCTTTTAAAACGAAATGCCCTTTCTGGTGTGACAAATGACTTTAGATGACAAGAATTTTTATGCAACATAATTTGATGATATGCATTTGACAAATCAATAGTTGAAAAATAACATCCTTCACTCACACCTGACAACAGTTCTGCCATATTAGGCAAAGGATGGCGATCAATCCATTTACAATTATTTAAGACCCTCAAGTCCACACACATCCTAATTTTTCCTTTAGGTTTTTGTACTATAACAATTGGACTTAACCAATCTGACGACTCAATAGGTTTGATTATGTTGTGTTTACATAATCTTTCTAACTCCTCCTTTAAGGGATCCTTCAACATCAAAGGCACACTTCTCACTTTCAGAACTACAGGTGTAACATTTTCCTTTAATATAATTTTATACACAATTTTCTTTAAGCAACCTAAAATTTTGCTAAACAATATGGGAAATGCTTGTGTCCACAGCCATGTCATCAGTAGCAGTTACCAACACTTGATCTTCCTCATTTGGATCCAATTTTATGCCTAGAGCACATTGATCCCTCCACCCTAACAACAACTTTCCTTTATCCACTACATAAATCACAAATATGGTATTTCTAGCCTTACACAACAGTTTGGTCGCAAAACTTCAAATAATGTTTATTCTACCACCACCATACCCTTCTGGTGGTATATGTGTTTCCTGTAATTTCATGCCTCCCAACTCATGTCATGTTTCTTTATTAATAAATGTATAAGGAGAACATGAATCTGCCCACATACATATCTCCTCCTCGAATATATTTGTGGCATTTTATTTTCATAGCCGGGCAATTACTAGCGGATGCTAAATGCTTCATACTTCCACACCGATAACACGATTTCTTATAACTTTCATTGACTACATGCTGACGAAAGTGGGGCTTTGTACGGGGGCAGGCATCTCCACTAGCTGGACGGCCCTGGGGCACTGTAGCATGAGGCCTGATCCTTTGAAGCTCACCTCCAGGTGTTACAGTTCCTGCACGGGGAGGTGTGAAGCACCTCCACCAAGAGAAGGCTTTTTTCCTAGCCTTAGAGAGCACAAACGCCCTCACCCCATGGGGTCAGAAACATGTCTGCTAGTGGCAGGCTGGCACAGACCAGTCAGTCCTACGCTAGAGGATTGGGTAAAATACAGGGGGCATCTTGAAGATGCCCTCTGTGTGCTTTTTAGAATAAATCCAACACTGGCATCAGTGTGGGTTTATTGTGCCGAGACGTTTGATACCAAACATCCCAGTATTCAATGAAACCATTATGGAGCTGTGGAGTTTGAAATGACAAACTCCCAGACCATGTACTTAATATGGCCACACCACACTTACAGTGTCTAAGAATAGACTTAGACACTGTAGGGGCATATTGATCATGCAGCTGTGCCCTCACCTGTGTATAGTGCACCCTGTCTTAGGGCTCTAAGGCCTGCTAGAGGGGTGACTTATCTATGCCACAGGCAGTGTTTTGTGGGCATGGTACCCTGAGAGGAATGTCATGTCAACTTTGCCTTTTTCTCCCCACCAACACACACAATCTGCAATGGCAGTGTGCATGTGTTTGGTGAGGGGTCCCTTAGGGTGGCACAACATATGCTGCAGCCCTTAGGGACCCTCCCTAGCCACAGGGCCCTAGTTACCACTGGAACCTTTTACAAGGGACTTATCTGTGTGCCAGAAGGGTGCCAATTGTGGAAACAATGGTACATATTTAGGGAAAAGAACACTGGTGCTGGGGTCTGGTTAGCAGAGTCCCAGCACAGTCAAGTCAGCATCAATATAAGGAAAAAAGTGGGGGGGTAACTGCAACAAGGTCCAATTACCTACACTTTCTTTTTGCCATAAATGCACAACCATCAATTGCTTCTAAATATGTTTCAAATGCTTCACACCAATCCTCACATTGCATTATCGGATATCCAGGACCCTCTAAAAATGTAGGTGGAACCGACTGCATTCATGCTCTACATATAATACTAATTCATAAATGTGATTAATACCTGCAATAAATAAACCAATAAAGTATTTCAAAATATAAACATTACATTTCAAATAAAAACAAATTATTCCAAAACAATAAATTAACACAAATAAAGTCATCGCCGGTGTCTATTTCCTCATTCATTCACAAAGAATAATACAGTCCTCTTTTCATTCCTGTGAATCTTTGACCAGAACATATACTCCTCCTTCACTTTTTACTCCAATTATCAAGGTCTGAACACTATCCAGTCAAACTCGGTAGTATCAATGCAACAACATAAAAAAAAAACAGGTGAATGTCAAGGTTCTTCTGAGTTCTCTGTGTTTTTCTTCACCTTTCGCTTTGTAAAAAAAAAAAAAATTCAATGTTAATGTCGCACGTACGGGCCTCGCGCTTCCAATTCAAACACGCGATACACGTTATACCTTCCGATCCCTATGTCGTGTTTTCGTGCTTCGCACTCCTGCTTCACCGCGCGGTGTCTCTCAATAATACAACTCACAGTTCAGAAGGCCCGGGTCACATTTCATCCATGACAGGTTTATGGATTCTTTCCTTGGTCCAACATAGAGCACTGATTACTTGCATTTGAAGTACGGCGAATCAACACGCAACGCTAAGTACAGTGAACCACGGAACCTAGCCTAGGTAGATGTCCAAAAAGATGAAGTGAACAGTGCTATTGGTTGCTTCCAACCAACCCGTGCACCAGGAGCCATAAACAGACCAAACAGCACAGTATGTCACAAACAATCACGTATTTAGATTGCTCGGGCTGTCTGTCTCTCAAAGCGATCCCACGAGCATCGCCACTGAAACGTCCTTTCCTTCTGATTAACCAGACGTCTTCTTGATTAGTCAAGAATCCGTTTTATTTAAGTTAATTAAATATACATCCAGCCCAGAGATCAGGCTATCACCAGCTGCCCCTTTTTCCCCAACATTCCATTACCACATTCTAATTGTCATAGCAACATACAATAATAACAACCATGACAATAAATACAAACTTACGATATACAACAGCTGAAATATCTAAACTAGAGAGTTTCAACCACAGCTCTTTTCTCTGAACTCTTATCAAATGCTAACTTGAAATCAATGCAGCGTGATTATAAGAAGCCATGACCAGCAAAGGTTTTGATTATTAATTATGAGAGAGGCCTCAAGTTGGAAGCAGTTCCCAATCCTTGTGAGAAGCCAGTTTGCTGAATGGGGATTAACTTCTGCTCATTTGCTGTGGATTCCAAATCCTGTAACAGCAAACATGCCAAATATTTTGCCTATACCTCTAAGAGGGCTGTCGATCACTTTATCAGGTTGGATTTATTGCCACATTTAAAAAGGGGTAAATAAGCTCCATGAATCAGGCAATACCTTAGTTTGTAAGAGTAGGAGGCTGGCCTGGCTTATAGTGGGTACCTTGTGGTACTTACACCTTGTGCCAGGTCCAAGTTATCCCTTATTAGTAGAATAGAGGTGTTTCTAGCAGCTTAGACTGTTAGAGGTAGCTATGGCAAAGCAGCTTAGGCTGAACTAGGAGACATGTAAAGCTCCTACTATACCACTTATATCATGTAGCACTATATCACAAGAAAACACAATACTCAGAGTTACTAAAAATAAAGGTACTTTATTTTAGTGACAATATGCAAAAAGTATCTCAGAGGATACCCTCACTTAGGAGGTAAGTAATATACACAAATTATATGTACACAAACCAAAATCAGGTAAGTAACAGTAAGAAAAGTAGTGCAAACAATGTAGAATCACAATAGGATGCAATAGGTAGAAATAAGCCTAGGGGCAACACAAACCATATACTCCAAAAGTGGAATGCGAATCACGAATGGACCCCAGGCCTATGGTAGGTTGTAGAGGGTCGCTGGGACTGTGAGAAAACAGTAAGGGTGTCCAAAATACCCCACCCCAGGACCCTGAAAAGTAGGAGTAAAGTTACCCTACTACCCCAGAAAGACAGTATAATCGAGATAGGGGATTCGGCAAGAACCACAACTGCTACCAAAGCACTGAAGATGGATTCCTGGACCTGAGGACCAAGTCCAAGAGTCATGCAAGTGTCCAGGGGGGGCAGGAGCCCACTGAACCCCAGATGAAGGTGCAAAAGGGCTGCCTCCGGGTGGGAGAAGCCAAAGATTCTTCCACAACGGAAGGTGTCAGGAACTTCTCCTTTGGTCAGAAGATGACCCACGTGTGCTGGAGGATGCAGGAGTGTTTCCACGCAGAAAAACTGCAAACAAGCCTTGCTAGCTGCAAGAGTCGTGGTTGAGGATTTTGGGTGCTGCTAGGGCCCAGGACGGACCAGGATGTCGCCCCTTGGAGGAGTAGACAGAGGGGGTGCTCAGCAACTCAGAGAGCCCCTGCAGAAGCAGGCAGCAGCCACAGAAGTACCGAAACAGGCACTTAGTAGACCTGAGGACAGCGGTCGACTCAGAGTCACAAAAGAGGGTCCCGCGACATCAGAGTTCAACTCAGCGAGTTGGGCAATGCAGGACGGAGTGCTGGGGACTCAGGCTAGGCTCTGTAAAAAGGAATCCTTGGAAAAGTGCACAGAAGCCGGAGCAGCTGCAGCTCATGCAGTACACAGGATTACTGTCTAGCACGGGGAGGCAAGGACTTACCTCCACCAAATTTGGACAGAAGGGCCACTGGACTGTGGGAGACACTTGGACCCAGCTCCTGCATTCCAGGGACCACGCTTGTCAGAATGAGTGGGGACCCAGAGGACCGGTGATGCTGAAGTTTGGTGCCTGCGTTAGCAGGGGGAAGATTCCGTGGACCCAAAGGAGATTTTTTCTTGGCTTACAGTGCAGGGTGAAGGCAGACAGCCCTCAGAGCATGCACCACCAGGAAACAGTCGAGAAAGCTGGCAGGATGTGGCGCTACAATGTTGCTGGTAGTCGTCTTGCTACTTTGTTGCGGATTTGCACATGTCCTGGAGCAGTCAGCAGTCGATCCTTGGCAGAAGTCAAAGAGGGAAGTGCAGAGGAACTCTGGTGAGCTCTTGCATTCGTTATCTGAGGAATAGCCCAGAGGAGAGACCCTAAATAGCCCAGAAAGGAGGATTGGCTACTGAGAAAGGTAAGCACCTATCAGGAGGGGTCTCTGACGTCACCTGCTGGCACTGGCCACTCAGAGCTGTCCATTGTGCCCCAACACCTCTGTATCCAAGATGGTAGAGGTCTGGGACACACTGGAGGAGCTCTGGGCACCTCCCCTGGGAGGTGCTGGTCAGGGGAGCGGTCACTCCCCTTTCCTTTGTCCAGTTTTGCGCCAGAGTAGGGCTGGGGGATCCCTGAACCGGTGTAGACTGGCTTATGCAGAGAGGGCACCATCTGTGCCCATCAAAGCATTTCCAGAGGCTGGGGGAGGCTACTCCTCCCCAGCCCTTCACACCTATTTCCAAAGGGAGAGGGTGTAACACCCTCTCTCAGAGGAAATTCTTTGTTCTGCCTTCCTGGGACCAGGCTGCCCAGGCTCCAGGGGGGCAGAAACCTGTCTGAGGGGTTGGCAGCAGCTGCAGTGGAGACCCCGGAAAGCAAGTTTGGCAGTACCCAGGTTCTGTGCTAGTGACCCGGGGATGCATGGAATTGTCTCCCCAGAATGGCATTGGGGTGACAATTCCATGATACTAGACATGTTACAGGGCCATGTTTGGAGTTACCATGGCAATGCTACATATAGGTATTGACCCATATGTAGTGCACACGTGTAATGGTGTCCCCGCACTCACAAAGTCTGGGAAATTTGCCCTGAACAATGTGGGGGCACCTTAGCTAGTGCCAGGGTGCCCACACACTAAGTAACTTTGCACCTAACCTTCACCAAGTGAGGGTTAGACGTATAGGTGACTTATAAGTTACTTATGTGCAGTGAAAATGGCTGTGAAATAACGTGGATGTTATTTCACTCAGGCTGCAGTGGCAGTCCTGTGTAAGAATTGTCTGAGCTCCCTATGGGTGGCAAAAGAAATGCTGCAGCCCATAGGGATCTCCTGGAACCCCAATACCCTGGGTACCTAGGTACCATATACAAGGGAATTATAAGGGTGTTCCAGTGTGCCAATGAGAATTGGTAAAATTAGTCACTAGCCTGCAGTGACAATTTTAAAAGCACAGAGAGAGCATAAACACTAAGGTTCTGGTTAGCAGTTAGACACCACACAGGGAACACATATAGGGCATACATTATGAGCGCTAGGGTCCAGCCTAGCACGATCCCAGTGACACATAGGCAAAAACAAACATACATACAGTGAAAAATGGGGGTAACATGCCAGGCAAGATGGTATTTTCCTACAGTAAGATGTAATTAAACAGCAAGATTACTTTTTTTTGCTCAGAATTCCGGATTGGATTTGAAAAAGGATTAGAACAGGCCAATTGGCCCTGCGGCGTCATCAGAGCGGCTTCTTCAAAATATTTTTTTGAAGCTGCATGTGATTCTAGGTTATTAGATTATTATCATGGCCCTGATAGCCCTCTGGTGTGATTCTGCCAACACAACCCTCAAAGTTACTTCCAGTATGCTAATTTTGCTACCCATTATCCTTGTATCGGTTTAGCTAAGATGCACTTGACCTTTGATCATTGGTTTCTTCTTCAATTTTCTTCGTTCACAATTTAGGATTCCTGTTTGAAATGGAGTCTTTGATTTGCAATGAGCTTACGCCGTGTCCAAGCAAGGACCCTCAGTCTAATCAGGGTAAAAAGGAATCACCCACAGAATGACAACACAGGTTTAAAAAATAGGCAGCATTTATCTAAACAAAACAAAACAAGAACAAAACGACAAAAATCTAACATACACAAGTCAAGATATGTATTTTTAAAAAGAAAAAGAGTCTTAATCCTTAGAAAACACTGATAACGCTGTTAGTGCACAAAAGTTCCTGGGTAGCTTCAAAATAAAGCCGCACGGGCGAGTGTGTGTCGAAAAAAGGCCAGCGATGTGTTGATTTCTCACCCGCAAGTGAGAATGTGCGTCGTTCCTCCTTTGGTCGGGTCGGAGTGCTTCGTTTCTTTTCTCCCGCAAGAGAGCGATGCATCCATCCAGACGGGCACCTCTGGTCCGGGCAGGCTTTGCGTTGATTTTCCGCGCCCAGCGATGTTGCATTGAAATCCGGTCGCACAGTGTCAAGAAACACGCTGCGTGGGGGCTTGCGTTGTTAACAGCAGCCGCTGCAGGTGTTGCGCATCGTTTCTAATGCCGCATTGCGTTGATCTTCTAGTTGCGATGCAGGTGGAGCGTCGATCTTAGCCACGAAGCCGGCAGTGCATCGTTTATCAGCCGCGAGGTGTGTGGTGCGTCAAAAGTTTCCCCGCATAGCGGTCTTTGTGTGGATTTTCAGTTCTTAGCTGTCAGCTTGACCTTTCAAGGGCCCAGGGACTGGATAGGGAACCACTTGGCAGGGCAGGAGTCTCAGCAGACAGTCTAGGTGTTGGCAGGGGAAGTCTTTGATGCCCCTGAAACTTCAACAACAGGAGGCAAGCTCAGTTCAAGCCCTTGGAGATTCTTCTCAAGCAGGAATGCACAACAAAGTCCAGCCTTTGTACCCTTTCTCAGGAAGAAGCAGCAATTGCAGGATAGCTCCACAAAGCACAGTCACAGGCAGGGGCAGCATTTCTCCTCCGCTCTTCTCCTTGGCAGAGGTTCCTCTTGAATTCAGAAGTGATCTAATTTTCAGGGGTTTTGGGTGCTCTTCTTATACCCCTTTCTGCCTTTGAAGTAGGCCTCTTTCAAAGAGAAGTCTCTGCTGTTTTCAAGATCTGCCTTGCCCAGGCCAGGCCCCAGACACTCACCAGGGTGTGGGAGACTGCATTGTGTGAGGGCAGGCACATCCCTTTCAGGTGTGAGTGACCACTCCTCCCTCCTAGCACAGATGGCTCATCAGGATATGCAGGCTACACCCCAGCTCCCTTTGTGTCACTGTCTAGAGGAGACGTGCAAACAGCCGAACTGTCAAACTGACCCAGACTGGGATTCCACAAACAAGCAGAGTCACAGAATGGTTTAAGCAAGAAAATGCCTACTTTCTAAAAGTGCCACTTTCAAACACACAATCTACAAATCCAAATTCACTCAAAGATGGATTTTTAAATTGTGAGTTCAGAGACTCCAAACTCCATGTCTCTCTGCTCCAAACGGGAATCTGCACATTATTAATATTTAAAGGTAGCCCCCATGTTAACCTATGAGAGAGATAGGCCTTGCAACAGTGAAAAACGAATTTGGCAGTATTTCACTGTCAGGGCATGTAAAACACCTAAGTACATCTCCCACCTTTAACATACACTGCACCCTGCCCATGGGGCTACTTAGGGCCTATCTTAGGGGTGCCTTCATGTATAAAAGGGGAAGGTTTAGACCTGGCAAGTGGGTACCCTTGCCAAGTTGAATTGGAAGTTAAAACTGCACTCACAGACACTGCAGTGGCAGGTCTGAGACATGATTACAGAGCTACTAATGTGGGCGGCACAACCAGTGCTGCAGGCCCACTAGTAGCATTTGATTTACAGGCCCTCGGTAACTCTAGTGCACTGTACTAGGGACTTAGTAGTAAACCAAATATGCCAATCATGGAAAGTCAATTACACATAGATCTTATATACAAGCCTTTGCAGTTTAGCACTGCATAGCAGTGGTAAAGTGCCCAGAGTAACAAAAACAACAAAAACAGAGTCCAGCACACATCAGCAACCTGGGGAACATAGGCCAAAAGTTAAGGGAGAGCACGCCAACGATGCCAAGTCTAACAATTTCCTTTTCCATTCTAAAGGTCTGAAAGAACCAATTTCTTCTGGGTTGTAATTGAAGAGGCCTTCTTTGAATTTTGATTTGGGATCTTAGTAGGAACTTATTCAACAATTTGCTCTCTCTCTTGCAATAGAGTGCTTTGTTTTTATACCAATGTTTTAGTAATGATGTACAGTTTGCAATAATATTACACGCCAAAGTTACATTACATATTGCCTTTTTGGTTCTTAGATTGTGAGTCCAGCACAATTCGCTTTTTGATGAAAAAAATTACAATTTGCTAGTTTTATAACTTGTGGGAAATGGTTGGTTTCTGTCCGCTTATCAATTTAATAACTTAAAATGTATTTGTACAATGAAAAAGTATCATTTTTATAACTTACAATATATTGTACAATTATAAACTTGCCTACGTACGATCTAGAACAGTATTGCTCTTGAAGGAGATGTGACAGGCAGGTGGTTGGTCTTCAGCAAACCACCCATTAAGGATTCTTAGGAGGGTCGCATTGCACAATGCTAAGATATTGTCTCCTAGTTTGTTTTGTATCTTGAAGTGGGGGGGGGGGGGGGGTGGTAGCGCATCCACCCCTTGTGTTCTGGGTTAGAAGACGTGAAGGGAAACAACCTGAACAACTAGGTCACATCCTGAACAACTAGGTCTAAACCACTACTTGCCTGAACCACTACTGCTAAACAACTAAAACGTCTCTACAACTAAGTACTGAACAACTACTGTCTAAACAATAATTGTGCCTGAATAACAATTGCCTGAACAACTTATTTTAATGTAAGGTTTTCTTTTTGTTTTTTATGGTTTATTAGTTGTTTAGAATATATATATATATTAGTTGTTCAGGCAATTGTAATTCAGGAACAATTGTTGTTTAGAAAGTAGTTGTTCAGTACTTAGTTGTAGAAACTTTTTAGTTGTTTAGCAGTAGTGGTTAGGACCCGTGAAACAAGCACCACAATAGTTCAGCCCATGGACTTAAATTGCTGGGGCTGACCCTGGTGAGTACTTTGTTAGAGCCTAATTTTCACCTCTGGGCATGTTTCAGTGGGTTTGAAAAACATGTGTATTGGAAATGCCCACCCTCCACAAGTCTTAATGAATTTTTGGACTGGTGCACAGAGTGTGCACATGTATAGATAATTGTTTTTGGGACCACATTGTTTTTGATTTTCATAATTTCCTTCTCTCACTTTGAGCACTTATATGTTGGCCATTACTACACGTTTCTCACAATCTGATTTTTGGCGTTTTATTCACCACTACCTATGCCATTAGCAGTTTTCGTAAAACTCGTTTGAATCAATGATGGAGTCATTCTGCTTTTCTTTATATCGTATTGGCGGCCCAACCTTCTCGGCTTTACATGTTTAATCACAGTTTCCATGCCACCGTACATTGGATTGTTATAGCCATACCCACAAGTCAGGCAAAATGACATTATGCTCACATCGGGAATTACACAAACTCGCACATATCCATGCAGGTAGGTGCACTGGTCACTACTTACCTGTACATTGGTAGAAGATCGAACTTGGCATGAGAACTATGAAGCATGTCAATAGAAATAACACAGAAAAGCTAGAGACACTAAATTAATGAGTCTATCTAGGACAACTTACTGGCCTGAGTATGGTCATCGTCCGTGTCTCCTGGAAGCTCCAATGCAGGACCTATGAAACTGCATTAACCAATCCTGGCCCTGCTCTCATGCTGTTAAATTGCATGAAAGAAGCATCAGGATTGGAGGGAGTGGCCTATTTCAGCGTTTACAAGAGCACTGGAGGTCTGGGCTTGGATTAGAGAAGTTTAAAGAGGGCGGCCCCTCCACAAGAGCCGAGGAGCATCGCTCCCCTAAAAAGATGCCCCAGGTGTGCATATCCAGCTGGTCGTCGCAAGATGGCCAGCCAAAGGGACATGCGCACTTTAAACTAAAGTGCAGAGCTCCCTGCTGCCACTGAGCATCAATTGCCCCGCCCCGTCCTGACACTCGGTTCAGGATGGGGTGCTGAAAAATAAAATGGTAATAAACTTTATTAACATTTTTTTTTTCAGTTCTGGGAGCATTTATTTGGCGATCTCGTGGAGGGGCCGCCTCTGTGGTAGGAGGGGTGAGGTGGGGCTTGGTTGGCAGGAACTCTTTGCAGTCAGTGTCTAGTAGCCGGACACCTTGTTAACAAGTGCAAAAGTGTGTGGGAGCTTTCTGTCACCCCTGAATAACCCTGACCCAGTGGCGTAGCGTGGGTTGTCAGCACCCGGGGCAAGGCAAGTAATTTGCGCCCCCTAACCTGGGGCAAGGCAATTTGCGCCCCCTAACCCGTGTATTTAGTCTCTTCCAAGATGTTGCGCCCGGTGCGGCCGGCCCCCCCTGCACTCCCCACGCTACGCCACTGCCCTGACCACATATGTCTCTAATGCAGCAGCCGAAAGAGTAGCAGGAAAATAAAGTACGGCCCCTTCCAACCACATGGCAGTGAGCAATCAAGAACCGTGAGCGACCCTGGCCCTTTCTGGGGAGGCTGCTGGGAATGCTCCCTGTTTAATCCCTTCTCTCGCGCTTTATATTCTTTTCTTTTATTCTTTGTTCCCTCTTTCCTTCTTTCTGTTCTTCATGTAAACTTGTAAACTCTGCCGCATAATTTGGTGCTTGATTCTGCATAGTTCCACGACCCTGGGTTTAGCCACCACCACTGAAATTATGCAATTCTTTGGCCACTGTGTTTACCACATAATTATAAATTTGCTGAATTTGCCACAAAATGCATCTTCTGCTGCAAAATCAACAGATTTTAGCAAGAAAAAAAATGTTTGTTTGTAGCTCAGTTTGATTAAGAATTACTAACCACGGGAAGACATGTTCCCTCATACTGGAAGACGCTTGGCAGGAGTTGACTAGTCATCTTTCAGTTCCTTATCCCTGCATTTGCTTCTTAAACAGGTACTAACGAGGTAAACGATTTGGCCAGACACCGTTACCATGGATACAAATGTCAAAATAAGGAAGTAATAGTATCAAAAAATGAAGTGCCGCGTAATTTGCCGTTCCTTGCCGCATAATTATAATTTAGTCCACCCTGCAGCATAACTTGGTCTTCTCCTGTTGCATAATTCCACTGGCCCTGGGTATGGCTCCTGGTATAAAATGGCGGAATGATTGATTGTTAGGATAATGGGAGTTGAGAATTCCCCTGGAAACAGCCAGTGTCTGTCACCAGCCCCGACCACCGGTTCACACGGGCCAGAGAGCAGGGTCGGGGTTTCAGTTCCACTGTGGGTGGTAGGATGGCGACAGAGCAGAAAAGAGAATGTATTAGGTTCGAGATTTTTTTTTTTTAAACAGAAATAATGTACTCTGAACCGGAGAAGTAGGCAATCATTAACTGGCCAGGCATGAATGGTATGCCATAAAGAGAAGTCCAAGTCTGTGTTTTTAATCTGGGATAATCGAACACAGCCCAGGAGATTCCAAAGGTTGTGGGGGAGGTGCCGAGAAGCGCTGGTCCTGTACCTAGCTGGACGGTGGGTCACTGCACTCAGTGTGTACTGTAGATGGTCACAAGGTCACAACCACTGTTTAGGTAGAGCTGGGCCAAGTGAATAAAAGTCACGGAGGCTGTGAAGGGACATGCATGTCATAGGTTCGCGTCCAAGCAGGGCCGATTCTTCGTTTCATCCTTCAGAGGTTGATACATCTAAAACATTGACATGGGTAGTTATATCTCCAAATACCTAACTCCTTCATAGTCTCAAACCAGTGTGTACAGTAGATGGTCACAACCACTGTTTACGTAGAGCTGGGCCAAGTGAATAAAAGTAACGGCGGCTGTGTAGGGACATGCATGTCATAGGTTAGCGTCCAAGCAGGGCCAATTGTTCGTTTCATCCTTCAGAGGTCGATACGTCTAGAACATTGACATGGGTAGTTATAACTCCAAATACCTAACTTTTTCATAACCTCAAACCTAAGCACTGATCTGGTTCTTGCACTAACGCACGAGCCGGGCCATGAAAATATTCGGTATGTAAATCAAGCAACAGATTTCATGGAAAAATAGAAAAAAAAACACTTCAAATTTAAAAAAGGCATTTCTTTAACGTGGAAATGTTTCACCTTACTCGCCTTGGTATATCAGATCATACCGCTGCATTGACAGGCAATTATCAAAGTGATGGTTTTTAAACCTGAACAATAACCATTAATGCCCACCCTGCCAGAACCAGTGAACTAGGAGGCAAGTGATTATGAAGTGCACCCCAGATGTGCCCTCAATTCTTAAACTTCGAGCCACATTTTAGTCTATTAAATCACACACAAGAGGGTTCTTGTACAACGCACACAGGGCCGGCTTAGGGCCGTGCGACAGGTGCGGCTGCACTGGGCACTTACCTGGGCGGGGGTGCTGTGTTTAGCAATAACATGATTTGAAAGCACCTGCTGCAGAGTTTCTTGTGCCTCCAGCTTTCAGGCTGCAATCAAAATGTTAAGATTCCTCTTGTGATTAATGTTCCTGCTAGGGAGAGAGATGGGAGTTTTGTCTACTTTGACTCGCCATAAAGTAGCGCAGAGGGTTAATATGCCTGCTGCAAAGTACAGATCTGTATTTTATGTGGATAGCTGAGTGGATTAGTAAAGCCAGCCTTTACCAGCGCTTTAAAACAAATGAAATATATGTGAGAGAATTCGAGTAGGAGGAGATGGGGGTGTGGGGTGGGCAAGACACTGTGTTGCACCAAGCGCTGCCAGCACGAAAGCTGGCCGTGAGCGCACATCCTAAACTCATATATTTGAGGGTGCTCTCAGAGTGATAATTAATAAAATGGAGGCTCAGTGAAATAAAATATTTGCCTCAAGGAAGATGAGATTGATCCCCAGCCCTCTGGTTTCTTACTTTGCAATTCAGCCTGCAGACCAGTATCTTTTGCTATCGTTTTATACATCAAAGGTCATTTTTTTTGTCTTTCATTCTTTGTGCATGAGGTCAAAGTATGCGTGGCAGGCAGAAATCATTTAGAGCTCGGCTCGTTTTGGACTCGAGGGTCTCAGAGGATACAGATCAGAGCCAGAATCAGGCCTCTGGTTCGAGCTTTCAGTCGCTTGTGATCCTATAGGAGTAAGCATTGTGGAATGTGCATTCCTTCACATTCGGAAAACTTGGCCCCAGGTAGAGAACAGCTTTCTACGTCATGTTCGTGGCATCCTCAACTCCTTTTCATGGACATACTCTTGTACCATTGGCTCTGACATGGTTTATGTCTGTTGCTCAGGTACTGTTTTTCCAAGTGCTTATACAAGCATTGTGGAGGACTTTTGGATGGATTCTATTTATCTATAGTAGTTGTTTAGAAGCCCGCCCAGCAGCTGCGTGTATATATAGTTTGCCACTGACTTCAGTTCCTCAGTTTTGGAGTGATTCTTCAAGCTGGGGCTCAGAAAAAGGGAGCTCCCAAACCGTGTTTTCCCCATGTAATTTTTGATAGGGATTTTAAACACGACTACAGCTCGAACTGCTGAACGGAATTACACCATATTTGGAAAAAAGGTACATCTTGCTCCAGAAAGATCTTTTTGTTATTTGGTGTAAATCCGTTTAGTAGTTTTTAAGACATTTAAAGAAGACAAATATAGATATCTAGGGGTGCGGATCCTCCATGGATCCAACAGATCCCAGGCTGATATCTGATTGGCTGCCAACACTTCAACCAGGAAGTGTTGACAGCTATTCTGGGACTCTGACTAAGCTGAGTCACAACAAAAGTTAAAATAAATAGCAGGGGACAGAGTAGGAATACCCTGACCCCCTAAGACTGGTAAAAAATGGGAAAAAGGGCTGCAGAAGAAAGCTTGTGTTTTTTTCCCCTGAAAACGGCATCAACAAAGGGTTTGCAGTGCTAAATTCACCATCTTCCCAACTTTCAAGAACAGGCAGACGCGAATCAGAAAACTACATTTTTCAACACAATTCTGGCATTTTACTGGGACATACCCCATTTTACAATTTTTTGTGCTTTCAGCCTCCTTCCAGTTAGTGACAGAAATGGGTGTGAAACCAATGCTGGATCCGGACAGCTAAACATTTCTGAAAAGCAGATAACATTCTGAATTCAGCAAGGGGTCATTTGTGTAGATCCTACAAGGTTTTTTATAGAAAATAACAGCTGAAATAATAAAATATTGAAATTGAGGTGAAAAAACAGCCATTTCTATCCACCTTTTACTCTGTAACTTTTTCCTGCGATGTCATATTTTCAAAAGCAATATACCGTTACGTCTGCTGGACTCTTCTGGTTGCGGGGATACTTAGTGCTTGTAGGTTCATCAAGAACCCTAGGTATCCAGAGCCAATAAAGGAGCTGCACTTTGCAATGGGCTTTCATTGTATACTGGGTATACAGCAATTTATTTGGTAAAATATAAAGAGTCAAAAATAGGTATCAAGGAAACCTTTATATTTCCAAAATGGGCACAAGATAAGGTGTTGAGAAGCATTGGTTATTGGCACATCTCTGAATTCCGGGGTCCCCATACTAACGTGAATTTTATGGCATTTCTCAAACCAACGTCTTTTTTACACACACTCTTACATTTTGAAGGAAAAAATGTAGAGAAAGACAAGGGGCAATAACACTTGTTCTTCTATTCTGTGTTCCCCCAAGTCTCCCTATAAAAATGGTACCTCACTTGTGTGGGTAGGCCTAATGCTCACGACAGGACACGCAACATGGACACATCACATTTTTACATTGAAATCTTATGTGTTTTTTGGAAAGTGCCTAGCTGAGGATTTTGGTCTCTAGCTCTGCCGGCACCTAGGGAAGCCTACAAAACCTGTGCATTTCTTAAACTTAAAACTAGACACCTAGTGGAATCCAAGACAGGGTGACTTGTGGGGCCCTTACCAGATTCTGTTACCCAGAATCCTTTGCAAACCTCAAAATATTGCAAAAAAAACATGTTTTCCTCACATTTCGGTGATAGAAAGTTCTGGAATCTGAGAGGAGCCACACATTTCCTTCCACCTAGCATTCCCCCAAGTCGCACGATAAAAATGGTACCTCACTTGTGTGGGTAGGCCTAGTGCCAGCAACAGGAAATGCCCCAAAACATAACGTGGACACATCACATTTTTCCAAAGAAAACTGACCTGTTTTTTGCAAAGTGCCTAGCTGTGGATTTTGGCCTCTCGCTCAGCCGGCACTTAGGGAAATCTATACATTTTTTAAAACTAGACACCTAGGGAAATTCAGAATGGGGTGACTTGTGGGGCTCTCATTAGGTTCTGTTACCCAGAATCCTTGCAAACCTCACAATTTGGCAAAAAAACACCTTTTCCTCACATTTCGGTGATAGAAAGTTCTGGAATCTGAGAGGAGCCACAAATTTCCTTCCACCAAGCATTCTCCCAAGTCTCCCAATAAAAATGGTACCTCGCCTGTGTGGGTAGGCCGAGTTCTTGCAACAAGAAAACGCCCCAAAACGCAACATGGACACATCACATTTTCCCAAAGAAAACTGACTTGTTTTTGAGAAAGTGCCTAGCTGTGGATTTTGGTCTATTTGTAATTCCTTGGCATCTAGTAGGCTTTCTGGCTCTTCACCCCCTCCCCCGGGGATTGGATTGGGGTAATTGCCACATCAGCCCTCCAGTGGGCAGGACAACTTTGTCCCCATTTGGGGCGGGGGTATGGCTATACCCCCCCCCTCTTTTTTTGAAAAAATGTCTTCCCTGGTCTCTGCTGGGCTTTCTGCACCCCTTGGGGGCAGATGGGCCTTTACAAAAATATGCCGATCTGAAATGGCCAACAGTAATGTGCCCCCATGGGGAGCGACCCTTGCCCAAGGGGCTGCCTCCCCAAACAATACACACACCAATCCCTGGTGCCTAAGTGGTATTTGCCCCCAAGGGTGGCAGAAATGGCCCAAAATAAATTTTCCCCCCAGGGGCGCGACCCTTGCCTAAGGGGTTGCACCCCATCTGTAAAAAGAAATTAAAAAATCCCTGGTGCCTAGTGGTTTATGCCCCCCTTGGAGGCAGATTGGCCTAATTAAAATAGGCCGATCTGCCCCCAAGGGGGGCAGAAATGACCTAAAATAAATTTGCCCCCCCCCCCAGGGGCACGATCTTTGCCTAAGGGGTCACTCCCCATTAGTAAAAAAAAAATACAAAATAAAAAAATCCCTGGTGCCTAGTGGTTTCTGCCCCCAAATGGCCTAAAATAAATTGCCCCCCCCCAGGGGAGCGACCCTTGCCAAAGGGGTCGCTCCCCTTTATTGTAAACATAAAATAAACAAAGATTCCTGGTGACCAATGGGCATTTCTGCAGCCCAATTGCTTCGCGATCGGGCTGCAGAAATGCTCACAGAGAAATGAAAGGAACGGAAAGGCCTTTCCTTTCCTTTCATGTCTCTGTGCCGCCCCCACCCCCACCCCGGAGTGGAAGAGAAATGCTATGCATTTCTCTTCCGATCACAATGGAAGCTGAGCTTCTAGTGCGATGGGGGTGGCCCCTGATGCGGTCAGCACAAGATCGCATGCTGTCACCAGACCTCACTGGGGGTGGTGATGGGAGGGTCGGGGTGAAAGGGGAAGCGATTCCCCTTCCATCCCTGCTCATAGGTTCTCTGGGGGAGCGCTAGCACTTCCCCCGAGGGCCGGGTCCAGGACGTTACGGTTATGTCCTCGGCACCCGAGCAGTGCAGCTGAGGACGTAACCGTTACATCCTTGGCACCCATGGGGTTAACAGGACTCTTAGCCATCTCACTTGTTTTCAGGAGGCCCTCAACCTCTTCAATTAAAAAAATTATTTCATCTATAGCACAGTTCGACTGTACATGCTTTGCCTGCTTTTTGGCCCTGTTTGCCTCTGATGGATTGTCTGTAGCTTTCCTTTTCCCCATTTGACTTGACAGTTAATCAAACATCGTGAGACACAAGACCCTAGGAGGATACATTAGCTGCTAAAACCCTCAATTAGAAGTTAAAAGAAGGAAACATCCAGGGTAAGGGTATGTGCTACCATACAAGTAAGAGAGACAATCCAGAAAAAACCTGGGTAGCGCAATAGAGCTGGGACCACAGAGTCTACAGTGTCCAACCAACATCCCACAGGAATAACAGAGGACTTGCAGACAGCACATGAGTTTAGAAAGGATAAGTGGAAGCAGCCCACCCTTTCAGACAGCCGTAATAAAATATTGCCAAGGAAGTAATTGCAGTGAGTCCCATACGAAAGGGGCCGGGATACTTAGGATGCGTTTGCCTCCCGCCCCACCTTTCCTCGTGCAAGTAACAGCATGTATGACAACGAGTCCTTGTGATAAAAGTTATTCCAAAGCGCCTCTCACTCCTCCATCCTGCTTCTGCTAGACATCATTGAAAGTATGGTGCTTAAATTACTGAGATACAGACTTCCGGAAGACAAGAAATGCCTAAAACTGTAGCTTAATACTCATCTACGAGGCAACAAAGCCTTGGTGTCTTCAAGCCAGGCTCTTTGGACTCAGCCAGTGAGAAGAAAAGAGCCAGAGCTAACCAGAGAGCCCTCAAATGACCTGCCCTTGGCCAATAGTATTTGACTATGGCATTGTATGTGCTGAATACAGTATTCACTTCTGTGGCTGAAGATGTCCTCTCCCACTTACAATGGTAACATTAGGAACATGGGGAGAGGGCCAGTAGGTTGCTGGCAGCTGGGTATAAAGAGAGAGCATCTTAGTGATACAGAAGATCCAATCTAATCAGTGTCTTCTACAAACCCATCTAATGGGCTCTTTCTTTGTCCGTCTTTATGATTCAAACCAGAAAAACACAACAAATTAGGATGAGGAGCTCTTGTATTTCTCGAATGGTACTGACATTGCCTGATGATGCCCGATTATAGCTAAAGGCCCCATCTCGGAAGAAGAAATTGTTGAGGCCATTGATGGGATGCTGTCCTAGAGCTCCTTGAGCACATTGTGCAAGTTATTTAGGTAATGGTTCTTATCGCCACAGGATGGCCCATTTTGGCTTTGTATTGAAGAAAGTGTGATGTGCTATGGCGGTCTCTATGTGTTATTGGTCTAATGCCATAGTCAATGAATCTGCAAGTGTAATTCTTCCTAAATTCGATTATTCATGCTACAACGTTTCTTTGGTACAGGGTAGGACTATCTCAAGCTCCCATCTTTGAGACACTGGTAGTACAGGCCACTTCGTCATTGTTTGAAATCAGCTTTGGGAAGCCCTCCTACGCCTGACTGGCTTCTCCAGGCTTAGCCTACTTATGTGTGGATCACTTTAAAGGGCCTCTATCTGGCATTTAAGATGTGATCATAACTTTATTCACAATGCACAACTCTCTCACTGGAAGAAAAGTGGCAACAGTAATTGTCAACAGAATTCTTGGAGCAAGAATGAGCTGAAATGCTGCTGCTGCTGTAAGACAAAGGACTAAGAGAAGCCCTGCCTTAGAATGATTTATTTCAAAATTGAGCATAGGTGGCATTGGACCTCATGGACTCAGATTGGCAGGCATCAGTGGAGACTCCCTTTTTTGTAGGTGTTGATAGCCCAAGTGCAATATTGTGTCGTTTGTTCTTGCCCGAAGGTGAAGATGCACTGGTCCACTGCGTGGGGCACGACCTGGAGCAATTAGGCATAGAAACTGTACCTAGGGCTTATCTTACTGTTCTACATGATGCTGCGCCTTTCCCAGAACTGTTGAATCATCAAAGGCAATCCTCTCTGTGCCTCTGGGAGCAGCAAAGATCTGTATTTTATGAAACTGGAAGGCTGCAGTAATCACTTCTCTCAAAGACAGGATCAGGGACATGTCATTGTCACCAAAACGGATCTACAGAATTAACGACCAGGTGGCGATCTCTGAGAACATCTGGAGGCCTTTTCTTTTGACCCGGTCCTGATGTTGGAACAGTTAACGCAAGATTATAAGCTGCAGCAATACTCTGTTATCATACATCACAGCTATCCATGTTGTGCCGCATGCCAAAGATTGCTGGGTGTGTTTTTCATCTGCTTGGTGCAGATCTCCGCCTGTGTTTCTCAGCCCTAATTTCCTTTCCGCCCTTGTTTCTGTCCAGGCCCCCTCCTTGCCTCAGTCACCTAGTTTGAATTTTGGGCATAATTAAATTACTGGCTCCTGGTATGATGTTGTTTATGGGATTCCGTGACACATACATCATACGTGTGGCATTGATGGGTAGTCTACCTGTGGATCCATCCTCCCTTTTCATTGTTTAATGCATTTCTTTAATGAGGGCTAGACCTTCTTGATTTTTTGCCTTAATTACCCACAGTAATTTCGAGCTCCACTTCAATTTTTTGTGCCACTAGGATCAGGTCTATTGCTGAGAACACTGTAGGGCTGATACTGGCCAATATATTTCCTGTGTTTGATTTTCTAGATTTTCTGTTTCGACTCACCACCTTCGGTGACACCAGGGGTACATCCTTCTGAGACAGAACTTTATGTTTCCTCATTAGATCACTTTCTCCTTCATCCGGGGTCAACGAGTGGAATCCTCTTGGATCAGTCCATGTATACGGTTGTAACAGAAGCTTTATCGGTATGCCTGGTGCAACACGTTGGATCATATAGTGCATATTGGCTGTTTTCTTGTTGTAAACAGGTGGATCCAGTCAATTTTTTTTTACTGCTCTCTATAATTTTTATTGTTTCCTAATATTTTGGAACTATGTTAATAAAAGCACTTTCCCATCAGGTTTAGTTGAGTCGCTATGTTAATTGATGTGATGTATGTCAGATTTCCTAAACCGCATGTACTTTCCACTAGTGAACTTTATGAATTGTATAATCGCCCATGGACCCCCTACTTTGAATTGGGAACACACCAATTCGTATGGAATTTTGTTTATATATAAAATAAAATACTATTATATGCAAGAAACACACTTATTATTGTGCAGTGAAAAATATTAAAACATTTGAACCCCTCTCCAAAAAGTGGTTAGTGCTCAAATGTGAAACTCAAGTGCACGAGCAATTGTGAATAACAATCCAGATTATCAAGCAAATTCTTGTTTAATGAAGGATCCTCAATGTTTAGTTAAAGTGCCGACCATGGAAAAGCAAAGGGAGCACAGTCAATCCATAGTTATTGCTCTGTATTAATTCTTGCCTGTCCCACAGAGGAGAATGGAGAAAGCACTGTTCCCATATTAGGTCTGCTCTTACGAATCAGATCTTTCTATTCATATTTCTTTAGTTTTACTTGTGGTCCCCTTAACTACCCTTTTATGTATTTTGACAAATGCCAGGACTCGTCAGACTTTGCTTCATCCACTTTGTGGATTTTGGATTTTTTTTTTAATTCTACTTATTGAATTGTGAGAAGAAATAGCAAAGTACAGGAATAGCACTGATAGACCAGCAGACATCAGATTACACAGCTAGAGTATGAGAAGCAAGTGAGACGCATTGACATATTATCTCAACCACCACATTGCCTCCCGCTGACACCCCTAAGTGCTAAGGTCTTGTTACAGACATATCATCACTGCACTAGGAAGAGGTTAAAATGAACAGTGGTCTGTCTGCCATTACGTGGACCTGGGATTGGGTTGGATGGTAACATTGAAGAAAATTTCTAGAGTGGGAAGCCGAATTTTGCTGGCTAATAGGCGTGCTTTTACAGAGTCGGGCTAGTTGTGCATAACTCAGTTCCTGGAAATCTCCTTCAGTTTCTTTAGGATAAATCTGTGCTTTGAGTTTAGTTCTGTCAGTATGTCTGAAAGTAGGGGCATTTGACACACCATGTTCATGCGCTACTGGTCCTCAAGTCCAATCCACTCTGCATCTTATTTGCTTTTGGAAGTTCCATGGTACCACTGTTTCTGGGTGGGAAGTAGGTGGTTAAAATTCGAGGATCAAGGCTCTGGAAATCCTTGCCCAAAGATTTATGGAAGTTCAGAAATTGACTAGGATTCAGTTTTTAAAACGTTTTCTGCTGCAACCTGTTGGCAGTCAACTGTATGCCGCATGGCCAAGAGATTGTTGACTGCGCTATACGTCATACATATAAAATAACGTAACATGGGGCCAGAAATTTTAATAAATTCAAATGTGTTCTATAAAATGGATCTTCCTGATAAAATCTGTGTATTCTGCCATGAACGTACCCTTTCATTCCCCCTGATCCAAGTGTGTGTGTTTTTGCTGGGCTTGCCTGCATTCATTTGCAGTGTGAACCCCCACCCAGAGAAGCCCCCATCAATGCTTGTAGCCCCAGGATTAAAGAGTATTTCAATTGCTACTGGTAGTCAGAGGTATGTCTTCTTCACTGCCTGCCACCCTGTCTATTTCCCCCTTCCCACAACAGCCATTACATCCAGGTGTTGTGTGTTTGGTTCTGAATCGCATTCTTACAATGGAGCAAGAAGGGTTCTGTCTACCCAACCTCCCTGTTTCCAGCAGGTCAACACATGGCTCGGAAAAGGGGCCACATGAACAAAAGATGGGCCCAAGAGCAAGCTCGCGCACAACTCTTGCAAAGGAGAAATACTGCCGGCCTCCCCCAGCATGCTGTGTCCAGCTCTGCCATGACTGCAAGCAACGGGTGGAAGATGCTGGGCCTGGTATCGAGTGGATGGCGGGGCCACCTCCGGTAATGGTCGATTCCTTCAAAGGCTTGGCTGCAACTTTGAATCTGACCAACGACGTACCCCAAACACAGCAACAGAAGGCTTGGCTGTTTTTAAGGCGCAGACTGCACGAGTGCGGAACAGGGCCCCAAAAACAGAGGTTGCGGAGAACATGCATTTGTCAGGCGATGCATGGAGTCCACTGTTAATGCTGCTGTCAGGACCTCTGGTGCAGGACGGGGCCAAGGACAGAGCCTATTGCCACGTTTAACCCCCGTTCTGTGCACCCTCATACAGAGGAAAATGCAGCATCGTAGGACTGTCCCTGACCCTGCTAATTGCATCATAAATAGCATTTGTTTTAGTTAAATAGAATTTTATAGATATATACATATTTATAATAGAACAGAATTTTTATAGAAATAGATACATATTTGGGTGCGTTCCAAATCCGAGTACCGTAAAGAGATGCTGTGTGATTTCATTTCTCCCTGCATTAAACTTCCCTTCTGGATCAAGATGCGGGGTGGAGTCGGGTCTTTCGTCCAATGAGCGCCCCCCCCCCGGGTAAAGAGGGGCACCCGACAGCCAGTGATGCAGGGAAGGCCTCCTCTGCACATACACAGCTGGGTGGCTGCATCTGTCCCCGCCAGCACCGTGTGTGGCTTCATGTACTTGTAATCAGAAGCGGGAGCGAGATAAACAACATCTTGTATTCTCTCTCTTTCGTTTCCATCTGTTTCCCCGCTACCCCCTTTCTACCCTGCATGCTGGGTTCTCCCGGAAGTGGAATGTTGGTGGTTTGAAATGAAGGGACAGTTGGGTGAGAGACGATCCAAGCTTTGGTGTTGGTAAAATAAACCTGCTCGACTTCCTACCGTCTCCGGCATTTTAATGCTGCACAAGGGGCAGGCGTCAACGCCTCGTAGGCCGCCTTCCCCGTCCGCTGGTAGGCCTGCCTTCGAAGGATCACAGCCCTTTAGCTGTGTGGTTGCCTCAGCATCTTTCCATGCAAGGACCCGAGGATCTCTCAGAAGACAACGCAGAGTCCGTCCCAGCTGTGCATGTGGTGAGGTAGCACTTCCGCCAGTACAGGTGTGGATACTCAGTCCGGACTTCTACATGTGTACATGTGGTTAAGCCACTGCACAGAAGAGCCTCCTCCCTACTTGAATTCTGCAAGAAGCTGGAGACCTCACATTTCTAGTAGTCACAATAGGCCTTATATGTGCCTCAGCTCACACCTGCTCAACGCCAGGACAACATCCCGGGTGATAGTGTGCTCCACAAATCTGCATAGCATATGAGCCACCAGTTGAGCCTGACCATTGCTATGTGTCCTCTGGCCTAAGCACGTGTGCGGCTTCCGAATAGCATGGAAGTGAAATGGCACGTTCGTTGCTCTACGGAAGTTACATGTCAAATCAGACTGCCAGCGTTTGAAGCTGCAAATCAACACATCCTGGTTCAGTTTCCTGAAGGGCCGTGTTGCATTTCAACTGTGCTAGCACTGAGAGCAGGTATATGAATCGCACCCACCCAGTGTATCTTAGGAGTACAGCCTTCAAAGGCGGCATTTTAAATTTGGGCTCTACTCTTCATAGGTCTTTGCAACAGCAGTTTCTGGGTAGCATCATCATATTCTCTGCCCTGATTGACTGTGGTTGTTTTCTACAATGCTCCACCCTTCATAAGTTCTTGCACTGCCACCTGCAGCTCATGGGCAGTGCCGCTATACTCTGGTGCAGACTATATCTAGCTACAGATTCCTTACCTTGGAATTCTACCGAGGGTTCAGACTGGATCCGGAAGATTTTCATGAGCAGTACCATCAGTAGGTGGCATCAACCAGCTCTGCATCCCATCTTCAGCCACACCAGAAATGATGTTGCAGCACCTATATAGGCACCACCTAAGCATGCTTACGTCAGTTTCTTTTCATAACTTTCCACACCAGTAGCGCAGAGCCACAAAGGTCACTGACCACTGGTGTGTGAAAGCTAGGGCCTTGAAAGTGGAGTATCTGCCCCTACAAATGAGTTTGCAGAGTGGGGAGAATGGGTGGCTCAGTAAGGAATGTGCTACTAGATATACTCTCTACCAGATAAAGTGTTGCCAAGGTAAATAACTTGTCCATCTGATAGAGACTTTTAGGTGCAGATTCCTTACCTTTGAATAGATACCCAAGTAATACAATCCCTGGAGGTGGGTCTGCAAACCAATTTCAAACAAGAAAGTCCTGCAGGACTGAATAGGCAAAGTGCCCATCCCTACAGACCCATCTGTCCAGGCAGTTGTGTTTGTTAAATGTGTGCAGGGATGCCCTCACTGCTACCTGTAGATATGCACAACTGGATCTCCATATGCTAATGCAGTGGTTGCAGCTTTAGTTCAGATAGAATGAGCGTGCAAACCCTCAGGGGTTGCTTTTTGGCCAGTGTGTAGCAGATGTTAAAGCTGAGCACGACTCATCTGGAGAGAGTCTGCTTCTGCACTGCCTGACCTTTTTTCACACCCACATAACCTACAGAGTAGGTCATCCACATTTTTTATTTTTTTTTGTACGTTCAAGGTAGAATGAAAATGTTCTTTTGGGGTCCAGGCGGTGGAGTCTCTCCTCTTACTTAAAAGGTTGGGGCAGGTGGGGAGGGTGTAAAAAGTAGGCAAGGTAATGGACTGGTCTACATGAAAAGATGTGACCACTTTTGGCAGAAAAGAGGCACTAGTGCAAAGCGCCACTTTGTCAGGATAGAATGAAAGGTAAGGAGACTTAAATGATAAGGCCTGTTGCTTACTCACTCTCCAGGCAGATGTAAATCACCACAAGGAAGGCGGTTTTCAATGTGAGAAGCCGGAGGACAATCGTGGAGGAGCTCGAAGGGAGCGCCCATGAAAAAAGTCAGAACCAAATTCAGATCCCAATTGGGCATAGTGAATGGGGGAGGAGGGAAGAAATAAGTAAGACCTTTGAGGAACCTATATACACAATACGAGATAGGAGACTTAAACAAGGAAGGTTGATCAGGCAACCGCAAAAAAGCAGAAATAGACAAATATCCCCTGACGGCGCCCAAAGCAGACCCTTCTGGGCAAGGGAGAGAATGAAGAATAGGACCTCGGAAAAAGGGGCAGAAAGGGGGTCAAATGACTAGTTTGTGCCCCATGCCACAGATTTCTTCCAAGACAGGCATACGCTGTTTCTGTGGAGGGACGCCTGGCTGCCAAGATAACATTAAAGACTTTGGGCGGGAGGTCAAAAGCTGTCAACTGCCAGCACTCGATCTCCACGCAAAGAAGGGGGAGTGTGGACAGGTTCGGGTGAAGAACCTTCCCCTGCTGCTGCAATAGAAGATCCTCCCAAAGGGGCAGCCTAATTGGAGGATCAGCAGCTCAGGATACTAGACTCTTCAGGTCCAGTCCGGAGTCACAAGGATCATTTGGGCCCAGCCGTTCCTGTTCTCCTTGAGAACTCTGGACAGGAGTGGTAGGGGTGGGAAGGTGTACAGGAGGTGTCAACTGATGACACTGTGTGTTCTCTGTGGAGGTGAACAGATCTAACCCACTGCTGAAAAAGAGACCTTGCGCCACCTCCACATGGAGATGCCATTTGTAATCCGTGAGGCATTTTTGGCTGAGTTCGTTCGCTCTGGAGTTGAGAGCCCGCCAAATGCAGAACCACCAGGGATATGACCTGCTGTTCTGGCCACATCCAGAGGCACAGAGCCTCCTGACAGGGAGCACATGACCCCCATCCCACCCTGCTTGTTGCAATACCACATGTGGCAGTGGTGTTGTCCGTGAGCACCTGCACCATACTTGAGGGAAGAAAGTCTTTTAATGCCAGTCCGATTGTACGGAGCTCCAGCAAGTTGATGTGGAGACCTTGATTCTGCCGGAGTCCAGATTCCTCTGATCTCCACCTCTTCCAGATGGCCATCCCAGAAGTGATGCATCTGTTACTATTGTCAGAACTGTTTGGAGGAGGGATCTGCTTCTGGCCTAACCGTGGTTAGTTAGCCACCACTGTAGATCTTTTACAGTTCCCTCTGAGATCTGGACCATGTCGGAGAGAGTCCCCAGATGCTGCGCCTACTAGAACTTCAGGTCCCACTGCAGAGCCCGCATGTGCCATCTGGCATGTGTAACTAGCAGGATGCAGGAGGCCATGAGGCCCAGCAGCCTCAAAGTTATTCTCACCAAAATCCAGAATAAAGGCCGAAACATTGGTATCATAGCCTGAATACCCTGGACTCACTGCTCGGGAGGATAAGCTCGAAACTGGACTGTGTCCAGAACAGCTCCACTGAAAGGGAGCATCTGAGAGGGAGTCAGGTGTGACTTCAGCATGTTTTTTGTGAACCCCAGAGAATGCAGGAGGCCCGCCGTAGTCTGGAAGTGGGAGACAAAAGCCTGGGGTGAGCTCACCTTCAACAGCCAGTCGTCGGGATAGGGGAAAACGGATACCCCTATCTCTGCAGATGAGCTGAAATCACTGCCATCACCTTGGTGAACACCCGAGGGGCACTGGTAAGGCCAAAGGGGAGCAAAATGAAGTGAAAGGGCTCATGACCTACTGTGAACTGCAAGTAACATCTGGGGGCAGGCAGGATGGGGATGTAAAATAAGCACCCTGCAAGTCCAACTCTACCATCCATTCTCCTGGTTTCAGGGCAAACAAGACCAGAGTTAAAGTGAGCATCTTGAACTTCTCCTTCTTGAAGAAGAGATTGAAGGTTCGTAGGTATAGGACAGGGCTCCTGTCCTTTTTGGGCACCAGAAAGTAGTAGGAATAGCAACCATAGCCTACTTCTGGCACTGGTACCATATATTTGACTCCCTTGGGAAAGAGAGCCCCAACTTCCTTGCGGAAAATGGACAAATGATCCTCCATCAACTGATCGTAAGATGGTGGCATGGTTGGAAGGGTTGTCTCGAAGGGGAGGGAATAGCCCATTTGGATTAGTTGCAAAACCCACCTGTTTAAACTAATGGATTGCCAGTGTAGCAAGTGATGACGAATCCTGCTGCCAACTGGCCCATGGTGGTGGGGCAGACTAGGAGGGTTTAGAGGCTGCTGCAGCAGTGTGTGTGTGTGTTGGGGGGGGTGGAGGTGGGCAGACGGACCATACTGTTGGCCACCTGACCCATGAGGTCGGTGGGTCCTGCGCCGTTAGTAATGCAGAGATTGGGCAGCATGCAGAACACTGGGGCTGTACGGAAACTAGTGTGGTTGGTAACTCCTTCCAAAGCCCTGAAAGTAGCAAATGGCAGATGGGGGTGGGATGAGGGGCTTATGCAAGGCCTAACAACCTGGCCATAGCACAAGAATCCTTGAAACACTCAATCGCCAAGTCTGCCTTGTCTATGAGGAGACGGGTGCCATCGAAGGGCATGTCCATAAGGGAACCGTAGAGACCCCGGAAAAGCCAGATATCCTCAGCCAGGCATGGTGCCTCAGGGCCACTGTTGTGGAAACTGCTCTGCCTAGCGAGTCGGTTGTGTCAAATCAGCAACAAATTATGAACTTTGCTGTATCTCACTCATTGGCAGCTGCCTGAAAGAGCACAGCCTGGGTCTCTTCCAGGACCTGTGGCAGCACCTGCACAACCGTATCCCATACATGTGGGAATAACAGCCCAAAAGACGTGCAGTATTCACTGACCGAAATGCAAGGCTGGAAGAAAAGATCATCTTCCCAAATGAATCCAACCTTTTGGATTCCCTATCCGAGACAGTGGTAGGGAACGCACCTAGGGAGGTAGAGGTTTGACCCACCAATCTCTCAAGGGAGGGGTGTTTCATCAGGAAACCTAGGTCCCTAGGTGCTGGGCAATGGCGTCGGATAATCATCCTGTTCACAGGAGCCCCTCTGCTGGGTTAACCAATAGGTTGTCAATTAGGGCATCACTGAACAGGAGCAGGGGTTCTGAGATGACGCTTCGGTTGTAGCACCTCTCTCAAGAGGTTAGTCTTGACAGCCACCGAGGGAAGTTGAAGGTCCAGGACCTCAGCCACCCTCCTCTCCACTATTGCATAAGAAGCTCCCTCCTCATTAGGGGGAGAAAACATGCCCGTATTTGGAGATGTGTCCAGTCCACTGGCTTCACCCAAGTACTCACACCAGTCCATTTCACTTTTGTAGGGCTGGTATTCTAAAGGGTCCACTGACCTCTTCCATTATTCCACCAGGCCTAGACCAGTGAAATAGTCTCAGGATCTGAACAAGGAGGCAAAGCTCCTGCCGGATGGGCATTGGACGACACCCATCCGGCTCTGTGTCATTGTCAGGGATTACAATTAAGATGGCCCTGCCTGCGCTAGGTGTGTCGGCATTGGGTCAAAGTGGTACGACTGGTCTGGATTAAGGACTGGATCCCTGGGAGCCCCTCCTCACCAAAGCCAGAGCAGCCAGAGAGGACCCAGGGGATTCCTTCCAACTCAGCAGCCCCCAAAAGCACTCCAGCAGGGTCAGATTACCCAAAAATGAGGCACACTGCCTCATAGAACTCTTTAATTTGAGCAGGGATCTCTCTGGCTCACAGAAATATGGGGAGGCGCAGTCAGCCCAGGCTCCACAGAACAAGGCCTAGAATGATGACGCTCTGACGGCTGACAGATGAGAAGTCGAAGAACGCTTTGACTTTTTACTTTTCTTCTTATGTCTCAACTTACCCGATCGCCTGAGGACTTCGAATGGGACAACAACTTCAGACTTCACAACTGGTCTCTGAACCTTCCTCTCGACTAAGCCCTTGACCTGCACAAAGTCAGGTGCCCGGCTGCCATCAGCTTTAGGGACCGCTCCCTCAAAGACTTTGGATGCATGCCTTCAAAATACCATAAACACATGAAGTGCAGATCCGTCAAAGACATATCCTGATGTCGGGACCTGCAGGGCTTGAAACATGTCTTCCTGGAAGACATCCCTCGCCACACCAGGAGAAATTCTCGAGAAAGAGTTCAACAAAAGTAAAAAAAAAAAAAAAAAAAAAAAAAAAAAGAAGAAAAACGACTGAGGGGTAGCTCTCTTTGGATCAGCACTGGCTGTCGTGGAAAGAAAAAAAATCTGGGTGGCATCTAAAAATGTACTGCAATGTCATTTCCAGTGCAGACGACAGACTTGGAGCCAATTGGCACCACCTACCACCACACAGGGGTACTGTTCATGACAATTTTCCAGATCCAGTCTGACTCCTGAGGAGAATTCAGGTAAGGAACCTGCAGATAGAAATCTCTATCAGATTAACCTGGATGCCCCAACTTTGAAGGAGTGCACCATCCTACCAACCCTGCCTCCTCCTCTGTTCTCCAAGTGTTTTCCCAGCGATTCTCGTACTGAAGCAACAAAAAGAGGACTAATAATCCAAGTATTTCTCCAGATATTCTTACGATGATCATCACATCTACTTTATATGAAACGATGTGCTGCTGCAAGTATGAACCAACCTCCACTTTTCCTCAGTTAAATGGGGGACCCCTCTATATCCTGGAAAAAAGGGGCACATTTATTTGAATTTTACCTTACAGCCATTAGGCGAGAAAAAATCTCTTCTCTCACGAAACAGCACATTTGTCTTCATTATTTAGTTGTGGAAGGGCAAATTGCCAAGGATCTTCAAAGGGAGATGGCAGCAGTAAACAATTAGGTATATTCCCAGTCATGTTGAAAAAAACTAGAACACTTTGGTGGCAAGATCAATGTAGTTTTGGCGAAGCACAAGTTCTTTGAAACAAACAGGGAAAAAGGTTACAAATATTATTGCAGCATTGGGAGGCTGTTGAACACTTGTGACTTTGGGTACCTTTGTGATTTACTTACAAGGGACCAGTTATTGAGATGTACAATCAACATAAAAATTCAAGAAAAACATTTGTTGTGTAATCCTGATCTGAAGACGGCAGTGGAGATAAAACAAAAACTATGGAACAGATAGTAAGTAGAATGAGAAAGAGATAAAAGGTGTGCGAATTCAAGAATAGAAATAACACTCATTTTTTATAGATATGAGACTTGCACCATAACGACTAAGAATGATACTAAGCAAAAATGTTATTGGTGTGGCAATTCTAACCACATGGCAACTTTGCCCAATTACCCCAGCCCCTGAAGGATCTGGCAGTCGTTTTGGACTCAAATAGTTCTGACCCTGTTTTAATGCTGGATACATCATTGGATAGAAAATATGAGGATAGGTCATCTTAAAGACTTCCAAATTAAATAAGATTGAAAGCGGGAGATCAGCCACTCACACACGTTTTTTTCCATCCTGAATCTTAATCCTGAATCTTATGAGGAAACCCTTGGAGGAACAACTTAACAGGCTAACATTATTGAACCTATTGAGGCATCTGACTGGCTCTCTCCTCTTATAGCAAAAATGGCCAGCAGGAAAGACCTAAGAGTATGTGTGGATCTATGCAACTCTCAAATTTTGGCTGATCATAACCCTCTTCCTAATACAGGAGAAGCTTTAAGCCTAATTGGTGAACCTTCATTCTGTAGTGTGATTGATTTGTCTGGAGCCTAGCACACAGTGGAGCTTCACCCAGCCTCCAGACATCTCAAGTCATTCTGTACACCCTTGTGAACATTCAGATTTTATTGCATGCCTCAGTTTGGCATCTGCAACAGCATTTTTTCCCACAGGTGATGCAACAAATCCCAAAAGGCACAGTGAACTTGGTTGCTTCCAAGATGATATTTTAGTGTATGGAAGAGATGATGAAAAACATAAATCAAACGCTAAATGAAGTAATGGAGGCTGGTCATACTATTCAAAAGGACAAATGCAGGTTTCAGGTTGGGTAGGACACACCATTTCTAATTAAGGAATGCACCCAAACTGGACCTAGGGGAAGGTGTGGAAAAAAAATCCTCCGCACCTAGGAAGAACTCAAGTCCTTCCTAGGATGTGCAGAGTTCTATTCCAAATCCATTCAAAATTGTGCCACCATAGGCCACCCATTGAGAGCCCTTCTTAAAAGAATACAGCATATGTATGGTTCCAAGATGATTGCAAGCAACATTGTCCCACATTTTTTTATTACAAAAAGAAAAACTTGTAGCACATGGCTCTCCATCCTCTAAAGACACGGAGTATAACTATTCTGTAGCGAAAAGGAAGATGCTTGCTACTGGGCTATAAGACATAAAATCTTGCTGTAGGGACTACAATTTTTTGTACAGATCATAAGTAGTTAGTGCATGCTTTTACCACTAAATTATCCACACACACCACAGCCAGAATATCTCTGTGGCTGCTTGGTCTTGAAAGATTTAATTTTTCCATTGAATATTTGTCTAGGGCGAGACATTTTTCACCTGATCGCCTATCTAGATTACCTTTGTCAAAGGAAGGGAAACTAGGAACCCCTAGAGGAACTGGCCCTTTTCACAGATTTAAAAAACATAGATCCAACAGAAGGGAAATCTGGGGAAGGGAATGATGATTGACTGAAAACTTCTTCATATGTAATACTGAGTGGCCTTCCAAAGAGAAATTATGCAATGAAGCAGGGTCCTAGTAGCAAGTGAAGGATGAAATAAACCTTCAAGGAAATGTTAGCATGAGACTCCTGACTAAAATATTGATCTAGCACAGGTGGGTCTCCTTCGCAAAAGTCTCACCAATGTGAGAGTAGCAAAATTATTATTCGATGCCAGGTAAGAAGTGTATGATAGATCGGAAAGTACAAGATTGTGTATGTTGCCCTGCCAGAGATAAACATTTTAATTTACATCATTTAAGTATTGGCAGTTACACTGTCTTCTCTCGATATAAACAGGAGTGGTTCAACTAGAGACTAGGGGGGAAAGAGGGGAAAAAGAGCAGGACAAAAGGGGTCTGAGAGAGTGAAAAAGTAGACAATGAGTGAGAAAATTAGAGGGAGAGAGAATGGATTCTAACAAAAAAGGGTAAAAGAGATGGGAAGAAGATTAAGGCCCTCATTATGAAAAAGGCTGTAAAAACCACAGTGTTCATGCTGGCGGTCAAAACACTGGCCGCCAGTGTTCCCGGACCCCCGCCGGCCGCATAAAGAACATTCCTGTGGGCGGAAACCGGCCCACAGGAAGGGTTGGCCGGGACATTGACGGCGGCTCCACATGGAGTCGCCGCCAATGCCTCTGTGCAGCATTTGCAGCTGCACCCGTCGCGCAGATCAGTGCCTGAAAATCGGGCAGTGACCTGCGCGATGGGGCACTGCACCAGGGCCTCTGCACTGCCTATGCCAAGCACATGGGCAGTGCAGGGGCCCCCCGGTGCACCCCTTCCGCCAGCCTTTCCCTGGAGGGGAAGCCCACCAGGGAAAGGCTGGTGGCTGAGGAAACATTATCCGAGGGGCAGCACTGCTGCCCTGTCGGATAATGTTTCCGACCGCCGCCAGGCTGCCTGACGGAGACAGCCTGGCGGTGAGTGAGGGCTACCGATTGCGGCTCTCATGCAGTACATTATGTGGCGGTGTGGCCCGCCATGCCGGCTGGCGGTTTTACCTGCCACCACCGGCATGGCGGGCCACACCGCCATGTTCATAATGACCACCTAAATGTGTTTCATTTGGATTGTGGAAGGAGAAAGTAAGAAGGTAGACAGGGAAAAAACAAATGGTGCATGGCTGACGGTACCAGTCATGCTGGTGCAGAAAGTGAATTCTGCTGACAGGCCAGACTTTTCTTCAAAGACAACACTGGTGAAGGGCTTCCATACATATCTTTAGCATACAATCCATAGACCTTTGGAAAATCCCTCCAACTGCAATCATATTCTGCACTTGGTGCCTTAAAAGACAGGGTAAGCAGTTTGCCTTCAAGGTCAGCTTCTTGAATCTCATAGACCTCTTTCAACTGTGCCATTCATAACATTCCTTTCACCAGTACAACCTTTAGTCCTTAGAAGAGAAATGTCATGTTGCATCAATTCCAAAATGGCAAAGTACCATTTGACCAAAAGAATGGTCTGTAGCAATCTTTCCGGTGGGTACTCTATCTACCTACAGATTCCTCACATTAGGAATCTCCACCAGGCACCAAGCTGGGTCCAGTAAAGTTGAAATAAATCACCAGACCCAGTAGGTGGCGCCATGGCACTGCTCAAGACTCCAACACCTCTTCTGGATGTGAAATCACAGAGCCTTATATGGCACCTCTGAGCATTCTTACGTCAGTCCTTGTTCTTTTATTCCAGGCCCTTAGAAGCAGATGCCAACCTGATAAAATCAATAGGAATGCGTGTCTAAACTAACTTGGTACCTTATTATCAATGTTGTAAGACTGCTCCTCAGAACAGAGAGGGGTGGGCCAGTGAGCAATCAGCAGGCTGATAATAGTATCCACCAGAAATATTGTTATAGAAGGTATGTAACTTGTTCTTGAGGTGGGAAAGTCTACCTGCAGACTCCTCACCTCATGAGTCAATAGTGAATTAGTACAACAGTCGAAAATCCAAGCAACCTGTAAATACTAACAAGAGGAAATCCTTCTGGACCTCAAATAGTTTTTTCTAGCAAAAGTGAGAGACAAAAATCCACAAGTCTGAGCCAATACAGGAAAACCCTCAGACAGATTAAAAGGAGCAACTTGCATCTGGTGGAAAGGATAAGTGTAACCTCTGGGGTACATCTTCACAAGAGGAAGTGGACCATAATGCAGGTAGTGATCTAGCAGTAATTTAAAAAAAAAAATCTGTTTATTAAACACATCACTCGAACAGCAGTACATTTCCTTTAAGTTAGTAAGAGAGTAAACATTTTTCTCTTTTCATGTGCCTCTACACGTACTTGTAGTTCCTATACAGTACGGTTACAGTTTAATGTGCTGACAAACAACTTAACTTGGTACATTTTATAACAATAGGCATATTTGTAGTTTTGTTTGAGTATATTTAATGGTATTCTAAGTGATTGCGGTAACATTCAGCTGTGTGGACGTGGGATATGTCAGTGCTTTGTTTGCGTGACATATAGTTTGTTATGGGGCGGGGGCATGATTAACAGCGCATCATTAACCACTGTCAGCTTGCGTGTACGCATTTGGATGGAGTTGCGCTTGTTATCCGATTGTATGTTTTCGGATTAATATGCCGGGATCCGCTGAGGTGTCACGCCGAATGTGATATGTTCCTTATCGTGATTGCTAAATATTTATTTGAAGGGCGTTTTGTTCATGCTTTGTATTTCAAGGGGGGTATTTATCATCTCTAGATTCTATTTGTACTACAAAGTGGTCCCAGTATACGGCACCCTCTTGTATCTGGGCTCTGAGTTACAGCTGTCTTAGGGTGTAAGCCTCCGCTAGTGTGGAGCTATGCAAGGCTGCAAGCCAAGCGGAATAGGGGGGTTGGGGGCGTTAGGGGCCTTCCAGAGTGTATCGATCAATCGCTTGTATATTACAAACGCAAGATCTATAAACTTGTGAGTATGTTTTTCATTCTTGCCCCAGTAACGTATTCCCAGCAAGTAGGATTCTGGTGTGGGTGTAAGCATGTTATCTATTATGTCTGCTACCGTTTCGGTTATGCGGCACCAACCAGTATTTATTGTGTGGCATTCCCAAACCATACGGTAGAAATTAGCGGCGGGGGTGGCGCATCTAGGGCACTCTGGTTTAGAGTTTGGGTATATTTTGTTGATACGAGACGGTGATAGATATGCTTGGTGGATGTAATTGAATTGAGTGTATCTCAGTCTGACGTTACGGGATACGGATTAAATCTTGGAGAGGGCAGCTTCCCAGGAGTTCTGGTCGACTGGTGTGGAGAGAACCCCATCCCAGCAGCTTTTGACCTGGGACAGAGTGGTACAGGTATCTGTTAGGAGTATTTTATATAATTTAGTAATGCTGCCTTTTGTGTTTCTTATGGTGAGTAATGATGTGAGTAGAGGGGATTCGTCGGGTTCATTTGTATTGCGCCCCCAAATGTTTTGTAGAAGTTTGTTAATGGCGTTAAATGTTAAGAAGGCCCCTGGCTGCATGATACCGGTAGATACAAGCTCTGCGAAAGTGCTTGCTTTAGAGCTCGAGTACAGGTCCCCTATGTTTAATGCCTTGATTGCCCGTATATATCATGATGATGGGAGAGATTTTGGACACCTGGTACCTGAGCCAAAGGCACTGCAGGCGAACAAGGGGGAGTTAGGGTTTTGCCCTGGACATGTCTTCGCCAGCAGTACCTGGCTGTTTCTAATAGAGGATTTTTATTAGACAGGTAAGGAGGTCTGGACATAAGTGATGTCAGTGATCTAGCAGTAATTGATGCAATCTGGATCAACTGATCTCTCATAGCCATAGAGATGTTGCCCAACAAGGCAATGTGATCATGCATTTGTAAACAACCTTAACAGAAGGGTTCTCCAATTTCCAGAGGGAATGATTTCCCCTTTTAGAAGGAATCAGGAATGACAACTGTGATAAGGTCAGTGAAGTGGGGAGGGCACACCAAATTGATGCCTAAGTTCGGATGACAAACGAAACAGAAAACAATGAGCGCCCACAACACAAATCCTCAGCTCCCAATGCATCTCTAGCAACAACCATACACAAGTACAGCAGAAATGGCATCAACCCCCTCACAGAAAACATGTCATAGGTCATATCTTCGACAAAGACTACTGAACTGGCAAAAGACAAGCTATTAGCATGAACAAACAACCTAAACCTGTGCCCACTGCAAAACCAAACCTGGTGGAAAGACCATGCACAATGGAGACAACACCACCACCCCAAGAGGTGGGTCAAGAGACCAGAAAGCATTCTGTACAGCTGTCAGACAAGCAGGTGTACATTCTGGACATTACAGGAGGACCATGCACCACTCACAGAAAGAGTGAAACACTAAGTGGAAGGGAAGAATACAAAGAAGGTGGATGGTGTCCATACCAAAACCCTCCACAGCCAATTTATATAAATCAAATCAACTATACACAGCCCTGACTAGACCTCCACAGAATTAGAGACCCCACAGCAATGAAGTAAGAGTCCCCCTAAAGAAAATTATGCACCCACAGATCTCAATGAGTAAGGTCACAATACAAGTGAAGAAGAGCATTACATGAAATACATAAATATTTACTGAGGGGATGCACCAAAGATGGGTAAAGATAAACTGAAACCTCTGTGGATGGAGGTGGCACTTGTGGCCGGCAAGACAAAGCCATCAGCCATAAGCAAAACGGGCAGAAGAGGGATGGGCAGCTACCCATTGAGATCTCCATAGCTCAAGCCTTCTAGAGTCAGCAGGTGCTAGTTCATAGCTTCCTCCATGTACACAGTCACACAAGACGCCAATACTGTACCCAGAGTGTGCCAGGCTCTCTGCATAGGACGAATGACCATTAGGATAACATGTTCAGCACTGCGTCAATGAAGGGAAAGCAAAGACTGATGCAGCTGATGGAAAATCACAGTGGAGCAAAGATCTCAATTTGGAGGTAGAAAAAAACCTATTAGCATCGAAGGCGTGAAAAAAGGGAACGGACTTCAGCACGCCGGCGAGGACTTCTTATGGCTCCGTTGACGTCAGATGGAGTCGCATGCGGAACGGTGCTATTGTGACGTCCTTGTCGACGTGAAGACCTAGGAAGAACATTTCCGTTGAATGCTGGCGCAGTGGCAGAATTCATAAGGTGAGGAATCCACAGGTAGTTGTATCCATCAGAGGTCAGCTTTCAGCAGTCAGTCAATTAGGTATGGAAATTCTTGTAACCCTTGACCTAGGCTTATGTACTGCAGTCACCTAACATGGCTATCCCAGAACACAAAGTATCAAAGGCAGGGCAGGTAACAGAGCTTAGCCCCTACTTGTATACACATGTGTTACTTCAAGGATGTATAAAAATGAATTTTGGTAGAAAAGGAATGAACGTGTATAGCATTTGTAGAGCATACCGTCACTCACAAGCGAATGTGCTGGTGCTAACTTGGATGCGGACTCAAACCTGTACTTGATACAAAGGTGAGGTCCGAAGGCCCCAACTAGATTAAGGAATAACAGTGTCAGGAACAAGGAAGAGCCAAGTCTTTAGTCTCTTTTTAAAACAGACTTCATTGTCTATAAATCGTAGTGGACCTTGAAATTGGTTCCAGGCTATAGCACCTAAAACTATAAAAGACTTCCCACCCTGGGATTAAGTCTGAAAGGTGGTGCTCTTGGGCAGCCTTTGGGTTCCCGGTACCAATGCTCAGACCGATGAGCAAAGAGAAGAATGTCTGGGTTGAAGTGTCTTGTTCCCGTCTACATTTTTTCCACACCTGAATCAGTCTTTAAGCCAAAGAAGCAAGGACCTGCTAGAGACATGTCCAACAGGAGTTGCTGAATATCTCATGAAGCAGCATCAGACCACAAACAAGCCTACAGAATGTACAGAGGAACCCACAAATCCGGCCACCAAATCCATTGTGTCAAGTCCAGGTCTAAGACGGGGCTTAGCAGCCACAAGCCTCTGATCTTAGTTATCTCCAAAGAGCTAAAATGCATGTAGCATTACAGGAATGAAGAACCAGGCTGCCTGATGAGAACTCTTTCTCCCCCTTTCTGTCAATGTCTTAACTCCTTATCACAGCAGCATGGAAAAAAGAATGAGATTGAAGCTTGGAACATAAGCAAACATGAAATGCTACATTCTCTAGCGAAGGATGGGAGGACAAAAGGTTTGGGAAGCCTTGGTTGGGATGATGGCGGTGGGGAACATGGCAACTGATAGTCGTAGTGGGAGCCAGCTTGTTCCAAGCCATAATCAGATTGAAGAGGGCCTCATTGAAAAACATCAAGGGTTCCAGGATGAAAAATCTGGATGAGAGTATCCCTGTCAATGGATACATCTCATCTGGCAAAACCAACTCTAGTGCTTAAGCTGCGTTGAATAGGACCACATTAAAAGAATGTGTGCTGAAAGACAGACCGAAAAGCATTCAAGCTCAATCACTTAATGCAGAGTCCAAAATACTGTCAAATAAAGGTCACTCCCACAATCTAAATTAATATACTGCCTGTCTTGCCACCCTCATCTTCTTCATAAAGAACTCTGACTGCCCTGAAGTCTGAAGGCGACCAGGGTACATCATCTAGTTTGGAAGGGCGATGGACACGAGGTACAAGAATGCAACAAGGATGAGTCTTAAGGCTCATAAAGTTCCATGAAACTCTGCAGTGGATCCAAAGCTGTTGCCAATATGAGAATCAATATATGAGTAACCGGCCAGAATTGTCAAAATAGGGTTACCCATGAGTAGAACAGCTTCAGAGGCATCAACAGGTGTGCCTCACACTGGAGTAGAAGCCACTAATGAGGCACAGTCAAAAGTTCCACAGGTCCCTTGGGGCCTGACGGTGCACCACACTGATTTGGCGCAAGACAAAACACAGCCAAGTAGGAATGGGGAAACGCCACCAACTGGGCTGGGCCAGCATCTATTTTGGAAAGAACAGAAGGGGATCCAGCAGCACCAGATGCAGACCCAGAACAGAGTCAGGCTCAAATGCTGACCTGTAGTCCGCTGGAACTGGGATTTAGTCCTATATCAAAATGACCCACTGAGCAGACAGCCTGCTCTGTGAGCTACGCTGGATTGGACAGTTCCTCCTCTGAAACTTCCTAAAGTTTTCTTGGGAAGAGGACTTTTAAAAAATATAACATACTTGCTTAACTCAGTGAGGACAGGTAATAGCGTGGGGCTTGGAGCAGTGACAATCTATGAATTTTCCACCTGTCACAAGAAGATTTGTGAAAGCTTGAAAGCACATCCTGGGCAGCACCTGGGTCGTGCCCAGGCTCTGAATCTCAAGGACAAATATCCTAGAAAAACGAAAATGACTTTTGACCAAGACTGCCACGACATCCTTTAAATTCTGACACTGTCGAAAGAGGCATATTTCCCTAAAAGCACTGCAAATACAATTTTCTGGCTCAAGTCTGCAACCTGGAGGAGATTTATAAGGCAAAGAATCCTCAGGTAGAAGTATTGCTAAAAAGCAGGCTGATATGCCACCATTAGAAGCTTCATCACACAAGCCAATACTCCTTGGATTACATGGCAAGAAGTAGCTGGTTTCACATTCCTTTGTCAGTTTTTTGTGATATATACCACAGCAGCAAATTAGATCATTCTTTAGTAAACACAAAAGGAAACGTCTTGCAATAGAAGACAGAATACAAGAAACACTGCCTGCAATAGGTCATAGAACTTACTTCCATTTTAATGGTATGTCAACTCCTAGAATGTTAGATAAAAAGGAATATGTAACAAAACACTACAAATAAATTAATGACAAAGCTAGTAAAGAACTTGGTCTTTTATTAAAAACATTAACAGTTTTTTTTATTGAAAACACTAACAGTCTCCTGTGAAGCAATGTCATTTTATACATATATAACATAAGCTTTACCATCAGCAAGGCACTTTAGATTTTAAACTTTTACTGCAGTAGGTCCAATACTCCTGCTGGGCACCTCCCTGAGAAGAGGAGAATTAACAATCCCTTATACTGTCCTTACCCTATGCGGCAACTTGAAGCCTATCTATTGCTGCCTAGTTGTTGCACTGTTTGTTGCAGATCTGCAGACAGTGGGCAGGACAAGGGCTTAATATTAGAAAAATGAATGGTTCTTAAAGAATTAAGTAATTTGTTTATATAAATCCAGATTACATTAATTATTGACTCGGAGTGAAGCTTAAAGTCAAGCATGAAAATGGTCTAGCGTTTCAAGCAGAAAATCTGTTACCAGAGTTTGATAGGTCAACAACAGAGATTTATACAATTTCAAAACACCTTTGGCAGGATATGTCTAATACACTTTATTTTCTAGATAAAGGTTTGATTTATGTGTATACTGGTTATTTCATTTTCCATTAGACGTGAAATAAGGTTTTAACACTATAGCATTGCATGAAATGTTATTTAGTACAGAACAACAAACACAGGCAAAAGATCAACTTTGAGGCTTTGCAGAAAGACCTGTAGAAAAGATCAGGCACCAAATTATTCTCAGTACTCCAGAATAAAATTTAGAAGCAATGGCATCACAGAAACGCAGTAATTACAACTGTCTATGTCTGCCTATTTCATGCCTTGTATGTCCTTGCCTTATCGTCTACCAACATTTGCACGCTAGGACTTTTATGGGTATACTTATAATGTCAAAAGTGAAACTACAAGTTGGAATTCACAATCCTATTGCACAAAAAGTCAGGCGTGTCCGAAGCCATGAAACATCATATGAATACATGTGACTGCTAATATACTGATTTAGGCACTGATATATCCCAAAGCACAAACTGACATTCAATTCTTACAAGTAGTAGGAAGCACATATGCACCAGAACAGGAGAGGTTAACACTAACAAGCCACACCCTAAAAATCGAATAATGCTTGAACTATGTGTTACTATTACTCATATATTGGAACTCTAAGTCCAGCATGATTGGAACCCACACACTTCAGGAAAGGTTAAAATCTTTGCCCTGATGCATTTGCAGTGACGTTGGCAAGCCCACTTGAAATGTTTCAGAAGATGATCTACTCTAGAGGGAATCTTGAAACTGTGTGATTGAAAGTACTGGTAAGGAACTCTAATATTAATTAGAACTCTTCATGAAACTCATGATCAGTCACAACACCATAACAAACGTGATGACAGCAGATGCTGTCCAAAACAAATGGAAATTCCCTCTGTTGTAGTGGGTATCAGATCAAGCATTGGTGAGCCTATCTTTGACGATGTAACTCGGTGTGCTGTTTATCAAAGTGTTTGGCTGCTCGGATATTCTTACTTGAATGTTGGGAGATATCCTAAGATGTAGTTACTACTTTGATTGAATGGAACACCTCATAATGAAGATATTTTGCGTGCTAAGAGGAGTTATTAGAGAGCCTTTTTGTTGACCCAAGGCCCTGATAAAGCGGGGTCACCCGCGAAATGTGTTGGCAAACAACGAAACTAGTTGCAAACATCAAAACTGGCTGCAATGGTCGAAAACGGCTGCTACCGTCAAACTTGGCTGCTAATGTTGGAACTTGAAGGTTGTACATTGCGATATTCAACACAGAAGCTATAAATTAGTTGAAGATGTGGACTTCTCACTGTCTGTGCAAATATCTTATTTGAGGTATTATTTATTTTATCCTAATACTTGGATTGTACTGTATGAAAGAAAAAAGCAATGGAAAGTAAATTATCTTTTATGACAATGAACTTTCAGATTGTTTTGAAATTCGGTTTGCCTGTGTCTGATCTGAATTCTCCATGAAACTATTGTAATAAATAAATATACAAAGATACTGACATCATATGCTAAGTATATTCCCAACATGCATGCACAAATACAGGAACACACCCATCACCAACACACATACCCAGAACATCCCCTAGACATGCATAACCATAGATACACACTAACACACGTACACCAACATCTAGAGACTCAACATCCACTCAGACATATGCACCTAAGTCCCCCACATACACACGACCGACATTAAAAAAAAACAATATATTTGTATTTAGCCTATATTAAAAAAAGAAACTTTTTTTTAAAAATGTGTTATTGAAGATTTAGCATGGTACAATAAAAGTGCTGCATATATACACACAAAGGCGGCACAACATTGAAACACGACATGCTTACGATGGAAAACTTCTCAGTACATTATTACAGCTCACAATATCCAAAATATCATGACATGGTATGTGTTAAAGTGGGCAAAAGCATAATAGTAATGAAACAGAACTGGTGAAAATGTGGAGTCAGCCTGGAGTGGTTATGTCTTGTGGTGCGTAGTGTAGTGTGGGGAGACACCAACAATGCTACGGTTTGTCCAGCAGGGGAGTGAGGGGGGGCTGCCATGAAGCATAGGGAGTGTGGGGGTGGGGTGGGGGAGAGTTTGCAGGGGTTGGGCGAGGTGGTGGGTGTGTGGGAGGAGAGTCGAGTCTAATCCACATGGATAGGGGGGAAAGACATACAGGAGAGCGTGGGGTCGGGGCCTGCAGTGAGTCGGATGTGCACTTAGAGGGTTGTAGGTGTCACTTTAGTGTCTGGACATGACAATGTGTCGCGGGACAAGGGGATCCACTGCAGATGCATGAAAGTAGTCGCGAGTCTAAGCAGCGCAGCTCACGGCGGACGCGCATTCCCCCCCTTCACGTGTAACAGATAAGTATCCCAGCACTCCCCACCCGAGTACCCGGAGGATGCTGGTTTCCACTCATGCCATGTCAGCGGCGCGGCCTGCCAGTGGTGAGCCCCTTGAAGAGGATGAAGGCCAGATCAGTGAATCTGAGGAGGTTGTGGTGTCGTCACCAGTACCAGTCGACACCACTAGACGAGCCCGAGAGGGGGGAGAGGTATCCACCCCTCTCATGGTAGACAAGATAGACTGGACAGGGAGAGAGGAGGGGAGGTGATGAGGGAGGAGGAAAAAAGGCGGGGAGGCAGTGTATGAACGGAACGGAATAAAGGAGCACGTACTATCACAAGCTGTGTGTCCTGTAATTATTCAGGCCTGCGAGGACCTGACAACTGGCGACGAGGTGGGCCTACCGTCCCTGGTAGCGCCACCACCCACGACGACAGCAACCCAAAAAATAGCCCAGCCTAGAACATAGGAACAGCGGTGCACCCACACGCCCGACGGTACCCGAACACACAGGCGGTCGCTACGGTCCCGTGAACCACGCCCAAGCACCTCAGCACCACGTGGTCTGCAGCGACCACTACAGGTACTCACCGGTTCCTGCCTTGACGGACGCTCGCTCGTCCAGCGACCTCCGCCCGCTGCCACTCACAGCCGGAGGAACCCCGCGCCTCTCCACGCGAGTGCGTTGGGCCCCATCCGGCTCGCACTACGCACGCGCGGCATCAGCCAGGCCGGGAAGCGTTCCCGGTCCCTCAAAAAAAAAAAAAAAAAAAGAAACAGAAAACAAACCAATGGCCGGACAGCGCCGGAGCCACAGGCCACACCGCGCAGCAAGGGAGGGAGTGCCCCGCCCCACCCTAACCAAAAAAAATAAAAAATAAGAAATAAAACAATACTTAAGAAAAAAAGGAAAACACCAAAAGAGGACAGGTGCCCTCAAAGAAGAAAAGTAAATACAAAAACACGCTCTACGCACTTCAAAAAAAAAAAAACCTCAACAACCAAGAGCGCACAAACAGGCCTACCCTAACAGCACTCATCACCTCTTTGTGATACCACCTGAGATACCGCAGACCACGATGGCTGGTGTACCACCAATAGAACCCTTCACCGTCACAGGTGCGCCACCCACCCAAGCAGCAAAGTGGAAAGTCTGGGTAGAAAGACTAGAAACGTATTTTGAAGCCCTAGACATCAAAGCCGAACGGCGCAGACCCCTTCTCCTCCACATCGGTGGAGCGGACATCCACAGAATCTTCAAATCAGTCACAGAAGTACAACCACGCACGTACGAGACACTGAAAAGAGCGATCACAGCCCATTTTGAGCCGTATGCCAACGCTGACTACGAGAGGTTCCTACTACGCCAAGCACGCCAAATCACTGACGAGTCCGTTGACGTCTTCTACACCAGGCTAAAAGAGCTGGCCAGCACCTGTACGCTGCCAGACGAGGAGGACGAAATCCGTGCACAGTTTATACAAGGGTGCTCGTCATCAAAACTAAGAGAACGCATTCTCCAACAACCCAACATGCTCATGAAGGACATCCTCACACTAGGCCGTTCACAGGAGTTAGCACGAGCCAGAGCAGCCCACATGGAACAAATGTCTACAACACAGGCAAAAACAGAAGTTGCCAACGCAGTAAAGACAAACGCACCGCGGCAGAAAAAAGAACCATATAAAGGGAGACTGTGGGGCAAACCATGCAAGTGGTGCGGCGGCCCAGCTCCACACCCGACCACCTACCCAGCATGGGGCAAAATGTGCAGTGCATGTGGGAAACTAAATCACTTTGCCAAAGTCTGCAAGTCTACACCTAAGCAAACGAACAACCCCACAAAGAAGACCGTCAGGATGGTGGAAGTGCCACTAGATCAAGATTCAGACAGTGACATGGACAACGATCAGCACACAATCCACGCAGTAGGGAGCCGACGCCTACCCACGTGCACGGTCACAGTCCAAGGCTCCCCAACACAGGCACTGGTGGACACAGGTGCATCCATCATCCTAATGGCCATGGACATCTACAACCACCTATCACAACCGCGGCCAGCACTCCGCCCCACAAACATACAAGTGTTTGCATTCGGAAACAGCCGACCGTTGAACATAGCAGGGGTGTTTACAACGGACATTACCCACGACGACACAGAAATGGCCACCAAAGTATACGTCTCCAAAGACGGAACAGGCTTCCTACTTGGCTGCCGCACGGCCCAAGACCTCAACCTGGTACATTTCGCTTTCACAATCCATGAAAACACACTGCAAGTACTAATGCAAGATTTCAAAACTCTGTTTGAAGGCATTGGATGCCTCAAAGGACCGCCACTGCGCCCCCACATTGACAAATCAGTGGCCCCCACAGCGCTTCGACACCGACGAATAGCGTTCCACCTACGCCCCAAGGTGGAACAAGAACTACGCCTCCTTGAGCAAGCAGGAGTCATAGAAAAAGTGTCGGGCCCAACACCGTGGGTCTCCCCCATCGTAGTCGCCCGGAAACTCAAGCAACCGGAAGCAGTCTGAATTTGTGTCGATATGCGCGTACCAAACCTAGCAATCAAAAGGGAGCGACACCTTACCCTGACAATAGATGACATCCTCAGCGAACTATCAGGGTCATACTGGTTTTCCAAAATGGACCTCCGGTCTGGATACCATCAAATCATGGTGCACCCGGAATCCTGACCCATCACCACATTCTCCACCCACAATGGCCTCTGGAGGTACAAAAGACTAAACTTCGGCATCTCCAGCGCAGCTGAAGTGTTCCAGCATGTCATCAAAGAAGTCCTGCAAGGACTCCTGGGAGTCCTTAACGTGAGTGACGACATTCTGGTCCATGCACCCACCGCAGACCCATCTGAAGAGATTGCGAGCAGTATTTGCCAGACTACAAAGCAGAGGGCTGACACTGCACAAAGACAAGTGCGAGTTCCTAAAGCAAGAAATCTGTTTCTTCGGATACTGGTTCTCCAAAAACGGAGTTCGTCCAGACCCCCTGAAAGTCAAAGACATCCAAGAAGCACCAGCTCCCACATCAGCTTCAGGGGTAAGGAGCTTCCTAGGCATGGTCACGTATTGCATTCGTTTCATGCTGAACCTGGCAGACCTCACGGGACCCCTGCGGCAGCTCCGCAAGCAAACCGACAATGGCAATGGGGCGAAGAACAAGAACAGGCGTTCCAAGCCACGAAGAAAGCACTATCGGCAGAAACCACACTGGCATTCTTCGACCCACAACGTCAGTCTGAACTAGTCGTCGACGCCAGCCCTACCGGACTAGGAGCAGTGCTGGCACAGAAACAGGACTGTGGAGAGTGGGCACCCATTGCGTTTGCCAGCCGCACACTCACACCGACGGAACAGCGATACTCCCAAATCAAACGGGAAGCCATCGCTATCCACTGGGGGTGCCGCCACTACCACCTCTACCTGTATGGGAAGCCGTTCTCAGTCGTGACAGACCACAAACCCCTACTACCACTATTCAAAGGTTCATCCTCAAAATCACCACCGAGGATAGAAAAATGGATCCTGCAACTCCAAGAATATGAGTTCACACTGGAATACCAACCAGGCACAAAAAACCCAGCAGACTTCCTCTCCCGACACGCTCGCACAGACACACCACAGGAAGTGGAAGCAGCACAAGAGACAGAAGAGTACGTCAGAATGGTAGTAGAACGCGCAAGGCCCCTACCCATACCACTCAGCGAAGTAATTGAAGCAACTGCCCAAGATGAATGCCTACAGCTCGCCATAACAGTGACCCGAACAGGAAACTGGCGAGCCTTACAACGCCCCGACGCCTTCAGAACACAAGAAGCGCGAGCCTGGCTCCACGCACTATTCAATATAAGGCAAGAACTCTCCGTGAGCGAAGATGGCTGCCTTTTGAGAGGTCTCCGGCTGGTCATCCCTTTGAGTCTGACAACTAGAACAGTTGCCCTAGCCCACGGAGCGCACCAAGGAATGGTAAAGTCAAAAGCCCGCATCAGAGACAAAGTAGGGTTCCCCGGCCTAGACAAGTTAGTGGAAGACAGTCAAAAGATGCCTAGTGTGCCAGGCCAGCGGCAGCCCAGACCCCCCAACACCGATCATCACCGAGAAAGGGCCTACAGCGCCGTGGCAACGAGTAAGTGCAGACTTCGGGAGCCTCCCACATGGCTCATATATGGTCGTAGTGATTGACGACTACTCGCGCTACCCAGAAGTCGAAGTCGTACGCTCCACATCCGCCCATACAGTCATTCCAAAAAATCGAAAAAATGATGGCCACCCATGGACTCTTCGGAGAGGTGCGCACCGACAACGGGCCCCCTTTCAATGGCCACGAATGGGCAGAATTCTTAACATCTACAAACACCAGACACCGGAAAGTCACACCGCGATGGCCACAAGCGAATGGAGAAGTGGAGAGGTTTGTAAAAACACTCAACAAGATCATTCGCATAGCAGTAGCAGAAGGGGAGAACCCGGAACGAGCAATATATACCTTCTTAAGGGAATACAGTCACGCCGCAAGCCACCACAGGAGCCACCCCCAGCCAGCTCTGTTTTGGGAGAACGGTGACAGACGCCATCCCACACCACCCGTCATGGGCAGAGAGGTCACCACCTCCGAACAAATCAGAAGAAAGGAGAAACAGCACCAACGAACAAGCATCCAAGAAACGGAGAGCTTGCGAAACGACCATACAAATCGGGGACACTGTTTTAGTAAAAGACCGCCACCCAGGAGGGAAGTTCTGCCACCCATTCGAAGCACAACCTTGGACAGTAACAGCGAAGAAAGGCACCATGATAAAGCGGAGAAACAGGAGACGTTTCAGAACATAGTACAGCCCATCCAACGACGGAGCAAGGACCAAGCCAACCCACCGGCAGAACAGCATCCAAGGAGGGACCAGAGCGGAGCCAGGGGTCGGACCGGTCCAGGACAGGAAGATACATGCTGAGACATAACCCAGGCCCTTCCCGACTTTACGAGAACTATGCCGGTGATTGAACAACTCCAAGGGCCCCACCCTGAATGCCGGAGACGCCCCATGAAGAAGCCCACGCGGGCGAAGAAAACCTGTTGCCAGATAAGTTGAACGTTTTCTGTTTAGTTTGTTCCTCTCCCCCGTTGGGGAGGGACGTGGTGTCGTCACCAGTACCAGTCGACACCACTAGACGAGCCCGAGAGGGGGGAGAGGTATCCACCCCTCTCATGGTAGACAAGATGGACTGGACAGGGAGAGAGGAGGGGAGGTGACGAGGGAGGAGGAAAAAAGGCGGGGAGGCAGTGTATGAACGGAACGGAATAAAGGAGCACGTACTATCACAAGCTGTGTGTCCTGTAATTATTCAGGCCTGCGAGGACCTGACAGAGGTGTCTGTCGACCTTCGTTCGGGCTTGCAGCCCCAGTAGACAGGATTCGGGTGTTGGTTTGACTGACTGTGGCAGCGACAGGTTGCCAGACTGGGTGTTTTATGGGGCAATGTGTTGGAATTCAGTGTCGGTAGGTCACACCAAGAACAATCCGGGGTCAGGGTGGGGTACGTGCGATTAATCCACTGAGGGGAGAGATGGGCGTGTAGTTTAATTGTGTGAATCGGAATCTGGGGTTACGGGAAACATCTTTCACTGAGTGGAGTGCACGGGACCAAGATTTATATGCGATGATTTGGGGTAACACCATGTCCCACCTGGCTCGTGCCCCCCACTGAGTGTTCCAGCAGGATTGAGTTAACGGCTGTGTACAGAATGGTAACCTCATGACGCGTCCCGTCATGTGCGAGAAGCACATGCAACATGGTAGACATGGGGGGTTCATGGTCGCCAGCTTTCCAAGTGGAGCGCAGCGCCAAGTGTATGGTGCGATGTGTGAAAGTACCAGGCGCTTATGATGTCCTGAAAGGGCATCATGGAGCCCTCATGGTACAGCTCCCCCAGCTGATCAACAGCCGCTTCTCTCCAGGGGCAGCATTGTGCTGCTGTGCTGCGGAAGTGGGGCGAGTATGGAGATCGAGGCCTCTTCCTGTGTACGACTCTGCACCAGCATGTACGGGCCACAATCATCTGGCGTGTTTCCTGGCGAGGGCAGGTAAGTGGATTGGATTTAGGTACGTCGCAGAGTACCGAAGAAACCGGCGCTAGTCTGGGGCATGTGGGAACATGTAGTCAGGCAATCGGCCACTGCAGTTGCCCTGCCGCATAATACAACTCAAAGGGCCAGATGTATCAAGCCTTTTTGCATTCGCAAACGGTGCGAATGCAAAAATGCCTTTCAGTATTTATGAAAGGCATTCGCAATGCAAATTTAAGGAATCACTAAAATAACGATTCCTTAAATTTGCGAGCCCGTTTAGAGAATCGCAAATTGCGATTCTCTAAATAAGAAATCACAAATAAGGAATCCTTATTTGCGATTTCTAAACCACATGTATCAAGCAATTCCTTAATGCGAATTTGGCATTAAGGAATCGCAATTACCACCAAGTAAAACTTGGTGGTAACCATGTGCATATTTTAAAAATGCATTTTTAAAATTGACATGTAACGCACATGCGCCCCTTTGGCATGTGTGCGCCTTACATGTCAAAAAAAACCTTTTGGGGTGCAGCAGAGGGGGCCTTAGGACCCCAGCAACCTGGAGTTTTGCATTTCCAAAATTGCTAATTCCAGGTAGGAATTCGCTATTTGGGAAATACAAAAAAAATGCAAATATGGGCCTACAGGCCCATAGGTGCGAATCGGGGCTGTATCACTATTTGCGATTCGGTAATAGCATTTGCGATTTTTAAGAAATCGTTAGTACCAAATCTCAAATATGATACATATCATTTTACGAATCAGAAACAGCGATTTCTTAAAATTCGCTATTACCGATTCGCAAAAGGCTTTTTTGATACATCTGGCCCAAAGCTCGGCCCACAAAGACCTCCTTCAGTCAGACGTTGCAGGGTGATGAGCGCGACTCGGCGTCGCCTCTCACTGCATAAGAATTCAAGCAGCAAACCATGCTCACGGAAAAAGCTCCAAGGGAGCACTATGGATAGCGCCGAGAAGAAATAAAGGAGTAGAGGGAGCACCAGCATCTTGGACCTCGTCCCAATGAGATCGGGGCAGCGAACTTCAAAAAGTCAGGGAGCAACAGATGGATCCCACTGCCCTATAAAAAAGTAACACACTTGATACCACTTTTTACACATGCAAGATACATTCATTAAAATAACTCCTTGAATATTTTTGCCCATACCAATAACATAAACTCATAAAAATAGACTTAGCTTTTATTATAAAGAATAGACTGCTGAAGCAGATTCCTTATATAGGAACAAAGACAACTACATGGCAAACAATTAGGTTTTTCTATTTTTAAACCTGCGAAGGTGCTTCTAATAAGAACTTTTCTAATAATGTTTACTTTTTTGTTTGATTTGTAGATTTTTTTAAAGGAAATTTAAACGTAACAACAAGCAGTCCAAAAGAAAATTAACTGGTGTATATGTGTGCAGTCACCAATTTTAAACTAGTAGCAGTGTACTGTTCTCCAAGTACAATGATGCAGAATCTGCAACAGTAAGCTGCCATGTTTGTAAATTGTCAATGTAGATATGAACACTGTCTCCAATTTCAACCGCATGCAAGCTGTGGAAGTTGAGGTTTCTGCTGAATTGTGCTACATTTCAGCTCTTAGAAGTTGAAGTAGGTGGATGGTGCGCATTTGCTTCCCCCATTCCAGCAATTCTGTGAGGATATTATTTATTGGCTCCACTGGACAATTTCTTTTTTGATGTTGCACACGCTTTGCAACAACTTTCTTTCCCCCAGAGAGGAATGAAAAACAAAAACAAATCACAGATTTTTCATTGCTTGTGGCTCCTCTTCTTTCTCCACCAGATCAAAATCTTTCTTCTCACTAGGCGCTTGCTTGTCTCCTGATACCATTCTTAAATTCCCTTTTACATTAAAAAAAAATATATATATCACAATCCTCTTCTAGAAAAGGCAGGAATGAGTTGTCCCACTGATATCAGATAAGTGCTAATCCCAAATTAATTCAAAGGGTGGGTACTTCATCTCAATGAAGGAGACTATGATTTCAACCAATCAGAATTCTTTCTTGCCTGTCTCATGTTAGCGGTATTGTTATCGCAATATTTTCGCACAATCACAAAACATAAAAACAAAGTATAGAATGTTCATTAAGAAACAGGAAGAAAAGCTCTTGAAGCAATCACCAATAAAAAGGAGTCTTTCTTGAAACAATCTAGAATAAAAAGAAGTCGTTCATACAAAACACATCTCTCCCTAATTCACGGCATTATTACAGAAGTCTTGCAATGCTTTTACGGAACTGCAAAGGTTAAAACCGAGGCCTTTTCCCTCACATAACCACTCAATGGAAGCATTTCATTTCACCCACTCAGTGAAACCTTAGGTCCAAACTTAAAAACAAATGGCCTGATATTTAGCTCAACTATTTTGTATTTTCTGCGGTTTTGTGGACCTTTTGCAAAACTGAAACCGGAAGTAAAACCCCATTGCAGTTCCCACAAAGGCATGTCGCACAGTAACAAGAAACCATTGCAAAATCAATGAAAGGGAACAAAAATAAGACAAATATTTTGACCATTGAACTACACCATTGTATATTAACTGTATTCTAAAAAGAAAACATCACAAGTCTTCATAAATAACATTACAATTTAACTTTAGTAAGAGTAACCATATTACTACTCAAATCAGACCATAAGAGATAGAATTTTTTAATAAAAAAAAGGTCATGACAAACATCATTCTTTCGAAATTCACTTTAATTTACAAGCTATGAATATGTCTCTTCCAGATATATCGTTACCGAAGGTAAGTAACTTGTACATCTGATAGACACTTCTAGTTGCAGATTCCTTACCTTAGACTAGATACCTAAGCAATGCCATCCACGGAGGTGGACTGCGAACCAAGATCATACTAGAAAGTCCTGTAGGACCGGATGACCAGAGTAGCTGTCCCGACGGACCTGACTGTCCAGGCAGTAATGTTTAGAAAACGTGTGCAAGGATGCCCACGTAGCTGCCTGACAGATATCCAGGACAGGAACTCCGTGTGCTCACACAGTGGAAGCAGCAGTTGCTCTGGTGGAATGAGCACACAAGCTCTAAGGGGGTAGCTTCTTGGCCAGAGCATAGCACATCTTGATGCAAAGAAGTACCCATCGAGAGATGGTACATTTGTGCACGCTTTCCCTTTCTTCGCACCCACATAACCAACAAAGAGTTGATCATCCACCCAGAATTCTTTAGTACAATTTAGACAGAACGCCAATGCTCTTTTTGGGTCCAGACAGTGGAGCACCTCCTCCTCTTGAGAAGGATATGGAGACGTGTAAAAAGTAGGCAAGGTGATGGACTGGCCTACATGAAAAGGTGTGACCTAGGAAGGAAGGAAACCTTAGTGCGCAACACCACTTGTCAAGGTGCACAGACAACTATGGGGGCTTTGAAGAAAATGCCTAAAGCTCACTCATTCTGCAAGCAGAAGTGATGGCAACAACAAAAAAACAGTCTTGAAATTAAGGAGCCATAATAGACAATTGTGCATCAGTTCAAATGTAGTACACATTAAGAAAGTAAGGACAAGATTGAGGTCCCACTGAGGCATTATATATGGAGTGGGATGAAACAAATGGGTGAGACCTTTAAGGAATCGATTGACAATAGGAGACTTAAAGAGTGAAGGCTGATCAGGTAACGTGCTGAAAGATACCTTGTGCCATCTCTGGATGGAGACACCATTTGTGATTGGCTAAGCATAGACGGCTGAGTTTGTCTGCTCTTGCGTTGAGAGAGCCCGCCAGGTGTTGAAGCACCAGGGTAATGTCCTGATGTTCCAGCCATGTCCAGAAACGTAGTGCTTCCTGACAAAGGGTCCAGGACCCTACTCCCCCCTTTTTGTTGCAGTGCCACATGGCGGAAGTGTTGTCCGTGAACACTTGCACTACTTTCCCTTTGAGAGAGCGAAGACATGCAAGCCTGATCGCCTAGAGCTCCCAAAGATTGACATGGAGCCCAGACTCCGCCGGAGACCAGAGGCCTCTGATCTCTGCCTTTCTCATGTGGCCACCCCATCCCAGAAGTGACACATCTGTCACTATTGATAGATCTGGCTGGGGAAGGGACAGGATCTTTCGTAGACACAATGCAGATTTGAAAGCCACCACTACAGGTCTTTCACACTCCCCTCTAAGATCTGGACAATGTAGAAGAGATTTCCCTGATGCTGCACCCACTGGAACTTCCAAGTCCCACTGCAGAGTCCGCATATGCCACCTGGCATGTGTCACTAGAAGGATGCAGGAGGCCATGAGGCTCCGCAGCCTCAGAGTCCGTCTCCCTGAAACCCAAGACAGAGGCTGAAAGATTGGAATCATACCCTGAATATCTTGGACTCGCTTTTCGGGAGGCTAGGCCCGAAACTGCAGTGTCCAGAACTGATTCAGATGAAAGGGAGCTTCTGAAAGGGAGTCAAGTGTGACTTCGGCACATTTATAGTGAACCAAAACGTGTGCAGGAGGTTCACCGAAGTCTGAAGGGGGAGACTACTTTCTGGGCTGAGTCCGTCTTCAACAGCCAGTCATTGAGGTAGGGGAAGACTGAACTCCCCAACCTGCGCAGATAAGCTGCAACCACCGCCATCACTTTTGTGTAAGGCCAAAGGGAAGCATGGTAAATTGAAAGTGCTTGTGACCTACCACGAATCGTAGGTAATGTCTGTGGGCAGGCAGGATAGTAATGTGGAAATAAGCATCCTGCAAGTCCAACGCTACCATCCAGTCTCCTGGGTCCAAGGCAGACAGGACCTAAGCTAGGGTGAGCATTTTGAATTATTTCTTCTTGAGAAAGAGATTGAGGTCCCGAAGGTCTAGGATGTGACGTAAGCCCTTGTCTTTTTTTGGGCACCAGAAAGTAGCAGGAATAATAACCACGACCTACGTCTGGTGCAGGGACCTTCTCTATGGCTCCCTTGGCCAAGAGAGCCGCTGCTTCCTGGCAGAGAAGTGCCAAATGATCCTCCAGAATATGGCTGATTGATGGAGGTATGACTGGTGGGGTAGATTCGAAGGGGAGGGAGTAGCCCCTTCGAATGATCTGCAAAACCCACCTGTCTGTAGTGATGGATTCCCAGTGGGGCAGGTGATGGCGAATCCTGCCGCCAACTGGACCGGAGTGAGGGGACCGGACTAGGAGGGTTTGGAGGTTGCAGCGGGGGTAAGTGTGGACTGGGCAGACCTCTGGTTCCCTGTCCCATGCCCCCATGGGATTCCGCATCCCCAGCCACGCAGCGGCTTAAAAGCATGGGTGGCACAGTGGCTGGGATAGGGACGCAACAGTGAGCCCCTTCCGTGGCCATGAAAGAGGCGAAAGGCAGACTGTTGGGGGCGAGGGGCAGTGGAAAGGCCGAGGAACCGAGCCATAGCCCGGGAGTCCTTGAACCTCTTCAAAGCAGATTCCGCCTTGTCTCCTAAGAGACGGGAACAATCAAAGGGCATGTCCATAAGAGTCTGTTGGACATCCCCCCAAAAAACAGATTTACGCAACCAGGCATGGTGCCTCAAGTTGCAACAGATCTACCTAGAGAGTCGGTCATGTCCAGCCCACATCTGATCGTGAACTTTACCACATCTCTCCCATCGGTGACAGCTTGGGAGACAATAGCAAGGGCCTCCTCCGGTATCTGCGGCAGAACCTGCGGGACCGTATCCCACAGAGAGTGGGTATGGCGGCCCAAAAAGCATGCAGTGTTCACAGACCTCAACGAGAGACTGGAGGAAGAAAACTTCTTCCCAAATTGTTCCAGACTTTTAGACTCCCTATCAGGGGGTGCGGAAGGGAATACGCCAGAGGAAGAGGATGTCTGGAGGACTAGGCTCTCGAACATGAGGTGTTGGGACAGGAATTTAGGGCGGTTCGGGGCAGGCCGATGGCAGCGTGCGATAATCTTGTTCACAGGAGCCTCTGTGTTGGGTCTGGACCAAGTACCCAATAGGACATCGGTGAGGACTTAATTGAATGGCAGAAGAGGCTCACATGTGGAAGCCCCTGGCTAAAGCACTGCCGTCAGGAGATTTGATCTGACCTGAACAGTAGGCAGCTCAAGGCCAAGGACCTCAGCCACCCTACTGACCATCATAGAATAAGTTGCTCCCTCTGTCGTAGCCACGGTAGGAGGAGATATCATGCCAGCATCTGGAGAGGTGTCCAGGCCACTGGCCTTGCCCAACTCCTGTGCCCAGTCCAAATTAGGGTCATCATGGTACTCATAAGGGTCCAGGGACCTCTCCAATCCTTCCCCGAGTTCGTACCCATAAGGAAAAGAGTCAGAATCCGACCAGGGGTGAATAGGCCCCATCAAAGATGGAGTTGGCCGATGCCAGTCTGACTCAGAGTCGTCGGGGATGAGGATCGGGTTGACGTTGATGGTGGGCACCACCGACGTCAGGAACATCAACAACCAAACCGGTGCCGGGAAAGGTCTCAATGGTACGACCTGCGCTGGTGTAGATCCAAGAGCGGATCCGGAGGCGACCTCGGTGGCCGAAACCACCGGCGCGGAACCCGAAGGTCCCCCTACCAAACCCCTTGGGACCGAAAGCACTGTATCAGGGGTTGGCCTGCCCAAAAATAAGGCGCATGGCCTCACAGAATTCTAAGGTAAGGAATCTGCAACTAGAAGTCTCTATTAGATACACAGAGCCATACTCTTGTACAAAATTGTTATTGAAGAAGACAGTACAGTACCACACCTTAATATGCCAGGTCATCACCTTCCATACATATCTAACCAGACCAAAGTGACTGACACTACAACTAATGTATAATGTTCCTTTAACCTTTAGGTTGAATAGGTGCTAAAATCCAAGAGCAGTGTGCAGGGTTACCTACAGTGGTATGTATGGGCTAGAAACTATGGTGAAAGAAGCGTCTAATCAAGAAATTTTAGCTCAACAACTACGGAAAATTAGTAAAGGTGACATATACAAAATAAAGTGATTTTAGGCACTAACATCCGACACTGTTATGCTCGATTGTTATTTCCAGGTTAGTCAAACACATATACATTAACAGATGACTTCAGAATGCTAGAGTGCTGAAAACCTTTACAATAATATATTTCTCTGACACATACTACAACAATGTGGACTGAAGGACGCCTCAGAACTGTCCGCTGGTTTTTAGAAATTCATACATTTGTCTAAACATGTTTTTAACTAAATTTCAGAACTGAATTTTGCTTCTCAAGGCTGTAATGCCCTGAACCAGACTATGGACTTTCCACTTTGTTAGAAACATGGTACCAGGATACTAAACATTTTTGACTGCTTCTGATGCACACCCTTAGTGTTAACTAAGATCATACTCAGTGCTAATACCTTTTACTGGTGCATTACGATAGACTATGTGGGTAGTAATGTGTGACAAGAATATTTAGACACATCTGTTATATTGCTTTCTGTTGTAGTGGGGATATGTTTTGTTTTTTGTGACTTGGTGTTTTTGTATTATTTTGACGTACTTTGGTTACTGTAGAGTGCCTTGTAATGTCTTTGTTATGATATTTAGCTTTGCGTTTTATTGTGTTGCTTTGTAATGACTCAGTCAACAAATGCTACTACATTTCTAACCAAAAACAACATATTACTTCAAGCATCCGGTGACAAACAATAAGGCACCCAAGTACAATCTTTTGGGCACATTTAGAAATATGTGGTCAAATCATCATGTGTGATGCAATTGTATCTCAACAGTGGCACAGGCATGCCAAATCACTGCACAGTGTCTCATTACCACAAGCACAAGGTTTGTGGGAAGAAATTTGCAAAAATGTGCATTATGTCTCTTTTTTCACAGTACAACACTAATCAAGAGGTAAAGACAAGATGAAACATGGTGGTATGCTGTAAATGATGAACCGATGAAGACACATTCATAAAAAAGGGACCTTTATGCCTTATCTGGTTGCAGTGTGCCTCACTTACAACAATGTAAAAGAATCTGCTTCTACTGCTCTCAATGTACTATATTTATGAACCACTGAACACTTAAGTTAGATCTTTGCACAACAACCAATATTTCTTCCATTGGGGACCGCACTGCATCCAAGAGTTAAGGGCCTTACAAGCCATTGGTTGACCTAACAGTGATGCACCACCACTGCATAAAAGATGGATTCTGTATTACCCATCAGTCATCGCAGCAGCATGTGGTCACTGACTTACTGCCAACTTACATGTTGCCTCTGTGTCCCCCAAGATGCTGCTATCTTCACACAACCACCCAATGAAGACAGACTATCACAAGGTGAGATTAAAATCCTTACAGAGACTAAGATTCCAGCTTCTGTGTGGAGATCCTGCACAGTGATAATTCATTTCTTATTTAGCACCATCCTTAGAACATTGCATGTGCCTTCGCACCCCACTCCCCCCAACCCAAGATGCCTTTGTGAGGAAGGGAGGGACAGATGGTCAGCAGCCCAAGCAGTGCCAGTAATCAACACCCAACTCCTTCCCAAGCATCCCCACAGTCCCTCCTAGACCACTGCTCTTCCCTGTGTGCTATAGTGGAAATTATCTCCAGGTAAGGAGGCCGGCTAGCTCCTAATCTGGGCTAATGACAAATCCGGGCTAACAGTAAGTGAAGAGTAGACCTTCTCATCCAGAATATCAAAGAAATTTTAGAGCAAAAGAGAATGAGCAGCATGTAGCAATGAAATCAAATGCAGCGATAAGACAGTGCATGATGAATCCATTTAGGACAAGTGCATTAGTAAAGGACTTCGCAACCCTTGAAATATTAATGAGCTGTGGAACCTCAAGACCTCTCTAACCACACATTGTGCCCACACGAGTGATTTGTCAGCAAGATGGCAATCAATATATGTTAATTATATTCATAACATTAATTTCCATCACTCAGGATGTAGAGACATAAGTTCCAATCAGTAAGAAATTACAATACGAATAGGGAAGTCCCAGTGATGGCACTTCTTCCAAGACTCCTAGTGCACTTCAAAGGGATTCAATGTAATCAGAGTTTAGATGGAGGCTTGTCAGATAACAGCTTCTCCAGAGCCTTTGCATTGTCTCCTTCTGGGGCAGGAGGCCAGTTTGCATGGTCTGTGGAAAAGATCAAAAGAAAAGTATTAATAATTAAAGAGAATTTATGACAAATCTCAAACATAATGGTCTCTTAGTGCATCGAGATCAGGGCACAATGTCTCCATTAAAGGCAGCTTTAAGTTCCTTTTTAAAGTGCTCCAGAAGCAGGACCTTAGCAAATTGGTGTACAAGCTCCAAAGTTGTCATGGAGATCATATCTCGCCAGTGTCGTGGGTTTACATATTTGTGGATCTCAAATTTGGCATCTAAACAAAGCATATGGATGGATGAAGTACAAGTTTTTCTAATTTCTTTCAACTTTATCTATCTAGATTTAGATAGAAAACACTGGGGAAAATTCATTACAAGACAAGACCAACCAAATGTACAGCCCAACCATACACAGAAACACATCCATAGTAGCAGAGTTGGCATCTACTCAGCCACATCATTAACATTACCATCAGATAGCTGCAAGCGAACAAAAAATATTTAAACCAATTCTCTTGTGCTAGGATAACCTTCTCCACAGTCACTGTTCACCATAAGACTATGAATTCAAACCATATAGATGTGATTCTGGTTTGTATTTAAAAAAAACAAAAAAAAAAACAAGTGGGGTGCATACCTCACTCTCTCCAAGATGAAAGCCACTGCTCACATTTTCAGGCACTACTAGGTAATCAACTTAACCCGTCATCTAAATGAAATTACTTAGTCTATGCTAAAAGTATCCTTGTTTACAGCCCCAATTCTTGTTTAGGAAAAACACCAGAGTTCACTTAGTTCAACACAATAGATTATGATTATTCTAATTATTATACTGTACATGAAAATAAATTCTATGCTTTGAGACAGACACTAAGGTCACAAAAGACTTCTTTTATTGCTATCTTTGTTGGACCTGGAAAAGAAAATATGATGTTTGGCATTTAAAATAGACTTCCCTATTGGCTATTTCAGCAAGCATATCTTTTTTGTAATCTAGTTTACCCAAAGCTGTTTTATTCTTGGAGGATCATATAGGAGATTGATCTGCTATAATGTTTTTTAAACTGGTAACAACTCCCTAGCAAGTCACAAGATAGTCAGAGTAATACTAGTATGAGAATGACGAATCTCACTGGCTAAGGCGGCCAGTAATACTATGTCACATTCCACTTCCAGATTAGACCTTCAGATAGTAGGGCTCTTAGTCACCAGGTATGAGAAGACCATGTCCATCAGATTATGGTCTGAAAAGCCTGTGAAGATCTATGGTGCAAATGACTGCACCCAACTCTAATAAGAGTAGTATAGTATATGATTATTCAGAACTATCAAAGTGCACAGGAGGGTTAACTCACTTAGTGGTTTTCTAATGATGTCATTAATACATTTGAGAACATCCATGCTGAATAACCGGTAGCCATTTTGTATGTCCATGTTAAACTATTGTACTTGAGTTCTATCCCTTCCAATGTATCCAGCCTTGTTTCCATGTCTAGCACTAGGAAGCAGTGGTTCTCACTTAAGCTGGCACGACATCTCTGTTGCACCTCTTTTCAAGGCTCTTTTTTGTTCTTTTCATGAGAAACCCAGGCACCTGTTGTACGGCTATCTAATCTTTTGGTTTCTGTCACGTGTATGCTGCTTCAAATGCGTATATGAAGGAAAAGTTGGGGAAATTTGGAGAGCAGTTAGCATGATTGCTTGCTGAAGTAAAGCTCTGTCTCGTCGAGTTGCGGTAATAATTTATTTTGTTTTAGACTTCAAGTGGATTGTGAGCAATATTTTACTATCAGGAGTAGAACTGTTTGATCACAGAATGTTTTCGCTGCCAAAAACACCAGCATGAAAAGAAAAAAAAAAACACAGTAACCATTAACTATTGTCGATTTGACAACAGCCATTGGGGATAATCTATTAAGGTCCATAACAGTTGCAATGTTAAATTCCCGTCATACCATATAATCCTGCCCATAGAGCACTACCAGACACATACGACTTAAAAGAAATCTGCATTATCTACAAAGAACAACGATTTCCCTTTCAATACCACAATTAGGTACCAGATAGCTGTGTTAATTATGACTACCATGTGACAATGGAGCAGTTTTAGGACCCTAGCGTATCCAAGTGGGTGAGGAGGAACCCACTTGTTGCCCCCATCTCTGAGAACATGTCCTGTGATCTTTAACTATCAAATGCATTTTCTGCAGCATAAGCAGTTTATCGACACCTGCTACTGCCCAGCTGCAGGTTTTTTCTTTTTTTACCTTGGAATACCTGAGACTAAATCCAGAACATTTTGGTGAGCAGTACACTTGTGCGCCGGTAGGTGGCATTTTTTGGCTCCGCATAGTGATGTGCACTGTGCCTATATAGGCGCCACCCCAGTGCGCTGATTTCAGTTTCTTTTCACAACTTTCCACTCCAGAAGCACAGAGCCCCGAAGAAGACTGAACACTGGTGCATTAAACTAGGGCCCTTAAAAGGGAAGCGGTTTTAAACTCCAAAATCCTTTCGCACAGCACGGAGGATGTGTGGGTCGGTAAGGAATCTGCGGCTAGTCTCTCTACCAGATAGGGCGTTAGTAACTTGTTCATCTGATAGAGATTTCTAGGAGCAGATTCCTTACCTTAGAATAGATAAGCAATACCTCCCCAGAGGTGGGGCTGCGATACAGATTAGACTAAAAATTCCTATAGGACCGAACAGGCAAAGTGACAGTCACTCTGGACCAAACAGTCCAGGCAGCAGTGCTTTGTAAATATAAGCACGGAGCCACATATTACTGGCTGACAGACATCCACGACAGTAACTCCGCAAGCTAATGCAGAGGTTCAAGTCTTGACTGGTGGAATGAATTTGCAAGCCTTCAAGAGGTTTCTTTTTGCCCAGTGCGTAGTAGATCTTCATGCAGAGCACTATCCATCGTGAGATGGTCAGTTTCTGCACCGCCTTACCTTTCTTTGCTCAGACGTACTCCACGAAGCGTTGATCATTCACCCAAAACCTTTTGTGCGGTAGAGGTAGAGCGACTACGCTCTTTTGGATACAGCCTTCTTTAGGAGTGAAGCGGAGCGCAAAATGTAGGCCAAGTGATGAATTGGCCTGCGTGAAAGGGAGGTACCACCTTCGGTATAAAGGATGCTCTAGTCCAAAGAACCAGTTTGTCTGGGTCGATGTTAAAGGTACAGAGGATGCGCTGACAGTGTCTAACTCACTGACCCTTCAGGCAGATGTTATCGTCACTAGGAAGGCAGTTTTTATAGTGAGACTCATGAGTGGGCAGCTATGTAGTGGCTTGAAGGGAACACACATCAAAAATGTGAGAACTAGGATGAGGTCCCACTGTGACATAATGAAAGATGCTGGTGGGAACATATGTAGGAGACATTTCAGAAACCTATGTACAATAGGGGATTTACAGAGATGGCAGAAAGATAACCTTTTAATGTGCCTAGAAGAACCCTGATGGGCTAAGTGGACTAAGGTAAGAATAAACAAAAGAACAAGGGAAATGGATGCAGCTAGATGGACAACATGTTTATCTGTACACCATGCCCTGAACTTGCTCCACTGCCAGGCATACTCTGTCGTGGTGAAGGGATTCCTGGCTGTCAGGATAACAGTGCAGACTTTGGGTGGAAAGTCAAAAGCTGTCAACTGTCGCCGCTCAATCTCCATGCATGAAGGCGAAGAGTTTTCAGATCTGGGTGCAGAATCCTGCCCTGTTGCTGTGACCGAAGATCTTCCCAAAGAGGCAGCCTGATCGGAGGACTCATGCTCACACTCAACAGCTTAGGATACCAGACTCTCAGTGCCCAATCTGGAGCCACAAGAATGACTTGAGCAAGGTCACTCCTGGTCTTCTTGAGAACTCTGGGCAGCAGTGGATGTGGCTGAAAGGTGTGTAGGAGGCCGGAGCTCCACTCGAGACAAAAAAAACAAGTTACCTACCTTCCATAACACCTTATCTGGTAGAGACATTCTAGTTGCAGATTCTCTACCTTAGGATTTCTCCCAGACTTCAGCCTGAATCCGAATTTTTTTCGTGAACAGTACCCCTGCACGCCTTTAGGTGGTGTCAGTCAGCTCCTCGTCCATCAGTGTCATGCCTGGGGCGAGCCCACATTCAACAGCCAGTCATCGAGGTAGGGGAACACTGAAAACCTTGACCTGCGCAGACAAGCAGCGGCCACCGCCATCACTTTGGTGAACACCCGAGGGGAGCTGGTAGGCCAAAGGGGAGCACTGTAAACTGAAAATGCTTGTGGCCTACCGTGCACTGCAAGTAACATCTGTGGGCAGGCAGGACAGGAAATAGGCGTCCTACAAGTCCAACGATACCATCCTGTCTCCTAAGTCCAGGGCAGATCGAACCTGCGCCAGAGTGAGCATTTTGAACTTCTCCTTCATGAGGCAGAGATTGAGGGGCTGTTGTCCTTTTTGGGCACCAGAAAGTAGTGGCAATTACAACCTCAACCTACTTCTCGCACAGGGACACACTTTATGGCTCCCTTGCCCAAAAAGAGCAGTAACCTCCCCGTGGAGAAGTGCCAAGTAATCCTCTGTCATCAGATTGTAGGATGGTGGCATAGATTGCGGAGTAGTCTTGAAGGGGAGGTGTAGGAAGCTGGCCTGGTGTGTGGTGGGTACCTAAGGTATTCACATCTTATACCAGGTCCAGGTATCCCATATTAGTGTAGTGTAGGCAGTGTCTAGAAGCCAGGCTCTCTAGAGGTAACTCTGGATGAGCAGCCAAGGCTTATCTAGGAGACATACAAAGCTCAAGCAATACCACTGTAGTCACACAGCACTTACACACATGAAAGGAAACACTCGGTTAAAAAAAAAAAAAAAAAAAAAAAAGGAACTTTCTTTTAGTGACAATACCAAAGAGAACTAGAAAGGTAACCCTCCAATAGGAGGTAAGTAACACAGTAGATATGTACACTAGTAATCAGCAATAGGCATAGAAAGTGATAAAAAACAGTGCAAATGCAAGTAGACAATAGTGACCCTGGGCGGGAGGGGGGCAAACCATATACTAAAAAAATGGAATGCGAACACAGGACCCCCACCTAGGTAAGTGGAATGTGTAGAGGGGAGCTGTGGGTATTAGGAAACCCCAAAGATAAGTATCACAGTGCCCTCTAGCGACCAGGAGGAAAGGAGTAAATTACTAGATTTTCCCCAGACCACCCAAAAGGAAGACAATGCAAAACCCAGTCAAGACTGCAAGAAACCAGCGGTGGATTCCTGAAGAGGAAGACCTGTGGAATAAGGGGACCTAGTCCAGAAGTCACAAAGGAGTCCAGGGGGGAGTAGGAGCTGCTACCCACCCAGCTATGGATACAAGAGTTAGTCGATGGTAGGACAAAGACAGTCAGGAATGCAGCCCTGGTGCAGGTGAAAAGTTCCTGGAAGATGCAGTCTACGTCCCACGCCAGATGGACGGTTGCAGTCAGTCAGTGGCATGGAAAAGCCACCAACAAGCCCTAGTAAAGGCAGAAGTCGCGGTGAAGCAAAAGTGGAGCTGCCGGGGACCAACAAGGTCCAGGTGGACTCAACCCACGGGGGGAGGTCCAAGGGGGACCCTCAGCAAGGCAGAGAGTGCAAAGAAGAAGATGCAGCCCTACACAGGAGACCCACTGGATGAGGAACCAGGAGTTACAGAGGAGCCCACGCAGCACTACTGGAGGAGGGTCCCACCCCCCAGGAGAAGCACGCAGAGGGCTGTGTGTCACAGGAAGGAGTGCTGGGGCTACATGTAGCCTGAAGATCCCATGGAGGAGATGCAAACAAGCCTTGGCAGCTGCAAGAGATGCAGTGCACGGGGTACTGTCCTACATGGGAAGGCAAGGACTTACTTCCACCAAAGTTGGATAGCTGGCAGAGAGGACCAAGAGGACTACTCCGGACCACCACCTGTGATGCAGGATCCATGCAGCTCAGGATGAGGAGATATCCACGCAGCTGGTCGTCGTTGCAGTTGGTACCTGCGGATACAGGGGAGTGACTCCTTCACTCCAAGGGAGATTCCTTCTTCCTTCTCATGCAGACTGAGGACTTGTCACCCTCAGAGGATGCACAACCGGGGAAATGTTGCAGAAGCTGGAAGAATCAGTGGAAACAATGTTGCAAGCAGAGTCTTTATCATGGCTCAAGATTGACTGTTCCTGGAGGGTCCAGTTGCAGTTTCAGTGGCTAGAAGTCGGAAGTAGAAGTTGCAGAGGAGTCCTGCTGGAATCTTGCAAGCCGAATCTGAGGACCCACCCAAGAGAGAGAGACCCTAAATAGCCCTGAAAGGGGGACTGGTCACATAGCTAGGTGACCACCTATCAGGAGGGGGCTCTGATGTCACCTGGCTGACCTGGCCACTCAGATGCTCCCAGAGGTCCCTGCCAACCTTGGATTCAAGATAGCAGAACCCAGAGACGCTCTGGAGGAGCTCTGGGAACCACCCCAGGGGTGGTGATGGACAGGGGAGTGGTCACTCCCCTTTCCATTGTCCAGTTTCGCACCAGAGCATGGACTGGAGGTCCCTGAACCGGTGTAGACTGGTTTATGAACAGAGGGCACCAAATGTGCCCTTCAAAGCATACCAGTGGCTTGGGGAGGCTACCCCTCCCAAGATATGTAACACCTACTTCCAAAGGTAGAGGGTGTTACCCCCTTCTCCCAAAGGAAATCCTTTGTTCTGCCTTCCCAGGCTTGAGCTGTTCAAGCAGCAGGAGAGCAGAAACCTGTCTGAGGGGTGGCAGCAGCTTGGGCTGCCCGGAAAACCCTAGGAGGCTGAATCATACTTCCAATACTGGCAACAGTATTGGGGTATGATTCCGACATGTTTGATATCAAACATGTCTAGGTTCGGAGTTACCATTAAGTAGCTGGACATAGGTAGTGACCTATGTCTAGTACGTGCATAAAATGGCGTCCCCGCACTCGAAGTCCATGAAAATAGAATTGGGGTTCGTGGGGGCACCTCTGCTAGTGCAGGGGTGCCCTCACACAGCTATTTGCACCCTGCCCTTTGGGCTAGGAGGGCCTGCCACAGGGGTGACTTACAGTGACCTGGTGCAGTGAAAAAGGGTGCATGCATCCTTTCATGCAGGCTGCAATGGCAGGCCTGCGGAACACTTTGCATGGGCTCCCCAAGTGTGGCATAATACATGCTGCAGCCCATGGGGATCCCCTGGTACCCCAATGCCCTGGGTACCATATACTAGGGACTTTTATCGGGGCACCAGTATGCCAAATGTGGGGTGAAAATAACTGAGTTACCAAGTTAGAAGGGAGAGAGCATAATCACTGGGGTCCTGGTTAACAGGATCCCAATGTACACAGTCGAATACACTGACAACAACAGAAAATGGGGGTAACCATGCCAAGAAAGATGGTACTTTCCTATAGGAGGGAGTAGCCCCTTCAAGCTACTTGTAAAATCCACCTGTCTGATGTGACAGACTGCCAGCGGGGCAAGTGATGGCGAACACTGCCACAGTCTGGTCCCTGGTGGGGAAGCGTCAGACTTTGAAGGCTGCTTGGGCGGGGAGGTTGGGCTGGCTGGACCGCAGGCTCCCTCATCCACAAGGACATTGGATCCCACGTCCCCAGCCACGCAGAGATTGGGTAGCATGTATGACATGGGGCTGAAAGAGGACGGACGTGGCGGGATACCCCTTCCGTTGCCACAAAAGGGGCGTAAAGCAGACTGAGGGGGCGAGGGGCATCTGCGAGGCCCAAGGATCTGGCCACAGCCCAGGACTCCTTAAAGCACTTGAACGCAGAGTCTGTATTTGTCTCCAAAGAGACGGATACCATCAAAGGGCATGTCCATAAGAGCGGTTTGGACATTCCCCAAAAAGCCAGACATCCTCGGCCAAGCGTGGCGCCTTAAGGCCACTGTAAATGCAACTGATCTGCCTATCGTATGTGGGTCGTATCTAGCCCACATCGTATTGTGAACTTAGCTGCGTCTTTCCTGTCAGCAACAGCTTGGGAGAGAATGGCCTGGGCCTCCTCCGGGACCTGTGGCAGCACTTGCGCAACCGTGTCCCATGAGGTATGGGTGTAATGGCCCAAAAGGCATGCGGTGTTCACTGACCGCAATGCCAGGCTGGAGGAAGAAAACATCTTCCCAAGTTGATCCAGCCTCTTGGTTTGCCTATCTGGGGGTGCAGAAGGGAATGCACCTGGGGACGTGGAGGCCTAGTTAACCAAGCTCTCAGTGGTTGGGTATTGAGTCAGGAACACAGGATCATTTGGAGCTGGTCTATGGCGGCAAGACATTGTCCTGTTCACAAGAGCCCCTGTGCTGGGTTTGGACCAAGTCCCCGGCAGGACATCCGGGAGGGCTTCATTAACGGGCAAGAGGGGTTCAGAAGAAGCAGCCCCAGGATGAAGCACCTCTGTCAGGAGGTTAGTCCTGACTGCCACTGTAGGCAGCTCAAGGCCCAACACCTCGGCCGCTCTCCTTATCACCATGGAGTAGGATGCTCCCTCCTCCCTAGCCATGGTACAGGGAGAATAATCTTCCAAATGGATTACAAATCAAATAGATCACAAATCATCAAGTCCCAAATCAAAATAGATCTCAGGTCGTGGATTGCGTATTCATCCAAATAAATCATGAATCAGATATATCACAAATCCGAAGTCAGATAGATCTCAGGTCCAAATCAGATAGGTCAGGTCTAGGTCAGGTCAACACGTGTTTCATCCGGGGTGTCCCCCTTGACTTCCTCAGGACCTCCTACAATAGTATCAGCTACCATTAATAATCACTAAACTCAATGATAATGTCAATGACAAAATTACTCAAAGTATTAGTCATAGTGTCATATTCTTATCTCCAATCCTGGGAACCATGCAAGTGATCTTTTTTTTATAACATCTGATATTATCTTCCACATGATATAACAATACCACATTTTGACAAATACACCGTGGACAAAATCACGCTGTGCATATGTAACATATTACTTATATTCCCTGATATCCTGCATGCATCTAGTATTATGTATTATAACAAAAGGGTGCCATAGTCTCCAAATGTTTTAACCCAAATAGTCCGTGTGAATTAGTAGGTGCGCGTAATTGATATCCCCAAAGCTTTGAATATCTAATTTACCTTGTACGCTACTCTAGTTCTAGTTTGCCTTCATACATCCAATCCTTTGAATATATATGCTGAGAACATGTAAATAAATCCAATAATTAAAAATCTGTAAACCACCTGTCTACTCCAATCTTTTTTTTTACTCGTATATATCAGTACCACTCACCAATTGTTTACTATCGTTTCGTGCGGGCAATTAGTTCCCCCTGGTCCGCGTGCGATTCAAAATCTAAAACAATATGAGGGATTTCATGAATTCCCTTCCACTCCTATCTAGCTGTTAAGTCTTTGTAATCTATTGACTATATTCTTTCTTACCGTTATTCAGCTATTCTGGTCGCGAGTACGCCGACCTCTATGTCCAACCCGATTTGCGTTAGACGTTCGTTTAAGAACCCGCGGTCTTCTTCATTGTAATCGAAGAAGGACCATTTCAATGACTTCGCATGAAATAGGCAACATAAAAAAAGGACTTCTCGCGCACTAATATTATAGATATAGAAGTCAAACTTAACTGTAAATTTCTTTACTTTTCTTTGTGATTTTATAAACTCGTAATTATCGACCCCAATTATTACTGTTGGGTAAATCCTTCTGAATTAATTCTTATTATATAAATTTGTTTTCCTTACATATAGTACTATCCTAGTTGGTGCTACCACTAATCTTAATATATCTCATAACCAATATATATATGTGAGATAGAGTATCCATTCCCATTATTTATTTCATATTTATAAAATCATCTTAGTGCCCATATACTTGCACCCCTAATATATTAAACATTTAATTGAAAAAATGGCACTTATAATATAAGATCACTAGGAATATCATTTAGTTGTTCCTCATCTCTAGTTAGGCCAAAAGGGGCATATTTTCTAAATCTCCTGACTAATAGTATTTAATCTCCTAAAAAGTATTCCATCTCATGGTCAGTATTTAGTCCTGATTCGACCGCCCCTAATTTCATAATCCATGTGGATTCTCTTCTCCGCAGGGCTAATTCTCTATTCCCGCCCCTAGGATGCTTACCACAGTGTTCAAATCCCAAAAATTTAAATTCTTTATGTGTTCCTTGCAAGCCACACAACTTCATATGTGATGCTATAGGGTATCTCTCATCCTCTTGTCTAATTGCTCTCCAATGCTCAGCAATTCTTGTCTTCAGATGGCGTATCGTGCTGCCTATATAAATTTTCTCACATTTACATATAATCATATATATCACATAAGTGGTGTTGCAATCTATATGTGATTGAATCTCAACCTTGCGTCCGCTCCTGTCTTGGAAATCTTTTTTTAGCTTGACACGCCCATTTACACATTGCGCATGAGCCACATCTAAAGAAACCCAAATTATGCCCCTGTAGCCAATCCGGCTTTTTTGTTTCAGACAAATAACTAGGGCTCAAGATACTGTTAAGAGTATTTCCTCTCCTAAATACAACATCTGGTTTCTTACCAATGAACTTATTTAATGTCCCATCTTGCATTAATATTGACCAATGTTTTTTCATGATTTTTATTAGTTTCTTAGAAACCTCTGTATAATCCAAGGTAATCCTCACCTTTTGTGTACTAGTTACATCTCCTTTTGTATTTTTCTTAGTTGTTGGTAACAATGTTTCTGAACGTGTTGTCTTTAAACTTTTCTCTTTTGATTTCTGTATATTGGCTCTCGAGTAACCTCTAACTAGAAATCTTTTTCCTATATCTTCTATAGCCTCATAAAAATCCGAATGTCTACTACAATTCCTTCTGGCTCTGACCATTTCGCCTGATGGTATGGCCTCTATCTGCCTAATCGGATGAGCACTCGTTGCATGTAATAAAGTGTTACAGGATGTTGGCTTGCGGTATAATTTGCTCTCTATCTTATTATCTTCTATGAATAATTCTACATCTAAGAACTCTATACTGGTCTTACTATATTTATATGTGAATTGAATATTAGCATTATTTTTGTTAAGATAATCACAAAATTCTTCCAATGCCTTCTCATCTCCTGTCCATAATAAGAAACAGTCATCAATATATCGCAATAAACCAGTCTTTCTTAAACAAAAAATAATTATGATGTAGAATTATTCATAGAAGATAGTAAGATAGAGAGCAAATTATACCGCAAGCCAACATCCTGTAACACTTTATTACATGCAACAAGTGCTCATCCGATTAGGCAGATAGAGGCCATACCATCAGGCGAAATGGTCAGAGCCAGAAGGAATTGTAGTAGACATTCGGATTTTTATGAGGCTATAGAAGATATAGGAAAAAGATTTCTAGTTAGAGGTTACTCGAGAGCCAATATACAGAAATCAAAAGAGAAAAGTTTAAAGACAACACGTTCAGAAACATTGTTACCAACAACTAAGAAAAATACAAAAGGAGATGTAACTAGTACACAAAAGGTGAGGATTACCTTGGATTATACAGAGGTTTCTAAGAAACTAATAAAAATCATGAAAAAACATTGGTCAATATTAATGCAAATGGGACATTAAATAAGTTCATTGGTAAGAAACCAGATGTTGTATTTAGGAGAGGAAATACTCTTAACAGTATCTTGAGCCCTAGTTATTTGTCTGAAACAAAAAAGCCGGATTGGCTACAGGGGCATAATTTGGGTTTCTTTAGATGTGGCTCATGCACAATGTGTAAATGGGCGTGTCAAGCTAAAAAAGATTTCCAAGACAGGAGCGGACGCAAGGTTGAGATTCAATCACATATAGATTGCAACACCACTTATGTGATATATATGATTATATGTAAATGTGAGAAAATTTATATAGGCAGCACGATACGCCATCTGAAGACAAGAATTGCTGAGCATTGGAGAGCAATTAGACAAGAGGATGAGAGATACCCTATAGCATCACATATGAAGTTGTGTGGCTTGCAAGGAACACATAAAGAATTTAAATTTTTGGGATTTGAACACTGTGGTAAGCATCCTAGGGGCGGGAATAGAGAATTAGCCCTGCGGAGAAGAGAATCCACATGGATTATGAAATTAGGGGCGGTCGAATCAGGACTAAATACTGACCTTGAGATGGAATACTTTTTAGGAGATTAAATACTATTAGTCAGGAGATTTAGAAAATATGCCCCTTTTGGCCTAACTAGAGATGAGGAACAACTAAATGATATTCCTAGTGATCTTATATTATAAGTGCCATTTTTTCAATTAAATGTTTAATATATTAGGGGTGCAAGTATATGGGCACTAAGATGATTTTATAAATATGAAATAAATAATGGGAATGGATACTCTATCTCACATACATATATTGGTTATGAGATATATTAAGATTAGTGGTAGCACCAACTAGGATAGTACTATATGTAAGGAAAACAAATTTATATAATAAGAATTAATTCAGAAGGATTTACCCAACAGTAATAATTGGGGTCGATAATTACGAGTTTATAAAATCACAAAGAAAAGTAAAGAAATTTACAGTTAAGTTTGACTTCTATATCTATAATATTAGTGCGCGAGAAGTCCTTTTTTTATGTTGCCTATTTCATGCGAAGTCATTGAAATGGTCCTTCTTCGATTACAATGAAGAAGACCGCGGGTTCTTAAACGAACGTCTAACGCAAATCGGGTTGGACATAGAGGTCGGCGTACTCGTGACCAGAATTGCTGAATAACGGTAAGAAAGAATATAGACAATAGATTACAAAGACTTAACAGCTAGATAGGAGTGGAAGGGAATTCATGAAATCCCTCATATTGTTTTAGATTTTGAATCGCACGCGGACCAGGGGGAACTAATTGCCCGCACGAAACGATAGTAAACAATTGGTGAGTGGTACTGATATATACAAGTAAAAAAGATTGGAGTAGACAGGTGGTTTACAGATTTTTAATTATTGGATTTATTTACATGTTCTCAGCATATATATTCAAAGGATTGGATGTATGAAGGCAAACTAGAACTAGAGTAGCGTACAAGGTAAATGAGATATTCAAAGCTTTGGGGATATCAATTACGCGCACCTACTAATTCACATGGACTATTTGGGTTAAAACATTTGGAGACTATGGCACCCTTTTGTTATAATACATAATACTAGATGCATGCAGGATATCAGGGAATATAAGTAATATGTTACATATGCACAGCGTGATTTTGTCCACAGTGTATTTGTCAAAATGTGGTATTGTTATATCATGTGGAAGATAATATCAGATGTTATAAAAAAAAAGATCACTTGCATGGTTCCCAGGATTGGAGATAAGAATATGACACTATGACGAATACTTTGAGTAATTTTGTCATTGACATTATCATTGAGTTTAGTGATTATTAATGGTAGCTGATACTATTGTAGGAGGTCCTGAGGAAGTCAAGGGGGACACCCCGGATGAAACACGTGTTGACCTGAACTAGACCTGACATATCTGATTTGGACCTGAGATCTATCTGACTTCGGATTTGTGATATATCTGATTCATGATTTATTTGGATGAATACGCAATCCACGACCTGAGATCTATTTTGATTTGGGACTTGATGATTTGTGATCTATTTGATTTGTAATCCATTTGGAAGATTATGCTACCTATGGGAAGAACAATAAGTAATTTATATGGACAATTATGTGATTTGTTTGGATGAGTTACACAATTATATGAACTGCTGGGATGATTTACAGAATAAAGACTGTTAATGAAGATTTATATGTATGTTGTAAATGAAATGCAGGATTAGATTAGTTATTCTGAATAAACTGTAGGATCTGGATTAATGAAAGCTCAATATATACATATTATTCCCAAAGTTTAGCCTAGGGAGTTTCAGATTATTTAATATATTGGTTATTCTTTACTCTCAAAAAAACAACAGTTGTAAGAGAATTTTCACGTGTGCCTTAACTGAATACATTTGTTATAGATAACACAAATATCCTTTTGGTTATCGAGTGAGGTTCTTGTTGGGGGTGGAACTTATGCTTTGAGCACCGTGTGTAATTGAATTCTGTAGTGGTACATACATAGACAGGGAAGTTAAGAGCGCCAGTTCACTCTCAATATCTCACCCCTCTAATACTAAATGGTACAGGGAGAAAGCATGCCATCGTCAGGGAAAGTGCCCAGACCACTAGCCTCACCTAGGTCCGCCAGCCAGTCCAGAGGCTCTTCAAGCTGGTATTCCAAGGGGTCCAGCCACCCCTCCCAATCCTCACCATAACCCAACCTAAGGGAGTAAGAGTCAAGATCCGACCAAGGCCCCTGCCTAAGTCGGAATCTGCGTTGTGTGATGCCAATCCGGCTCCGTGTTGGATTTGGCAATGGAGATGGGGTTGAGGCTCTTCTGTTGGCAAGGGCGGCAACAGAAGCGTCAACACCGGAACCGTCGTCTGGGAAGGTCAAGATGAAATGATCAACACCGGTTCAGCTCCAGGAACGGATCCATGGGCGCCTTCCGGAACTGGGGGCCGCTGCAGATTCCACGGGACCCAAAGGCATTCCAGCAGAGTCAGATTCCCCAAATATGAGATGCATAGCCTCATAGAACTTGCAGAGTTGGGCAGGGGTCGTTCCGGCTACCGGAAACTCGGGAAGATGCAGAGCTGACCCAGACGTAGGTCTGGAACAACAATGCTACTTTTCCCTCGTTGTGTCAGCCGATGGACGGGGTGAAGTCAAAGAACCTTTGCTCTTCTTCGACTTCTTCTTGTGCCTTGACTTACCCGATCGCACCGAGGACTTGGAGTGGGATGACGAAAAAGGGGGCTCCGCGACCGTTCTCAGGACCTTTCTCTTGTCCCGGAGCGGAGCGCCTGGTCACAAGTAGCTTTAGGAACCACTCCCTCAAAGCTTTTGGATTCATGGCCCGGCACTAAGGAGCATAACTTTGGGTCGTAGTCACGCTCCAAACACCTCAAGGACACGAGGTGTGGATCTGTCACGGACATCATCAGATGACAGGATTCGCAAGGCTTAAACCCGGTCTCGCGTGATGACATCTCGACATACCAGGAGTGAAAACACTCAAAAATATTCAACTAAATGTAAAAAAAAGATCAGTCAAAAAGTGACTGGAGGTAGCTCTTCTTCGGATCTGCGCTTGGCTGTCGCGGAAAGAAAAGAACTGACGTCAGCGCGCCAGGGTGCCACCTATACAGGTCCCACAACATCATCTGCTGTGCACGACACCGACAGCAGACGTGGAGCCGACCAACACCACCCAACGGCGTACAGGGCTACTGCTCATGAAAAATCTCCAGATCCAGCCTGACGCCTGGGGGAAATTCTAAGGTAAGGAATCTGCAACTAGAAGGCTCCATCAGATGAGTCTCCAAGTGAGAGCAGCCTTAGAAACTCTGGTGTGTAAAACTGCTGACATTGCAAGTTTGCCAGAGGCGAACAGATCTAACCAAGGCTCTCCCCATTCTTGGAAGAGCCCTTGCACCAGCTCCGGATGGAGACAGCATTCGTGATCCGCTAGGCATCGACGGATATGTGGGTGGGCTCTGGCATTCAGAAAGCATGCCATGTGTTGAACCGTTAGGGATATGCCCTGGTGTTCCAACTACGTCCAGAGGCGCAAACCTTCTTGACAAAGGGTCAAATGTCAAGTTACTTAAGACTGACCAACCATAGCCTGGTGTCGGGTTAACATGTGACACACAATAGTGTTTAGTAGAGGCGTGTGGTGTTGACCAATTGGCTGTCTTAAATATGTCAGCTCACATGAGGTTTTCTAGGAAAGCGATGGCTGCTGCCTTCTTTTGTGCAGAGTGAACCACAGAGGTAATAAAGAAGGACTCTTCATTTTATGGTAGCAGGTTTGGATGCACTTGGGTATCTATTCAGCAATACCAGCCTTAGACAGTCTGGCCTTTGTGAGGTTTTGCCAAAGGTACAAACAAATGATCAGAGTTGCGGAAGGGCTTGGTCCTGTCGAAGTAGTACAGGAGAGTACATTTAACACCTAGGATATGCAGGGCTCTATCTGCTGTCAAGTCTGGCTGAGGGAAAAAAGACAAGCAGCTCTGGATGAAGGTGGAAAGGGGAAACCACCCTGGTGAAGAACGTTGGTTTGGTTCTAATAACGATACTGTCCCTGTGCACCTGGATACAGGGTTTCAGGAATGTAAGGGCCTGCAGCTCACTAACCCTCTGAGGGAGGTTATGGTCATGAGGAAAGCTGCTTTCAACTAAAGAAATTGCTATGGGCAACTTCTCAAACCGTGGACTCATGAGCCTGCTAAGGACCACATTGATGTTCCACAGAGGGGAGAGGTGATTCTGGGAGTAATGTCCCCCATCCATATTATACAGTACCTACTATGATAATAGGACTGCGTATTAGGACAACAGAACTTCGGAATATGGGTGACTGAGTCTGTCCACACCATCAAACTGTTGGCCCAATTCCTGGCTAGCTCACACAGCCTCACCGGAACCCTAAACAAAGCCAGTGTGGAAGGCAATTGTGGCAACCTGAACATGACACTAACTCCTCAGGGAAGTCGTGGAAACATATATTACCCTTTTGTGGTATTACTCATGCATGACCAGACGAGACACAAAAGAGATACGAGATAAGTTTTCAATAGAATAATTGAAGCAATTGCATTGAAACAATCGCAATCTAGCATAAAGCAAAAGAGCTGTGATAATTAGGCAGATGAAATAGAGCAAGACAATCAGCATTATAAACATGGTAAAGGAAATAAACAATCCAACCATGATGAATGTGATTTTAGACGTCCTAGAGGTTCTAGAAGTTCCTACTTAGCCCAAAGACTACACTCGAGAGCATAGCTGGTGTAACATTCTGCCTGGTCCAATCTAAGGGATTAGCCTCAGCCCCATACCCGAAGACAGCATCAAGAGTCGGCCTGCGGTATAAGTGGCAATTCTCTTGGGGGCTGGTAGATTAGCACCAGCTGAACAGCATGTCAAACAGCATTCGTCCCAAGATGGTTGTGGCCGGAATGCCCTTTTATTAGTGGAATGCAAAGGAGGGGGGGTGGGGGGGAGTGCTCACTGTGCTACATGTATGTGTCCATGGCAGATAGATGTAGCCATATAGAAGTGTAGGTGAGGACTAACTTTGTAAACAGAAAAGATAAATTATATCCTTGACACTAGGCTTGAAAGTCAGGGTGAGTGGAGAAGCAAAAGTGGACAAACCTCTTCCACCTTGGAGCATTGAAGGCCCACATAAAAGCTTTTATGATTTTGTTCAGTATGTCCATGCATTCCTGCAGGAAATGCAAGTAATCAAACTACAGGCCCCTAGGTGCCAGACAGAGCTGTCTGGGGTTCTGGGTGCGGGATCTAGCCTTGGGTCTTTGAGAATGTCCCGCCTGTTGGGGAGCTTCTCATAGGGGATGATGGGTATCTCAAGGAGTGTCAAATAACAAAGTTGCCTGGCTCATGTGGGGGCAATTAGGATAAGCGTTGAGATGTTTGCCACATCTTCTATATCACATACAGACACATAAAAGCCTACAGAAAGATTCCTGACCAGTTCATCCACAGTGTATTGTCCATGGACTGTGGGAACCTGGAAGCGAAGTTTAGTCACTTTGCATTTTCGGGACTGGCATGCAGGTCTATTTTTTGCCACTCCAGTATCTGAACTTTTCCAACTTATAGACTTGATCAGTCCTGCTGTGTAAGTCTCAAGGTCATTGTCCACTCCTGGAAGGTACTGTGCCAGAAGGTATCTATGGTGGCGGATAGCACAATTCCAGATTTCCTGCAGAGACCAGGGGAGTGTGTGTGTGCAGCCCTGCTTTCAAAATGTTTTACATGACTGCCCTGCTGTCTCTCTTGCAATAGTATGCCTTGAAGGGAGGCTTTGAGACAAAGGCGTAGCTAGCACCTCAAGATAGTGGATTTACCATCCCTTATGTTAAGTGAGGGGCAGGACAGGGCACACCCCCTATACTGTCAGATGGTCGAGTTGTGCCCCTGCAAGAATGGAGTCAGATATTGTTGACTTAAGGATTGGGGTCTGAGAAAGTCCTGCTCCGTAACAAGTTGTTGCTGTTCCACCACTACAAAGAGTTGAGTGCAGGGGGTTGCCAACACTACATCTTTCTGTAGACCCCATCTGTGAACATTGAGCTGTGAGGCATTGCAGTGTGGGGTACTAGGGTGATGCTGGAGGCCACCACTCTTAAAAGGCGCATGATGATCTGAATGTAATTTGATGATTGGACTGAAAAAAGAGGTACAAGCTGCTGAATGCTAACACCCACTGCTGGCTGAAGTAGGCTTTGCTTGTGACTGCATGGTGCATGGATCCCAAGAAGGGCTACACCTGCAGGAGTTATAAGTGAGACTTTGTGGCATTATAGTGAATTTAAGTGCGGCAGGGAGATCGCAACTTAGGTGTGAGCTAGGCATTGTTGCTTACCTGCACTTTTGATCAGGATAGAGGAAAACATGGATGTCACCCTCCTTAGATGAACAGCTACAACTCCAAAACACTTTGTGAAGACTTTTGGAGTGGTGGTAACACCAAAAAGAAGCACTTTAAATTCGTAAGGAAGTCCACTTACCACAAACCAGAGGCAGCACTAATGGACGGGATGGATAGGTATGTGAAACTATGTGTCACTGAAGTCCAGCGCTGTTACGTAGTCACCCTGTCTGAGCAGAGGGATAACATCCAGCAGGCTTATCATGTAGAAATCTTACAATATAAAGTACTGATTGAAGGGTCTGAGGTTCAAGACTGGGATAAGGGACACCATACTTCTTGGGGATAAAGAAGTGCTGGTGGTGAGGGAGTACTCTTTCTATGGCCCCCTTGTGGAGGAGCACCGGAAGCTCTTCCTCTATAAGGAAGAGACGTTCTCTGGTAAGGGTATGTGTGCAGGGTGGGTTGTTGGAAGGGGCTGTGATAAGCTCTAGCACGCAGCCGTGGAGAACCATCACAAGTACCCACTGATAAGTTGTGATTTTTCACCCAGTGCGAGGAAAAGCTGTAATCTCCTCCCAACAGTTTGTGTGATTGGGAGGTGGGGGTGGGGTTTCAAATCAGGGCTTAGAGGCATAGGCTCCTTTATCTCTCCATGCCCTTGTTGTTGTTGCTGCCCCTGTAGGCACCCCTAGTGTACCTCCTGCCTGTCTGTTAGTGGAAGGACTGTTGTCTCTGATATTAATGAGTAGGAAGAATAGAAGTGGCCTTGGCACTTCCTCAAGGCTGTTTCAACCATAAAGTCTTTTAATGTTCATTTCCTGTTCATTTTGCGACATAACTGTCTTTTATCTTTGCTAGCATCTGATCAACCGGAGGCCAAAACAAGTGTTCCCCCCCAAGGCGCAGGTTGAGGAGATGCTGTTGAACCTCCTGCTTAAACACAATGATACGGAGACAGGCATGGAGTTTGTGAAGGATGCTGGTGCTCCCCCTAGAAGGCGGTGTCTGTAGCATCATGGATGCAACATATGTTAGGGCAAGATCATCTCCAAATCCTCAGGGAGATCCATCACTAGCTTCCTCCAAATGGATCTATTATAAAGAGGAGCTCCTGTGTGCCAGTGGGTAACTGCTCCTACTTCCACCTTCTAGCCGGCTGCATCCAACGTGGTCAGACAACAAGGAGCTGAATGTGGCTTGAGCAGAAGCCTGCCTGTGGGTCTTATGATGACTAGAAAGTCAGATGGGACATGGCCCCTGATGTAGACAGGGTCACTGGGGGAGGGATTATACTTTTTCTCTCCCCTGGGTGTTAATGTGTAAGAGGAAGAATTGAGCATGCCTTTAAGCAAGGACAGAAATGGCACTGTTCACTTCAACAAGGAATTTGTTTGCCTGCATGTCCACCTTGTGGAAGGTGGCTCCCTGCTGAATGACCTCATGAAAGCTTCTGGTATTGTAAAGGAGAGATGCCCTCACTAGATAAACTTAGAGGTCCAGCTAGCCTAGTGGTCATCTGTTGGCCCTGAATCAAAGGGTGCACTGTAGGGATCAGCAGAGCCAAAAGGACTGCCTCAGTTGTAAGAGGGAGGCGTGTAGGGGGTGGAGCTTATTTGGGCAAGGGCAGGTAGCCCCGCCTCTATGCCGCTTGGCCCCCAAAATCAGAGGGATCTCTGATGCAAGGTCCACTTCAAAGAGTCTGAGTTTTGGTGGGGTGGTCTAGCCGAAGTCTTCTCAGGAAAGGGGGTGGATAAAAAGTCTCTTCTGCCTCGCATTGTGGAGGCACGCCTCCTCTGAATCTGCTGAGCCAGTTGTAGAGGGTGTTCGGCAATGGCTTCGAAGTAGGTGAGGGCTTGGACACAGGCCTCGATGGAACTTTCAGCTCTGAATGCAGTTGAGGGCGGTCAGTGGCCTTGGGGTCTCACCGGCAAAGAAGGGTCGATGCCCTTGGACAGGTCCATCTTTGCATAGAAGGCCTTTGCTCTGTGCAGACACAAGGCTGCAGAGGCTCTGGAAGCTCTGATCATTTGGGCATTTGGCTCAACACTAGACCTGACTGGAAGCTATGCTCTACTTCAGCATGAAGCCATTTGGGAGGTGTGGAGTGGGTCCAGGACCCGACCATATTTATGCCCCTGGCTGTGGCCTTCACTGGCAGGCTTCTGGTCCTGCAGGCTAGTAGAACCTCCTCTTCTTCCTCAGGCACTGGAGGAGATGACCTAAGGGCAGGGTGCTGGCTGATGTAGCGTGTGTCCTCCCATTCCTTGGTGCCAAAGGGGTCTTGTTCGCCGAAGAAGTCAGGCGTGTTCGTGGCAGACAGGTGATTTTTGCAGTAAGCCTAACACCTCCCTCTTAAGTCCATAAAGCTTTCTTCAACCAGAATGCAAGGCAAGCTGAACAGGAAGCCATTGTGGGTGCAGGAGAGGCAGAGGTTACAAACCTCTTGGGGATTTGACTACGGGTACTTTGCACTACACCGGGGGGGCAGTACTGGAAAGACATCCATTCCATTACCCTGTGAGGATCCGCATTCTCCAGTGTGTAAGATCAATCAAAAAGGGTACACGAACCTGGGGCGGAGGACCCTGGCGTTTAGGGACTCAACTGACGGGCGAGGGTCTCCAAAGGGTGTCATAGAAAGAAAACATGGATGCTTAAGGTTCTTCAGACCCTGGGTGTCAAGGATTCACCATGTGGGCCCAAAAAAAAACATGGTGAGTCTCCGAGACCAGTTAGCACGTCTGAACCCAATGGTGGGAAAAAAATAAATCTAACAGAGTTGGTGCCTATGTGCACTGCCCTTTAAGGGTAGAGTCAAACTGTATGGTGTAGCTTGAAAGACTTCAAAGAAAAACAACATGCAAACAACCAAGCCCAACGCTAGATGGCATGAGAATGCAGAGCATGAGATTCTACATCAACATACTGTACAAACATTCAGTTTTGAAACTCTATAATTTAAGCTGCCATCCAGATTCCTACCTCATTAAGTTATACAAATCTGAGACAGAAGTGAAATCCTTAGAGAAGCAGATCAACATTTGCACACTGCCTCCATAAGGCTGGACGTGTGCCACCAGCTAGAGGAGGCTGGTGTGGACAAGTGCTGTCCAAGCTTGACTGTGTCTGTTGTGTAAAAATGGTAGAATCTCTGTAAAAGAAATGAATCATTACAGGAGTGTGGCGAGTAAGGTGGCAAGATCTGTGAAGAGCATGTATGTGCAGCATTTACCGGAGGGGGAGCAGACCTAAGGACCCTTGAGATGCCTTCACTATCCTTGATAGAGGGAAGGGAGATGGCGAATAGGCATTCGGGTAAACAGAATTAGAATTCTGGGATTTACTAGTCACAACCACATCTCCTACAAGGATACCGATTTTCACTATGAAAATGTTATTAAGCTCCTTACACAGTTGAAATGATGGCATAACTGTAGGAAAACGAGCTTAGGTAAAGGCTGAGTTAACGAATTTAAATATCCTTCAGATTTATTAGAGACTCTTTGTATAATCTCAGTCCAATAATGTTTTTTTGCCTGCGTGAAAGCTTTTTTATATATTTCCATTGTATTCCTCTACTGTAAGAGGTCTGCTCTCCATGAAGTTTTCCTCCATTCAGTTTCAAGTCACTTGGTTTGCCTCAAGGTGTTCAAGTGTAGTATTAAACTAAGAAGCAGTGTGGGATTGGAGTCAAGGAGTCTTTATTATGGTTGTAGGTGGTAATAAAAAAGGGAAAAGAGGTTGAATGTAATAAAAATGGTTTAGGAGGACCATACAGCTCCGTCATTAAACTATCTAAACTAGAAAGATGTTTCAAAAGTACAAGGTTAATGTTAGGAGAGCAGTCAGGGCTTATTCCTGGCACTGAACCGTAAGCCATATTTAAAGGCACCCTCAGCTGAACTCAAGCAAGTGATGGTCTGGCCAGGCTGCCGGTGTAATCCTTTATATGGAAATAAAGATTATAAAAATAAAATAATTAAGACAAGGATAGCATCAATCAACTGACCGTTGCAGTGTGCAGCACTAGTTTGAAACCTATTTAAAATGGAGCATTGGATTAATGCGTAATACAAGTATCGCTGTAATCGCCCAGCCCTGGGTTAAGATCGCACACAACAATCACTGATGCACAACTGGTAGCCATGCATTAATCGATTTCAAAACGCAAGATGGTACGCCATAGTGTGGACATCACAATAACCACGTTGCGGATACTTTGGATAGTATGACTAGGTACTATATTCACGGCTTATTTGCAAAATTGATAGTGCGGGTGCTGAAAGGGTTAAGGTTCTCTTATAAAGAACTTCCACCGACCCCTCTTCCATGGTTCCTGGGAAACAGCCTTTACTCCTCAGCCGTAACCACGCAGGCTGTAACCCGGCAAGTGTTAGCAGGCTTGTCTGAACCATGCATGTGCCTGAACCACGCGAATGCACGGCAGGTTTTAGGGTTCACAGCAGGGCCGTCAGGGTAGTTTTTAGGACAGGGTGGGGTAGGTTTTAGGGTTCAGGGCTGGGGCGGGTCAGGGTAGTTTTTAGGAAAGGGTGGGGTAGGTTTTAGGGTTCAGGGTGGGGGGGGGTTCGAGGTACTTTTTAGGACAGGGCAGAGTAGGTTTTAGGGTTCAGGGTAGTTTTTAGGACAGGACAGGTTTTAGGCTTCGGGGCAGGGGGGCCAGGGTAGTTTTAAGGACAGGGCGGGGTTACTTTTAGGGCTCAGGGCAGTGGGAGGTGTGGGGCTCAGGGCAGGGGTGGAAGGGGCAGTTTTAAGGGCTGGTGCGGCGGGGTGGTTTGCAGAGTACGGTATCAGGTGTAAGGGGGCAGGGGACAATTTATCACTCATGTTCCTTTACCAAACATGGCAAGCATGGTAGAGGCATGTGTGGTAAAGACGGGGTCGTTGTTGTGACCGCATTCTTAAGGCATGCGTGGTTCAGGCATGTGTGAATCCATCATACAACCATGGATCCCGCCTTGTTCATACTGCAGCAATCTAGGGGAATGAGGTTTAAGATCAGAATCACGCTACTAGAAGTAAATCAAGTCTCTACCAGACACAAATGTCTGGTTGAGAAACGATCAGTAGGTCATGAAACGGAGTGTTGTGCTTCATGGCAGACCTGGTATTAGAGAGGAGGCAGTGTAAATGGGTTTTGGGGACGGGGGAGGGCAGGGGTTGGTGGAGACTTGGGTTTATTTGAAGTAGATGCAACGTCAATGAGTAGTGTAGGTGAGAAAATATTGGATTCAAGTTAGGAAAGGGTTACAGTTACAGGGGTACGTCAAATAAAAATTTAAGAGGTGCTGGGCCCAATGTATTGCGAAAGACTAAAGCTCAAAGATAGTGTCAGCAAGCAGCAAACGCCAGCCAACTGCTCTTCACCCTTAGCTGCCATTTTTTTACTGCGCAACTGGTGCTGCTCACATCTGAAAAAGTTTAAACGCATACAATGAGGTATCACTAGATGACAAAATGCACACTGGAGCGTGCACAGCAGGTCAAGAGTGCCTCCCTTTTTAGGTCTCGCCTACACAGTGTATGCGCTCTGCTGAGGCATATTGTTTACAATTTAATGGGCTTACAACTTGCCCACAGCTTACCATTAGCTGTTTTCGTTGCCACTCATTTGCTATCTTTAAGTTGCCTAGCTTCTGTAGGCTTCCTTTCTTGGGTTAGCTCCTCCCTGGAGCATGGACCAAGTACATGTCTTCTTCCCGGACCTTATTTTTCCTTGTCTTTATGCAATGCACTATTTTTTTTATTTATTTTATAAGCGTTTCCATAATATTCCTCAATGTGCAATGTGCTTTCCTACTTTTAACACAGGCATTCAGCTTCTTATTTATGTTGCTTTCACCCCATTTGCTGTCTCGACACTTTAGTTACTTCAATCCACAACTGTACTACTCTACGCCACTCTAGACCGTGCCACTCCACTCTACACCACTTCACTTTTAGTCATGCTGAACAGTAGCCACACTGCTATACGATTTAGCTAAAAGACATTGGCAAAGCCAATAGCTCTCACATATGCAAATCCTATTGGCTTTGCCAATGCTTGCTGCTTTGGTCCCAATGCACACTGCGATCGAGTTTGCCATGCTGCAATTAGGCAGTAGCCCTGCTGCCAAGGAGGGGCAGAAGGTTAGTGAGGGTGCCATGGTTTCGATGGGGGGTTACTGGTGATCTAGAGGCAGGGTCTGAAGACCTAAGGAAAGGTAAAAAGAAAAACAGAGCATCCAGGAAGAAATCATTCAACCACCAGGAATCAGTAAACTAGTAAGTCAGGCAAGGTCTAGCAACGACCGTGGTGGCTGCATGCATAACATCACCGACAACCAAAGCAAAACGAGGAATACTAGATAATTCAGGGATTCCTGCCTTTGTCTCGAGGTGCACTGGGAAGAGGGTGGAATTAATTTAATTATGCATTTTATTTGTTTCAATGTATGAATATGGGCAGTGGTTGTTAGAATCACTTTACATACGAAATAACATGCTACATGAGAATGTGAGGTGATCATAGCAATTAATAATACAGACCGCTCACAAGAGCATCAGTTAAAAAAAAAAAGGGGGGGGGAGACATTTGGAGTATAAACTAAATAAACATTTGCAAAACACTAGTCTGATAAAATATCATAAAAAAATCTGCGTATGTTCCGGGTAACTGACACATGCAGTAAGTACAATACCAGACAATCAGAGATAATGCAAATGTGATGCTCGTGAGAAGTAGACCATGTTAAAGCAGCACAGGGGTGACAAGGGAGGTTAAGGAGTAGTCTGGAGGCAGTCAGGTGAAGCTTCAGCTAGGATGTACGTGGGAGGAAGGAGAGAGAAAGGGAGGAATGTAACGGCCACAGAAGGGATGTGGTACGTTAAACAAAGTCAGAGAATGAGACAAGCATCAGAAGGAGAAAGTTAAATGAAATTGGATTAAAAGTGTCAATGCTGCTTCTCAAGCGTGCTGCTTTCCTGGAACTATCTTTGCTTCTGCTGCGCAGTTAAATAAAATACTGCATGTACAAATGTAGGAAATTCGTCTTTTGTGTGTGGTCACCTCAGATTTTTCACATTTTTGCGGGACCCCATATTTTTGCTGAATTTAGGGTGCTCTCTGCCCCCGATAACCCAGCATTTATTGTGCCATTCAGTACAATGCAGTGCAGACATGGCTTCGGGCCTACTAGTGTAAACTCACTGCAGCAGTGCAAAATAACGTAAAACGATCTGTCAAAATAAACCCTTTTGACAGGTCAAAACCTCCTTTTAAATATTACCAACTCATCCCCTATGTGGGCCTTGTAGCACACAAGACAGGATGCAGGGTGTTTCGAAGTGGGACCTGTAAACATTTAATGTTAACGTCCTTACAGTGAGAAGCACCTAAAAGCTATTTCTCACTGTAGCAGAGCTAGCTGTCCTTTGTAGAAAACAGGATACATTAAAACCCTAATGCTATATCTTGGGAATGGGGTAATTTAAGAATTCTTAATAGTTATTAAAATTCTGATTCAATGGTGATGTCTGATTTTTAATAAATATTAAGGGAAAATAACCTTTCAAAAATTATTTTTCTCTGCCTGATGTTTCTGAGGGCTACATTTACATTTGCTCTCCCACTTCTGCTAGCCAGAAATTAACATTTGAATAGGTGTGAAATACCTCCGAACAGCAATCTACAGGCTGATCTGAATGGGAGGAGATAACTTCTTTGAACTTGACAGAAGATGGAGGTGGGGGCTGCGAGCACCCTTTTTAATATTCCAATGTCAAACCTGACTTTAAATGTATAATCCTGCTTGACATGACTTCTGGGTTTCACATAAAACAAGGGGGACACAGTTGAAATGAAGGAAAACAGGTTGCCCAAACAGTTCTTGTTTATGCACAGTGTTCGACCAGACATCTGTCTCTGGGTATTGTGTTTACACTGACTTCCTCAAACTCGATTTTAGTGTTAGATGTGTGAGGACACACTGATTACCATAGTATATATTGACCCTCCTTCCTCCCCTCACACACCCAGCACTCAGCCCATGTTCAGTGTAGCAGATGATGTTTGCCAAAATGAAAATGCCCAAAGAGGATAGAGTTGGCCACAATACTTCTTAACCCATTTGTTGGGGCATGCCCAGGAGTCATTCTAACCCACTAGCTCATGCCAGACATAAATGTAGTACCTGGACCTGAGGAAGAACAAACGAGGACTAGACCTGCTACCTGTGAACCTACTGGAGCCCTACAGAACTGACTCTGCTCTCTTGAACTCAGGACAAAAACGTGGACTCCAAGAGTCATAAGAATGACCTCCTGTTCAAGCTACAGGAATGCAACAAGATACAAGAGGCCTTTCCTGTAACTGACCTGCGATAAGTGGCAACTGGGCCTTGCCTGACACCTTGTGTGTTAAAGTGCCTCCCCTGACGTCCTGTGGGCTTTAAAAGTGTACTCTTGTGATGAATTGGGACTAAAAGGATTAAAGCCAGAAGGTAAAAACTTTGACCAGGACAAACCTGATTGGAGTATCCGACCCGTACTCCATCTCTGTCAGCATCAAACTGCACCTAGGTGCTGGTCTACTGAAACCATTGATTATCATTGGCAAGAGTGCTTCTTGGCACTATTCATACTTAAAGAGCCAATAAGGAGGACCGGAGATATCAATATTTACATTTCTTATTTTGGTCTCATTTATTAGCCTTAGTCCATACCACGCGCAAACATACATTGCTCAATCCACTGGGGAATTGCACGGTGTCTGACAAGGGTCAAATGGTGAGTGAGCAATTGTGACCCATGGTAGTTAACTGAGTTTTCATTTTTAGCAAAGTTCTTCCACCTTTGAACCCTCGTACTTCAAAGAGGGAAATAGGTCTTCCAGCACCCTCTACTGCTCATTCCCTTTTGCTCAAAAACTGAGGAGAAAGCATCTGCCACTCTACCATAATGGTGGGGCTCGTGTCTTCTCTGGGTTCCTCCTTTCTGCCAGCAAGCAGCTTCTATGAATGTTTACAAGTCAATTAATACTAAGGTGTAGACTTGTGAAGGATCAGCTTACAGTGGACAGCCACCTCTCTTCAGCCTTAAAGTGTGGATATTGTGATTTAGGGCCTGATTACAACTTTGGAGGAGGTGTTAATCCGTCCCAAAAGTGACGGTAAAGTGACGGATATACCACCAGCCGTATTACGAGTTCCATAGGATATAATGGACTCGTAATACGGCTGGTGGTAAATCCGTCACTTTACCGTCACTTTTGGGACAGATTAACACCTCCTCCAAAGTTGTAATCAGGCCCTTAATCTCTTGCAGTTTGATGGTCCTCAATGCGGATTCTTTGTTGATTTCTCTCAACATCTGGGGTGCCTATGCACCATTTTAGCAATGACATCTGCAGTGACTGGGGAAAAGGCAGGAAACACCTGAAACGCATAGTCCTTGTAAGTCCTTCTGACACACCAATTTCCAGACCCTAAAACCTTCTTTCTAGCTATACCTATGCCCTCATTTCCCAGGTTAGTGTTTTAATCAGCCCGCTCTAGCCTTTTCAATGAATCTAAGTGTAACACTCTACCTTCAATGTCCAGCAGAATTTTAAAAGCTTATGTTGGGTACCCCCTTCGCATAAACCTTCGAAAATCTGCAAGGTAATCCGGACACTACCATTTGCATTTGGAAAAGTCACTGGAGTAGAATGGTGCAATGTACAGGAGCTGTGGATTCCCAGTTACCTTGTACAGTAAGCAAGACTCAAAGATGGAGTTCTGTTGGTCAACAGAGCATGACTGCACTATTCAAGACTGATTATTTCAATAGAAAGGTGCTACTGTAATTGGACTGCTGCAAGCAGAATACACATGATGGAGCTGCTAATTAACATTTGTTCCTTTCAAAGCAACAACCTGAGAAGAAGCATTTTCTGAATAAAAAGAAGACCTAGTGCAGCAAAACTAAGGACATTTGGTGCATCATTGTAATATTTCACAACAAGATGATTCGCCAGACCATCTCTGTATGGGGCATTGAGGGGGAAAGCACTGCTTCCTTGTACGATAGCTGTAACACATTTTTAATTTGGTGAATTAAGTTTGTTACCTGGTACTTCCCAAGAGGAATGATACAAGCTTTGACCAGCATCAACCTTCACAGTTTCCCCGGTGAGGAAGGAGGCAGCAGGAGAGAGCAAGAAGCATACCATGGGAGAGATCTAGTGCAATCAAAACAAGCAGGTTAGCATATTCGTCCAAACTTTCATATAGCCTGCTTGGATGAAAATGTGACATTTATCTTTTAATAGTGGATAGTGTTGTGTTCTGTAAAGGGAACATAACTGGAATTTGTAATATTGCCATTAAATCTGCAGTATGTTCCTGTACTACACTGAAGTACCAATATGTAGGTGGGGGCAAAATGAATGAACACATCAGAAAAGTCTCCCACAGACCTTTCTACCTGATTAGACAACAGTCACAGGTGGCTGCAAACAAAAGATTAAATGATTTCTCAAGAGAACAGCCACAAAAACAAACCACCTCAAAATTTCAAGCATATCTTCAATGCCAACCCATGTTTTCTGGACAAATGTGAAAGTTCATATTACTTACATATGATGTTCATTACTCTGAATATCCTTTCACTACCACTATCCATACTTCAGAGGCAATGTATCTTGTCCCCTCCAAATAGGACATCAACTTAAGTCGTTGTCATGTTGCTTTTCACAAACCAAATGAAGTCTACATCAACCAAGTGTCAGATCCCGCAACACACTGGAATGAATCAATTAAGAAGGGAGCTGGCTCGAAATCACAAAGAGCTACACTGCTGTATCTACATCTTAAAACAGATGGATAGAGGATATTTGGACCCAACCAAAAAAACAGACTGTATGCTCATCTATCCTCATGATGTCCACACTTCTGATTTAGACTGCCATCAACGAGCCGAGCTGACCGACAATGAGTAGACTGGCATGGCTAATCCATCTCAACCATAACATGGCCAATCAATCAGGAATATCCCTTAAACTACCAGCACTCCTAGTTTACATTCAAAAAAGGACTTTGACGCCATACATCCCCTTGGGACTTGCAACCACTGCCTGTCCAAGGCGATGTCCATGGATCAGCAGTGCTGGAACTAGGACTGAGGGAGCTGCTGCAGCACCCCCATATTACTTGAAAGATGTAGATAAGAGAATGAAGAGGACACCCAGATGTTTTCTTTTGGCAGATCTTTTTGTGTTTTCAGAGTTAGCTTGCCACATATCCCCTATACCTTCAGTGAGTTGATGTTACTGCCAGCGACCCTATTCTAAACACTGCAACAGCGCCCTCCAAAGGAGGGAGGCTCACATAGATCAGTTAGGCATGCCTCCCGAGGTAAAAGCACAGCTCACAGGATTCCTGACAACATGCATCAATCCACTTCTGAGTGGACTGCAGGTGGTATTTCCAAACACTGGGAATTAAGAGTAGAGTATACATCATCCGGTCATACAATATCTTGAGTCAGCTGTGGCTGTTCTTCATTAGGGCGTGGATGAGCTATTCCCTCTTCTTCTCACTTCTTTGTTGGGCAGGACCCCAACCAATGGTACCAGGGTCTTGCTGAAGAGTCTAGACTGAAAGAAAATACCTTGTACTGCCTGTCAGACTCCTGGACACAAAACCTCAGAATCTGGTATTGTCAGGGTCAGATGAATGTGAAATACTCACTCTACAGTTTCATAGACATCCTGAAGCCACCTGAACAGATTATTATTAACACGTTGGGGAGCATCTTCATTCTTAAAATACAAAGTTCCTGTAAGTCAACTGACCCTTTGCAGTTCTATAAATTTGCCAGGGATCTCAATACTGAACACAATGAGAGTCTGATGTTTAATACGGTCTATAGGGCTGTTGTTAATGCCATTGCCTAATGTATTGGTAAAGCCTGGAAACAAAGGAGGAAGTGCAGAGCATTCCCTAGCCTCAAGACACATCTGGCATTTGTTGTTTATGTTGTAGTTTAAGTAGGTTTTACTGAACATACACATTTTGTATAATACCCTCAAAATAAAAAAGGCATAACTACCACTTACCCATAATACAATGCAAATGATCACTGACATAAAAGAGTCAAGTTACAGTTTTTACACATCAGAGGAATCGCAGATATTAAAAGATCTCAGTACTCTAGAATCTATGGTCCCACTCAAGTAAAGAACAAGGCAGGAGAACATCACCAGGTAACAAACATCCATGTATTGTACCTCATCTAGTACCATAATAAGGAACAAATGTCAGCTAGTACACAGTGCATAGGAAGGGGTAAACAAAGATGGGCCAATTCTTTGCCTACTTATTTATCTGCATCAAGTGCAAGAGTGCTCCTCTTTCTCCAATACTGCACAGAGTTTTGCAATTGTGCTCTTTTTTCTCCAATCCCACAGAGTTTCGTCCTACCACTAACCTCATATAGGTAGATCTAAAGACTCCAGGAAAGTCTAACAGGCCGATAAGATGCAAATGGGAAGTCTCAGCTCTGGTGAAGTGTCACACATTGAGCAGTCTAATCCTTGCTGTAACAACATTGCACTTGATACACTTGACTTTTCTACTGGCAGTGGAGGCTGCAAGACCTGCTGTAGAAGGGAAAATAGGTGCAGTGGCATTAGATCTTGGACTCCTTAGGGAAGACCAGCTTAAAAGTAAGAAAAAGGTACACCACAATGAAACCACACCGCAAAATCTCTCACCAAAATACACAAATATCTAGAGTGGTCAAAGGCTTAACAGAGCGATATTCAAAGTGCGAGGACTTGGAGGGAAATGCCAGGTGTAACCATTTAATTGTGAGGATACCCAAGAATACCAAAAGGTCTAACTATGCTGTTCACTGAATCTTGGCTTGAGAGGGGTGTCCTCAGGGTTGTCTCCCATCTTTACGTGTGAACGAGCCGACAGAATTCCAGTGATCCTGAGCCTCAGGAGCTCCACCAAGACCTATTAGTAGTGACATTTTTTAATTACTGTGATAATACACACAATTCTGTAAGCAGGTATGGTAAAAGGTTTCTAGGAAGTGGGCACGATGAATGTAATGAGTTCCATTTTACACCCCGGCAGTCCATAGCTGAGCATTGTCCATGAACGTTGAGATAGTGGAGAAAACTGGGTCCTAAGTACGCTCTTATTTTCCCCTGGTAAGTTCAAGATCATTACAAAAAAAGATTCTCTTTTCTACACTGAGCCAGATGAGGCCTGGAGCTGGAAAGAACAACAAAATGCCAACTGAAGAGAGTGCTACTAAACTCAAACTTTCTTCGCAAGTTTTCAGAGGGCACAGAAGAAAGTGCTGAGCTAATAAACAGCACGCCCTATGCAATGTGCCCTCACATTCAAGTACAGGAGGAGTGGAGCAGCATTTACTGTGACAGCAATGATGCAGGATACTTACAGACTTCAAATAATGACACAGAAGCAGCTAGCTGCAATGGAGTACAAAGAACGATATGGGTATTGGTGGTATAACGGGGTGCACTTCCCAAGTGTTATGCGAATATAGGCAATGATAGTTCATGTTGATGGTTGCTCAAAAGTAGGGTAGAACACGATGCTATGCAGCGAGGTATGCTCCACTACCGAAAAACATAGTATAGTGTTCCAGGGAAAGAAACACCATGCATATAATGCTGAAAGATACCGCAGCACTAAAAAATTGTTTGCAATCAAAACGTCATCCAGATGAGTTTAGTTGTAGTAGGTTCCTTTTATTTGTAAACATGGACATCATAGTAATAGGATGAGCATCGTTCCACAATCACAGCCAACACGTGTTTCATCACAACAGGTGACTTTTTCAAGGTTGCAAGATACACAGAGATATGATTGCGAAAGCTTGTATGCAGATGTTGAGGATGATAACATAGAGACAAACAGTGTTTAGTCTGTTGGTTGGGTATGTGTCCATCCCAAGCAGGGGACAGGTGGTGAAGCACCCCTACGTCAAAACAGAAGGAGCCAAATGATTGTGAAGCACACAAGATTAGTGATAGAGCAGTCAAAGTAGTGATGTGTGCAAGCAAAGAAACAGAATTCTATGTGCCCACCGCATAACAATGCCATTAAACCAGTCTAAGGTGAGTTTAGTCTGACCAAATCAAGGTTCATGGGGTTAGTTTACTAGAAAAACCCATAGGGGGTGGGTGTAAATCACAGTGGGGGAGACCGAGCATTGTTGCAAAACCAACAATGCAGAGTCGAGAACAACGTAGTAGATTGCCATACCTAACTGGATAAGCGAGTTCTGATTTGTAAAAATACAAACGCATGTGTCTAAAAAAAGAAAAAGTAGTGGTGGCGGTCGGTGGTGGCCCAACAGCGTAAAATTATAGAGCTATGTACAGTGAACATCCCATAAGTTGAGAACTCGCCTCTATATGACAGGGTTGATGCGAAGTCAGTCACTTCTTAATGCAACAAGGTACAAGTAAGTCCTTGATGCAAGTGACCATGGTAAGTCCGGGGACAATGAGTATGTGGAAAATGAGGTGACCGTTGCTCAGGCAGCAAAAGGGTTTGTTTGCAAAGAGTAATAGTATGTTAAAGGTTGACAAGCAACAGTCAAAAAAGCCAGTAGGTAAGGCGTACTGACTAGTAGAAAGCAACAGTGAGCATGACCACTGAGAAGGGTGTACTAGCTACTAAAGGTCAATATATACACGGCCAGTGAATGGTCTGCTGGGCAAAAACACTAACCAGCATTAGACACCATAGAATCATAAAGCGGTAGTATGCTAACGGTAAAAGGCAACAACTGTGTCAGTGAGTAAGGCGTGCTAGCTAGAAAGAAGCAACAGTGAGCAAGGCCAGTAAGTCAGGCGTGCTGACTATAAGACAACAAAAGTAGGCATGGCCAGTAAATGGTCTATTGCAGTGGTTCCCAACCTGTGGTCCGGGGACCGCTGGGGGTCCGCGAAGCCTCCTCAGGGGTTCCGTGACTGCTTAGATAATTAAAAAATATTAAAAGATTAGGTCCCCAGCTTTCAGTAATGACTTAGTGGGGGGTCCCCGGACTCCAAGAACGAGTCAGTGGGGGTCCCCGGGTTCCAGTAATCAAAGTAGGGGTCCACAGAAGTCAAAAGGTTGGGAACCACTGGTCTATTGGGCAAAACAGCTGAGCAGTATAAGAGACCATGGACAACTTGGGATCTAAGACCTGGGAAACACCCGGCTGAGACCAGCATAAACAGTCCTGAGTGGAAGGGGTTGGGGTGGGGCAAGAAGGGTGCATTAGAGATGGTAAGCCATAAAAGATGGGAAAGCAAACAGTATGAGTAAGTGAAACACTATAAGTTAGCTAGCCCAGTATGAAAGCTAGAGATGAAGCAGTGACAACGACTGGGTTTACAAACTGAATGGCTAAGCATTGTACGAGGCAGACTGTAAAATTATGGTAAAACGAAAAACGGCAGAAACAATCGTAAAGTAAAGGGGGGGATATTGGTATGTAATGCAGCCCTCCCAACCTGCAAAAGAATGCGTGGTGAATTGTAGCAGCTTACAAGTAGTTTAGACCGCAACACTGCGAGAAATGATGTCCAACCAAACTAAGTGAAGTTCAAACGGAGCGCTTATAAGCCCTGTAGTAATGAAAAACAGACACCGAAGGGTCGGAGAGCTACAGAGGAATGTGGCGGCAATCAAAGTGTAACAGAACAGAGAAGAAGGACAATGAAAATGGTGGTGGTTGCGGATAAAAAGTGGTTAACAAGAAAGCGAAAATCACTGTGTCTGCTTGAACCTAAGTAGCCATTAAGAAATGGTGTCTACGATGCATGGGGGTGCTGGATGGAGAGCTATTGAGCCATGCAAGGGTAGAAGAAGAGGGCTCGGGTGTCGCGTAGGCTCTCATTATCCTAATGAGACTACTGGATTCGGGCAGCAGAATCACTTGCACTGTTTGGAACTGAGTCTGAACCCACTACAGGTGATACCTGTCGGCCTAATCCGGGTTTTGCTCCGTCTAGCTAGCAGTGCCTCAGCTGCACCCAAGAGCAGGGATGATTGGGCAACCGAGCGCATGACAAAACTGACTGCTCAGGGAAATCGTGGTCACTCAGATCTCATCCGTTTCTCTCAGTTACATTAGTATCACGTATGCAAGGACAATCAGAGGCAGAGTATAGTTCAATAAGGTTTTATTGAAGTAACTGCATCTTAGATAATAAAGCATGAATTGCAATAACTAGGACGATGAAGCATGACAGGATTAAAATTGTGTCAAGGAGAGTGAAACATAAAAATAACGCTATCATATTGTCACTAAGATTGTTAAAAATAGCTCCTACCTAGGCTATGTTAGAGCACAGCATGCTATGCGCTAATTCTGCCCTTCAGGTTCCCCTGGGAAGACATCATCCCTCATACCTGAGCAAGAGGCCTGTAGTCTGCATAAGCAGCTGCAAAGCACTCCGCAATCAGCATACAGTCGTGGTCATCTGGCTGGAATCTCCCTCTAATGTACATGGGTCAAAGTAGTGTTTTTATAATAAAACAGCTGACGTTCCAAGAAAGGATCCCCGCGTAAGAGTGTGTATGTTTCTGTGAACATGAAAGACAAAGCGTACCACTTTTGCGGCAACCTATCTTTACTGCAGCCTTGAGAAAAGCACAGAGTGGAAGAAATGTCTTGTTTAAGAACACAGTGCTGGCCTAGGCAAAGAACAGCTAGATAGAGAAAATAAAACAAGACCTCAAATGTGGCTATTGTTAAAGTAATAAAACAAAGCTGAATAAAATATATGTGGGTTGAAGTGCACAGCGGCAGGCTTAGTTTGCTAAAATAAAGTGTATGAAGCTGTAACTAAAATGGCTACACAACAGGGGGAAATGGCGGCCATCTTGGAAAACACAGAAAAAAGCCCTGCAGTGACAAATTGCTGCGTGAAAAACTAGTCATACTAGGCTGGACTCAATTTCTAGGTGAGTGAGGGCAGAGTCGGCCATCTTAGTATAGTCCAGAAACAATCATAGGTAACGCAGCGACAAAGGTTAAATGCTGCATGACTTAGAAAACCAACTAGATGTACAAATATAATGACATAGCACAGAAAAAAAAGAAACAATAGCGAGTAGACGGAATAAATATGGCCAAAGAAACACACAACCTGTAAGAATGGGCAAAAACATCATGAAAAGATGGCTAAAAGATACCCCTAAGGCTGTTAATAAAACGGGGAAGGGAACTACTGGACAGCGTAGAAGAGCATGCCCAGTGTGTGGCTATGTGAGTTAAAAAAAAAAAAAAAAAAAAAAAAAAAGGGAGCTAGTGAACAGATAGAAGAGCATGCTGTTTAAGAAAATAAACAGTGGTCTGAGCAAAGTGTCAGTAACCTGCCTCATGTGCGGTAATGTAAGCTCAGAACAAAGATACTAGGGGAAGCCAAGAGGGCTGTAAAGATCACATTGGTAACACTGTATACATGCAAGGCAGTGTCGAGTAGCCCTCCTTACCAGAACTGTGAGGTTGTATTATTATTCAACAATGTATAATCAATCGTCAGGAATGAAAAATACATATGTGATGCTCCACTGTATGTATGTACAAAGGCAAACAGTTTCAAATATTTAGCAGGTTTTTTCATAAAATGCACTGGTTGTGTATAGTGTATTCAGAGAAACACATGCAATTCTCTGTCCAGATTAAGACCCAGGTCAACCACCCACACGTAGATTAATGAGCCATTTACCTTCCCACCTTCTAAGCTTGGTGGCCATGCCTTCACCCCTCACATCATTAATAATGCGTGTAATGCCATGGAATCTGATGTCGCATGCACTGAGTTATACTGGGCTGCCAGGTTGGGGGGGGGGGTAGTTAGGGTGGTTGGATCCGTTCTTTCAGAGGGCAGAAAATGCTGCTCACATAAATTAACCCACATTGGCAAACAATACAATATACTGTAAATTTGCTATTGCAGTTGATGAACTGCTGTATCTGGTGTACATGTACAGAGTTATATGAAAAATTCACCAGTTTATCCATGGCAAATTGGCAAACATTACAGCATGTACATTTAAAGAAACCACAGGGTTGGAGGGTAGCCAGTTGTTAGACTGGTCTTGTCTGTTTGATCCAATGGAGCTAGGACAAAGCTTGTTTCTTAGTGTTTTACCTCGGCTGTATGTGATCTGAGGTCTGCCGTTGACAAATTTATTTAGTGTCTTGTCAAGTAGCAGTAAATGCCAGTGACGTTTCATGATGTGATGTATTGCATAGCTCTGTTCATCATATCCAGTGATCATGTTCTTGTATCTGTCTTTGAACCGTTTACCAGTCCCATGGTCAAAAGGGATTCCCGTGAAGTGTTCAAAATTCTGGTTTTGGATAGAACCTTTCCTGAGTACCCTCTTTGTAGGAAGCGTTGTTCGGCTACTGCCAATTCCTGCATGAATACATGGTCACCGCTGCAGTTACGACGCACTCTGGTAATTTTCCCAATGGGATAGCACTAACTTGAGTAGACGGATGTGCACTATGTGCATGCAGGACCGAATTACATGCCGTGGATTTTCTGTAGAGTTTGGACATGATCTTACTCCCTTTATTATATAGGGTGAGATCAAGGAACTCTATTTGTCTCTTATTCATGTGTTGGGTGAAGTGATATTGTATTCAATACAACTGAGGTCACATAGCAGTTCAAATTTTTGGTACCTCCCGTCCAGATGTTAATAATATAATCTATGTACCTCCCCCAGTACAGAATGTAGTTGGTTAAACCATGTGGGCAGGATGCCCATAATGATGTTTCTCGAAGTTTCCCATATATAGATTGGCGTATGAGGGTGAAAATTTAGCTCCCATGGCTACACCCTGAATCCATTTACCATTGTGTAGGAACACGTTATGTTCCAAGACCAATCTGGTAATTTCAAGCAACATCTCATTATGCTAAAAAAAAAGTGGCATCCCTACCAGAGAGGGTGTAAGTGAGTGCAGAGATGCCCTTTTCCAATGGAATGCAAGTATATAGGGAGACGTCTAGTGTGGCAAACCAACATTCGGATGTCCAATCAATAACATCCACTTGGCACAGTAAGTGCTTTGTGTCACAAATGTAGGATGGTAAATTTTGTACCAGTGGTTGGAGGTATATATCAATTAATTCTGAGATATGTTCAGTGGGAGAGCCTATGCCCAAGATAATGGGCCGGCCTGGTGGAAATGGACCTTTTGTGTATACTTTAGGTAAGATGTACATACATCGTGCACTCAGTCATGTTAAGCATATATTTAAATTCTAGGTCCGTGATAATGCAGAGATGCCGCCAATGTGTCAATTTCTCACTAATGATAATAGAGATAGAGCTAGGAGGGTTGCCGCTGAGCTTGGCATATGCTTGGCAATCTGCGAGTTGTCTATTGTTCTCATTGATGTAGTCACTGCGGTTCATGATAACCACACTGCCTTCCTTGTCAGCCTCTCGAATGACTATGTTTGTATCATTGCTTAGTTCATTTAGGGCTCTGAACTCACTGCTATTCAGGCTGGATGCTGTATTTTTGCTCCTAGGATTGTGTTTGTCCTCCAGTCGATAGAGGTATTTTGTATCCGCCCTATAAAATACATCAATTGAGTTGCCAATAGGAAGAGCAGGTGTCAAGGCAGATTTCGTTCTAAGGCCACTATATAGGCCTAGGTTGGGAGTGATGGTGAGATGTGCAAGTAGTTCCTCCATGGATGGTGGATCTGCCTGTTCTAGGGACATCAGTAAGTGGATGTCCTGAACGTCTCTGATGGTTCTATTACTAGCGGGTACAAAGGGTGTGGGGGGAATAGTGTGTGTCTGTTGCTCTTCAGTGTTTTTTGGGTTTCAAGCGTCTAACAAATTTGAATTGATCAACGTGTATTTGGGCAAAATTGGGGGATGAAGTAGGACAGAAACCTAGTCCCAATCGTAGAACCTTCATTTGTTCATCCGTAAGCTGCCGATCAGACAAGTTGATAATTTGCACATCATCATTTACATTATTTGGTACATTACACAAAGCATTCAAAGTTATCATTAGTTCCTCTGATTTCAGGTCAATGATCTTTTTGTATGCAATGGAGGGTCGACAGCAACTATAAGCAGCAGCAACTTGATTCCACTTCCTGTGGTGACCTCACAGACTGAAGTGTATCTTGTTTAGCCCTGAATAATGCTTGTTAACTAGAAGTGGGATCCAGGGAATATTAATATAGAGAGCTTGTTAGTTAATATCCTTATAGGTAACATGCTAAGAGCAGCAATCACTGAGAACAGTCCCTACATGGGGGGAGGGAGGGAGGGAGGGAGGGAGGGAGGGAGAGAGAGAGAGAGAGAGAGAGAGAGAGAGAGAGAGAGAGAGAGAGAGAGAGAGAGAGAGAGAGAGAGAGAGAGAGTGAGTGTGTGTGTGTGTGTGTGTGTGTGTGTGTGTGTGTGTGTGTGTTGTGTGTGTTTTTTTTTTTGGGAGGGCAGCGGATAAAACCACGCAATTTGCTAACACTAGATTCCAAAGGGGTTATTAATGTAGCCGTCTATGAATAATACAAGGAGGTTCATTAGCAGCCCATGCAATGAGGTTATAAATCACTTCCTACAAGGCATACCACTGCCCCAGGTCTCACCTCATTTAGAGGAAATGGAATCTCCCACTGCTGAACAAGAGATCAGTGGAGCTCTATTAGAACTGGCTACGGGGAAGACACTAGATTGATGGACTGCTCACATAATTCTATGCTACATATTTCTCCAAAATGACTCCCAGATTTGCTAATTTGTTCGAGTCAGAACTGGAGACTGGTCACCTTCCTTACACACTGAATGAGGCTAGTAGGGCGTTGCTCTCCAAACCACGATGTGACCTCTTAAATATAGCCTTGTATAGATGTCTATCGAGTTTACAGACATGTCAAATTTAAATACAGAATAGAAAATTGTCAGTAAAGCACGAGGGAAAATACTGTTTTACAGCTTACTACTGCATAACTGGTTTTACACAATCAAGATAAAATGATCCAAAGGGTCAAGCCACTCTATGCTAGACCAACGGTCATATTATATTATATCAGCATTGTACCAAGTTTGCAGTGGGATGTGGCAAGGCTGTCCGCTACCCTCCTGCTCTTTGCCCTTCCGACTGAACCTCTAGCTGTTAAAATGCAAAAAGGAGGCGAAGAGCTGGGTCTCCAGACTGGGAGACAGAGGGTAACCCACAATATGTTGTTGTATATGAAAGATGTTGACTCCCACTTGATCTCAACATCATGTTCCTTGAGCAGTTTCAAGTAAATATCAGGCTTGGGGGTCAACTGGAATAAACTTTATGTATTTCCACTAAATCTGACAATACCACAGAAAAAGGTTAATTTAGATGGCAGGGAGTTGCACTTGGAAAGACACTGTTATCTGGGATTCAAAATATATCATAACGAGGGTGGCTTACTGGATGTCAATCTAGGAGCTGCGATATGCTTCAAGATCACAAATAACACTGTGGACAAACCTATCACTCAACAACAGGTCAAACAGTGCTGGCGAAAATGGTGGTTTGTGCCACAGCTGCTATATTACTTTGCCAATCTTCCTTTAGTAATTAATAGAAAACACCTTAATATGTGACCCAGTATGGTGGTCTGGCAGTAGTAGGCTATCACTGTCTATGGAAAAAAGCATACTAGCAGCTCCAGATTTTGAGTGCTAATTTCTAGCTGCTCAGTTCCAATGCACATCTCCCTGATTAGGCAGGCACCATTTACCTGAAACAGGGTCCAAAACCCTCCCGACTGCAGGAAGTGAGTTATGCACAACTTTGTCAGGCATAAGAGTATCCCTCGCTTAGTCCAGACCAGTTTGGTCTGCCTGAAGCGGAGCAGGAGCCTTGCATGTACCATGGTGCATGTACTGCAGGTGACCTAGCGCACTGGGAATAGGCGGCAATCACACTGGTGGCAGATCTATTCAGTGAAGGTAAACCAGTGAACTACCAGGCCCAGGAGGACGCGGACCGACTACACAATGGCCAGTCCTTGTGATATGGAGAATAGTTAATGCACACAAAAAAAAAACCCAAAAAACACAGTAATGGAAAATTAGCAAAGATACACCATAAACCTGTGCGGTTTTTCAAGCCCTACAAACAATGGGAAATAAAAGTTAGCTGGCGAAACAAAACTCCATCGGCGCTTGCAGGACTATTCCCGGATCCAGTGCAAAATGTATGGAAAGTAGAACAAGGAAGGCAGCTTGATAACAATGAATAACAATATACTCTGAATTATACAGTCTCTTCTAATGGTTGATTCAAATACTTACAATTTAATGTAAATATAAACGCATGCTACTTAGGGAGTATTTACCACTTCAAAGGATCAGTAACATTCCTCAGGAGCTGCTTCGGATTGTATGGGGATTGGGGGCCACTGGCATATAATGTTGGACTTCCCACGGGGGGCTCACATCGATGGCTGTACCTAGTTCTAAATGGAGCAGAGTGGTGTTGAAATTCAACAACTTAGCCTTATTCCCAGCTAAGAAAGCTACTGCCTTTTATGAAAGGGCCCCAGAACATCCACACATCCACTAAAAGGAGAAAAGCAGAGTTATCGGTCTGAAGCTGAAAGCTGTGCATTGCATAGAGAAGAGATGACTGGGGGAACCGCCAACAGCACAGCCGTGGGATGCACCACTCTGAACCCACACAAATGGTAGAGGCAGGCAATAGCAGACTTTTATATTCCTGAAACAGCACAGAATTGCAGATGCGGTTATGATTTAAAGTTGGTGATCTTTGTTGTTTCTATCACTTTCCAGGACCAAGAACGAGGGTTACCTCAGTTACAGGAATGAGTCAAGCATGTTACTTCATAGAACTGGTGACCAGCATACATCCTATGGTTACATGGCATGATGTGTGATTTATGCAGTTGCATTGAAAGAGTGGCCCTTGGTAACCCTGTATTGTGCACATTAAGTCACCTTTCTGTTCGATGGTTTCTGCAGATATTGGTTTTCACAGGTTCAGTTAACCAGGTCTCCAACACAGTATGACCAGTTGTTTTTGTGCTGATGACTCAATGACAACTGATATTGCAATAATACAAGACAAGGCTATGCTGTACCTGGGCCTTAGATACAAAGTCAATAAAATATCCTAAAACCTAGTGAAAGCTTTAACTAACCGTACAATAGTTGCTGTAATAACATGTTCGGTAATAAACATTTATATTATAAAATGGCCCCACATTCATCAGATAGCACACCGGTTTCTAAAATAAACTGATGGTGGTGGGGAGGAGGGGGACATGCAGTTTTATGAATTGACCAACATAGCATCCACATCACATTACATATGACACACATTGTAACAGGTGGATGTACAAATAATAGATGAGAGGTGTAGCAAGAAGGCCCACGAGTGGGGAGTTGTAAGCAAGGAATAAATGAAAGACTTATGCTCTCATTTCAAGACGGCCAATAAGCCCGATTCCAATGCACATAGGGGTTTGAAATGAGGGAAACCAGCAATGTTGGCAAACTCAGAATTCTGTAGTAATTCTACACCTGATAAATACTACTCCCTGTAGCACCAGTATTTATCAGGTGTAATACTCCCTTCCCACACAATGGGTCTGTTTTAATGAGCCCCCTAGTGGAAAGGATAAGTGATGACCAGATGAACTGGCAGAACAGAAGGGTCCTGGTCATCTCAAGGCTCATTGTTTTCTGGGGCACACCTGTAGCTAGAAATTTGCTCAATGGACTTAAGCATGGAACACCCCCCACAGTGGCACCATGCACGATCAGTGTGACCTTGTCACAGAAACAGTAATCGAGGGGTTTGAGAAACAGGCCAAGGACGAGTGGGATTGTGATGCAGATGTGGGGGAGCTCCAGACTGGAGATTCCCTACAAGGGAGCCCAGTCGAAAAAAAACATTTCATGGCCAAGCAGAAGGTGTAAAAAGTCTTAAAAAAAGGTAAGGGAAGATATTTTTTTAGCTGTCTTTGAGATGCATATAATTATACATGGCAGAACAGGACAAGTTTATGTTGCTTCACACTGGACAACTAAAGCAGAGGAAGCAGGTGAGGGGTATCCACATTGAAGAGAAAGTTCTAGGCAACACGGACAATCTAGAGAAGCTAAGAGCCAAAGGTAGAGGATAAAGATCAGAGAGGAAAATCCAGTGAAGAGAAGGCACACTGATGTGCGTACAGTTTCAGCATCTTTCGAACACTTCTACGTAGCACAGTCACCAAAAGTTGCATAAGAATATTTGTTTCAAAATACGCACTTCTTCTGGTAGTCCTAATCTCTTGGCTGGAATCTTGGGGATATATTGCTTAAACATGTGTTGCCCCAATTCTTTGTAGTTTGCAACAGCAGTCTCCGAAAATATTGTTCCCTGTATGAAAAGAAAATAAAAATCAAGAAAGGTAACAAGTGGAATTGTGGTAACTTCTTTTCCAAGTGCTTTGATGAACAAGATCAGATACTTGCTGTATCTAAGAGTCTGAGGTTTGCAAAATGCATAAGACTAAAATAAAGACAAATGGAGCCCTAGGTCTGAACAAAGACTTCTGGACACTTTAGTGAGACTGTAGGCCCAAAAAGCAAAAAAGAAATAACCAAGACACACATTTTCTTAATGTACGGTCGTACTCTCTGAAAACAATCCCACAATGACCATGGAACTAACTCCATCCTTTCGTCAATGTACCCACATCTGCTACTGTGACACCTACCCCAACCTATCTAGCTGTGCCCCCACTGACTCTGTCCAAACACCCTCCACACCTTTTTATGGGTTTTGATGTGTATATGTAATTTATTCACTGCAGATAACCCAGAACCTAAATGTTCATCAATGTAATGGCTGCTTCTGTACTTCAATCACTAAACATCATATACACTTTAAGTCCAGGCCAGTGTTATACCACATTACCATATATGCACCTACAATCCTACCCCTCCTCCCCATTAGTCTGACAAACCGTGTCAGAAAATGCATGTTACTTACATATGCTTATGTTGCTCTACTCAAGTCAGTGTGAATAACCAATCTACCTTTATTTAACCCATCCCAACTGTTAAAAGGATTTTCTACCATTTGATATGTACAGCACTTGTTAGCATGGATGTGAACTCCTCCATAAATGGAAATGTTTTGATGTTTGCCACTTGCATGTTCTTATGACCTGATCTAATCAGCTGCCCTTCCGCAATTAAATGTAACTTGAGTTGCTGAAGGAAACTGGTTTGCCCAGTGAGACAAATCCTCCCACCACTGTGCTAAACTAGCTCCTAGTCAGGCAAACATTGTTTCTTTAAGACCGCTTCTATTCGAATTCCTCCACACCTACAATTCATAGCAGTCTACACTGTATGGCAAGCACCCTGCTTCTAAGAGGTCAGTTCGAAACTTTCTAAATGGTACGTCAGTATCCTTCAGAAATTGGTCTGCCCTTTTGCCTACTTACATGGATTCCCACAAGACCATAGCTGGCCTCACCCAAGCTTATTTGGTGACCCCTGATTTTAGGCATCCATGAAAAAACTGGTTGAAAACATCTCTCCCTTCTTGCATCCCAACATTGAAAGTTCGCTGGAGGAGTGGGCTAGCCATGTCCATTCACATTCTTCTTTCCTCGCCTCCCCTCTCAGGGACTCCTAGGAAAGTGTCTGTCTCTCCTTCCCCGCATTGCAGACCCCTGTGGCATCATGCAAATTGAATCAGCCATTTGCGGATTCGTTTTTTATTACTGCGAGGCCTACCACTACCATGGGATAACATTGGGTTTTATTATTTATTTTTAAGAACTTTATTTGCATTAGTTTTCTTAGTAGTAAACTTATAAATTAAATCACAAAACAAAAATCAACCATACAGTGCAATGGAATGGATTTGTGTTACACGGAAGGGTGAAGGTATTAGACACTCAGGCTCTTTAGGGTTAAATTACAACAAGTATGTGATCCTTGGTGTCCGCACCCCCTTTCATGGGGAAGCAACTGAGCAATTTATACATGATTCAAGTCAGCTAGTCAAAACAGTTGTCCTTTAACCTCGTAGGTGGCCTGAACTCATTTGATCGTCACCATCATTGTTCAGATAACACTAAATTTAGGCAGTCACCCTTCCTCCTTCTAGAGGAGAATCTGAGCGGGAGTCCTCATCTATGAATCGTTCAAGCCGCTGTCCCCAGGATACAGTCTCAGCTGCTGCCCCCTCATCTGTGCGTACTCATCACATGTGGTGTTCCTCCGCCAGCCCCCCTTCCATCAGATCTTTCATCCATTGTGCGGAGTGCAGCCTCCGTAATCCCATCCATTCGATAGCCACCCTCCTCCTTGCTAACAGAAGGGCCAGCTAATATGGAATCTCCCCTCCCTTAGGTCTAGCTATTATACCCAACAGACGGGACTTGGAGGATAGTGTGATCAGAAGTTCAGTGGCTGCCATTATTTTTGGGATCCCCACTGAACGCCCAGGCTAAATGCAAAAATGTAGCCCCTTCTCCGCATCTCTTCCATCGAGCCTCCCCTGGTAGGATCTATCCTATTCAGTATGTTTGGTATTATGTAGGTGCGATGCACATAATTAAAATGCAAACATTGAAACCTATAACTGAATGATACAGTGCAGACCAGCTCCGAAGCCTGTCTCCAGTCAGCATCGGAAATTTCTTCTCCCATGCCTCTCTCCCATGCCCCCCAATACTTCGGATGATTGCGGGGCTGCTGGAAAGTCATGCCATACTTCCCGTGCTACCCTCTCCAGCTTGGCATATTGCCAAAACTGCCCAGGCCCTACTCCGAACGTCTCCTGCACCTCCTGAAAAGAAATAGAACATTCCCCTGGGTAAATGTCCCCTGTCAAGGAGCAGCCTCCCCCCCTCCAGATACCTGCAATCCTCAGTGGCCCAGAAGGGAGCCAGGTCCCATAGCTTCCATTCCCTATCGAAAAGTGCTCTACGAATGATCTTCCAGACCACCTGTTCCAATAAGGTGTCCGTTGCTTTCAGTAGATACGGGACCGGGAGCATTGATCTACCCCCCTTCATCAGGAGTTGCAGTAATGTGTCCCCGCCCAACATGCCCTGAAATAGTCACTTCTCCCATCCCTGTCTAATATCCACCTGGCTGCATGTTGTAACTATGCTGCATAATAATACAACTGTATGTCCGGTACTGCCAGCCCTCCATCTTCTAGGTTTCTCTGAAGAGTGGAGAGGGAGACCCTGCTGCGGCCCCCAGCCCATATCAATGATACCAGTAGACTATCGGCTTATGGAAGAGGCTGGAGTCAAGCGGAAATAAGGTGTTTTGGGCAAGGTACAGACAGCAGGGAAGAAAAAACATTTTTGCAACTGCCTCCCTGCCCATCATAGAAATAAGAAGCCTATTCTAAAAGGCAACAGATTAGCCAGGGCTCCCACCACTCTCTCCACATTAAGACTAGTAGGAGCCTCTTCCATGTGGGTGATCCATATGCCCAGGAAACGGAAACCCTCCACTTCCCACAGCAGCCCCACCTACTGTAATTGATCCGCCTGCTTCCCAGTCAGTCCTCCCAAGGGAAACATTAATGACTTCTGGTCATTAATCTTGAGCCCAGAGAAACTACCAAATGTTGCCAATAAACTCAGAATCATCAGCACCAACTCCTCCGGGGATCTGAGGGAGATGAGGGCATCATTCACAAATAAAGAGATAACATAGGTCTACACTTGAATACCATATTGGTCCATATCCCGGCGCAGCAGTATTGCGAGAGACTCAATCGCCAGTGCAAACAGGAGCGGTGATAGGGGATACCCTTGTCTAGTTTTCCTGCCCAACATCCAGGGCTACGAAAGCTGCCCCGCCCCCATCTTGACACAGACATTGGGTTCTGTGTAAAGAAGGTGCACCCAAGCACAGAAGTTGTCCACAAAGCCCATGCCGCATAATACCATCAGCAGGTAATTCTACTCAACCGTGTCAAGTGACTTTTCCAGGTCCAGTGACACTAAGGCCAAATCCTGCACGTCACCGGATGGGTCGTGCAAGACGTGGGCAACACGCCTCAGATTAAATGCAGCACTGCACGCTTGTATACATCCACATTGGTCTTTGTGGATTAGGCTCCCCTCAATCTAGGTGATAACGCCTTACAGAAGATTTTCACATCTGAGTTTAACATAGTGAGGGGCATTCAAGAGGAGGGTTCTGCTGCATTCCCTCCCGGTTACAGCATGAGGCACATACTCACTTCACCCATCAAAGCTGGCAGTTCCTTTCTCCCGCACCTCCTGGAACACCTCCAGCAGTTCGGCCAGGAGTGTGGCCTCATATGTTTGGTAGAACTTCACAGAGAACCCATACCCACCCAGAGTTTTTGAATTAGTGAGCGATTTCACGGTCTCTCTCAATTCCCCCAATGACATATCCTCCTCTAGTTCCTGCATCTGTTCAGGGCCCAGCTGGATAAGATTCACTTCCCGCAAGATGTTTTCAAGTTCCCGTCCTGAGCCAGTAGGACCCAGGCTATAGACATCCCCAGGCTTGAAAAATCTACTCGACCACTTATGGCAAGTCATTTTTTATGAGGTCGAGCTATTTTTAGAAACTACTCGACCTGGCGAGTGGACAAAGAACAGGCATTCTGTTAAGACAGAAACTGAATAAGCAATTAAGATGCCTTTTAAATCTTATTCTTGTCACATTTGCTCTGTGTTCAGAGACAGAAGTCAAAAGTCAGTTTGTCTTCTTGCAGTGCAAATACTTTTCCTTGTGACTGCAGAGTTCCAGGATTTTGTAAGGTGAACTGTGTGAAATAAAAGGCTGTGGGTATCAGGACTTTCCTAACACACAACACTTATATAGCTAAGTCAACTTAACAAACATTTCAAAATATATTTCAGTAGATGGGGAAAGACTATTTTTTTGTACTTGTGTGATGAAAAAAATATTTTAATAGGATGAAAAAAACTTTACTTGTTGATGTGCAAATGAGAAATATTTTTTCTAAAACCTAATTTTCACAGATTATTGTTAGTACACTATATAGTTTTAACAGTAAAGCTGCAAGTTAGTGGGAAGGTTTTTGGACATTTCTTGGAAATGTACTGTAAGTGACAGTGTGCTACCACATCATACTTTAGTAATAGATTTATTAAGCGTGAGCGTTTAAACAAACTGAGAAACACTCCTGCCCTGATGGCAAAGCTATTAGTAAACTAAGGGGCAATTCATGCATGGATCATGGGTACCATATATGTGGACTAGTTTTATTACATTTATATCCATGGAGCAAACGTTTAGCATATTTAATCAAACAAGAAGACTTTTTTACAGCATAAATGGTGAACTCGCATATTTGAAGGCGCACTCACATGTGAGAATGAAGAAAAAGGTGACTGTCAAATACAATATTTGCATAGGATCACACAATTTGAGACCCGTTTCTGGGACAAGAACATTATAGTTAGGTCGAGCAGATTGTTCAAGCTACTCGACCTGCAGGTCTAATAAAATTGTAATGATTTTTTGAGGCCTACAGCCCTGAAATGTTCTGCAAATACGGCCAGAATATCCCCTCTATTTGGGACCGTCCCTCTCACTGCATCTATAAGGTATAAGAAAGGAGGTTCGGCCTCCCTCTGGAGTATCCATGCCAGTAAGCGCCCTGACGTATTCCCCACTTTATGCAGCCTCTGACGATGTCCTCAGAGTCATCCTGTCCAGCCTGTTCCAGAGCTCATTCATGTCCTGGTGCATTTTCAGTAAGCCACTGTGTGCAGTAGCAAAATGTGTCTCCCCACCTTGTAGGGGTGCCAATCTCTCTTCTCTTGTCTAGAACCCAGCCTCACAGTTGGCGCATCACTCCACATATAGTTACCAGGCACGTTCCTCTAATCACAGCCTTCAATGCTTCCCATTCCACTGCTCTGCTCTGCATGGTGCCCCAATTTTGTTTGAGATAATCTTATATGGATGAAACCAGAGCTTTGCGGCAGACCATATCCAAAAGGAAGTCAGAGGGAGTACGCCACATGCGCTGCCCTCCCCTCCTGGTTACCCAAAGCAGGGCCAACAAAACAGGTGCATGATCTGACAGGAATCTACCTGAAGGCTTAACTGCGGACATTTGTGACATAGTTAATCCACCCAGGAGGAAACAATCCATACAGACAGCTATATGTGTTGTGCATTTTTGAATGGCATGTGCATTTGTGTTGCTAGGGGTGCAGTTCCCTCCAACCATCCAGGAGTCCCAAACAATTCATATCCCTCTTGAGGGATCTGACCATGAGTGGCTTAGTACCCTGTTTGGGCAAGTAGCGGTCTCCGTCACCTTCCAGCACACAATTAAAATCTCCGCCCCAAATTATGGGAGTGTCCACCGCCATCTTGAACAAATCTAGCTTTCTATCATAAAACATGCGGTCTTCCAAGTTGGGCGCATAAGTGTTTAGAAGTGTGATAGGCTTTCCATCCAGTGTGCCCTTCAGAAGTAGGTAGTGACCCTCCATGTAGGCTTCACTGTACATTTGCCGAAAGGGGACCCCAGGAGCCACCCATATAGCCACTCCCCGTGCATAAGAGTAGTATGTCGATGTAAATACTTTTCCCCACCACTTCTTCCCCAATGTTTGTGTTTCCTCCTCCATCAGATGTATTTCCTGCAGACATGCAATCTGTACTGCATCGCATTATGTACCTTCTGAGCCCTCTGACATTTGAAGTTATCACTTTCGGTAGATCAACCATGCGCTCATGTGTTTCTCTCTCCCCCACCTAAAGTGGGACCCACCTCCCCTACAGTCCCCCGCTGCAGGGCTGAAAGTTTCCGCAGGGACCATGATAACGAGCCTCCATGGGTGTTGGATTAACAATCAAAAACTTAGTCTCAACTAAATCAAAACTGATGCAGAAAGCTCCAACCCCCGCCCAGGAGAAGCAGTAACATAAATAAATTTGCTGCAGATCCAATATTACAAACACTGTTGGGACACCCAGCCTAAACCCAACACCCCAACCATTGCCAACCACCTATGTGGAAGGACTCTCCCCACACTAAGGGTGTATTACCATGTCGGTAACTGAGTTACACAATTCATAAAGCATTAACGTTCATTTTCGGATAGGTTAAGTGTGTAACACTTTCTGAAGTAGTTGGTCCAACAGTCTACAATTACCCACCCTCTCCCCCCGCCACACATAGAAAGGAAAGAAGAAACATGTGATGCAAATTCCTTAAATATAGTCTGGACAGGTCGCCCAGTGGCCCATTAATGAGCCTAGGACAATTTTATATGTTCATGTTCCTGAGAGTGTGGTCCCTCCTCTACAGGAGACATCCGAGCAGAGGGAGCAATCGCCATTGTGCCATAATCCTGGATAACCACTCCCTGAAGCCCACTCTCAGCCGAGGGAAGGCCGTCCTCCACTGCAGTACCATCTTGTGGTCTCCAGGTGGGACCATGCATCCCCGCAGTGTCACAGGAACCAGAGGGCCTAAAATTGGCTCTATCCCTCGGCACCTTGTCCCACCCCTCTGACCACCGCCACACATTGTTCGGCGTGTCAAAAAAGTGTGATTTACCCCCAGAAATTACCCAGAGCCTGGAGGGGTACAACAGCATATATCTAACACCCAGGGATCTGAGTTTTGCCTTGACTTCAAGGAAGACCTTCCATTAGTTCTGCATCCTGTTGGTATAATTTGGATAAATGGAAATCTTTTGATTTTCAAAGCGAGCTGAGTCAGTCTCTCGGGCCGCTCGGAGTACACAGTCAAAATCTTTATAATTCAGTATATAAGCAATGATAGCACAAGGTTGAGCGCCTGGCCTGGGGGACACACAAGTGTGCGATGTGCCTTTTCAATGGCAAAGATGGGTGATAAGCCTGTTGCTTTTAAGGTGGAGTGGATACAGTTCAAATTGCATGGTGGATGCCCCCCCAACCTCTTTCCAGGAAACCCAAGTCGCACATTGTTGCGGCATGACCTACACTCTGCATCCTCCACTAGAGCTTCAAGTGCCCCATTTTTAGATGTGACCACTGCTACCTGTTACGAAGAGTAGCCACCTCTGCCTGTAGCTCCACTATGGATGCTTCTGCTACTCGTACTTTTTCCGAGACCTTGCGTAGGAGGTGTACCTCAATTGCTACGGTTTCGATCTTTCCCTCTAATGCTTCCCTGGAGCCTCGTATGGCAGCTAGCAGCTCTGCTTTTGCAGGTTCCTCCTCAGTTTCATCAGTTTCCCTGCCTGGTATCTGCCTTGTAAAGCGCTGCGTTGGAGGTGCCATGGTTGCATATTGGCCTATGGTATTGCTCTGTGAGGGCCCCGCCTGCCTAGGTTTGCCCATATTAGATGCCACTTGTGGACAAGACAGACCAGATATCCTAGTTCCTGAGTGCAGAATCAGGTATCAAGAGTTAATTACCCCAGCGTTTGCAGGCATCTAGGGCCAAGGCAGACCCCCCACCAGGGATGTAGAACAGTGTAAGGAAATGCCTTCTTGGCATGGTTACCCCCTGGCTTTTTATCCTTGCTGATGCCAAGTTATGATTGAAAGTGTGCCGAGACCCTGCTAACCAGGCCCCAGCACCAGTGTTCTTTCCCTAAACTGTACCTTTGTCTCCACAAATGGCACAACCCTGGCACTCAGATAAGTCCCTTGTAAATGGTACCCCTGGTGCCAAGGACCCTGATGCCAGGGAAGGCCTCTAAGGGCTGCAGCATGTCTTATGCTACCCTGGGGACCCCTCACTCAGCACATGCACACTGCCTCACAGCTTGTGTGTGCTGGTGGGGAGAAAAAGTCTAAGTCGACATGGCACTCCCCTCAGAGTGCCATGCCAACCTCACACTGACTGTGGCATAGGTAAGTCAGCCCTCTAGCAGGCCTCACAACCCTAAGGCAGGGTGCACTATACCACAGGTGATGGCATATGTGCATGAGCACTATGCCCTTACAGTGTCTAAGCAAAACCTTAGACATTGTAAGTGCAGGGTAGCCATAAGAGTATATGGTCTGGGAGTTTATCAAACACAAACTCTACAGTTCCATAATGGCTACACTGAAATCTGGGAAGTTTGGTATCAAACTTGTCAGCACAATAAATGCACACTGATGCCAGTGTGGAATTTATTGTAAAAAGTACCCAGAGGGTATCTTAGAGATGTCCCCTGAATACCAATTCGACTACTAGTGTTCTTGCCAGCCTGCCACAACCAGACGAGTTGCTGGCCGCATGGGGAGAGTGCCTTTGTCACTCTGTGGCCAGGAACAAAGCTTGTACTGTGTGGAGGTGCTTCTCACCTCCCCCTGCAGGAACTGTAACACCTGGTGGTGAGCCTCAAAGGCTCACCCCTTTTGTTACAGCGCCACAGGGCATCCCAGCTAGTGGAGATGCCCGCCCCTCCAGCCACTGCCCCCACTTTTGGCGGCAAGGCTGGAGGAGATAATAAGAAAAACAAGGAGTCACCCACCAGTCAGGACAGCCCTAAGGTGTCCTGAGCTGAGGTGACCCCTCCCTTTAGAAATCCTCCATCTTAAGTTTGGAGGATTCTCCCAATAGGATTAAGGATGTGCCCCCCCCCCCTCAGGGAGGAGGCACAAAGAGGATGTAGTTATTATTTAGTATTTAGGGTCACCCCAGAACCCAGGAAATCAGATTCCTGCAACCTGAACTAAAAAGGACTGCTGACCTACAAGCCTGCAGAGACGACGGAAGACGACAACTGCTTTGGCCCCAGCCCTACCGGCTTGTCTCCTGACTCCAAAACCTGGAACCAGCGACGCATCCAACAGGGACCAGCGACGCATCCAACAGGGACCAGCGACCTCTGAAGCCTCAGGGGACTGCCCTGGATCCCAGGACCAAGAAACTGCTGTGAGCAGCGGCTCTGCTTAACAACCAGCAACAAACTTGCAACTTTTCTACAACTTCAAGGACTTCACTCTTCCCACCCTCTGCACCAGACGCCCCCGGCTTGAGATCCAGAGAACCAACACCACAGGGAGGACTCCCAGGCGACTGCGACCCTGTGAGTAGCCCGAGAAGACCCCCTTGGGCCCCCACAGCGACACATGCAGAGAGAATCCAGAGGCTCCACCTGACCGCAACTGCCTGTAACAAGGAACCCGACGCCTGGACCAAGCACTGCACCCGCAGCCCCCAGGACCAGAAGGAACCAAACCTCAGTGCATGAGTGACCCCCAGGCGACCCTCTGCCTAGCCCAGTCGGTGGCTGGCCCGAGAAGCCCCCCCTGTGCCCTGCCTGCACCGCTAGAGTGACCTCCGGGTCCCTCCATTGAATCCTGCCTCTGTGCCGCTGAGGGTGTGTTTTGTGTGCCTACTTGTGTCCCCCCCAGTGCTCTACAAAACCCCCCTGGTCAGCCCTCCGAGGATGCAGGTACTTACCTGCTGGCAGACTGGAACCGGAGCACCCCTGTTCTTCATAGGCGCCTATATGTTTTGGGCACCTCTTTGACCTCTGCAGCTGACCAGACCTGTGCTGCTGGTGTGGTAACTTTGGGGTTGCCTTGAACCCCCAATGGTGGGCTGCTATGACCAGGAACTTAGACTTGAAAGTGCTTTACTTACCTGACAAACTAACCATTACTTACCTCCCCCAGGAACTGTTGATTTTTTTGCATTGTCTACTTTTAAAATAGCTTATTGCCATTTTCTTGTGTTGTATTTTCACTCTAGTACTGTTTCTGTGCTCCATACTTCACATATTGTCCCTAAGTTCAGTCTGACTGCTTTTGTGCCAGGCTACTAGAGGGTTAAGTACGGGTTAATTTAGTGACTTTTTGTTGTTCACCCTGATAAGGATAGTGGCAATTACTTGAGTAGGGTTTCACCCCCTCAATCAACAATCCAAATTCTCACAATCCCTTTGCTCCGTAACCCAAAGGGCTGGGAATACACTAAGAATTTGCACAGGACCCAGTCCCACAAACCAGCATTTTTCTGTGTTGCAGGGCCTACACCCACTCTGATGCCACACATGCTTGACAAACAAAGGCGAGCCTTCTGCATCCCTACCATAATTTGGACATCCTGATTGAAGTCAGATCTTTCCTAACCCTCCTGCAATTCAAAACTGATGTGAGGAATCTCCTCTTCAGAGAACACCAACTTTCCACACAACAGGATTCACCAACACAAACATCCTGCTTCAACATAAACTAGATTAAATCATAACTCATTGCCCCAGTCCTTATTCATTTCTACATTACTCTCTAGCTAGGTCTGCGCTCTACAAATGCTTGAGCATAGACACATATATACACACTTCTAACAGTTTTAAAAGGTACCATGGTGAGCATAACATTCTCAGTAAGCAGGCATTCCATACCAACCAAGTCAAATGTTACTTTCTGTGTAAGCCTCTGTTTGTGAAATGTAGTGCAGAAGATTCATATGCTGTGCCTTCTCCTGCCATCTAGTGTTGGGTTCGAATGTGTGCAATCTGTTTTTCTTCAAAGAAGTCTTTTGAGTCACCCGGGTACAGTGGGGTTAGGTTATCTGACACAGTGATTGGGGCTACTGGCCTTCAAAAATCATAGACCTACAGGTCTTTTTACTTAATAAAGTTGTTACACCCACAGTCTTCTTTTTTTGTTTTAAAAAGAAGTAAAATATTTTAGGAACAAACTTGAAATTTGTTACAATTTCTGCACTAAACTAGGGCTGTTGACTCCTGGGAATAATGCACCCATTGGAGGAATCTGTGCTTGACCTCGTCATGACCAGTTCATATGTCAGCAGGTCTGCTCGTTCTTCTGAGTTGTTTAAAAGGGGCATCAATAAACATCCAGTATTGACCAATTGTGCAAAGATTTGAACACATGCATGACAAATACCCCTGTACTATTATTGTAGGTATATTACATTTTCGTCAGCTGATGCAGTAATTCTGGGGCAGTAAAGATCTTGGAGTGTGCTTGGAACAAACATGACTGCTCCCACTTCATGTATTTGTGATATACAAGGCTGCCATGAGAAATTCTTACCCACCCAGTTAGCTTTTCCAATCTAATCTGGACATGTGACTGACTGTGCCCACCACTATTACCAATTCATTCACTGGTCTGACTTCTGGCTTGTCAGCATTTAAACGGCAAACCGGTCCAGTGACTTACCCAGACCTACTCACCTTTACAGGTGATCCAGACATGAAAACAGGGTCAGTCAGACACAAAATAGTCCAGGACACCTAAATTAATGTGGACTCCATTTGTCTATTGGGTAGTAAACGTGGACCCCATTTACATATTGGGTAGTAGGTGGCCCGCATTTATAAACCGTGCAACTCAACTTTGTAACACCGGATGTCTGAGTGATCAGAGAGCTGGAGACCCCCCTGTTTGCATACAGATCAGGGGTTGACCACTTCACTCAGGACAGAGTGGAAGAAGTCACTGCTGTCTCTATGCGACTGCCCTTTAAAAAATGAAAGCAGATAATGCAGCCTTGTGCTCAAGGAGCAAGGAAAACCGCGCGGCCTAGAGATTGGACGGCATAGTCTTGGGATGGTTGGGGAGATGGGTGGGGGTGTAGTGGAGTGGCTTGGTATTAATCCACTCTCTACCTTTATCCATTGTAGGTGTGGGCTGCATGTTTTTGTAGTTACTGGCCCCCAGAAGACGCTAAGTACTACCAGAAGGTGAGATCATGGCCTAGGGGCTATGTGGACCAATGCAACAACATTGCATGTATAGTGGTTCAGCCAGCGATAGAATTGTCCTAGTTCTTCGCCCCTAAGACTGTTGCTACCTAAGAGAGCTGAGACCTCCCACTGTGGCTTCACCAGGATGCGTTTCTTGTATATGGAACTCAACACCAGAGGCACGATCGCTCTGACCAAGTAATCCAGAAAGAGGGTCAATAGTGGTGCATTTTACCTGTTCACTTCTTTCTTTTCCATCCCTGATCCGTTGACAAACCACTTGTGCTATGAGAGTATGGCAGAGCGGCGAGGAGAGGCCAGAGACTAGGGGAAAGAGGAACATGGGATAGCAAGAAAGGCAGGGGTGTGGAATTTATTAAAATATCTACTTGTCGAGGGGACAGGTTGCTTCTCAAATCTACTTGTCCTGTAAAAAGATCTACTTGTCCCTTTGGTGCCATGTAGTGTGGCGACAAATTATGGCAGCAATCTCATTATGTAAGTGCTCTGATAACAGCCTCTCTGATTATGCCAGGGCTACTACCATAGTATGGCTTGAATACTTGCAGTTTCAATCCCTACTGTAGCAATTTCCTTATTTTGCCACCTTTCTGCATACTGGGGCTGGAGGAAGCAGTAAGCAATAGTTCCAGGGCTGGTATGCCTCTGAGTCTGCAAACCTACTAACCTGCATGTTTTAAAGATTTTTACCAGCTTCTCTCTAATATTTTCCCATAATAAGAAAGGTTGGACATTTACTCCTGACAATGGCAGAATTAGAACTTCTTCCAGGGTTGGGAAGAAAGTGGCTGGAGGGAAAATGAACTTGCAAATGCTCAATAGATTTTTACATGAGCAAATCTACACATCGTATTTACCCATGCTAAAATACAGTTCACAAATATTTTATAGGGGTACGACATATACCATGGGTGCACTTTTGTGACTTTCTTTAAGAATTTGGGGCCACATGTAGGTAGGTTCAGATTTGCGACCTGCAAATTGCGAGTCGCAAATCCGAATGTAGGATGGTGTCCCTGACACCATCTGTGATTCGCAAGGGCTTCGCAAATGCCCACCTCATGAATAATCATGAGGTGGGTCGCAATTTGCGACCCCCTCGCGAATGGCGGCCCTCACAGGGATGGTGGCCTGCTGGAGACAGCAGACCACCATGTCTGTGACTGCTTTTCAATAAAGCAGTTTTTTTGTTTGTTTTTTTTTTTTTAAATGCAGCACGTTTTCCTTAAAGGAAAACGAGATGCATAACAAAAACAAAAAATGAAACGTTTTCGTTTCTATTTTTCAGAGCAGGAAGTGGTCCGCAGGACCACTGCCTGCTCTGAAAAAATGTTTACAGTGACATTCACAATGGGGAAGGGGTCCCATGGGGATCCCTTCCCTTTTGCGAAAGTGTTAGCACCCATTTGAAATGGGTGCAAACTGCGATTGGTTTGCGCCCGCGTTCGCGGTCACAAAACAATCCTACATTGCAATGCGAGTCGCAATTAGGAAGGGAACACACCTTACTAATTGCGAGTCGCAAACCCGTTTTGCGATTCGGTAACCAGGTTACTGAATCGCAAAACTGGGTTTGTGCATCGCAATGTGCTTTTTGCACGTCGCAAACAGCGAAAGTCGCTGTTTGCGACATGCAAAAAGCTACCTAGATGTGCGTCTTGGTCCCTAATTAGGTCTGGTGTTAACAAAGACATTTTGTTTATATTAAACTTCTATTTCTCTCTCTTTCGGCTGGCTTTATTGTGAGTGATCGCATTCTGCTCTTCCACAAGGAGCATATTGCCACACAAAGTAGTTTTGTTCAGTGTCAGGAACTACAGTGGCAATCAGTGACGTAACGAAACTGGAGGGTGCCCCTTTGCAAAGAACATGGAGGAGCCCCCTCTCCAGACTCACTCAGGGCAGGTGCTGTGCTGAAGGGGCCCCCTGGAGGGCGGCTGCGGGGCCTTTGTTATGCGCTGGTGGCAACGTGTGCTTTTAGAGTTCAAAAACTTTTTTGGGGGGTTTTGCCAGTGTTTGTTACAATGTTGAGGGCCTGGTAGCTCCCACAGCAATAAAGTGTTACAAAAGCCATGTCAAAACAAGACACGCATTGATGAAACTAAAAAAGACTTATAAAAATATGTCAGATTAGTTGGCTTTGTCAGTGTTTGTTTATTTTCATGCTTCCCATAATCGTGTTGAAAATGGTTACACTGATTTTCCATTAGAAATATTTTTGGGAAATACTAGCATGCATCAACACATTTTACTAAATGACACTTCATTTGCATCTAATCAGAGAGCATTCTGGGAGCATTATATTTAGCCTCATAGCCTAAACTTTTCAAACATGTGTATACAGTAATTTTCTTTTTTTTTGTACTGGAACCTACGTCAGTAGTGAAGTGTGACCTTAAAACATTTATTTACAGCACTCACCCTAATAATGAAGGCTTTCAAATAATGAACCATAAATACAAGTTCGAACAGCATTATCTTTCGGAAACACATTACCTCAACTGCAGAGAGTTCCACTCTCTGTAAACAGGCAGCCAAAGGGTTTGTGCTGCAGGGGGTTGGGCCTACTTGTCCCAAGGACAAAGTAAACATAAAAACTTGTTGCCCTTGACCCCAAACAAGATGTCCCGGGCGTCGGGCGATAGGAATTCCACATCCCTGCCTAAGGAGACAAAAGTTGTGGGTAGACGCAAGTGTGACTTGGGGTGAAAATCTTACTTTCACTGAGACCCAGACCAATGAAAGATTGCTCTAAAAAAATCTTTCTTCTATCACAGTACATTATATTCCTCCAACTTTAAACTCTGGCCACCTGATTTCACACAACTATTTCTGGGCTCACCGGATCTCATTTGGAGACACTTTTCCACATGTATGCCATGAAGACCAACCCACAGTTGAAATATACTTCAACAAAGACATTTGGAAAGACTTTGTCAATACCACAGACCTCCCTCACAATGGACTTGCTACTGGAGAGTGCATCGGAAAGGAGACCAGTTTTAAGTTTATATAGAGCACTGAAAGCAGATAGACTACGGTCTGCACTGAAGGTAAGGAAGAAAGAGAGAACTGCATACTCTCCTGATGGATGCAGACTGAGAGGACCAGCACACAGATGCAAGATCTAGCAAGTAACACTAGCGTCAATGCGACGCACTTTAACTACACCGCACATACCTGGTGCCTACCCGACCACATAGAATATACCCCAATAGATCCTCAGCGTTCCCAAAATGTGTACCCACAAGGTTAGGCCTTGTTCCTACATAAGACCTAGACGTGCAGGGTATAATCAGTGCACTAGGGAAAGATAATGTCAAGGCTCAAACATTTAACGGGTGCCTGGGTTGAGTCATTACACAGAATTGCCTGTTAGATGTTATACCTAAACCGAAATAAGGAAGATGACAATACAAATTTTTATATCCTATGCTTAGTGATGCATTTTTTGTCTAACAAGGGGTCTACTGTTAGGAAATGAGGCAAACATATGATAGAGGGGTCCCTGGTGGAAGAAATCAGTTTGAAAATCATTACAACGGATGAGCACAGCAAGGACAAAATAAAAAATAATAACTTTGTCACGCCTATATAGAAATGCTAACCCATAGTCTCATGACAAGCCTCCTGGTAAACTTGCTGAGCTGGCTAGGCTTGGAGCCTTCCCCCTTAAACAATTGTTGCTTTAAAAGAGAACGTCTCTTCCAACATTCCCTTGTCTGATGACCCTCATCCAACTGTAAGTGCCCGCTTTACCCATTTGTTAGTTCTCTCACTTACTGATGACAATAGGAAAAAACATATTGATACCTTTCAAAACAATCCTGCCCGTCCTAGGGTGTTTGTAATGCAGATGATTGGCCTGGGTCTCAGTGCACTGTTAACATTACCAACTAGACTAAATACATCCCCACGGACTCAATACCTCACAAATGCCATCACCGCCCCAGTTGTTAAGCAAATTTGACGTACCTAGGTAATCTTTCAAACTACCAGCCTTTCCCCTACTTAGTCAGTGTTTCAAAGCTTCCTGAAAGAGTAGTCAACTGGCAACTTTCAGGACACTGGAACAAAACGGTTTTCTCAGAGACTTTCAATCAAGGTTCAGACCCCTCAGAAGCTAATAGACTATCTACACTGCTAAATATTAGGGTAATCCTTACGCCTGTCTCCTTTCTTTGACATGGGCATTGCAGTGCTAGTCTAGTATATATATTTGTTTTTAAAGCACCGCAAAAATCCATATAGTAACCGCAGAGTGCAGTGAACCAGATACACAGAAGACTGAAAACTGATTAAGTTCTGTACAAAACGAACTGCCCTCTGCAATGATATTTGTGTTTTGACCACTGACTCCACGTTGCACTTAGCCTAGCGGCACACGTCACATTAGTGACCACCAGCTTCATGTTTGCCTAGTGACTTTATGTTAGCATTAGCCACCGCCATGTTAAAAGCTGCACGTATTTTTCCATGCTCTCGTTATACAATGGGCTTTTTGCTCATGTTTTTATTCTACGTGTTCTTTCTCACCAAGGGCTTAGGCTGATAAGAATGTACTAGGATGATGTTTATGGTACAGCAGGGAACAGTTTTGTTTTGAGAGACGGCACCTTGGGATTTTGGCCAATTCCGACGTGTTCCTTTCAAAACTAACTTGAAGTAACCAGCATTTCTGAATAACAAGGAGGGAGCGGGGGATGTTTTCTAGAACTCTCCCCTTTGGCTTGTTTAAGGTATATAAGAGACCCAGGATTGACAGTGGGAGATTCAGAGACTACGGTCAGGATTCTGACGTCAAATGCCCCACACCCCATGAGGGCAGATCTCGCTTTCTCTTCTGCAGCTGATCTCAGAGTCTATGGCTTGAAGCTACTGAGAGAATGATGAAGAAGCAGCTGGGCCCCATGGTGATGAATTGTTACTAATTATATGCTTTGCATTGTATACGAATATATATAATATATATATATATATTTATATATATATATATATATATATATATATATATATATATATATATATATATATATATATATAGGTATTTGTAGCTTTGCATGTATATATATGCGGTTTCAAGATTGAAGATTCTTTGAACATGTTCTCACTTTATTGTTGAGCACATTTCAAAAGGTGCACTTTCGGTTGTACTGACCTTCCTTTACGAGCCTTGCAGAGTGATTTAATAAATGTCTTCTTTAGACTAAGAAGCGCATTCTAGAGATTCTTTTTGACTCTTTTCAGTGTGTGTATTTTGGCTTGGTCAGCAGTAAAGCAAAACACCCTCAGAATGGTATTATCAAATAGAGTAATAGTAATTTCCTGAATCTGAGAAAGTTGTGTGTATAATCAGAGCACTCCACAAGGATCGGCTTTGCACAGGAAAGATTATTCCCCTGAATTCCTTGCAACAAAATATAGAGAAGGTAACATCGGATTACATGAGAAACCTGGTTTCTAGAGAAGGGACAAACAACGTTGACAGGTAAATCAGAGCTCAGTCTTCTATGACACTTAACAAGGTGTGTGAACTTGAAATGTCCTCTTTCCTTTAAAGGGAGCCAGTGGATGGCCTTCAGCGCAGGCACGATGTGGTCATGTACTTTCAGGCTGAATAGTAGACAAGCAGGATGGCTTGAGAGACCTCAGAAGTTTCTATATTGATTAGTTATGGAATCTAGTGTAAAAGCTATTCCCATAGTGAAGGCAAGAAAATGCAACGTTCCTTTTTCACTGACTTCCACAAAGCAGGTTTTAGGGTTTTTATTTTTTTTTGTTTCAAATGTTTAAACTCTTTGGGAATGAAAATCAAGGAAATGCATATCAATTAACATCATTTTTGCCTGGCTCAGCCTCTCCCTCTCTACTGTGTCAGGCAATCCTTAAGGCACTGCATGACAAAGCCTGCCCCCTCATCGTTTATTATGATTTAAGTAGGAGAATAGCTTTTTTTAAATAAAAAATAAAAAAAGAGGGGCATGGGGGCTTATTCAATTTGTTCAATGAAACTTGCGTCCTACTGTTTTGTCCATATCCCATTTGTAAACACTTCTGTTCACTTTAAGATATCTGTATGTCATAGGTTCCACTCGGAACACACATCAGAACACAAGGAACCCTGTCCCAATACTCCTCAAAGCCAACATGAAATTGATATTGTAACTTTAGTAGACAGCCTCTACCAAACTTTGCTAAAGTACTTGTCGACTGAGATATCCATGTATGTAACACTTTAAGAATAAAGTGCATGCACTTAAAACTACAATATATAATTAAACAAGTAAATAAATTCATATTTGCCTACGCATATTCATCAGTGACCAGACCTGATAAATAGGTCTCACAATGGTAAGAACTCTACTGTCTATAAGGATACATTAAAAATATTTTAGAGAGAAAACAACTTGATGATGCTTAAGTCCAACTCTCCCTTTGTATCTCTGTAAAGTTCACACTGCACAGGCAAGGGACTACAGCCCACCTGACCACTGGCACAGTCTGTTCACACCTAGGCAATTGACTGCTATTGGTGCTGCAGGCGGGATTTAGTTATTGGCGCAATCAGAGCCTGCAGTATTAGGGGCAGGGCCCAGTCCGAGAGCGGGGAACGAATCTGTATTTATTAGATGTCTCACACAAACGCTGGAAACCATCCATCATCAAGGCAGCAAACATTAAAGATGTACAGAACACAGGTAAACAGAAAACACCAAGAAATAAAATAGCTCTGGGAAACATAATTTCTTAAGGTCCAACAGGCATGTTTAACAAACGTTCAAACTTACTTTTAAAATTGGACACCGTGGATATGTGGCACAGTGAAGAAGGAAGATTCCATAAGCATGACACACACACAGTCATTTACCCCCGACCTTTCCAGATGCCATTTGAGAACTGGTACTTTAGATTTAGAATCACACCATAAGAATCCGATGATGGAATCAATTTGAACCGGATGGTCAAAGTAAACCCTGGAATCAAAGATGACCTCCAAGATCCTACTTGACTGAACTGGCGCAAGGGGAATTTACTATGCAGATAGCCAACACAATCTTAATGATGTGGGACGATCCACTCTCAGCAACAGGAAAACAGTTTTGCCCCCATTTAAGGTCATATACTGAGGCATCAACATGCTCGGGTATGTGTGCAGCAGCAATGATGGATTCAGCTGCTGTTTATTTATTTTCCATTTTTCCAGTTAGAACTGCAACCACCTTCTGTGGTACAGCAGCTATGACGTGATGCAGCTCTGTGCTTACCAGGTAAGACACCCACCCCTGCACTGGTCCATTCATCCAGTGCAACTTACCAGTGCTTGCACAGTACTGCTTGCTACTGTATCCTAATTATTTTTTTAACGCTGTTCACCACACCTGCGCACATAGCCAAAAAAAAAACACAGAACACAGCACAACAGACCCACAAAAGCCACCCCACACACTGACCTGTCAAACTGTCCCCCCCACACCCCAGCCCTATTACAAGGTTTCCACTGGGCTGACCTGTGGAAACCCCTGAAATCAGAGTTTTGCACGAGTCAGTCCAGTGGAAACCTCAGGGAGCTGAGGCCAATGTCATTGCAGAAATGGTGTCAACAGCACCTTCGGAATGTGCACTGTCTGCCATTGCATAGCATAGCAGATTCAGAGGGTGCTGGGTAGGGGGTCCCCTGCATTGCCCACAACATGGGCAGTGTAGGGTCTCCCTTGTGGCTCCCAGCACTGGGTTTCAGGCAGACTTTTCAAGGTGGGGTCCCCACCATGAAAAGGCTGGCAGAAACTGGACTCGTGATCACAGCAGCGGTGCAGAAGTCAGTGCTGTTGTGGCTGAGCAAGAGTCCGACCACAGTCACCCAGTCGGGAATCCTGTTCCTGGCGGGGACGGCGGTCCTACCTCCAGCTTTGGAATGAGGCCCTAGGTCTTGCAATGGTACCTGTCCTCTTACATCTACCACTCATTCTTTCGATCCTCTCAGATAGAACACTGATCGACTTATCGACTTGAACACCTGCTCAGAGACTAACCAAGTTCTACATCAGAAACTGAAAATAGATCGCATATGTTTGTACTTACAGGAGCGACAGAATTCACCCTGACTCCTCGGCTGGCCCACTCGATGGCTAAACTCTTGGTCAGGTTATCCACTCCAGCTCTTGCAGCGCCAGTGTGCCTTTAGAAGATAGAAAACAAGATAAGACTTCTCAGTAGCAGAACCAGATCAGTTAGATCAGGTTTCCCTCACGTCTTTCCACCTGCACTCTTGCAAATAGCTCCATTCTCTCAATGGAATTATATGGAAATGATAATGTAGCTTGTGCTGATATTTGAAATCAAGTACAGCAAGTGGAATCTGAGTGATGGGTGGAAGTAGGCACTGAAAATATAGGACTCTACAGAACCAGTGTCCGCTGTTCCACACAAATTACCTTCCAGGTGTAAAATTTGCAAAGATGTGGATCACAATGAGAATTCTAGGTGGAATGTATAAACTGGCTATGGAAATCAAAGAGCTTACAATAGTGGTTCTCACTACCACAGGTTTACATTCTAGATAGATTGGCAAAATCAAGTAGTAGACAGAGTGGCCATATTTATTTGCCTCTGTAGAGTTAAATTAGATGTTGGGATGGCAAGTCCTCTATATGGTAACCAACGTGGACCTCTGCCCCGAGTGCCCAACTGTACTGATGTCTGAATCACCAATGCTGACTTTTGTCCTCATAAGCAAAACAGATCATGTGTGTGCGCCATGACATAAGCCTGTATCATGGATTGCTGTCTTGGTGGACAGGCAGGGGCACCCAAAACTACCCTACAGTGGTAGAAGGCTACCGCCTTAACCATGAGTTTAGCAGCACAGTTGTGGTGGTAGCATACCATGTAGTGATCAGGAGTGAACAGGTCATTTTTAACCTATGTCACTGGAGAAAGGCCTACAAGCTCAATCACTTTCAAAGTACACGGAGGACAAATCCAGGGGCTTGGTGTATATATGTCTATGAGTGGTACTTTACAGGAAGGGTACAATGCGTGCATGTTTAATAAATATGCTGATGCATATGTGCCTACTGGGGGTACAATACAAAAAGGAGCCAGTGCATGCATTTAAATGCATGTGTTGGATGTATGTGTGGCTATGAGTGGTACGGTACAAGGAGAAACAGTACTGTGCACTCTGTGTATGCATGCAATGGGCGTACGTGTACTTGTGGATGGTACAATACATGGTGGGCCCTGGATTCCAATTTTGGGAGGCCCAGGCCTGCATGAATAAGCATGAAGAGGAGGTAGAGAAACCCCCAGACAGAAGTGTGTATTGAGTCATTCCTGGAAGCTGGGTAGGACACAGACTGAAGAAGGGAAAGTAATGCTTTCCCTGTAGACTTTAAAGGATGTTCTTTGATTCAGTGAGAGGTAACAAGGAAAGGGCCTGGGCAATCTCAGGAAGTAGATGGGGCAATATGGGAATAAAGATAAGGGCTGGGGATCCCGCACTAACTATCTGAGGCACATATCACTGTGGCAGACACCCAGGTGTGAACTCTAATCAATCCCGGGGCTTGTGTAGTGGGACTATCAGCTTTGGAGACACTCCTGCTGTGAGACTGCTTTTCTAGAGCAAGAAGGGAGGGGCAGAAGAGTGGACACTTAAAAAGGAACAGAACCCAAACATAAAACTTCAAACACTCATAACCTAAATCACATGTGTTGTCTGGAAATGGATTATAAGAAGGGGAGTTTGAGACCACAAAACTGTCATCTGCCAAGTAGCCAGACAGGATGTGTGCGGAGGGAAGCCCTGTAAGACTTCTGCCTGTAACCAGGTCTGTGGGCCAAGTCCTGCTAGTCTCCCTGCTGGGAGAGCAGACATTACCCACGGAATCCAAAATCACCTGCCCTGGAGTCTGGCACACCACTGCAAGCCTGCTTGCCAAGAACAGTGCCCTATGAGGAAAAGGAGAGTGCTGGAGGGAGCAAAGTCCAGAAGGGAGTTCCATCAAGTGAACTCCCTGTGCAAGGAAACTACTGCTGCACCGATCAGGTCATTGCCCGTGTGCTGGACAGAGGTGCTGGAACCTGTATGCCAGGAGAGGCCTACTGTGATTTCAGCAGTGTGCCAATCGGGTTGGAGCCCTGCATAGTACTGAGGCAGTGACCCCCATATGTCAGGAGGGGCTGCCATGGAAAAGCCTACTGTGTGGTAAGAGCTGTGGCCTTGTGAGAGTGAGGCGACCACCCCGTATGCAAGGAGGGACTGCTGTGGAGAATATCATTACACTGATTAGGCCGGAGCCCATGGACTTGAGTTGCGGTGACCCTGTGTCTGAAGTATTAACTGGGAGCACAGAGGACTACTACGTGTTCTGCCTCCGCTGGAGAAGGGAGACCGCAGTGGGATCACCTGCGCAACATCACCCAGGCAAGGTACAGGATCATTGTAGGCATATCCCCACAGGAAGACCAAAAGAACATGTACCCATGCAGAGGAGCCGTAGAGAGCCTCCAGCCGATTCAGGAGCGCAACAGCAAGTGAGAGATCTGCACTTACTGAGTGTTGCCACCTGGGATGCGTTCGGCCTACTCACCTGAACTCAGCTGTTGTGACTGCAAGTGCCCACCAATGAGACGCACTCAAGAACTCGGAATGCTTTACATCTGCCGGTGCTGCAAGAATTGTTTCCGGCCTGTCAGCCACAGAGTGGACTTGATGCTAAATTGACGCAATGGAATTTAAGTTAGAGTCCTAGTGAACTCTTTGGACTAACTACTAGTGAGGTATACCCTGGATGTTACTAATAGTGAATGGGTAATAACTACGATCACTTACACAAGAAGGTAGGGTGGACAAGGCACTGTCCAAGAAACACTAGAGCCTTGACCTCAGGGGAGGAGTGTATAGTTGTTTGTGAATCTCTTATTTGTCCTTTGTGCGGATATCTTTATTGTTGTTGCGCGGTTCGTGTTCCCTATCCTGTATCCACCTCCCCTGGATGTTGGACTGCTCGGAGCAAGCTATCCTAGGAGTCAAGAGCAGAAGCAGTACTTGGCCCAGCTGCTCAGAGACCATAGTAAGTCGGGCCCCGGGACATCGAAGTAAAATGCTTCAGCCACCTGGCCAGGCCCAGTAGCCCTTGCATGCCCCATAGCTCTCAGAAAGGGGTTCTGACAATGGTTGAGTGCCAACAGCCTTATTACCCGCGCCCTGTCTGGCATTAATTGATACTAGTTGCCCTTCCTTGTATTATGCATTTGACTTGGACCTATACTTGTGAAACCGGCAATTAACAGCAGTTAGCATCTGCTGAGGGTGTTCACAATTATAAATGCTAGACAATAATACTAATGTCTGACACCAACTAATGCCTCTTTCAATGTCCAATCTATTGCACAAACCTCCTTTTAGAGGTCAGGAGCTGATTCAAAGTGAATGTGCCTTTCCATGTATTGGGAATGGTAGATGCAGGTGTTGCATATTAGCCAAAAATGTAGAGAAGAATGAACCACAGCCACACAATTGCTGCAAAAAGTAACCACATCTGAAAGGTCTCTGCATCTCAAGAGAACAAGCTCACAAGACAAGTGCTCTATGATCATAGGATCTCAGAATTCTGTCTTTATGAAAAAGATTCAAAAAGGAAAAATCAGGCTGACAAAACTTAAGTTTGGACAAAGGCTACAATGAGAGAACACCTTTTCTATGAAAATGGAATGTTTTTGTAGAAACTGTATATTTGACCAAAGGCTGAATTTTGGGTCCAAGAAACAAAACCAAATCTTACAATACCCAACAATAGGATTCCTAAGAATAATTAAAACAAAAAAAAAATAGTGGTAATCTTTTTAGGTCTTCCACAACTTGCTAGTAAAGATGATGACAAAGGGAACAAAGAGAAGACTGAGTTGAAGGTAAGAAGAGAAAGGGTGGTGGGAACCTATGGGGTGGTATGGATAATGTTGTTAGGAGGGTGTGAATAAATAACACTTTGTGGTAGGAGGCTTGCAGGAGGCTGGCCTGGCTTGAAGTGGGTACCAAGGGGTACTTACACTCTGTACCAGGTCCAGTTATCCCTTATTAGGGTAGAAGAGGTGTTTCTGGCAGCTTAGGCTGGTAGAAGGTAGCTATGGCAGAGCAGCTTAGGCTGAACTAGGAGACATACAAAGCTCCTACTATACCACTGGTGTCATATGCACAATATCATAAGAAAACACAATACACAGATATACTAAAAATAAAGGTACTTTATTTTTATGACAATATGCCAAAAGTATCTCAGTGAGTACCCTCAGTATGAGGATGCCAAATATACACAAGATATATGTACACAATACGAAAAATATGCAGTAATAGGAAAAGGAAGTAATGCAAGCAGTGTATAGTTACAATAGATTGCAATAGGAGCACATAGGTATAGGGGCAACACAAACCATATACTCCAAAAGTGGAATGCGAATAACGTATGGACCCCAAACCTATGTGAGCTTGTAGAGGGTCGCTGGGACTGTAAGAAAACAGTGAGGGTTAGAAAAATAGCCCACCCCAAGACCCTGAAAAGTAGGTGTAAAGTGCACCTATATTCCCCAGAGAGCACAGAAGTCGTGAGAGGGGAATTCTGCAAGGAAGAACGACACCAGCAATGCAACCAAAGTGGATTTCCGGACGAGAGTACCTGTGGAACAAGGAGACCAAGTCCAAGAGTCGCGATCAAGTCGAGATGGGGCAGATGCCCAGGAAATGCCAGCTGAGGGTGCAAAGAAGCTGCCACCGGATGGTAGAAGCTGTGGATCCTGCAAGAACGAAGAGGACTAGGAACTTCCCCTTTGGAGGATGGATGTCCCTCGTCGCGAAGAAGCTTGCAGAGGTGTTCCCACGCAGAAAGATCGCAAACAAGCCTTGCTAGCTGCAAGGGTCGCGGTTAGGGTTTTTGGATGCTGCTGTGGCCCAGGAGGGACCAGGATGTCGCCAATTGCGTGAGGAGACAGAGGGGGCGCCCAGCAAGATAGGGAGCCCTCACAGAAGCAGGCAGCACCCGCAGAAGTGCCGGAACAGGCACTACGAAGAGGAGTGAACCAGAGCTCACCCAAAGTCACAAAAGGAGATCCCACGACACCGGAGGACAACTCAGGAGGTTGTGCACTGCAGGTTAGAGTGTTGGGGACCCAGGCTTGGCTGTGCACAAAGGAAATCTTGGAAGAGTGCACAGGAGTCGGAGCAGCTGCAAATCACGCGGTACCCAGCAATGCAGTCTAGAGTGGGGAGGCAAGGACTTACCTCCACCAAACTTGGACTGAAGAGTCACTGGACTGTGGGAGTCACTTGGACAGAGTTGCTGAGTTCCAGGGACCACGCTCGTCGTGATGAGAGGGGACCCAGAGGACCGGTGATGCAGTCTTTTGTTGCCTGCGGTTGCAGGGGGAAGATTCTGTCGACCCACGGGAGATTTCTTCGGAGCTTCTAGTGCAGAGAGGAGGCAGACTACCCCCACAGCATGCACCACCAGGAAAACAGTCTAGAAGGCGGCAGGATCAGCGATACAAGGTTGCAGTAGTCGTCTTTGCTACTTTGTTGCGGTTTTGCAGGCGTCCTGAGCAGTCAGCGGTCGATTCCTTGGCAGAAGGTGAAGAGAGAGATGCAGAGGAACTCTGATGAGCTCTTGCATTCGTTATCTAAAGAATTCCCCAAAGCAGAGACCCTAAATAGCCAGAAAAGGAGGTTTGGCTACCTAGGAAGGAGGATAGGCTAGCAACACAGGTAAGAGCCTATCAGAAGGAGTCTCTGACGTCACCTGCTGGCACTGGCCACTCAGAGCAGTCCAGTGTGCCAGCAGCACCTCTGTTTCCAAGATGGCAGAGGTCTGGAGCACACTGGAGGAGCTCTGGGCACCTCCCCTGGGAGGTGCAGGTCAGGGGAGTGGTCACTCCCCTTTCCTTTGTCCAGTTTTGCGCCAGAGCAGGGCTGGGGGATCCGTGAACCGGTGTAGACTGGCTTATGCAGAGATGGGCACCATCTGTGCCCATCAAAGCATTTCCAGAGGCTGGGGGAGGCTACTCCTCCCCAGCCCTGACACCTTTTTCCAAAGGGAGAGGGTGGAACACCCTCTCTCTGAGGAAGTCCTTTGTTCTGCCTTCCTGGGCCAAGCCTGGCTGGACCCCAGGAGGGCAGAAACCTGCCTGAGGGGTTGGCAGCAGCAGCAGCTGCAGTGAAACCCCAGGAAAGGCAGTTTGGCAGTACCCGGGTCTGTGCTAGAGACTCGGGGGATCATGGAATTGTCTCCCCAATGCCAGAATGGCATTGGGGTGACAATTCCATGATCTTAGACATGTTACATGGCCATGTTCGGAGTTACCATTGTGACACTATACATAGGTAGTGACCTATGTATAGTGCACGCGTGTAATGGTGTCCCCGCACTCACAAAGTCCGGAGAATTTGCCCCGAACGATGTGGGGGCACCTTGGCTAGTGCCAGGGTGCCCACACACTAAGTAACTTAGCACCCAACCTTTACCAGGTAAAGGTTAGACATATAGGTGACTTATAAGTTACTTAAGTGCAGTGGTAAATGGCTGTGAAATAACGTGGACGTTATTTCACTCAGGCTGCAGTGGCAGGCCTGTGTAAGAATTGTCAGAGCTCCCTATGGATGGCAAAAGAAATGCTGCAGCCCATAGGGATCTCCTGGAACCCCAATACCCTGGGTACCTCAGTACCATATAGTAGGGAATTATAAGGGTTTTCCAGTATGCCAATGTGAATTGGTGAAATTGGTCACTAGCCTGTTAGTGACAATTTAGAAAGCAGAGAAAGCATAACCACTGAGGTTCTGGTTAGCAGAGCCTCAGTGAGACAGTCATCACACAGGGAACACATACAGGGCACACTTATGAGCACTGGGGCCCTGGCTGGCAGGGTCCCAGTGACACATACACTAAAACAACATATATACAGTGAAATATGGGGGTAACATGCCAGGCAAGATGGTACTTTCCTACAAGGCTGGCGCAGCGTATGGGGTTTAGAGGCAGAGGGAAGCTCAAAGGACTGGTGGGCCTTACAGAGGCAAAACCCTCTGAAATAAAAATAAGTGACCTGCTTTTGTCAACCTGGTGAAAGTCATTCTTGCAGAACAATTCCGCAACAGAGTTTCTACAAAAAAAGCTTTGCTAACCAGTTTCTTCAGGCAGTTTTTTTGTGCACAGAAATTGTTGATGACTACTGAAATAACCAACTAACAGCTAATAATGTGGGCCATGTTCTATCAAAGTTGTGCCCTAACAATAATAAACTGTATGATGTACACATTAAGTCATTTGCTTTGCAAAGGGCTTTTTTTCCCATTGTGAACATCTGTACTTTCCAATCTACATGGATGCCGAATAAAAAGTAATTCAAAACATCCTAACAGCAAACAATCCAAGGACATACTCTCCTTGTATCTGCTCCTTCCTGATTGGAAGGACCCAGTTCATAACATCAAAATCCTCTCTTATGACAATGGCATGTAACTCATGCTCGCTCATAGAAAAGATGCCTAGAACCGAAATAAGTTCAATGCCTGCATGGCTGAAAATCGACAACTGGACAAAGACCAAATGTCTGAAGCTGAAAATACACAAGATCGAAATAGTGATCTTCAAGAAGAGCATTTCACAGTGGTAATCCACTTGATGGCCAACAGAACTAGGACCAAAATCCTCCCCCCCCCCAAGAACCTTATCGACAGCAAACTCAACATGACCACTCAAGTCAACGCCGTTATTGCCTCATGTTTCCATACTTTGGAGACCCCGAGGAAGATTTTCAAATAGTTCCCAATTAGCACCTCGAAAACAATCCTGCACACCTGCATCACAAGCAAGCTGGACTAAGGAAGACCCTTTATGCCAGAATCAGGAGAAAAAAAAAAAAAAAGAAACTCACCAGAATGCACACCATTCAGAGCACAGCAGTCAAACGCTCAACCTCCTGCGCCACACTTATATCACACCACACCTGAGGGAGCTCCACTGGCTCCCCATACACAAACCAGCACAATTCAAAGGACTCATTCACACTTTCAAAGCACTAGCATACCACAATCGCATTTGCTTTCACAAACCTTCCAGACACTGACACTCGTCGTTAATACTGCTTGCCTTTTCCTAAAGACGACCTGACCCTACTCAGCCTCCTCCTCACTTCTTGAATTCTGCTAGAAGCTGAAGACCTAGCTTTTAGAGTAGTCCCACTAGGCCCTAGGGTTGGGCTAGGCTCACAACTGCTCAGAGCAAGTTACCCTCCCAGGTTATAGTGCATTCTACAGATCTGACTAACAAAGCAATCAACAGATTCAGAATGCTTCTTCTCTGTTAGAAGAAATCCGATGCATCCTTCATATTCCAGCTGGTTAATATGCAGCCAGGTTATAATAACATTACAGTACTATATGGCAATCTACCATAAACCATACAAGTCGCTCACGTATCACAACACTAGTAAACTTTAAACAGCAAGGAGAGGGGTAGCGCATGGGAGAAGCGCTGGTATTTTTCTGAAATATTGTCAAGCAGGTCATTTTGAGAGGGAGGAGTTCTGTGGTCGCTAATAGCAGGGGAGGTGACAGAGGATGAGAACCCTTAAACACACTGTAGCACAAAGGTACCAAGAAGTGATGTTATTTTCTTATTACAACCAAGTTCGGAAATCAATAGCACACAATTGGAATTTATACAATTACTTTCTCCCGATTATCTAGCTATATTATTTGAGAAATCAATGTGTTTAGCAACACACAAGATGTACATAAACCCTTACTATAAAGTGAAGGGGCACTGTTTGGAGAATGACAAATCTCAACTGTTCTTTCTGAATTATGATTCAATTTCCTGGGGTATGCCAAAGTTTCTCATCCCTGTCCTCTAGCGCCAGGACGCACACTGGACATTTGCTGCAGTTTATAAATTCCTTCAACAGAACATAAAAGAAGAAAAGAGGGACAGACAATACCATAGTGTTACATTTGTTCCTTTACCGCTGTTCACTGCATCACCCCGCCTCTGCACCCTTTTGCACCTTCCCTTCCAAATGTTTGTGGTATGCTAGTGCTTACCTAACGGTAAAAGGGCCCACTACATACATTCACGCTCACATCTAACGTCTTGGAGTCATTGATAATCTTATTTTTCGTTAAGATTAATGTGTTCCTCCAGAGGGAGTCTGTGTCTGTTCTTAAATAAAGTCACCAAAGCTACATTGGAATTTCTGCATTGAAGAGCTTATCAAATACACATCTGAGGCGGCTAGGAATGGATGCTCCATCAGAACGTTTTGTCAGGCAAGTGTTCCATTTGTGATAAACATTTCAAATATAATAATAATGAAATAATAAAATATGCATGTATTTCAGTTGGCCTCAGCAAGCATGGCAAGAGATTGTATTACATATTATAGCCTTTCGAGAAGCCTCCTCCACAATTAAAATAAGCTACTGTATTTATTGATTACTAATCTGAATGGTCTTAAGTTACATCTGTAGAACACACCACTCTTTCTGTAGTACATTCTTGTGAAAGCATTAAGCAACAAGGGCTCTCCAGAACCCTTGTCAGTGATAATTGTATACAATTTGTATTCTGAGAAATGACCAAATTTGTATTCTGAGAAATGACCAATTTGTTAGGTGCACACGGCATTCCTCATTTGAAAACTGCCCTCTATGACCATCCCCACCCTAATGAAATGGGAAACGAACGATTTAACTGATACAGAAATTACAGCACCAACCTTGACTTATTGACCCATAAGCCAGTAATCCTAAAGAGAAAGGCTGTGGATGTACAGAATCTCACCCCATTCAGTTAATGGTGCAAGTCCTTTCCTCTTAATTAAAGGTAGGCAGCCCCTTCACAAGGGTGCCTTGTTACATTAAAAGCAAGCTGTCCCCAAACTTGACTTTAATGAAGTTAACAATAGAGTTGTTTGTTGCCACACAAAGCAAGGACAAGTCACTATGATGTTACACACAGAGTGAAACCTGACTCTGTGTGGGAAATGTTAAAATAAAACTCCCTGATCATGTAGATATGAGGTACAAAAGTTGAGGTGTTTCAAGGTTGTCAAAATTAATAGCAGTGTCATTGGCAATACTCTTGAAAGCTGCGAAGGTGCACTGAAGGCAACCTCAGAGGAAACCAGGTCAGAGTTCCACTGCACAATGATAAACTGTGTCCTTCTTGAGAGGGGGCGTGGTCTGACGCTAATGGAGGAAGAAGCCTCTCCGTGAGGCTCCTGCCAGTGATCTCCCACCCACTCTAGGCCATCCTGATTCCAAGTGCCCACCTCCCCCCTATTGCCCACCCTCCACCCAAATTGCTGCTGACTCCTCAAGGCCCCCACATTGCGATGCTCTGCATGGGAGGGGGGGGGGGGAGGGGGGGGGGGGCAGTGAGGGGCACAAAAACACAGAGAAGACCGCACTGTAACCAAGATGGCGGCTGCAACATTGCAGGCGGCTCACAAGGAAAGGGTAGCACTGATGGCCAGAAGATCGAAATCACTGGCAGTGCTCCCCGCCTGGCATCCCAAGACTCCCTGTTGGAGGATGCATAAGCAGCGGTGCAGCCTCTGTGTGAAGAGGCCAAGTAAGGGACGCGCGGTGGGGAAAGACTTCTGCCACAGCCACACACAGACAACGCGGCTGAGGCAGAGAAGCAATGCTTTGAGGTAGGAGCCTCACAACGGTGCTCTGGTGTGGCCCTATCGGCAGAGGACTCTGGAAGCCCAGCCAACGCCTGGGTTGCACAGAGTGGGACATAAGGGACCTGACTAATAGGAGCATCTCAATATCTTGGAGACCAGGAGTGAGACAGAGCGGAACATGGGACAGGAAGACCCCAGGCAGACTCGTGAAGGAGGCGCAGACGCAACTGCCACTGGTTGAGGCCAGAAGAGAGGAGGAAATATATCAGGGATCTAAGCCCCCACTACTCCAGGGAGGCGCAACCCCGTTGCGAATCAGGAAGACCTGCGCAACACCATGGGGGAGAATTGCCTTTGCTGGGACAAAAGAGAACTACCTTCTAATCACCACAGACTTCACCATAACATTGATTGATGTTATCGGGGACACAGACTCCCACAGTGGAGGCCTAAATCAAGAGAAGACAGTCATTGTGATTCAGGTGAAAACCGGCGATGGGGAAAATAGGCCGTAAGAAGGACCAGGAGATGAGGGAGGAAGCCACAGGGGGGGTTCCCTGACCCCACAATCCGAGGCTAAGTGCGTCCATTCAGTAGACAGCTCTGGGACGCCCTCCCTCCAAGACATCCTGCAGGCTATACCAGCCTCTCAGGAAGCCCTTGAAGGAAAAATAGATGCCCTGGCGACAGCCGTGACTTTATTACTGAATGACCACCGCAGGTTGGCGGAAAGAGTATCTACATCAGAGAAACAAATCAAGGAGGACCTACCCGTTGTAAAGGATTCAACTGCCAAATTGCACAAGCTGGAGAGCCAAATTCGTGACCTCGAACTAATGGTGGAAAATGCAGAAGAAAGATCAAGGCAAAATAATCTTCGAGTGATTGGTTTACCTAAGCGCATAGAGAAAAACGAGATGGTGGGATTCTTGGAGCACTGGCTTAGGAAGACAATAGCAGATGAAGGTCTTTCGCCCTGGAGAGGGCGCACAGAGTGCCAACGCGCCCTCCCCCCGCCGTGTGCTCCACGGAGACCGGTTATAGCAATACTGCTGCATTATAGGGACAGAGGCTATCTGTTGGGGCACGTGAGGAAGAAAGGAGAGTGTACAGTGGAAAACAGCACAGTTCCTATTTTCCCAGACCTCGAGAGAAGTGCAGAAGCGGAGAGCCTCCTTTAGAGAGGCTGAACAAAAATTAAGGCAAATGGGCATGCAATATGGAATGATGTTCCCGGCACAACTGCATGTGGTGACAGAAGAGGAGGTGCAATTCTTCAACACTCCGGAAGATGTCTGGCCGTGGATAGATGCTCATTTGTCGACCGGGACGGTCACAGACATATGCCCCAACTTGCAAAGGCAAACTAGACGTCTCGGCTTAAGCCTCAAAACAGACCATCAATCCTGTCAAAATAGGAAGTACAAGAATGCCAAAAAGTAATGGAGGCAGCAGCCTCCATCAGTGGAAGAGAGCAGAGCCCAACCTCTGGGCTCAGAGAAGAGACTGACCACTTGCGATCAGACAGAGATTTAGTCAGCACACGTATATTGGAGGAGACCAGACCAGAGGTGACGCCAGGGATGTCAAACTACATCATTTGACTCTCTTGCCCTTGCTGCCTGTGAACCTCGTATCAACACTGTGAGCATAATGAGTTCCTACCCAGTGGCCTCCCGAGAGGAGGACAGGATTAGTAGAGATGTTCTGGAGGGGGACATTGGGGTTGATGACACGACAGAGAGAGTAAGACTAGTGTGGTGGGTAAGAGCGGTACTACAGCACTTCTTGAACGAATCGAGTGACCAGCACCCACATTAAGGTGTACAGTTGATTACTTTTAGTTTGGATGAGAGACAGTTGTCTTTATGTTCTGGGGATGGGGAGTTGGGAAGTTAGCAGTTGGTTTGTTTATAGGGGAAATCCTGAGTCACATGATATGGTGGAAAAACAACTAAGCTTGGGGTGTACTGAGGACCAGATGTAGGAATTGAGGTGAATAGGGAGGGTGCGTGGGGCTTTGGCTTTGAGATGGGACAATGGCTACACTTGAGACATATAAATTCATGATGGAATGTATGGGGTATGCATACAATGTCAAGAAGATACAAAGATTTTTCCTATTTACAACGACGAAGAACGCATGTGGCAATGATCCAAGAAACGCATAAGACATTAGCTGAAGGAAGAGCTATTCAGAAGCGTTGGAGGGGACAGGTATATTATACCACTTATTCAGCATTTGCCAGAGGTACTCTGATTTGGATAAGATCTGGAGTTCCGTTTCAGCCCATGGATAGCTTCACCGACTCAGACAGGAGTTATGTGGTTGTGAAAGGAAAATTAGAGGGCTGCGATTTAGTCTTGATAAACGTTTATGCACCTAGCAGACACCAAGGGACACTTTTCTAAAAACTCTACCAAATTTGCCCCACACCTCATGCAGTCAATAGTACTGGGTGCGGATTTTAACTGTGTAGCTGCCCTCAGTATGGACAGATCCCATTCCCCATTGAACGACTTCCTGATAGCAAGAGTGGCTAAACAGTTTACCCCATGGCAAACACAGTGGGGCCTCATAGATGCCTGGCGTAGGTTATACGCACACACCCGTGACTACTCGCACACTTCCTATCTACATGACCTACACGTGCTGCTTGATTCTTTCCTTTGCACCCCTGATGTGTGTTCAACCATACATAACATTGAGTACTTGACCCGCACTATTTCAGACCACAACCCCATATTATAGTCACTGAGATGGGGCTCAACCCATTCTCCTATTCCTACACTGAAATTAAAACCCGAAACCTTAGAAGATGCATGCTACCAGGAAACCGTGAGACAACATATTGCCCATTTCTTTCTTGAAAACAGATACACAGCTAGTAACCTATTGATTGAATGGGATGCTTTCAAAGCGGTGCTAAGAGGGAGCTGTATATCGATAGCAGTAGGAGCAAGGAGTGCATTGCTCAGTGAAACACTAGAAGCAGAAGACGCACTGTCAGAGGTGGAAAAGCATAGGCCTTGACAACCAGACATTCAGCATAGATTATTAGAATTAATAAAGAGATAGTGGCAGTCCAGGTGGAGCGGCTTCACTGCTTCGATTACAAGAAGTACGTAACGCTGGCTCATGCGGAGAGGATTAAAAAAGGGTAGACTGCTTGCGTGGTTAGCATCACCGACTAAGATACCACTGATCATTACAGAGGTGCAGACAGCCACAGGATAGATTGTATACACAGGAGGCGATCGATGCCCACTTCTTGCACTATTATAAGAAACTAAATAAAAGTGCCCTTCAATACGATGCAAAAGCCACCCATGAATATCTGGACGAGGTGCCATTCACAGCACTCACACAGGAGGCGGCTGTACAGTTTGGGGGGCCATTACACTACAGGAAATTAGAAGCGCCATTAAGGACTTAGCTAGGGGCAAGATGCCAGGAACAGATGGCTTCCCAGTTGAGTTTTACGCCACCTATTCTGACCTACTGGCCTTGCAGTTGGTCACCCTATATCAAGCGGCGAAGGAGAAGGGGATCTTGCCGTCTACGAAACAGCAGGCTTTGGTGGTGCCACTATTAAAACCCGGTAAAGACCCGAAGGAGTGTAGTGCATATAGGCCACTGTCCATGCTGAATCTAGATTATAAAATTCTCAGTAAAATACTAGCAACAAGGCTACCCCCCCATTATGACACCTGGTGCATCTGGAACAGGCAGGGTTTGTCCTGGGGTGGAATACGGCTGATAACATCAATTGTCTGCTGGCTGTTATGATGGAACCGTCATATGACAAGACAGTGGCGGGGGTATTGGCAGTGGATATTGAAAAAGCACTTGACAGTTTGGAATGGTATTTTCTTTACGCAGTGATGGCGAAGATGGGACTGGGTGAGGAATACATAGCATGGGTAAACTTACTATATACTGCCACAATGGCTTGGGTCCATACTGGCCGAACAATCTCGGACAGCTGCACTGTCGTGCGGGGCACCAGGCAGGGCTGCCCTCTCTCGCCGCTTTTGTTTGCAATAGCCATGGAGACGTTGGCAGCCTGGGCTCGTGTAAGAGGTGATGTGGGATGGTCAATGGCACCGCACAGCCCTTTATGCGGATGACTTGCTTATATTCCTCAGGAATGTGCGGGAGGAGCTCCCGGGTGCCCAGCTATTGTCCAGATTCAGAGCCTTGTTGGGTCTTGGCATGAATTGGTAGAAATCCCGTCTTTTCCCACTAGGGCCTGAAGGGGGTGGCCCAGTCAGACCAGGGTGAATTACTGTGGGAACCAAGATGCCTCTCTTATTTGGGAGTTAAAATATATCATAATATGCATGACTTTTCGGATGGCAATGTGGAGCATGCTACACAAGCCGTTCAAACAAGTATGACCTTCTGGAGGGCATTGCCTTTGTCGCTGGCAGGCAGAGTGGCACTTCTCAAGATGATAGTTTTGCCAAGGCTGTTGTGCTACTTTACACTGCTCCTGGTGTGGATACCCAGGTCAAATGTTCAAGAGTTAGACTCCCTGGACACATCATTCCTATGGGGTAAGTGCCTTTGGCTAAATTACAAAGACAGTCGGATGGTGGATTGGCAGTTCCTGACTTCGAATTTTATTATCTCGCTGCGCAGCTCCAGTGGTTTACACAATGGGCTGGTGAGTAGACAGACCCCCGGAGCATTAGTGAAATTGTTTACTCAGTTAATGAGACTGACAGAAGTCTTACTATGAATCATTCAGTGCTGGACAAGATATTTGAATAAAATTAGGACAGTTACTTATTCTCCGGATTTTCCTTTAGTATTTCTACGCACTTTGCCACATAGGGGTAACTGGGAACGGTTACATTTCTGGATAACAGCCGGAATGTCTACAGTTGGGACCACCATTGGAGGGCAGGGTTTGGCTGAACCCAAGGCAGAGGCCAGCATGTTTCAGTCTCATCGGGCATGTTTAAAGCAGTTACAAATGTATATAATACAATAAGGACAGATGTCACCCCCGCACCAGAGTCACTGAGGCTTAAATGGGAAGAGGATTTGGGAGCCCACATACCAGAAAATCTTGGGAAATTATATTGGAAAGAACCCCCAAGGTCTCGAGGAATGCTAGATTCAAATTGGTAAACTTCTTTATTTGCATACAACAAACTTGACTCCAGGGCACATCAATCAACACTTTAATATGACGAGGCAGAGTGCCCAAGATGTGGAACGTTATGGGCAGAATTCAAACACATATTCTGGACTTGCCCACAGCTGGGTACATACTGGGAAGAGGCGACTAAGAAGGTGGCAGACATTATAGATAAAGAAGTGCTTTGCACGTTGGGCCACTGTTTGCTGGGATGGTTCCCGCACTCCTCAAAAGCGAAGGTCACCAGCAGATTCCAGGACCTGGCTTACATTCTGGCTAAAAGGGAAATTACCATGAACAGGAAAAATCCATATGGCCCAAACGTAAATAAGTAGTACAGGGAACTGGAGAAATGGGCGACCTGTGAAAGAGATTCTCTCTTTGGAGAGGTCAAGAGCAGGGGTTGAGACCTCTAAAGATGGCAAGGGCTTGGGGGACTCTAGTGGACGGTTTGAAAGAACTGACCCAAACCACCCCTGATCCGTCACTGGATTGATTCCGCCCTACTGCCCCCTCTGCAATAGCACCGATCCAATATGGACAACGGGATGCACCACTCCACCTACAAAACTTTAACCATAGAGGGCCTCCTGATACAACACATTCCAAGCCTACTCAACCTGACTCGTGGGGCAAGGGAGGGGAGGGAGGTGGACGAAACGGTGCATAAAGGATGTTTAAGTTGTTCTCATTAATAGGGGGCTTCATGGAAAAAGTGCAGACCAACAATTTGATGTGGTATTTATACTGTAATGTTGATTATGAGACATGCCTGCTAATAAAAATAGTTAAAAAAAGGTGGGTCCTGCCTTTAGTATGAGCGGTGTGAGTGATTGCGCTTTAGATGTTCTTTCCTCTTCTAGTGAGGTTCACGTGGAGAATTCCTCTGATCATGGTTCAAACTATCTGCTAGAGTTAGCCCTCCCTCATGGAAGGTTCTTCGGATATTTTAATATATTTAATTGTAACCTACATCCTAACTTAATATCCTGTAACGTATGTTTTAAGGGTGGGGGTAGACGTTATTTGTTGTTGTAACATTGTTCACTGCATCACCCCTGCCACAGGTCTCTTTGGCACCTTCCCCTCCAAAGGTTGTGAGATGATTCTAAAGGTGGCACTTGGGAATGACAGCTGTTTCAGTTGATGAATGAGGCTCCTCCCACCTAGACTATTTTCACTAAACCTTACTTGCCTGATGGTCTTTGTCATCATTACACAGATAGCAAGAAACAGTTAAGATAGTGAAAGTAAAAAAAGAAAATACATTTTTATTAGTTTAAAAAGGCATACATACTTTTTGGTGACTAGCACCACGGGTAGAAGCAGCATTAGTAAATCCCTGCACAGCCTCCAATGGGCTGCCTCAGGGCTCATGGACCTACTGCCTGGTGAGACGAGTTGTTTAAGTGGTAACACTTAAGAAGAACCAATCAGACCAGAAGCACTGGTCCCACCATCAGTTCTACATATTACTATATGAACCGTTGTCAAAGTACGCACAGGACCGCTAGTAGAAGTACAACTAGTACTGAAACGGCCAGGGAGAGGGAGAATCCAGTTTACCATATACATATGTCTGTGAAGGGCTAAGGCCTGCGTTGCAAGTGTCCGCCCATGGTGCTAGGGGACAAAAATACAAAACAAAGGATTTACTAGTGATGGAGATCTGATAGCAATACTTTGTCGGGGAGTAGGGGCGTTGAGTATCAGGTCTGATATTCCATGGTGTGGGGATAGTATAAGCTTGTAAAATGGGTTAAAAGAAAGGGGAGTCTAACTTTGCACTTTTGGTGCTGCAATGGATCTGTAGATTCATTCCTTTTCTGAGGACACTTCCTCCCTTCTGGGATTATCAGCAGTTCATTAAATGGAGTCCAGCTCAAGAAATAGGCTTATATAAAAGTTAACATTAACCAGAAGGTACCACGGAGCACACAGCCTGTAGGGCTTGGACCACTCTTGGAAACATTATACAACTTTTCAGGATAGTTACTCTAATTCTGTACATCAGCTTCACATTCAAACTTAATGACTTGAAGGGGAGGGGGGGAGTGGATTTTCTCCACCAAAGCCAATATTCATAAATGAAAACAGTACTTAGATATAGATTAAATAGGAATAAACATTGATAATGCAAAGGAAGTGCAAAAACACTTATTTTGTTGCTAGGAAAAAGTGAAAAAATAAAAATCTTACGACATGGCTGGAAATCCTTTCCACATATCAGCTACAATGTTAACAATTGCCCCTCCATGGTCCTTCATCCAAGCATTGTACACTGTAAAAAGATTTACAAAGTTACGTCAGTTTTCCCTGTCAAGAAAGCAGTACACATTTTTCTAATCTTAAATAGGAAGAAGAGGGAACAAAAGGTGCTTTGGTTGAGAAGAGAGATAGCTAGGAGATCAGATGAATGAATTAAGGAAAAATCTGATGCTATCAAAGCGACGCCCTGGAAGAAACAAAGGTGGCAGTGGAGAATGCAAAATGCTCCCCCCAACCCAAATCTCCTTTCTCCAGCCCCAGAAGTCAAATTGTTGAAAAGGCACAAATGCCCACATGGGGCAAACAACCCAGAAGACAGAGGGGTTAAAGACAACTTTACAAGGGTATTACACTAGTAAATAAGGGATTACCATTTTCACATGCTCAGTAAAAAGTATTCCCAGTTCCCACTTGGCCATCCAACAAGCAAAGCAACTGTACTTGATTAGGTAAATACTGCCAGTCCTTTCCACTTGGGTAGTAACCTTAACATCCAAATGGAGAGCTGCGTTGTTGCTCTCCAGTCTCCGATTTAGCCCGCTGTTTTCGTACTTGTAGCAATCTTCCACACTAAACAGGATGTAATTCATTGAAGCTCCACATGCCATACAAGTAGGGATTTGCCAGTCACTTCATGTTGATAGCCCCTTCTGTGGTGCAGGAAGAATTCATGCATTCTTTCTGTTTTTTATTGAAGTTATGGCACTGCGAGGTGTCAAATGTCAACTTGGGAGTGATTTCGCTATTTGCCCGTTTTACTATTGAAGTTACCGCAAATGACAAAGAAGTGGATTGGCTCGCCTGCGACAGCGAGGGTGCTGCATGCACTCACTTTTGTGAATAGTGTATACAACAAGGGGCTTGCCGCCTGCCCACTGCTTAGCAATCGCTGGCTTCATTGTCACTCTTATTTGCTGCCTTCTAATTGGCCACAGCATGCTGGCCTCACTTTCTCTTCTTTCAGCTAGAGCATGGACAAAGTAGTGATTGCTTCAGTGTGATTGCCATCCTTCCGCTGATCGGGCTGTGATTGAGGCACTACTTTTATTTTCTCTTCTTTCTGGATGCCCTTATTGAATCTCTTGCCATTTTTAGCTATGCCACAAGCACATCAAAGTGGCCTTTTTCTGTTTTGAAATAAATGTTTATTGTGACAACATATGTTATCTGCTTCCAAATGTATTCTCACTAAGACATGGACACGGGCACAACTGCTTTCTTTACGTGATATGATTTTTTTTTTTTTTTTTTTACAAATGTCATTTATTTTTCAAGCATGGGGAGATTATCTGATATGCTCAGAATAACAAGGATGGTGTGCCAAGACTTAACAAGCTTTGGCAAAGCCAATAAGTCCTCCCTTAAGACTGCTGCACCCAGCGCTAATACACATGAAAAAAATAAAGCATTAGCACTGGCTGAGTTATAGCACTTTTCAGAATTAGTTTTAGCCACACTGCAAAGTATCTGCCCTGCTGTACAGCATGGCTACACCACATTGCCAATATAGCTCTCATAGGTGCAACCTATTGGCTTTACCAAATGCTTGTTTATTTTTTTTCATTGCTACCCCATAGGCCTCTAGCAGTTTAATGCATCCAGGGGCGGCTCCTCCACTATGGTGGCGGAGCTTCGCATTGCTGCTGAAAGCAGAAAAATAAAGGGATAATAAAATACTTTTACAACCCCTTTATTTTTCTGCCTTCGTAGGGTAGGGCGGGGCCAGCCTACTCCACACCAACAAGTGGAGGAGGAAGAGTGGTGCGCTTCTAAGTGTGCATGCCAGTTTGGCCAGCCGTCAGAGGCCTACCAAACTGACATGCACACTTAGAAACTCCTTACCCAACTGCATTTTACAGCCAGGTGGAGACCAAGCACAGTGTCCCACTCCCTCCCAGAGTGGAATTTCTGCACGCTCAGGCCAATCCCAGCACTTCTTTCATGCTGTGTAACAGCATGAGAGAAGCGTCAGAATTGGTTGGGGAGGGAAGAAGACGAGAGGCAGCTGAAGCAGAAGATCATGGAGGGGCAGGTAAGTTTATTATTAGTATTTTTTTTTTTACTGCCCACCACCACCCCTTCCTGGCAGCTGCCACGACTTGATGTATCCCTCCTCCTTTTTTTGTTGGGCGTATACATTTATTATCCCCTGGATGGCACTGTTGAGCAGAGTACAATTGCACATTTGAAGGTTATTATAAGCTGACAACTTGCACTGTGTTTAGTCTTTTAAAAAAGTAAATAAGGTCATAGTTTATTGCCCTCCTTGGAGTGGGTGAGTAAGTGTTGTCCCTATGAAAACAGCTTTTGTTAACTGTGAGCAGGAAGCGAGTAGTTTTGTTTCTATGTCCTTTGTTTCCTTAAGCAAGGATATCTGTGTCACTCGTTCTGTTTGGCTGTCTGGATGAACTGTGTAAACACTACTGTTTTATTTACCTCTTGTGTTGGCAGCAAGCAGACAAATAATATAACAGCCTTTTGTCAGTTCTTTTATGACTTGTTTCAGTAAAGCTTTTATGTTAGTACGTTAATGTTGTGTCATTGCCCATGATAGTGAATAGTGGAACAGATTATTTCCTTCCTTAGAGAATACTTTTCATGATATATTTTTATGTCCGAGATACTTCCTCACCATAGGTGTAATTTTACGTGATTTTTTTCATACCTGAAATGACATGGAAATTTACATCCTTCATGATTTTACACCCGATATTTTCCCCTTAAAAGTTTATATCCTTGGTATTTTTATAACATTTGCATTGTTTACATCCATGGAAACGCACATCCCTTCGGTTTGATTTTTACTCCTTGAAACTTACAAAATCCATATTTTTTAAACCCTTTATTGTTCTTCATTCAAAATGCATATGGTTACATCCTTTTTAGGTTGAGCATAGCAGCGCGCAAGCTCTGCTCTTCTCAACATTTTGTAATCTATTCCGTGGGCTTTAACCACGCACATCTCACGCCCTTCACTTTCATTCATTCCTGGGCCAGCCTTCCAAAAATCCCTTGAGGTTGTTTGTCTAGCCTTGAGGCTGTTTTGTTATCGCCTTGGAACCTGACTGTGTTACATGGATTATTGCACGCTCTGCCATGTACCTTAGTGTGACCCACTATTGTTTTCTCTGACCTTGCACTTCACACTCATGGCGATATGTCCTTTCTCTACTTATTTTTGGACATCTTGCTGTTTCTTTACAATGTCTGCAGGGTCTTTTTTATTTTTGCAGGTTTATGTAGTGCAAACTTGACAAGAAGGTATTGAAGGGCTTTATTTATAATTTTTTGCAGTTTCATACAGAGCAAACTCGATACAGAGGCTTTACATGAGCACCTGTTACAGTACACAAGAACAAGCAGAGTGAAGCAGAGACCAGCAGGATTGTGGTACTTTCTATGCAAAGACGTTCTAGACTTACCATGGTCTCTTGCATCAGGGACTACCTTGTACCCTGTTGCATAAACAAGTGACTGACTTCATATCAACCTTCTGTTATACTTTGTCATATAGAGACACACGCATTAGTATTTTTCCAAATCAGAACTAGCTTACCCAATTAGCCTTGAAAAAGTCACCTGTTGTGACAAAACGGGTTGGCTGTGATTGCGGAACGATGCTCATCTTATTACTATGATGTCCATGTCTACAAATAAAAGAAACCTACTACAACCAAACTCATCTGGTTGACTTGTTGATTAAAAACTATTTTAGAGTGCTGCGGTATCTTTGAATATTATATACATGGTGTTTCTCTGAAAACTATACTATGTTTTTGGGTAGTGGAGCATACCTCATTGCATAGCACTCTGTTCTACCCTACTTTTGAACAACCATCAACACAAACTATCATTGACTATACTCGCGCTTGGGAGGTGCACCCCATTATACCACCACTCCCCATATCTTTTTTAGTATTAAACAAGAACACATTCATTTTTGGTATCAAGGGGAGATTAAATGATTGGCCCAGAATCAGTTGAGCCAGCTCCAAGACTCGAACTGTGTTTCCCAGCTCCAAAGTCAGCAGCTCTGGCCCATACGCCACATCCTCTCCCCTATGGTTCTTTGTCTGGTGCATGTTGGGGCAGTCTGGGATTAACTACTTTTTTTTTTTTTTTTTTACTTATTTTTTTATCTAGCCCTTTGTAAATCAGGGTCTGTCATTTCATAGTGCTGCAAACCAGATGCCATTATTAACAAAATGTATATAATTTATTTGCATCGACCTTGCAGAGATGAAGAGGTGAGAAAGCTATGTCAGGATTGTAATCTGTGAAATTCTCATTCTGTCAAGACCTCTGCAGTGTGTGAATTAGCCAACTGACTTGAGTAGAGCTTAACACTAGCCGATAGCACGTGCTCTTGATAACCTACGGAGGGTCACCAACCAAGCACATAGGTTAGTTCTAAGCAACAAGATGGCAAAAGACGTTGTAATCGAAATGGTGGAAAAGGAGTCATCACGCCAGACCCAAGCACTTCCTGGCCTCACGCTTGATAGCAAAAAACAAGGATGTAAATTGTGCCTCTTCAAATAGAGTTCAGTTAGTGCAAACTCAATACAAAAGTATTACAGTGCTTTACATGAGCACCGGTTAGATTATACAAGAACACATTCATTTTTGGTAGTGGGGGGAGTTTAAGTGATTTGCCCAGAATCACATGATGCCGAGCCAGCACATGTCATTTAACACACATTATTGAGGTCGGAGCAAAGATTTCTCCTTATTAGTACAGGTTAAACAAATGACCACAAGAGTCTGCAACTAAAAAGTGACCAGATGCCCTCTGCAAAGGATCTGCCTCTCTGAGAATATGCCAGAGTCACAGAACTGCATCATTCCAGTGGCCCTTCCTCTTACTAACATGCACCAGGAGGAGACACTGTATGCTTAATGTGGGCTGCATAAATAATCGTTATAATTTTGTTATTGCATTAATAGAGTGATGGGGTTATGAAGAGGAATGCACCTTTACGATAGCACCACATATACATGATGCAGTCTAGGTTTCCAACACAGGAGTTAATATTTTCTCTAAAGTAAATCAGGATTCCTAGTTATGACTTGAGGCACTGAGAATTTGTGAATGGCACATCATCTATTTATGCTTCACAGACTTGGACACATCCGCTCTCAGCATCACCACAATATTGATCTGTTTCAGAGCGGCGGTTCACGGCATCTTCAATAAACACATACATTCCTGTCACATGACCAGACTATTCTGGACATCTTCTTTGACTTTAAGAGAGGTCAAAGCAGAGTCACAGCCTGAGGGGGACAGGACTGTCTTAGCTTATTCTCATTGTGTGTTCTCAGACTACACACTACACACCAGGAGTACACTAATGCTGTATGCTTTATATTTATCAAGGTTCCTTCAGAGAGTATATCGTCTAACCAAGCCATGTGGTGTAAGGAAGGTGCCTTACGGAGTCACCATGTGGTTAGGTGGAATTATTGCCAATTTACCTTAAAATCCTATATGGGGACTGCACCACTGGCACAGTTCTATTTTGCCTGAGGAGCTGAAAACTTCACAGCTCCCTGGCCCAGCTGTTCCAACAAAACGTCCATTGAATGGCTGGGCCAAATTAATTCTTGCATGGTTTGTCCCAACCTGCAATGGCACAGACAAGCTAAAAATGATTGCTCAGAATGTACCTCACCATGTCTCAGAATATTGTAATCAATATTACATTTCACACACAGCTGCTTGCCTGCTGGAAAAGGTCTGTGTGATTTCTCATTTATGGGTATGCCACACAACCAAACCTGTCAAAACCGGAAAGGGGACCAAGTATTGGCGTGATATAACAAAAGGCACCACCCCTGTGGTATCCAGTGAAGTGGACAGTGGCCACCCTGGCTGGATGAATGTCCACATCCTGGTCTGCAGGTATATGTTGAATGCAAATCTTTTCCCAGCACCTAATTCAGCACCATGAGGTTTACTTGTCAAACGATTTCCCGGGAAGCAGGAAGTTCGGCTACTGTGCCCCACAGAACTCATTGCCCAATTCACACTTATTTGCATGTATAGGTTCAACTTGTCTAAATGGCTTGATTTACAAAAGTGGAATATGAATTTAAGCTTATAACTGAATGTACGCACACATAATATAACACCTCTATTACATAACATTAGGTTGGAGTAAATCTGCTCCTATGGGTGTGGAGTGTGCATTCCACAGTGGGGATGCCATAGAGAGTTTGTGCACATTGACAAATGTATGAATTGTTAACTACTCACAAACAATCTCAGCCTGAAAACGTTTAGAGACTTACTGTTGTTACAGACATGAATAAATCATTTCTCAGTAACAGAATGAGGTAAAACATTCGTAAAATATGTGGAGTTGTAGGAGATGTGGCTTCTCAACCAGGAAAAAAAATGTCCCTTTTGAAAATGCAGGAAAAAGTTAGAAAAGGTAAATGTCTTAGTCATACGAAACTGTTTTCTATGGGCAGTTATGTATGTGAAGCTGCTTACAATTGTGAGTACTTTCCGAAAAGTTGTAATCATTGCAGGCTTCCAGGATAACTTATGGAATTCTTAAAAAATTTAAAAATTCAAATGGAACATCTCTCCCTTAATGTATGAGTAAACGTAAGACTGTAGGTTTTCTTAGTGAATGTGGCCCCTTATGTCTGGAGAAAAAATAAAAGCATAACTGGAGGAGCCATGACTCCAGGCCAGGTGGCAGCCCAATGCCTCCTCCTCCCTGTGCATATTTATGTTGCTGTTGAACTTCTGTAATTCTAACTTGCCATTTAAACTGAAGCCGGTGATGCGTGGTCAGACGGTCTTCATTTGCTTCTGCACACAGAGGTTTGGTCTAATGTGCATGTATTTGCATTCAGAAACAGTCACCTGCGGCTCGGGCTCCAAAGCCAAGGCTGCTTCAATACCATCTTCAGGCTGGGTAACTTTTCACTTCATAATTAATATGGCCCTAAAGTACTTTCTATTCAAATATTTTGAACACTGGATTTTTCTACTTGCTGGAAATACTTGTGTTGGGCCTCTGTCATGATTCTACTTGCTCATGCATACACATTGAAGGGCTGGGAAGGCAGTATCCATGCCAGGCTTACAGGGTAACCACTGTGTAAATAAGTTCCATACAAATTGTTTTTGGGTATTTTATCTTATGTGGGTATCAAGAAACTCTGACATGGTTCTGAAACTACTTTGGATTCCTAAGAAAAACATACATTTGAATCCTTTCCATCTCTCGAAAAAATACTAATGAAACAGTCCTGTAGAAGCCTCACTGAGCACCACCGGTCTAGGCGAAAAAACAAACCCACTCTGAGTGGTCCAGATGGCAAGGCCAAGACTTCAAATTTTGAGTAGCCACCCCAACAGAGATAATTCTCACTTCAAAACCATCAGCCAGTGCACAAATGCATGCACCAAAAAGGCACCATCAAGGCCCAGGAGATTCAGGTACATGTATCTGTTCTACAGAGTCCAGTCCTGAGCAGAGGGCTGTCATACTATTAACCCAAGGCAGGGCTTTAAATGAATACAGAGTACCAGCCCTTCCGTATTTCCATTTAAAACACTGACCCAAAGATCACAGATGTCACACCGCTGGAACCTATCATGGAGGCTACCACTGAAGCTCTTTTGACCAATCTACACACATTTGAAGCCTCCTGTTCAGTTAAGCTCTTCTGTTATTCTCACTGCATATAGTCAATGTTTTTAAGAAGTTAGGCTGGTATTGCCAATGTAGGGGAACAATTCATTTAAAGGTTTAAAACACAGAAATATATGCCTGCCCCTGTTTCTTCGCTCCCAACTGTGTTGGCCCCCTCATTCTCCGGGTTAAATGCCACAAAGGTGCATCTTTGTGGCTTATTTGGTGCAGTAAAGTTTTAGGTAAACACACTAGAAAGGGTTGCATCTCTAGGGTATCACAGTCAGTCTGTAGGAATGAGGCAAAAACACTCCCAAGATGGCAGCCTTGTTGTGTCCTCTCTTCTGCAGCGACAGGCCTGGGAGGGTTGTTGTGTCACTTGGCACACATTCACTACACTCCAAACCAAAACACATAGGTAAAAGACATTGTTATTTACACCGCCATTAGCTCTAGCTCTCACAAATGCAAGACCTAATGCATTGCAAATGCTTGTTTTCATATCATTGGCTCCTGAAAGCCGACGCTCAATGCTTCTACTCTAGTGGTTATAGGGGCTGCCCTACTATTGTCATGAATAGAATAAAACAAGGGAGGAGAAAGCAAGAGTGCAGAAGGGAGACATGAGGGGTTCAAAGACACTTTGAATAACATCAAGGGTGTAAGTAAAAATGAGCAGACTGGTGGATCTGTTTCTGACATCAAACACTTGGGAGATGAGAGTCTAGCAGATTGATAGCATTCCATAATGCTTTAATGCTGTTTGCAGCTACAGATAATAAAATTATAGATATAAAAACACTAGAAAAACAAAGGTTACAGGGACATTATAGTTAGGTTGAGATGTTAAATGCACAAAACCATAGAAATGCAGCTGTTAAAGATAGTGTCATTTCAGGTAACTACGACTCGTGCCCTCGCCAGGCATAGCTTTCTCAGCTATAAGTTTTACCGCAGATGTTAGTGATATTATCAATTATGTCATTGATGCCATGGGTGATTTAACATCTGAGGGAATTAGCAGTGCATGACAGGGGCGTGAGTGTAGTGAAAATAGGTAGGTTTGACCACTGACTGTGTTTTACCACTGTGCATATTAGTTGTTCAATGTTTACCAGCTGCAGATTACATTTTGTATTCAGTTTAGCTGCCTATTGGCTTTATTGTGGCGTTAGACATTACATTTTGTATTCAGTTTAGCTGACTATTGGCTTTATAGTGGCATTAGACATTGCAGATGAGCTGTGTTTTTCCACATGGTAAACTAAGCTTGTGTATTTCGGATTTTCTCTTAACGAACACAACAGCATGATAAGGAAGCGCATATATTTATTTTTTTCTTCAGTGCAGGGGCCAAGTTGGCCTTGGAAGAGGGAGCCTTGAAATCTTGTCAATTTTCAACGTTTTTTCTTCCAACTCTGCCAGCATGTTTTGAATATTTACATCTGAGAGGGAAGGGCCTTTCAGAAGGCTTTTTCCGTGATTGTTTAAGCTATAAAAGGTGGCCCTAGTCAGTAGTGAGGGGAATTTCCGAGACCTCAGTCAGGATTGGACTTCAAATGCCTGACATTTTCCTGTGAGGGTGGAAATCTCTTTCTCACAGTTGAACAGGGGTCATCAACTTGCTGGCATGAGAAAGATGAAGAGCCTTGGCAGACCCTACAGTGATGAATTTTGACTTTATCCTTTGTTTTGAATTTATGCTATAATATAATCACATATATTTGCTGTGTACATTGCAGTTGAGAATCACTTTGATATATTTTCCTTTAATTGCTGTGACTATTTTTAAACGCGTGCCTTTGACCTATTAATCCCTTTTTAGGAACCTCGTGGCGGAATAATAAATGTCTTCTTTAAGTGCATTCCAGAGATTTTTGTCGGCTCGGTCATTAGTGAAAGCAAAACAGTGAGTTATAGTTACCTCAGGGCACAAGTTATAGTTACTTGAAATAACTCTATAACAGCTGATTTTCTATGTTTTTGTGCGTGTAAAATCTGAACCTAAGCATAACATTTGTGTAATCTTTGAGATTTTCAGTGAATATCTAGGGTTTAACATTAAACAAAATGCCCATCACAATGCACATAGGTGGTGGATTGGATGGAGGGACTGGCCTGGCATTGTGCTGCCCTCATCCCCACCCCTCCAAGATTGCAGCTTCTGCCCCCACCCCACATCCTCCCTTGCCATCCATTGCTAAAGTCCATGCCTCTACTCCCTCATTACAGTCCTGTGTGGCCGTTATTCTGCCATTACCCTGAACGGGTAGCTTGCTACCCATCCTACCTCCTTCCTACCCTTTGCTGTCTGAGTCCAGACACCAGCCCCCTCCCTCCTCCCCTGCATGGTCCGATGGGCTGCTACTGCCCACCATTTAGCTTGATATCCCTGTCCACTCCTCCTGCCCTCCGTTGCCCAATTCTGTGCCCCATCACGCTTAGCCTCTATGCTTTGCTTGCTTCCCCTACCATCCTTCCCCCTGCCTTCCATGTGCTAACCTCTGCTCCTTCCTTTTTGCCCACCATGCTCCAGTTCTATGGACTTGCCACTACCCCTATCTACTTTGAGTGTTCTGTTGAGCTGCCACTGCCCCTTCCACCTGATGGCTGCCCCCTATCACTGCCACCTCCATCCTGCCTGTCCGAGTTTCATTCCCCATCTCCTCCCTCCTGTCCTCCATGGTCCATTTTGCTGCCACTTCATTCTGCCCTCCATACTGTGTTGTGCTGCAACTGCTACTCCTGCCTGCCCTGCATGGTCTTTTGTGAAGCCCCTTCCTCTGCCTTGTCATGTCATGCCTGTGTCCAGACCATAACTCCCCTCCTCCACCGCCCCTCCACCTTCCCCCTTCTGTCTTCCATGGTCCTTTGTGCATGCCTCTCCCCTCTTGCACACTATGGTCGCTGTGCTACCATTAACCCTCCACCTGCCATGCAAGGTCTTCTGTGCTGCCACACACCTTCTACCTGCCCAGTGTGGTCATCTTGCTGCCTCTGACTTTCTTCCACTGCTCCTCCGTTGTCTATGTGTATGTCATTATAGTCTCACGGCTGCCCTCTATGGTGTGTGGTGCTCTCAGTGTCCATCCCACCTGCCCTCCATGGCCAGCTTGCTGCTCCTGCCCTGCCCTCTGCGTTCCATGTGCAGGCTCCTATCCCCCACTCTCCTGCCATTGTCATGTTCCCGCACCCGCCCTCCTGCCCTTCATGGTCCATTAAGCTGCACCTGTCTGTTCGGCATGGTCAGCTTGCTGCCCTTGCCTCTTTCACCTCTGCTCTTTTGTTCATGTGCATGGCCCAGTCCCCTCCCTACTGCTTTCAGTGGTCCGTTCTGCTGCACTATTGTCCCGCTTGCCCTGTGTGGTGTATTGTGCTGCTGCACCCCTAGACGCATGCCCTGTAAGGTCAGTTTGTTGGCCCTGCCCATCTTCCTACTGTCCTCTGTTATCCAAGTCCATGTGCCTAACCTATTCCTCCGGATCTCCATGATCCAATGTACCATACTTGTCAACATTTTAAACTTGATAAGAGGGAGATTTTGAAGAAATAGAAAAACCCTGGGGAACTGATTTCCCCCATTGACTTACATTGAAAAAGAGGAGAATTTAGGCAGGAGAAAGACAAAATAAAGCCCTTTTGAGCTTCAAACCATTTCCTGTCTGAATCTGGTCTCTTGGCATGTATGTTGTACTGCCACTGCCTCTCCCTACTGCCCTTAATGGTCTGTTATATTGCCACAGCCTCTCTTGCATGGCAGGTTTGTTGCCCCTCCCCCGATCCCTTGGGCAGCCACTGACCATCCCCACCTGCCCAGCATGATCAATTAGTTGCTTTTCTATCCTCCTCCCTGCCCTCAATTAACCAAGTCAGTGCCTCTGACTTCTGCCTCCCCGCATTATTCTAATGAACAACTATATTGCTAACATTTGTTACAAAAGTGTGGAACGCCTGTAAGTGCTATATAAAACTGCAAAAAAAAAAAAAAAAAATCTAAATCACAATTAAGTCTTTTGCACAACTTTGTCATCAGGCTGTACTTGGGCCACATTTGAGTGATAACTGTGCTACTTTTGGGCTTTTTTTCCCCTCTCAGCTGGCCACCATGGGAGACTTATAAAAGATGTTCTACCTTACACATCAAACATTTTCATTTCTAATAAGGACACGGTGGCGAGGATTATGCTCCTCGTTCTTTGCCGTTTATTAAAATTCCAAATACAGCAACCAATAAATACATTCCCCACAATCTTACAAGTGAAATAACAGTAGCACCAATCATGGCACACAATATAGTATATAAACATCATCGCGCAAAAACAATATATTCTTTCTTTGGCCCATGGCTGAGCAACTCCAATCGCTGTTTGTTGCACAACAGGAACTTTTAGACAGTATTCCACTCGACAGGGCCACGACTGGGATAGGAACAGGGTATGGAACTGGGATAAGAATGAAGCTTGCTTCATTTACCTGTTCTTCTGATCAGAATCGGGAAATGAGAAGGAAAATAATCGTAATACCCTGATATGATAGATTCAAGTCATTCCAAAACATCCTGGCTAGTTACTGGGAGGGAAAATATGATGTTCATACAATATTTTGTCATGGACAGAATTCAATGTATAAGAATCATCGGACAAATTATAAACTGGTGGGATAACCCTCGCCGCCATGTCCTTAATAGAATGGAAGCTGTTGTAGAACAATGGAAGCTACATCTAAAATTGGTTTATAATAGAAGGTCTTGTAAGTAGAATCTGCAGACCAATCATCTGCTCTAATTATATGAGACTCCAAGCTGAAGGATTTCAAAGCCATAGCACCTCACACCGAATGGGCTCCAAACACTGAAGTATCAATACCTGCTTCCGCCAGAATCCAGTATACTCAGCGGGCCAAGAGGTCCGATGACACTGGGTGGAAAGGTTTCTGGAGAGAGATCCGAAACTAGCCTCCATTAGATTGACGTAGTTCCCTAGTACGATTTTCATATTCCTTCAAACAATGAACAATGCATAGCTTAGGAGTTAGAGGAAAACTAGAATACATCACTTGTCAGGAAAGTGTCTTTGTTCTTAAGGAAATCGAGAAGGTAACTCGCGAGAAGGCCCTCGGGAAAATATACTCTTCCCACAATATCTAAGGCATGAACGTCGAAGACATAGGAGTACAGTCAGCTTTGCAAACAACTATTTCCTGGACAAATCCAAATTGGCAGGCCATCTCTAGAGGAACTTTAGGATGATAATGACACCCCACAAATGGGAATACTTAGGCAGTGGAGGATTGGCAAGAGAATGCCTTTCATAACCCTACTAACCAGAAGATGCTCTCCTACCCGGTTTCCTATCCATTAAAATATGACCTACTGATATTGCAGACCTATAGTTGTTGATAGGAAAGTGACCTAAGCTCCCCGAACCCCCCCAACACCAATGCCCACCCCCACCTGGTTCCACCAAACCATATTCACCAGGCAGAGGAGTAGCATTTATGAGTGAAGTCAGCCCAGGAAATGAATATAAACTTGAGATTGCTCTGAAGGGTGTGACACAAACCAGCATTCCCTGAGCTTGCCACAAGGGAATGATCCGAATCAGTTCTGCACTCTGGAATAGGACTTAAGAGGCCACTCCTGAAATCATTAGAAATGGAGAGAATGTATAACAAAGTGGACCTTTACATTGCTGAAGGAAGACCGAGGGACTTGTCCTCCATGGGAAAAACAAAATAGGTCAGTAGATGAGATGGACGTGATGCGAACAGGTCTATGTGGCACTAGCCCCATCGAAACTGAAGGGCCAGGACTATTGACTGATGGAGCCTCCACTCGCTAGGGTCTAGATATCTTGAGTTCCAATTGGATACAGCACTAAGTTGACCTGGAAGATACTCTACCTTAATTGATATGCAGCTCTGGAGACAGTAGTGCCAGAAGGTGTTCGCTATTTCCGCCAGAATACTTCATCCCTCCAAGCTTGTTTACATAGCGGATGCTCTATGCTGTCCATCCGGAGTAGTAAACGACAATGGACCTAGGAGCCAATGTCCTGATTGCAATGGAGCCCACTTACAGCTCCAAGCAGTTTATGTGAAGGTGGACCTCATCTTGTGACCAATGGTCACCAGTTGAGATTGTAGTGCACCAGGCACCCCATCCCCACTTGCTGGCATCCGATTCGATGTACATACAAGAGACCAAAATGCCTCTGCAGTTCCAGGCAGACATGTGGTCTAGCCACCACTGGAGTTTGTTCTAGGTCTCAGGAGTGAGTGCTATGAGTTCAGAGTATGCAAGACCTCGATGTAGATGGTAAATCTTTGAAGCGCTGGAGAGCTCTCTAGTGTATGGGGCTGGGAAGATTGCCTGTATGGAACAGGCCAGAAGGCCTACAATCCTGGCTAAAATTCTCAGAGAAATCCTCTCCTTGCAGAGATTGGAACAATCTTTTTCTGGATTAAGTGTAATTTCTGGGCCGGAACAGATAGGAGAGAAGAAGAGTCTATCTGGAATCTGAGGAATTCCATACAATGAGAGGGAATCAGAGCAGACTTATTCGCATTGATAAGAAAACTACGTTCCTTAAGAAGCTGACTAGTCCACGCTAGGTGCTGAGTGTGGGATTGAATATCCTGGGCCATGATGAGAACGTCATCCAGGTAGACTATCATTCGTACTCCCCTGGAACGAGGGTTCTCCACCACTGGTCGCATGACCTTGGTAAAACACCAAGCGGAGGATGATAGACCAAAAGGGAAGGACTTTGAAATGAAAATATTGGTTGTTCCACATGATTGAAAACATTTCCAGTGAGGGGGGAAATATCGGAATCAAAAGGTAGGCATCCTTTAGGTCAAGGTGAACCAAGGCTGAGCTCTCCACAAGGGAGTGATCTGAATCAGTTCTGCACTCTGGCATTCTTCTCTGAAAATGGCTCTAAAGGCGGTGGATCTCCTCTATTTTCAAACGCTGATATAGAATAAATTCCTTCACATTGATCACCAAATGAGCTATCTCCCTTCGTGTTCACCACCAATACTGTGCTGCAAAACTCAGAGGGGTCTGCCTGACAAGGAGAGATCACGTCTTTGGATCAGAGTTGGTCTATCTCTTGTTGAATAAAGGATTGATCTAGTAGGGAAAAATGGATTGGGTGTGCGGCAAATGATAGGTGAGGGCTCCTGAAAAATTCTATCTTGAACCCAGTTATTGCTTCTAGCACCCAAAGATGGGAGGTCAATAAGGAACAGTTGGTCAGAAGGTGTATGATTCTGCCTCCCAGTGTCATTGAAGAGGGCTGGATCAGGCTTACTGTGAGTGTTGAAGCCAAAGGTGTAGGAGCCCTGGGAGCACAAGCCCCCCTCTGTCGAATCGGTTACCTCCTCCGTGAGCCCTGGCTGGGTAAAACGTATCCCTGTGTTTGGAGATGTACGCTCTGCCTGAGGCAGTGGAACTGGCCTGAGGGCTTTGTGAAAAAGCTTGGCTAAACAGGCACCCTCAGTACCTACCGGCCCTGATAAAAAAAAAGGCATTGGTGGAAAACCTTGTTTAAGGATGTCTGGGCCTTGTCCAGGGCAGTGAAGGTGTGCACAAATTTTCCTAAATCCTTCACCAAGTTGTCATCAAATAGAAGCCCATTGACAAGGGTGCCTGGTTCTGTTAAGGCCAGTTCCAGGTCTACCCTTAACAGGATGGAACATGTCCATATTTTGATGGATATAGCACCATTAGCGTTGCCAAGTAAACATATGGCGTGTTGTGCCCAACCTGCGAGGGAAAGGTATCAGCGTCAAAGGAAGACCCAGTTTCTTGCGCTGAAACAGATATCGTCAGAATTGTACACAATGAACCTGTGAGGTTGAGTAACTTGTCTTGGCAGGATTTCCAGGATCAGTCAATCCCTTTTTGGGGGTCCTTGGAAGACCGCTTGAGAAAAGTGGTAAAATTTGGGTCTAATTCTGGAGTCAGGGTTACTTTGTCCAGGATGTCTGGATGGGGACAGAGAGCAGAGACAATTTCTGACGTCTTTGTCAAAGCTCTTTCTAAGTCTGTTTCGGGCGTAGTTCGAGAATGCAGGTAGGGGTGTCCAGTCAGGGTGTTCCTTATTAACTGTCTGACGATGGGCTGAAGAGCCACCTTTAGGGCTATGTTGACTGACGGGGCGATGGAGGCGTCGAGGGCGTGCCCTATGTCCTCTGCCAGGAGTAAGTCCTCCTGGTCCTGGTAGTATGATTCATTAGGCGCATGTCTGTCTGCCATGTTAGGGTATTTGTAAGGCAGAGCTAGAGCTCTAGGGAGGCATGGGTGGGTCAAATAGGCAGCAAATTATTGCTGAAAGGACTCTTAAATTGTTTGCCCCTCAGGATAAGCCTGTGGTAGCCAGTTGTACAGCCTGGCAGCAGGTGTAGGGGAGACTATGTGCTCTATTGCTTTAAATTCTAGGCGGGAGCCAACTCACTCCTGCCAAGCCGGTTAATGAGTCCGCTGCGCAAAAGGACCACAGCAGGTGAGCCGGACAGAGGACTGCGGTCCTCGCACTGATGTGCTCTTTCTCCCGGCCTCTCAGCACCCCCATTGAGTGCACAAATGCTTAGTGCGGCCAATCGCTAGTGAGTGTGCACAAGCAGTAACACCAATAATCACAGAATAAAACAATAGTGAAAAGTATGTTGCAAAACACATCTCATTGCAAAGCAGCAAAGAAAGAGGACATTTTTTGTGTGATGATGTTTATATACTATGTTATGATGTACCATGTAAGATTGTGGGTAATGTAGTTTTGGAAAAAGGTTTAACTCTTGGCTGTTGTATTTGCAATTTTAATAAACAGCAGAGAAGGAGAAGCATAATCCAAGCCTCCGGTCCAGACATCGAATTTGTTCTGAAGCTCCCCAATTACCTAATTTACTTCAGTATCCTCTGTAGAATATCCTTTCAGTTTTCAACTTCAATTCCATCAAGATGGCATTTAGATGTGTCACCCTTCTGGCATACATCTAGAATGTTAGCACTACAGTTGCTCATTAGAACACTCTAGTAAAGCGGCTGTTCACCAGGAACTAAACTGCCAGTCTGCTGCACGTCAGTATGTTTTAATAAAATAGAAGAGGAAGCTATTTGAGAACTCACTTAAAAAAAAAAGTCCTCATTTTAATTTCTATAGCACTAACCATAATTTCTATGACAAAAGTAACCCCCTCATTTTGTTCCTTTCTCAATTAAGTGTTTTAAGTTTTACTAGTTTGATTCAACCAAGATGGCTTCAGGTGTGCCACACTTCTGGTATAAGTACATGTTTTACTGAGAATGTCAGACTTCATTCTCTTATGGCCGAGAAAGGTAGTGTGAATTTACAGAAAATATGCTCATTTTAGCTTTTGGAGCACCTTCCATAACCTCTATGGGAAAATCATAAGAAAACAGTTTTGTCTCAAACAGGATTCATGAAATCCCAGTAGAAGGATTTCACGGGGTAAAATCACCTTAGAACACACCACAATTCATAAAATCAGTATGGTACCATAAACAAATTATTTATATTGTAACTAAAATCTGTTATCACCCTTTATACATTCTACTTCTTGCAACCCTCAAAACCTGCCATTCATTACAATACATTTCAATGAGAGCTATTGTGTATGTGGGCCCATGATGGCTGCCAGCACTTCCTGGTTGAAGTGCTGACAGCCAATCAGATCTCACCATGAGATCTGTGCTTAAGCTAAGCCCAGATAACTACATTTACAAAGTGTATGCCTTATGGAGAATTTGTCAAGAATAAAACGTAACTGCTCCACGGAAAATGAAATGGAACAAAAATTCACTGAGACGAGACAGAGATTTCTTCAAAGAAAATACAAATATATTAGAGCTGGGGAACTAAAAGCAAGAGCTCGAACCAGAGATAATGTATTGAACAAAACAATGATGACAAAACCTCAGGAAGATACAACTATCAGATTTGTAATGACATACACCAAGGAGAGCCATTTAATCTCGAATATTCTGACGAAATATTGGGACATTATAAGGAAGGACCCAGAGGTGGGAAAGTTGGTTGGGGAAAAGCCTATGGTTGCCTATAAAAAAGTACCATCTCTACAGTCACTTTCAGATCAAAGAACAGTCAAACTGGCTCTCGAGCCAAACAATTGATTTGGTTTGCTGTAAGAAGTGCAAAGCATGCCGCATTGGGATTAACGTGAAGGATTTTGAGGACTCTGGTGGTAACAAGATGACGATCAACAAAAAGATCACATGTAATTCCAATTATGTGGTATGTGTGATTCAATGCACATGTGGTCTGCGTTATGTGGGCAGTACAATTTGTCCTTTAAAAAAACGCATTTTGGAACACAGAGCCGTGCAAAATAAGGATACAAACTATGCTATTGCAAAACACCTTATGACTCATGATGGAGCTAAATGGACAGACATGAGATTTTTTGGTATTGCGAGTGTAGATAGCAATGAAAGGGGAGGCGATAGAGAGTTACAACAGACGTTTGGAGTCACGGTTCATAATACAGCTCAAAACCAAAAGCCCAAGGGGTCTGAACGGGGATGAAGAATTGCATTATCATCTGTAGGTTGAGGATATATAACGCTCTTGCTAACAGTTATTAGATAAGATTACCTTTGGATGTGTGGATAGAGGACATTTATAGATAAATATCAAGGAGAAAATGAGGTAAATTTAGGATGTATATGAGAAAGTATGAAAACAATAATAGATAAGTGCACCAATCTATTAGCAGGTATATATAGGAATCACAGAGGTAATTGCATTAAGTAAGGTTAATAGTTCCAACAGTATAGAAATGGACATAATGATTGTTGTGAATAGTGATATTCTTTGCACATATTAATTTAGAGAATTTGTGTAGCGTTGGGCAGGTTTTGTGGTGGTGGGGAGCTTGGTTTTTAATGCACAAAATGTAATTTATTTTTAATAGACTACATGTCCCACAATGCAGTAATAGGGGTCATAGGAGAGACACTATAAATAGGGGACATGGAGAAAGGACTAATTTACTGTGATCAAGACCAGTAGGTCGAAACGCGTCGGTAGTGAAGGATGGTGATTTAATCTTGACAGCAATAAAAAGAAATAACTTCCTCCTGGAGTGCGGTGGTGAAGTTGCTTGCAACTGTTTGTTTTTGGATTTATGAGAGGAAATGGTCCATTCCTCACACCCGCACCAACATGAAAGAGTGCGCCAGAAGCAGGACCAGTTTGTTTTCTTATATATATTTATTTACAAACAATGCAGAAGTAACTCTCTGTGGTTTTTAAATGTGTTGTAATTCTAGGTGATTATTGGATAAATACAGATTATGAACTATTAAATCCCATCGAGGCTTGGCAACCTTATATTATTTTGGGGTCCTTATTTGTTATGAACATGTTTTGCTGCATTTCCTACCTTGTATGTAAAAATGTCCCACACAAATCTACCTGCTGATGCCAGCAACGTTTAGGCAGAGACTGACCCCGAATTCAGCTAGAAATGGTCTGCACGTGTATCAAAGCCAGAGAGCCTCTCTCCCACAATCAAATTATAGGTTAATATCAATGATCTCTCTTTATGGCTCAAATCAGGATATTTTGGGCCTGATTACAACTTTGGAGGAAGGTGTTAATCCGTCCCAAATGTGACGGATATACCACCAGCCGTATTACGAGTCCATTATATCCTATGGAACTCGTAATACAGCTGGTGGTATATCCGTCACATTTGGAATGGGTTAACACCTCCTCCAAAGTTGTAATCAGGCCCTTTGTTTTTGAGGTGCCTTGAGGGTGCAGTGAGATACGGTGAATTTAAAAATACCAGAAATAAATTCATGTAACAGTTTATGATACAACCGTTTACACCTGCTATTAGATTATTTACTGCATGTGCTGTTAATGGCATGGGCAAGTCGCTGGCTGTAAGTGATGTACCGGACCACTGTTAAACCCATCACTAGCAATGGCTTTTCTGGAGCTTAAGATGACATTCCAATGTTGGGAGTAACAGCTCCTCAGATCCGTCCATACCAGACCCCCCCCCCCAAATAAACAATTACTTAGAGCTCTCAGTATTATGCACGGAGAATTCTGAGCAACATAATATGGAATATTTCAAAACATTTAAATCTATGAAGGACACCTATGCTGAGAACTGCAGTTTCAGGAAAACACCAATAGGTCCTGCCAAGATTTGCTTTGGTTGGTGTTCTCGATCAGTCGCATTAGTGAATCAATGGATCTTGAAGTTTGCAAACCCTATTTGAAGTTATTTTTGAAATAGTTGTTTTATATCTCGGTGCTCACTTCACGTGTTCTTTATAGCTCATCTCAATAGATTATGTAAGACTGGAAAGGATCAGACATAAAAAATGGTTTTACCCATGGGTCAGGGTTTTCTGTACCTGTCAGGCTGCTACTGAGCATGGACGGGGTGGTTAGTGCTTTCTTCAATTCCAAAAGGCTTCAAGCAAAGAGTACTGGGTACACTAAGAGTATCTTCCTCAAGGTTGCTAAAACAATTCTCACCAAGATCCTTCAACAAGGACTTTGCCAGATCTGCAAGAGGTGTGATAATTTGCTTTTGAAGTGGCTTCTTGTTTGTTTGTTCAACAGAAAACATATTGCAGCGGGATCAGAACACTCATGTCCCACTATCTACAGTGTTCCTAGTGTTTGTTAAAGACTTAACACTGCTTTATTATTTTTTCATATGATCGTGACAGATACGACTGTGACAGATGGGCAAGGTGGTGTTGCTACATTCAATTTAAATGTTCCCTTACTCCATTTCTCTGAAATGTCTGTGACCATTGTATCCACACTTGGGGTTCGCAAAATGGCCTGAAATTATTAACTTATGTGAAGTATAAAATCCTCGAACATAACACTATCCATTTCCCACATCTGAAAAAAACTAATTAGCATATTATTAGTAGCTAAAACAAACTTGTCAAATTAATGACTGGAATATTAGTCTAAACTGATATTGCTTCCATACTATAATTTGCAGTGAGTCCTGAAAGCTCATGCTGCTGTTTGTCACTCTCCTTATGGTTTCTGACACATCTCACTATCTTTGTCACTTACTCACGAGTTTGGCACCTGGCCCCTTAGTCTCTGACCCAGTAAATGAGTGTCTTGAGGCAAGGCTGCTTTCTATTGACACTGACCTGACAGATGCATGACATGGGAGTTCAAATCCCAAGGATTCTTTGATAGCTCCAGGCCGTAGACTCAAAACTGGAAGAATGGGAGTAATGAGACAAAAATCAGAAGTTTTCGTATCTAACATAATGGAAGAGTTCGTTGATATGAAAAAGAGCCACCAAAGAGGTTGGCTGACAAATTAGGAGGATTTTTTTTTTTACTTTAATGAAACACTTAGTTACTAGAAGCACAGAGGCAAAAGATCACGATGCCCAAGGAGAACTGATCACATGGCTTGGTTCAACGAGAACTGTAGACAAGTAAAGGAAGAACTCAAGTTCCTGCTCTAATTGGGCACGCACAGAGGACATCAAGGGAGCAAGACAGAGAATCAAAACCGTAACTAAGAGTTATACAGAAGAAGCAATCTAGAACAATTGGGAGTGCCCTGAAAAAGGATGCAAAGGACAAGGACTTTTAAACTTTCTGGAGAAAAATAAGAGAAGGTGCCAGAGTCAATACAGTAGAAGCAAATGTAACACAACTGGATCGAAGTCTTCATAGAAGCTTTCAGTAGAGTAAACTCTGAAAGCAGAGAACCACAGAAGGGAATCCCCTGAATCTTTAAAAAGAATCCAAAGAGATGTAGCACAGGAGGCAAAAAGAAAATACAAGGACACAATCAGTGCATTCACAAAAGGGAATACATACTCCCAGTTCAAATAGGATACCACTTTGGGTCTTCAAATACAAATTGAAACAGTGGTCCCCATTCAGTCAAGTCTTCGCTGAGATATCAGTTCGCTGGGCCTGACCTCTGTCATGGCTAAACAGCACAATTACCACCCTTCTACAACAAGCATCGACAAAGCCAATAAGTCTCACCTCTGTAACATGATTATAAAAGCATGGTTTTCAAAGAGTGAAATAAAACAAATTAAAAATACTGGAGCAGGGGGTGTGCAGTTTAATAAAATACTACGTGTCCATGGGACAGGTTGCTTTTTAACTCTACTTGTCTTGTAAAAATAATCTACATGTCCTTTTGGTGCCATGCGGTGGGGCAACAAATTACGGCAGCAATCTCATTATGTAAGAGCTCTGATAGCCTCTCTGATTATGCCAGGACTAATAGTAGGGCTTAAATACTAGTCATTTCAAGCCCTACTATAGCAATTTCCTTACTTTGACACATTTCCACAGAGCTACATACTGGGACTGGAAGAAGCAGTACACAATATTTGCAAAACTGGAATGCCTTTGACTCTGTGCAAACCTACTAACTTTCAAGTTTTAAAGGCTTTTCACTAGCTCTTCTCTAATATTTTTCCATACTGCGAAAGGTTGGAGATTTACTTTTGATGAGGGCATAAGAGGAAGTTCTTCCAGGGTTGGGACAAAAGTGGTTGAAGGGAAAGTTAACTTGTAAACGTTCAATAGATTTTCGCATGAGTACATGCATATTTGCTCATGCTAAAATACAGTTCACAAATATGTTCTATGAGTATGATTTCCTGGTCTATGTCTGTAAATTCTTCTGAATTAATGAAAGCTGCTAATTCAAAGACATATACTAAGAATTGGGTCACTAATTACGTCTGGCGTTAACCAAGACATTTTGGGCCTGATTCTAACTTTGGAGGACGGTGTTAAACCGTCCCAAAAGTGGCGGATATACCACCGACCGTATTACGAGTCCATTATATCCTATGGAACTCGTAATACGGTAGGTGGTATATCCGCCACTTTTGGGACGGTTTAACACCGTCCTCCAAAGTTAGAATCAGGCCCTTTGTTATTACTAAAATTCTATTTCTCTCTATCTATTGGCTGGCTTTACTGTGAGTGATAGCACTCTGCTCTTCCACGAGGGACATGTTGCCACACAAAAGTAGTTTTGTTCAGTGCAGGAAACTACTGTGGCAATGTGTGCTTTTTGAGACCAAAGCAATGTTTTGCCTTTTGCCAATGTGTGTTACAATGGTGAAGGCCTGGAAGCTCACACAACAATAAAGTGTTACAAAAGTAATGTCAAAACAAGACACATTAACGAAAAAGACTGACAACCAATGTCAGATTGGTTGGCTTTGCCAGTGCTTATTTATTTTCATGTTTCCCATAATCTTGATGAAAATGGTTACACAGTTTCCAATATGAATATTTTTTGGAAATACTAGCATGTATCTTTTACTAAATGATGCTTAAAAGAAATAGTACCTAAAATGTCACAGTAATTTAGCAAAACTTTGTTTTCCCTACTTGCATTTTGTTCTAAAAATGTTATTTTGAAAGCAAAGAATCAATCTTGCTTCCAAGCTTCTGCAAACATCTGCATCAAGTCAGAGCATTCTGTGAGCATTATACATAGCTTCGTATTGTTAAACTTTTCAACTGCGTGTACACTTGTTTTTACTGCAACCACTGTCAGTGGTGTGGTACCACATTACAATGTTTATTTAGAATGTGCACCCTAAAAATAAAGGCTTTGCATTAATGAGCCATAAATACAAGTTCAAACAACATTAGCATAGGGACACAAATATTACCTCAGTTGCAGATCGTTCACTTCCCTGTAAACTGGCAGCCAAAGGGTTTGTGCTACACAGAGATGGGCCACCTTGTCCCAGGTCAAAATAAACATGAAAACCTGTTGTCCTTGATCAATTGACTATAAGAATTCCACACCGCTACAGCGAATGTAACTGTGGGAAGAACCACTGAACCCAGTCTTGCCAATAACCTAACCATACTGGATCTTGTCCCAAAGACTTTATTCTTAAACTTCATTCTTCCCATTTAATTTCTCTCTGCATTCACAGAGACAATGACATCCGATTTATTATTTCTTAATCGAGTAAGGATGTAAGTATAATTATGGATTCGTGTGAAAAGACTTATCAACAATGACCACGTACTGGGCATTTCTTGAGCCAAGAACCGCCACATTTTAAAGCAGTTATGTCAGGCAACTGAAATGTTTTGATGAAGGTATTTCACACAAACTGTTCTGTTGTGCAGAAATAGTTTTGCAGAGAAGATAAGATCTCACTGAGACAACCAACTGAGAGAAAACTAGCCACGACCAATAATATTACATGGGCACAAAGACATCTCATCACCTATGATGAAGAAAATTGTCACCAATTCCTGCAAATCAAGTAATATTTTCCAAGATTTTTCATCATAAAGTTGGTGACTCTGTTAAGGCGATGTGTTCTTTTTCAGCTACAGTAGCTGCAGTTGTGAATGTGGGTAAAAACATGTTTTCAGTGCGCTGGTTATGGTCCTTCCCAAAAAAGGAACAAGTGACGCAAAAGATGATCTTTCTGGTTTAACACACTGCAAATACGTACCCGCTACCTCAAGCGGGCAACTAATAACACCATACATGCACGGTGATCTCCACACAATATGCGACAAGCCTCAAGACACTTCGGTTGTGAGTGAAACCAGGCATGCACGTTGCTAGCGATGATGGGGCACCAGCATTTGCGTAAATCAATTCTGATGCAGCAGGTTGCCTCAGCCAAACCTCGGCACAGAGCAGCACATCAATGACCACATGCAAGCAAGCAAAGGCAGCTGCAGCTTGAGGGAAAGTCAGTCTTAAACCGGCCCTGGGGGTCTCCCAAAACTCCCATATGTAGTAACAATAGGGCATGGCTGGCAGGTGGTGCGATCGTGAGGGAGATTGTAAATTGACATGAAGTGCACCTTCATGGCAGGGACCCAACTAGGATGTAGCCCAAAGTACAGCATTCACGCGGAGTGGTGACTGGTGGTCTACGATGGGTGGGTCTCAAAGCTACTTCATTGGGGAAATTCTTTGAGGTGGTGAGAAATGATAATAGTTGAATATCAGGAAGCGATGCAGCTAGCAAAGTGACCACAATAAAGTAAGGACTTTTATCTTTGTGCCAACAATCTCCTCCCCCCCCCCACCCCTGGACAAGATCACACAAGTTGCACCTCAAAAACACCTGGACGACAGAGAGTTTACGCCCCAGAACACCAGCGAATAGCCCCAGAGGTGAGCTGGCTGCTCTAGACTTTGCCAGAACAGCCCGAGAAGAGAGACACAATGTGCAAGGGATGCTCTCATGAAGAAATTGTTTTAAAAAATCACAGCAAGACTTCTTTCATTTATGGTGGCATAAAGGGGCACCTACGGGAGATACCGACAGGGCAACTCAGAGTGAAGACCATTCTAAATTAAGATACACAATGGTGGCTAACTAAGGAAGATACTCTTCACTTCCAACTCAAAGATGAGGTAGAACTTCAAGATGAATTTAGAGGAACACTGAACAAATAAATGCACCTAAACTGGAAATTAAAGCTATGATCCACTTAATAGCCAAAAAGATCTATGCGACAAACAACAGAATTAGTGCCAACAAGGAAGCCACTGTGGCAATAGGAAGGTCCATGGTAGAGGATACCTCTACAGCTCTAGCAGCTTTCTCTGAAGAAATGAGGACACTCAGGAACAAATGTGTCTGCCTTGAAGACTGCTCTAGGCAAAATAACACAAGGATTAGGGGTGATAGACAGTTGTGGGGCAGGATATTAGGCCTTGCTCTCCCACATATTTTTTTACAAGATTCGCTCTCCAATTCCAATTGTATAAGCCGATAAGTAGAAGTTATGCATTCTGAAGTGGGGACATGCCTAAAAGACATACTGGTAAAACCAGTGTCATTCTCTAAAGAGGACAAGATAGTTCTGAAAGGGAGACTAATGGACACCACAGAATAGAAATGCCCAATGCAGCTCTTCCCAGATCACTATGGGCACTTAGATTAAGAGGAGGGAACTCGGAGACAGAACGAGTGAGTTGAGGAATAAACAGATAAGGTACAGATGAACATTTTCTTTTGCCTCGCCATTCTGTCTCAGTTCAAAACAGCACCCCATCAGGATGCCTGAATAGAGAAAACAATTATTGGACATTGGAGGGGCTGGTAGTCCTAGAGACCCAGCTGAGAACACAGTCACCAGAAGCTATAATATAAACAAAAGGGGAAAAGCATGTAGAAGAAAGACAAAAACATGACTACAGCTCTTACGCAAACACAGGTGAACTAACAGCTCTATGTATGATCCTTCTCTGCTCTCATCAGAAGAGAAAGAAAAAAAGGTTTGATATCATGTTAAAGAAAAGCCACAGTAGTTTTTGCAGTTTGACAATCAGTGGTATTAATTCAGATGGAGAGTAGGGAGGCTGACAATGATGACCCGAGTGAGGGCAGACCACCTCATTTGTTTCTATTTCCCACCCTCAGGATTTTGAGGCGGTTGGACGTCTGATATTTCTATTATAGTTTGAGTTAGTGATGAGGGGATAATACATGGAGGACCCCAGAGGCTATGTTTAACATATAGGACTCTTAATGTAGATTCATGACAGCTATGAGGCATGCTGGTGAAATGAGTTTGCACCATTTGGGCACAGTGAGACTGCCTTCCTATGAAAGGACAAGATCTGGTGTGCACTACATGGAGAAGCCCAAAAAATATAATATGCATGAAGGAAACCTATCTTCCAAAGAAGCCATAAGTTATAGCCAGCCCAGAGTAATGCCTAAACTCAGCAGAACATAAGTGGGGCAATGGTCGTCCTCAGATGAGATTCATCTTTCAAATCTATGTCATAAGGGGCTAGAAGGGCGATAGGCGAAAGTGGTGGAATCTTATGTCTCCAAAATTCCCAGCAAAAGCAACATTTGCTCAAATTAATTAAGTACATTCAGGATGTGATAGAGGGAGAACCTGTGAGTGGTGACCTATACGGTCCCAGAAGGAAACAGGATAAACTCACAATGAGAGAATGGCATGCAATATGAGCTGGGAATACACAAGGTACATTCTCAATGTCCTATCTGATGGTAATGTACTGAGAAGTGGGGCAAAAATCAGCATTTACTTTACTCAATTCTTTAATGCATAATATAAGGCAGGAGTGACTTAGCCTTGCTTTTGACTTTTTTTCAAGGGCCTGCAGCTCCTTACGTTGGAACCTAAGGAATGCAGGCACGCAACCAGGTGATACCAGTTGAAGGACAGAGTGTTACTACAGGGACTCCCAGCACAAAATACATCTATACTGGATTGCCTGTTGAACAGGTTCCGCAAGAGATTCTGCTTGAAATTGTCCATCGACAAGCAAGGTTGTACAGCACACTCTGTGAATCCAAGAGTCACTGACTCCATTTCAGAGGCAGATATTGTATTGATCATGTGATAGGATAACAGGCCTGTCTGCCTTCAAGTGCAAAAACATCATGTTGGAAATGGCCCTTTTTGCAAGGTTATTCCCAAACTTGTTGCCTTCTTCCTCCTATTTTTTGAGGTCTGTTTTTGCTAGTTTGTCTTTGCGCACTTTACCACTGCTAATCAGTGCTAAAGTGCAAGTGCTTCCTATAGAAATTGTACGGTTGATTGGTTTATCCATGATTGGCATATTTGATTTACTGGTAAGTCCCTAGTAAAGTGCACTAGAGGTGCCCAGAGCCTGTAAATCAAATGCTACTAGGGGGCCTGCAGCACTGGTTGTGCCACCCACATTAGTAGCCCTGTAAACATGGCTCAGACCTGCCACTGCAGTGTCTGTGTGTGCAGTTTTAAACTGCCAATTCGACTTGGCAAGCATACCCACTTGCCAGGCCTCAACCTTTCCTTTTACTACATGTAAGGCACTCCTAAGTTAGGCCCTAGGTAGTCCCATGGGCAGAGTGCAGTGTATGTTTAAGGTAGAACATATACTAGTGTGTTTTATATGTCCTAACAGTGAAATACTGCCAAATTCGGTTTTCACTGTGCAAGGCCTATCTCTCTCATAGGTTAACATGGGAGCTGCCTTTAAATATCCTTAAAGCGCAGATTCCCTTTGAGAGTAGATACAAATGTGGAGTTTAGGGTCTCTGAACTCACAATTTTAAAATACATCTATTAGTGAAGTTGGTTTTTAAATTGTCTGTTTGAAAATACCACTTTTAGAAAGTAGGCATTTTCTTGCTTATACCATTATGTGACTCTGCCTGTTTGTGGCTTGTCTGTCTGGGTCAGTTTGACAGTTGGGCTGTTTTGCACCTCTCTAGACAGCGACACAAAAGGAGGAGGGTGTAGCCTGCAGATCCTGATGAGCCATCTGAGCTAGAGAGGAGGGAGGAGTGGTCGTTCACACCTGAAAGGACTGTGCCTGCCCTCACACAATGCAGTCTCTGACCCCTCTGGTGTGCATCTGGGGCCTGGCCTAGACAAGGAAGGATCTTGCAAACACTTGAGACTTTGCTTTGAAGTTTGCCAACTTTAAAGGCAGAACTGGGTATATAAGAAGACCAAAAACCCCAGACTTTTGGAATCTTTCTGGAATCAAGAGGAATCTCTGCCCAGGAGAAGAGCTGAAGGAGGAGTACTGTCCCTTGGCTGTGTTGCTTTGCTGGACTGGCCTGCAGTTGCTGCTTCTGCCTGAAAAGAGTGCACAGGGTGAACTTTGCTGTGTGTCCTGCTTGACGAAATTCTCCAAGGGTTTAGAGTAGAGCTTGCCTCCTGTTGGAAGTCTCAGGGACACCAAAGACTTCAGTTTCCTCGTCCTGCAGCACTGGAAACTGTGTGTTTTGTTCTGTTCAAGAGGAGAACCCACTGCGACGCCGCCAACGACCCCGCTGGCCTGCACCATGACCTGCCGACGCCACACAGAGTCGCATTGCCCCGCTTCGCACCGCAACCCTGGTCTCCCCGACGCCGTTATCGGATGACTTTACCGAGCCGCTGCTCGCATCGCAACCTGTTGGCCCTGCACTCCGGCATCGCCTGCTCACACCGCAGCCTGGGCACCCCCGACGCTGACGCTCCTGCTGACACCGTTGCCTGCACCGTGGCCTGTGGACACCACTCGTGAGGGTCACGAAGCATGTCCCGTCCCGCACCGCTGGCTTGGGCCTACCGACGACAGCGCTTCAGCAACGACGCTGCCTGCACCGTGACCTGTGGACACCGCACGTCGCACCGCCCCGCTTCACACCGCAGCCCTGGTCTCACCGACGCCGCTAGATGTGTCACCGAGCCGCTGCCTGCACCGTGACCTGTGGGCACCGCACGTCTCATCATCCCGCTTCGCACGGCAGCCCCGAGGCCATCCACGCCGGCGCACCTGACTTCATCAGCCTGGAGTTTGATCTGCAACACGTGTGACCTCAAGGGCCCGACGACTCCTGCACCGACTCCGGAACCGATACTGGTCAGTGACACCGCTCTCCAGAGCTCACCGCAAGGATCACAACGCCTGCAAATCCAAGGTACTGTTTGCGGGTCTTCCAGACACCGTAGCTGGCCCGCAACGCTGAGGCTCGCCTGGAACTGTTGGTTTTGTTGATCACGATGCCGTGATAGCCCCCGGTGGAGCTATCGACTTCAAGGAACTCAAGTTTTGAATAAATCTTGCAGAATTCATATTTTTCTTACTGTATGTTGGATTTTTATCATATTTGGTCTTGTTTTATATAGATAAATATTGGCTATTTTTCTAAAACTGGTGTGGTGTCCTTTTGTAGTATTTTCACTTATTACTGTGTGTTATGTACAAATTGTCAACATCAGGACAGTGCGCGCTCTACGGTCGACATTAAATGCAAAAACCCAGTACTTATGCAAGGGTATATTTCATGCATTGTGTTTATTTGCAGTATGTTAACCTTTTGCATTGCAGAGCTTTTACCCTGAAAAGTCATTAATGCTGTTTGTAATTCGTTGTTCATTTGCAAGGCTTGTTTGCAGGATTACAGGGTGTGGTCCTTTATTCTAAGACTTTCTAGAAGCCTGCAGCATGGTTGGGGATGGCTCATGGGCGGGGCTTGGCTCTATATAAGGGAGCCAGCCCAGCTCCACGTGCTCACTATTCAGAGGTCCAGGTGCAGAGCAGCAGCATTTTCCAGAGCTCCTGTCCCAGAGGCCTATCCAGTCAATTCCAGGCTTGCCCTTGTTTATTTGGTGATCTTCAAGCAGGGCAGTAAGACGGAGGTCGGGTTAGGCCCCCGACTCCATTCTCCAGTGACACTCAAGTTTTGGGCCTAAATTTGAAATCGCGTGTGCGATTGTTTTCATGGCATTAACTTCTTAGCATTTAGAAAGGCAGTGTGCGCGATCATTTCATGACATTTGTATTGTGAATTTCGAATTGGCAACAGTGCGCGCGATTCATTCCTGGCATTTACTTCTTGGCATTCAGATCGGCAGTGCGCGCGATCATTTCATGCCATTTATATTGGGAATTCCGAATTGGCAACAGTGTGCGCAATTCAATCCTGGCATTTATTTCTTGGCATTCAGATTGGCAGTGTGCGCGACCATTTCATGACATTTGGTTCTTGATACTCGAATCGGCAATGGTGTGCACGATTCATTCCTGGCATTTAACTCTAAAATTATAGATCGGCAGTGCGCGCAATTGTTTCATTGCATTTGAATCTAGATGTTCGAATCGGCAACAGTGTGCGCGATTCAATCCTGGCATTTATTTCTTGGCATTCAGATTGGCAGTGTGCGCGACCATTTCATGACATTTGGTTCTTGATACTCGAATCGGCAATGGTGTGCGCGATTCATTCCTGGCGTTTAACTATTGAAATACAGATCGGCAGAGTGCGCAATCATTTCTAGACATTGAAATCTTGATGTGCAGTTTGATTAAGGTGCATAATATTTCCTGAACATTTGAGTCTTTGAACTCTTACTCAGAGAGTGACGTAGCAGTGTTATTCATGGTTCTAGTACAGTTCATTCATGCAGAGAAAAACCATGTGTTCTTTGATTCTTGGTACAATGCAGTAATTATTCTAAGAACTATTTGGAGAGCGTTTATTGTTCAAAATATAATATGTTAATTCTGGAATGTTCATATGAAAACCTTGCATAACCTTTCTTGATTTCCAGGTACCTAGATTCTTGAGGCCTAGTTATAGTGAAGCCTTAGGCCATTCATGTTTTCAGTATAAGTGTTTATTTGAAACAAAACTTATTGAAAGTCATTGTGATTAATCTTGCAATTGTGTTGTTTAAATCTCGCTTCCACAGGTCTCCTTCCCCGCTGTTCCCAAACCAAAACCCATTCCCCCACTTGGCCATTCTTTAACTCCGTGCTATATAATTAGTGGAGTTTGGAGCTGCCAAGAGGTGGACATGTTGGGAACATGCGCAAGCCACGAGGATCTGGTCTCCCTGACAAATGCTTTACACATTGCTTCTGAGATAAGCCTAACTGCTCGTGCCAAGCTACCAAGGGGGTGAGCAGGGGTTATCTGAGCGGGTATCTCCCTTATCCTGACTAGAGTGAGGGTCCCAACTTGGACAGGGTGCAAACCGACTGCAAACTAGAGACCCCATTTCTAACACATCATGTTTAGTATCTTTGAGTTAATCCCTCCTACACTACTGGGCCTCTGTAGGACAAATTCTGCATCACTGCTGGTGGACATTATGATAGATATTACTAGGTGGCGGATCCCATTACATTCCTCAGGTGGGCAGGATAACGACACCTCAGATCAACATACCGCCACATCTCTTATTTGCTTTCCAAGCACTCAATTTCCATTCCTAGAGTGGTTATGTACTAGCAGAGTCAGGACTGCATGGCTTTTGTCTTGAGGGGGCTGTCAATGTGTGACCAGAAAGATACAAGAACCTGTGGAGGGGAGGAGATCTCCCCATTATGCATTGGGGGAGGATGGAGCATGCACTACTGGGGAGGTCGCTTTGGGACTTTCTCTGGCTTCTAAAGGTATGCCAACCATCTGTAATGTATGCACCTGAGATTATACCACTCACTTAAGGATGAGATGAGATAGAGAATTAGGCAAATGGCCTTCCTATCTACAAATTCACTTCACCCCACAGTTTACTCCTACCCTGAGGTATGACACCTTTGCTAAGTGGAGAGAGGGGGAGTGCAGGAATCTGGGAGATGTCCCGTTTGGAAGGGAGGGGGGATATAAAGAAATCCGAGACCGGCAAACCGGAATACCACTTAGAAGAAACTGATAGATTACCATATCTCCAACTGCAACATTTTGTTGCTGCTCCCACCTAACAGGCACAAGTGTGTGAGTTATCCCCTTTCCACAAGCTTTTCACTTCCTGCACAACTAAGAGTTTAATTACAAACATATCCACAACACGGAAACATACACATTCCCTAACAAAAATGGTCATTTAGGTCTACATAGGGGTCAGCAATAAACATATCACAATTATTATTAGTAATAATTTGTTTAATAGTTATTAAAAAAAATAATGAAAAGGATACTTTAACATATAAATATATTTAAAAACTCAATAAAAATAATCATTTATATACAGTCAATGTGAAAAATGTTATGCATAATGTGCTACCATGCACATCTTTTCTTATTTAGTTAGACAATGGTCATAGGGCAAGGAAAGCTGGTTAGTTCTAATCCTAGCTAGCATCCCATAACAACCTGCACTGGTACAAAGTAGCAAAAGCCTATACGTTGTGCAAAATCTATGCAGGGGGAACTTCATTAACTACTTCTGTTACTAACATTTGCAAAATAGAGCAAAAAAGTGCAATCATGCAAAACTTCATACTAATTTAGACAATAGCCGTTAAGACTGTAATCGCTGGAGCCTACATAATGAGCATAATTACACTGAAAGTGCAGGGAATACAAATACTTAATGTATAAAAATGGCAAGAGCATATATAATATGCAAATTAATGCAAAACATGTAAAGCTGCTGATATTTAATCATAAGGGCATTTTACCAGCATACAAAGGGCCTGGCGGGATAGGAGGCAACAAAAATTCATGGTCCCTAGTAGCTCACCATAGTTTAAATACATTAAAAAAAAAATGTATCAGTATTTGATATATGAGGCTGACAAAAGCCTATACAATGTGCAAATGTATGCAAAACGTGCAAAAGCACCAGTGTTTCATAAGAAGAATGTTTATGGGGGTATTAGGTTGATGCCCAGCCTAGCAGGATAGGAAACAGCAAAGTTCATAGATCCTAGCAGCCGTTGAATATAAGCAAGTCATCAGGGGCCTTCTTCGTCACCCATCTCGATCACCGCCTGAGACTTGGGTCTACCCTAATAAGTGATTTAAAAGTTTCCAGGAACTGTACCAGCCTAATGTTCAGCATTATGCTCCTTAGAACTAATGACTATTAGGGCTGCAGGGCTCGAAAAATCTACTCGACCACTCGCTATGGCAAGTTTTATTTTAGGAGGTCGAGCTATTTTTAGATTCCACTCGACCCTTCTGGCGAGTGGACTAAGAACAGGTGTTCTGTTCAGTCAGAAATTGAATTAGCAATTAAGATGCCTTTAAATCTTATTCTTGTCACATTTGCTCTGTGTTCAGAGACAGAGGTCAAAAGTCAGTTTGTCTTGCAATGCAAATACTTTTCCTTGTGACTGCAGAGTTCCAGGATTTTGTAAGGTGAACGGTCTGACCTATATGAAGTGAAAGGCTTTTGGTATCAGGTTTTCCCTAACACACAACATTTATATAACTAAGTCAACTTTACTTCAAAATATATTTCAGTAGCTGTGAAAGACCATTTTTGTACTTCTGTGTGATGAAAAAAATATTTTAATTGGATAAAAAAAAAAGTCAGAACACTTTACGTGGTGATGTGCAAATGATAAATACTTTCTGAAACCCAATTTCCACAGATTATTCTAAATACACTATATAGTTTTATCAGTAAAGCTGCAAGTTAGTGGGAAGGTTTTTGGACATTTCTTGGAAATGTACTGTCTGTAAATGACAGTGTGCTACCACATCATGCTTTAGTAATAGATTTATTAAAAGTGAGTGTTTAAACAAACTGAGAAATACTCCTGCCCTGATGGCAGCTACTAGTAAACTAGGAGGCAAGTCATGAATGGATCATGTGTACCCTATATGTGGGCTAGATTTATTATACATGGAGCAAACGTTTAGTGTATTTAATCGAACAAAAGAGGATTTTTTTTTTTTTTTTTACAGCAGAAATGCTGCACTCACATACTTGAAGGTGCACTCATGTGAGAATGAAGAAAAAGGCGACTGTAAAATACAATATTTGCCTAGGATCACACAATTTGAGACCCGTTTACGGGACAAGTACATTACAGTTAGGTCGAGTAGATTATTCAAGCTACTCGACCTGCAGATCTAGTAACATTTTTATGATTTTTCGAGGCCTGGGCTGGTCTGCAGGCCCTAATACATAGAATTATTTTTTCAACAAGCATCTTCGTTGTAGGGCCAAAGCTGAACAGATACAGATGAAATGCTGCAATGTCTTGTCTGCCTGATGACATAAGCAACATTTCTGGTCTCCTCTATGGCCATCTTCCCTCCACTTTGGAAGAAAGTCCAAGGTTGGAATATCACCAAATCTTAAATTCAGCAATCTGTGTTTTATCTTTAAGGAAAAGGTGGTGTCCAAAAAGAGGCGACCCTTTGGGCTTCAGAAGATTTTAGTACCGACCACCCATGCAACTGCTTAGACACCTTATCTTTATAGTTTATCCAACTTTGCACTTTAATAAACTTATTTACTGCTTTCCTGAAAGCTTGACCAGATGTGTTAAGGTCCCACAGACAGCTCGAGCATCTCTATACGTTTTCCTAGAGATTTTTTTATATTCACTATTTCCTCTTTTGAGATTGATTTCTGTTCCCACTAGATTTGCCAGGGCACATTAGGCAGCTAGCCGCAGTTTATGGCAGCATTTTACAAATGCCACAGGCATAGCAAGTGTCTGCTTTATCAATGAGAATTCAAGCCTAACTTGGGTGGGCAATGCCAATCTGGGTAGCCGGAATACGTGTTTGTATGATCTTATGATTTACTTGAGGAGGCCAGTCTCTGCACTTATTATTTCTGAACCACATGAGAGGGTAGGTAATAGTTTAGCCTTCATTACTGATACCAGTGTTTTGAGGTTATGACCCCAAATAGATCTTGCTAGTGTTGCAAAGGCAAGATGAAGTGCCCGCGCTTTTCCCTTTATCACCTCACTTTGGGGTGCATACGTGCCTCTTGCATCCATCTTAACCCCCAAGCAAGCATATGTAGATGTTTCATCAATTGTACTTCCCCTAAGGTGCCACTTGTGCTGCTTTAAAATATGGCGATTAAGTATGATCACTTTTGCTTTCTTGCAATTTATTTCTAGCGCATTACTCTTTGCATATGGCCCTAAACAGTTCAATAATCTCTGTAGGCCTATTCTGGTGTTGCTAAGCAGCAACAAGTCATCTGCATTCAAGATATTAGTAAGTTGCTGGCCACAGAGTCTCGGGCACGAGTTACCTGACCATCCAGTTCTGTACAGAGGTCTGCAATGTATAAATTAAAGTGACGTGGTTCTAAAACAGCCTTGCTCAAGACTGGTTGATGTTTTCACTTGACAAGTGGATGCCATCCCTGAGCTTGAGCTTAACCCACATGTCGGAGTCTAGCAACCTGATGATTCTCAGAATGTTGGGCGGTATTCCCCATTGTTGTAGTTTTGCCCATAGCCTACCGTGCAGGACAGTCATAAGCTGACTTAAAGTCAACAAAACGCATGTAATGAGAGAGTAGGCACGTGGAAAAAGTACTTAAGATCTACATCTGAAAGCGCAATTAAGCGATAGTTGCTTGGTGAAGCTGCAGCATCTCCCTTGAAGATGGGATGGGTTATCGAACCTTTTCAACTTCTGGGGAGGACTCCTTCTGCCAAGATGCAAATAAAACATTGCTGCCAGGAATGCTGCCCATCTCAAAGATGAATGTTTAACGAGCGCTTGTGGTATCCCATTTGTGCCTGGAGCGCAATCAGACCATGATTTTTTTAATGAATATAGTTCTTTCTGCAGGTGTGTATGCTAGATATTCCTGAGCCTCCGTAGCCCAATTTCTCCTCTGGGACTGATCAAGAGTGATTGCATCATGAGTACTACCCTTAAAATGAGACTTCAGGTGTTCAACCCAGTCACCTTCACTTACGTTTGTATTGTGGGCAGCTCTTGCACCTTTTTCAATATTGTTAAGTTAAAAAAAAAAAACTTTGACGGTTAACTTAGAGGCATGCAGCAACTGGACCACAGCACTTTCTATTTATATTTTTTACAGGACCATATTTCCCTTTTTAGTAGTTTTCTCTCCTTATGCAGACTTTTAAATAGTTTCTCATCCTCAGGGGTTTGACATAGTTGCCTAAGAAGCCTACCAACAGTAGATCTTCTCAGGAGAACAGATTGTGGCATAACTGTGCTATCTTGGCGGCCAAGATGGGCTCCCTTACTCGCTCCACTGACAGGATGTTTATTAGTTCCTTTGCAAATACTTTCCATACAGGTATTAAATTTGTACTCCCTGCGTCCATACTCTCCAGGATAACGACCCCTTCCTCTGCCAGATCTTTGACAGAGCTTGAAGGTGCTCCACTTCAGGTGCTTCAGGGTTTTGGTGTCAATCTCACCTTGTAGAGCGGTTACGGCTGCCTGTTTGCGCATAATTGTTCGTACCATGATTATCTGTGGGTGATGATAACTCTCCTCATGGTGTAACACTATGAAATCATGTACTTGGTTGTATAATGAGACGTTTACCAACATATAATTTAAAAAAAAGACCAATTTACCCGATACTCTTGTCCATACTGGGGGGGTGTCGCCTGGCTTACCACCATTCAGAGCAAACCACCCAATTAACTTGCACTCGTTGATTAATTTCTCTCCAGTCTTATCCTTTCGGTTGTAATGTGTGCATATTTTGGGCTGGGAAATGCCCAACTATATCTGCAAGCTCCTCCTTTGCATGGTGATTGAGATTAAAATCTCCTGAAATTAGCCAGTACGTTGAATAATATGTATTTTTTAGATGAAGCAAGTGTGGGGCAAGCTTGTCTACTGTTGCAGTCTTCCTCTTGGAATTAATGTACAAATATACGAGGACAAGGGATTCATGTATATGCTTGGCCCACCCAACCATCCATTTGCAAGGCCAAGAAGCATGATTCATCTGTGTGGAGTTCTGAGATCTTAGCAGACAGGTAGGTATTGACGTAAATCGCCAGGACACCTTTTGCGCTTCCAAAAGGTGCTACTTTTCTCAGCCGGCTTGCTGAATTCTTCATATCCAATGAGTGGCATACTGACTTGGGCCCAGATCTACTGAATCATTATTATGTCAAATGCAGCTGGTACTGTGCGACAGCAGGATCTTCAATTTTTGCCTGTAGACCGCCTATGTTGTAGGAGCTGATAGTTAGACTATCCGTGTCTTGGTTAGCCAGCTGCGCTGCTAATCAATCTTTGCAGGTTTTCGCCTGAGATAGAACTGTAGGCAGCCAGCTCCAGTTGTCTTGAAGCTCGCACTTTGTTATGATTTTTTACTGCTCAGTTCTCCTTCTTCTCTAATTATTTTAACCGTAACATTAGATTGTGCAGGTGTACCTTTGGGGTGGCCCCTAAGGTAGTCTCCCCCCCATCTGCATCTCTTAGGACAGATAAGGTCAAGTCTGGGTTCTTGTTGGGATGCTGCTTTGCTAATAGCAGGTAAGGAAATCTGTCTACTCGGTAGGTTATTACTCCTGTGCCCCAGGTCTTCAGCAACTTTTTCCTTTCTAAGACCTGGGCAGGAAGATCTGAAGCTGCAAAGGTAACAAGGGTTGGATCTGAATGCTGTCTCCCTTTTGCTGGTAGAAACTTTATGACCAGAATATCATTTGATACTATATGGTCTAGACCTGGTAATGCCTTTATTAGTGTTAAAATACTTGTACGATTAAGTACATCCTGTGGGCCTCTGGATTTAAATTCAAGAACCCATATTAGTGGAGATCCCTGCTCGTTAGGGTCCAGACATTGATGATCATAATCACTTTTTCCCGAATGGCCCATGGGCGTTCCCTTTAGTTCGGTAGGACTAGTGCAGGTGCCAGGGTGATACCCTCCCGCCACTGGACTCGGTTGCTGTTCCTGCTTGCTCAGTCATAGTGCCTCTGCCTGCCTCAGGTGACAGATCAGCGGCTGACTGCAAGCGTGTTTCTATTAGGGATATTAGGACATATCACATAGTAATAAACTAGGGCAGTTATTCCAAAAGCCCTGAGAAATTACCAGAATAGGAAAACTCAATATAAAGTGATGTACAACTGATACAGTGCTTCCCATTAATTACAAACCCTGTACTGCAATACTGATGGAAAATGTGGGAAGCCCTGCCAGGAGATGAAATCTCTCCTCGGTGGGCATGTCCGAAGTTATGGTGTAAAACAATCTACAGAAATGTGCAGGGATATCCAAGCCAGATGGATGGACTCTCTTGCCTTTATATTCAACTCGGCAAGAGAGATTTTCTGGTTTAACGTCCATAAATCCAAAATATGCTTCATGCCCAGTCTACAATGTTGTTCATAGGTTTGCCTCTTATACGCAAATATGTTAAATAGACCATTTCATCAGTAAACAATGATATTTAATTAGAAACACTCTAGATTCTGGCCTTTGTTTCAGTTTCCTTCATTATCTAGGTGGGCCTGTATGCCCCAAGAAGCAGTCTGCAGTTGGGTAAAAAGCAGGACTGGTAGAAATTCCCCGCCAAGGGGAGAGGGCTTGTTGTCGTCAGCTATTCCTAAAATACACATACAGCCGATTACATTGTATCCAAAACAAACACTAGACTGGAGCATCACTCGTTATGGACAAAGGAGTAGATACTGTGCATGTTCTAGGAAATGGTCCGCTTTCAACAAGAAGAATATTTTTTAATAAAAAAAGTAAACTGTATAACCCTGCAAGATTCTACATTAAAACACTCCCTCTCCTCTGTATGATCAACCAAGTAAAACGCCACACACCAAGAATCTTGATTAAATGTCCCTCAGAAAAAAACACGTTTTGGGTTAACACTTTCAGAACCCAGTCAGCTCTGGGACTGTTTTCTGGAGAAAAATCAATAAACCTGGTTTTGGAACGGTTGCTGTTTGTTCAGTCCGCTCATTGGCGATGTGAGTCTCATCTCCTAGAAAAGAAGCCCGTACTGTGTGCTAACCAGGTGATGCCAATAACAAACTCACTTCTGGCTTAGGAACACCACCCAGAAAACAGATGCGGCCGCCCTCACCTGCTTTGCAGCAGTAGAAAGTCCCAGTGAGGTTGGTATCGATCACTGCATTCCATCCTTTGGAAGTGATCTCTTCAGCTGGGCTGGGGAACTGGCCGCCGCCATTGTTGACCAAGAAGTCAATCCGTCCATGCAGCGCCAGCGTGGACCTTACTAGGGTCTCCACCTTAAAACAGAACACGCAGATGTTAAAGAGTGAACGCGCCATGGCTTGTATGTGTAACATGTAATAACACAGGCAACAATTACTTCTTCAAAACTCTTAGTTTTCTTGACTCCTCTATGAGGGAACACTTCAAGCTTGAGAATAGAGTAGAATCTCGCCATGCAATCTGAAGTAATCAAAGAGGCCGGTAAGCGCAAGTCTTCTTTATTTTACAACGGTAAAATAACTCCAATCAACAGTCTCCAAGCGCCCCCAAATACCGCCGCTCCGTCCAACCGTCCTCACCGTCGTCCCTCTCCTCGGCGTTTCCCTCGCGCCGCCGTCCAAACGCCTAGCAACCCCTTCACCTTCGGGGTTCTAGTCGCGAGGCCGTGCGCGAGGGTACGCACGTAAATACAACACAATCATTATTACATGGAAAGAAATGCTACCTTATAATGGACGTAACGCTGCGATTATTCAGACTAAAACAGGATTCTGGCACCTCTTCCTCGTCTCCTTCTCACTAATTTAGGAACTTTCCCTGGAGACTGCCAAATAGGGATCAGAAAATAGGTTTCCCCATAGTCCACGGCAAAAAGGCTTCCTATTTCTGGAAGGTGGGGAGAAAGGGGGCCGGGAGTCCACCTATAAATGTGTGTTAGGAAGAAACTGGAGAATACACAAATTCCTCTTCCCCACACAACACAAAAAAGCCCAAATTAACCGCTGAATGAAGTACCTGTTTGGCAGCTTTGAGCTCCGCATCATGGGTGTAAAGTCCTGTGACTTTTTCCTCACAATAGAAACGAAACCTATAACTCAGCTCGAGCAATAGTACCCCTGCCCAGCTCGAAAACCTGGTTTAGGGCCCTTTGACATCCTAGGTAGCAAAAGAAACGAAGCCGACAGAGCGCTACTAGAGGGGGGATGTTAACAAGTGCCAACTAATTGTACTGGCAAGTCTCCTGGGCCTCTCAACCTCCAGATGCCCTCATCTCACAACTGGCTAATCATGGCAAAGATGTTTAACAAACTGGTGCACCCATGGGACTGAATCACTCAGGAAATCCACCCTGCAAAATGCGGGACTGTGAAATTGGGATCTGAATTCTTAGTCCAACCATGGCTTCAATTTACAACATTTTCTAAATCCTATGGGCTAGTGTACTGCCATTTGTTAAATTTTGTTTTGACCAATGACTTTGTGTTTCACCACTGCGCATATTAGTTGCTCAATGTTCACCAGTAGCACATGGTATGTTTTGTTCAGTTTAGCCGCCTATGGGCTTTGACATTGCATTAGTCATTACATTCTGTATTCTGCCTATTGGCTTTGACATGCTGTATCCAGTCTAGCCGCCTATTGGCTTTGACATTGCATGCCTATTGACTTTGACATGATGTATTCAGTTTAGCTGCCTATTGACTTTGACATGCTATTAGATATTCTGCCTATTGGCTTTGACATGATATCATATATTACATTTTGTATTCAGCTCCGCTGCCTATTGGCTTTGACATGATATCATATATTACATTTTGTATTCAGCTTCGCTGCCTATTGGCTTTGACATGATATTATATATTGCATTTTATATTCAGCTTAACTGCCTATTGGCTTTGACATGATATTATACATTGCATTTTGTATTCAGCTCAGCTGCCTATTGGCTTTGACATGATATTATACATTGCATTTTGTATTCAGCTCAGCTGCCTATGGGCTTTGACATGATATAAGACATTGCATTTTGTATTCAGCTTAGATGCTTATTGGCTTTGACATGACACTAGACATTGCATTTGATATTTAGGTTAGCTGCCCATTGCCTTTAACGTGGAGTTAGACATTGCAGTTGAGAATCCAAGCTGTATTTTTCCAAGCTGTGTTTTTGCACCAGAGAACCAAGATGTTTTTCTCACATTAGACTAGACATGATAAGAGAGAGTACATGGGTGTTGTTTTCTTCGCTTGAGCTTGGGAACAGGAGTAGTCTTGGAGACCTGGCCAGTCTCCAAAAGGCTTGCTCAGTTTCCCAGGTCTGAGAGGAGGGGGCACACCTTTGTAACGAATGTAACAGGCTGCAGAGAGGCAGATTCGAATCTGCCGGACCTCGTGCTGGAGCTTGGCGCCAGCTGCCAGCAATCCCGTGTGGGTAGATGAATCTCTTTCTCGCGGCTGACAGGGGGTCATCAGCTTGCAGACCTTAGAAAGATGAAGCTGTAAATAGTTTCCCACCCGGTGAAGTATTTGTTTTGCTTTGCATTCAATATCTTATAAATATAACCTGCTGTGTATATTGCAAACTGATATATTTTGTTTGATTAACGCGGGCTTGAAAGCTACTAATTCGTCATTCATAAATATTGTGGTTGGGGAAGAATTAACAAGAATAAAAGTCTTCTTTGAACTCAGAAGTGTATTTCTGGTGGTTTATGTATGTGCTTAGAAACTAGCTAAGAGGAAAGCACTACAATTGGTACCAGAAGGCGTGGGGTGTCGGTCATTAAGAGGTGATTAAGAGGGTGTTGACGAGTTGGTAGATTTCTAAGTGCACACTTTAAAAGTGTAATTGTTTTTGTTGTTTGGAGAATTACAGAAATTGTTTTTTTTTGGGGAGAATCACAGTAGCACGGCAGACCATGTCTGAGAATGCATGTGTTGGTAAACTGCCCGATGGTGCTAAGAAAAACTGTGAATTGTTTTCTGTTTGGAGAATTACAGAAGCACAGCAGACCATTTTTGAAAATGCATGTGTAGCTAAAATGCCTGATAGTGTTTTGAGAAATAATTTCTGTTGTACATATGTAGAAAAAGTGTCTTTTGGAAGTAATGATGACAGAAAGGTCTGGATACCTTTATCTGCTTACAGAGAAATGCAGGAGAAATGTAGGAAGTTGGAACATGAAAATAGGAATTTACGTGAGCAAATTAGCCCGACTGAAAGTTATAAAAAGGCTGTTTTAGAAGAATCTTTCTTGTCCCATTCCAGTAATGAGGGGGTTAAGACAGCTCCGAGCTGCACTGAGTTTTCGTGTGAGCCAGTGTTTTTGGCAGACAAAATGCATTCCGTAACTGATAACACGGACGAGAGAGACCAGAATGTGATTTACGAGTTACCGTTGCAAAATGCACAAGTAAAACGAAAGATTTTAGAGCAAGACCTGACTTTCATTAGCTTGTTTGATTTTTGGAAAAAGAATAGCCCTCATTTGAGTGAAATCCTAACACTTTTGTATATGGTCACTGTGAAAAATTATATGCAGTTGCGCGCTTGTGATTTGGCAAATGAAATAATGCAGACTTTAGGTTTCTGCGCAGTGCAAGAGGAAAATACTTATGTACATTTAAATCAAGAACAAGGGAAGAAAATAGTGCCCCTAGCTAGAATCATACAATGGATCTGGTACTTGCAAGACAGGGCTAGAGTACCACAGGAAAAAGAATTACAGGTGAAATTGTGTGCACCATTTGAATTCGTGTCCACTGAAGATAAAAAGCATGTTTGTTTTACTAATGATTCATTGACTGAAATGTTGTTTTCTGGCACCGTAGAAGGAACAGCGTTGTATAATGTGTGTCAGATTTTAAAGCAAGAGCTACGTGAGATGTGTAATTTTTACGCTGATTTTTGGTTCATTGCTAATGTTTTAGCACCTAACTGGTTCAATTACCTTGCAGATGTTAATGAGAAAAATTCAGAGAGAGAAGTGTTCACCCAGAATTCTGCCTTAGTGGGGATGGCTAAGTGGGTGCCCCAGAAATGTGAACAGCTGAGAGAAAAAGCCACTTACAGGTGGGCAGAGATGAGAGAGATGCACATTCCCCTAGTTTTGATAAAAACTGTGCAGCACGCACAAAAGCAATCTGTCATGCAAGCAGTCACAGAGCAGTTGGGGAGAGGAAAGTTACCAGGAGAGAAATGGCAAATTGATCAGGTTTTAGGGAGAGTGATTGCTGCACATTACCAAGGAAAAATCGAAATTATGCTGATACCTAGAAAAGAATCTGATTCATTCATACAAATTGGAGACAGAATGGCCCAAATTGGCAAAAATGCAGTGAATGGAGGTTTGGTAAAGAATGAGTCTGCCCCAGCCCTTCTGACAGTGCAAGAAAAGGGAAGCTGTGGTGCAGCAGATAAAAACCTCAGTGCTGATGTGTGGGCTGAAGCCCCAAGTGATCCTCCAGAACCTGCAGCGAATATAACGAAGGGCCCCAAAAACGTCCTGCTGATTATAAAACAGGGAAAGAAAGAGGAAGGGTGCAGTTTAAATGAAAAATGTTTTTTGCAAGAAAAGTCATACTTGTTTCTTTTGCAGATCCTACCACGTTTCGCCACTGTCCCTGAGTGTGCTGTGTGGTCCCCCTTCCGGTGTGTGCGTGTGGGGTCGGGGAAGGGACCGAATCCCCAACCTGAACCTGGCTGAGTAAAGTGCCAGCACCATGGATCCATTTTGCGCAAACTGCGCCTTCAGTTCAAGTTCAACTTGTTTGATTGCATTCTTCCACTGGAACTAAGCTGTGTTTTTTTTTTTTCCTCTCGTATGGAACTCTGACTTTTGCTTATCTTCCAGCAAACCTTTCAGGTGGACCGTGCCCCTTTACATGAGTAGAACTCATGCCACATCAAATTGCTAACACTGTTGAATTAGAGACTCATTCAGAGTAACAAATTGCTCAGTCTTTTCTATGAGATCAATGTGTTAATTCACTTCTATTGCTTTACAGGGATTGCTTTGATCATTCAAATGTGACTTGCTGATAATGTTTTTTTTGTGCTGATGTTTTTTTGTTTTTGTTTGAAACAAGAGATATGTGAAACAAAAATTCATTGGTCAAAGGGCGGAATGTACTGCCATTTGTTAAATTTTGTTTTGACCAATGACTTTGTGTTTCACCACTGCGCATATTAGTTGCTCAATGTTCACCAGTAGCACATGGTATGTTTTGTTCAGTTTAGCCGCCTATGGGCTTTGACATTGCATTAGTCATTACATTCTGTATTCTGCCTATTGGCTTTGACATGCTGTATCCAGTCTAGCCGCCTATTGGCTTTGACATTGCATGCCTATTGACTTTGACATGATGTATTCAGTTGAGCTGCCTATTGACTTTGACATGCTATTAGATATTCTGCCTATTGGCTTTGACATGATATCATATATTACATTTTGTATTCAGCTCCGCTGCCTATTGGCTTTGACATGATATCATATATTACATTTTGAATTCAGCTCCGCTGCCTATTGGCTTTGACATGATATTATATATTGCATTTTATATTCAGCTTAACTGCCTATTGGCTTTGACATGATATTATACATTGCATTTTGTATTCAGCTCAGCTGCCTATTGGCTTTGACATGATATTATACATTGCATTTTGTATTCAGCTCAGCTGCCTATGGGCTTTGACATGATATAAGACATTGCATTTTGTATTCAGCTTAGATGCTTATTGGCTTTGACATGACACTAGACATTGCATTTGGTATTTAGGTTAGCTGCCCATTGCCTTTAACGTGGAGTTAGACATTGCAGTTGAGAATCCAAGCTGTATTTTTCCAAGCTGTGTTTTTGCACCAGAGAACCAAGATGTTTTTCTCACAGTAGACTAGACATAATAAGAGAGAGTACATGGGTGTTATTTTCTTCGCTTGAGCTTGGGAACAGGAGTAGTCTTGGAGACCTGGCCAGTCTCCAAAAGGCTTGCTCAGTTTCCCAGGTCTGAGAGGAGGGGGCACACCTTTGTAACGAATGTAACAGGCTGCAGAGAGGCAGATTCGAATCTGCCGGACCTCGTGCTGGAGCTTGGCGCCAGCTGCCAGCAATCCCGTGTGGGTAGATGAATCTCTTTCTCGCGGCTGACAGGGGGTCATCAGCTTGCAGACCTTAGAAAGATGAAGCTGTAAATAGTTTCCCACACAGTGAAGTATTTGTTTTGCTTTGCATTCAATATCTTATAAATATAACCTGCTGTGTATATTGCAAACTGATATATTTTGTTTGATTAACGCGGGCTTGAAAGCTACTAATTCGTCATTCATAAATATTGTGGTTGGGGAAGAATTAACAACAATAAAAGTCTTCTTTGAACTCAGAAGTGTATTTCTGGTGGTTTATGTATGTGCTTAGAAACTAGCTAAGAGGAAAGCACTACAGCTAGAGACAAAATTCGAACTGTTTTGGAAAAAAGGCAGCTAGACTCGTCCAAGTAGACACTGCCACTAGGCTTCAGGGAAGACAAAGAAAGTATTAGTCTCGCTACAGCTGGAAAGAGGCAGATAGAGACTCTCTGAAGCCAGGGATGGGCAGATTAAGGATGAGGCCGGCTCTCCAGGCTCAGTTCCGGTTTGATCCCTGCTGCTCACCAACCCTAGAACCAAAGATTTACTTGTCGCATTGTTTCTGGCTGCAAGGATTCCACGGCCCTTGCATGGCTCACTTTATGGAGAAATGCTCTGTGCAGTCTTTAGTCAGCTGGGCCTTGCAACCTGATGTTCTTAGTCAGGAACCGGTTCCACTCCACATCGTGCACGACTCAATCATCTTCTTACAGGTTCCAGATAGACGCATTCTTATGCCTGGTAATGGCCTGGTGGAAAACAACCAGCAGGATCCTGTTCTGGACGGCAAACAGTTTTCCTTTGACCGCTACATAAAATAGAGCAATGGCTGAACGGGATCAGTATGTAAATTCCGTTGGTGCCCTGTGCAGGCTGTATGCACTAGCTCTGAACCAGGCAGATGAGCTCACCCTAAGTGCTCAGGCTGATGGGGGACACCCTACACAACACATCAGAGGAAGGCCAGGGAATGTGGGCGACAGGGACTGGCAGGGGAGAAGAGTTTTTCTTCTCCTCAACAAGTAGGCATCCACTTTTCTAAACAGAGACCCAGTGTCAACTGACAAGCCGGGAGACCCCAAGGGAGCCGATATTTTATGCAAGCACTAGCCATGTTCTTCAAAGAATATCCTTCAATCTGGTTAGTCTCCTTAGCAAGTGCACACACAGGGCATGGAGTGCAAATAGGAAGTAAAAGCCAGAGTTGTGCTGAGTACCAAGAGGGAGCTGCATTGATTTTTACAGAGAAGAGCTTAAGGTCTTTCTCCCAGCAGGAGATGCATTTAAAAAAGGATCCCGGCATCAAGATCTACCGACCAATTGTCAACCTATCATCTGGGAGTTAAAAACAGCACCACCACTTATTATGGGGCAGTGATTGCAGCAATGGGCACTGGCACCCATTATTGCGGTTAAGGACTATTTTTTTGTTTTTTTAAATCACAAAACTGACCAACTACAGCAGTGGGGGGAATTTTTTTTTTTTTTTTTTTTTAAATGGAGAAATAAAGAGGGAGAGAAGTGCTGTGAACTCTAAAGCCATACTCCATTATTAAAATGTTGTTAGGCTGTTTGCTTTTGGTCCACATGCAAACCGTCATCTTTCCCCGAACTTGTGAAAGTGCCATTTCATCCAAACTATGAATTTGCTTTAACATCAAGCGACACAAGCCACGCAATATCCATGTTTCAATGTTTGACAGTAGACGTACAAAGTAAACATATAAATGAGAGTTGATTTACACCTTGCTGGTTTAGCTTGTTTCTCTTCTTGCTGGCTTAGACTAGTTCCATCTTGGATTACTGATTAGCACGAGAGGTCCTGCCTGCCAGACGGTTGGGAAGAAAAGAACCACTAAACAGATCTGGTGTTTATTAATGAACCTCATTTACCTCGAGGATGGGGGTAGGATTTTTTTTTCTTAAAGCAGGGGAGAATTTCTTACATTCGTAAAAAAATTAGCATCACACACAAGAAACACATTTAAGTGTATAACCATTTCTGTATTTTGAAAACCTATAATATATATGTATGTGTATAAATATATATATATATATATATATATATATATATATATAGTTGCTCCATAGAAATACGTGAACGAGTGCTCAAGAAAGGAGCGCATGTGTGTAAAGTAGTTTAGATGAAGAAAAGAAAAAAAAACTATTACTTATTTTATTTACACAAATCTTATCCTGTTAGACTGTCCCGTTCGGGCACACCTTATCCCTCTATCGTGTGACTGCCTGGGAGGAATTCTCAAAGTCTAATTGCCATCTACACAAAGTCATGTGACCTAGGACACGCTAACGACACCAAAAGGCAAAAGGTCAGGACTTCTTTAAAGTAGCATTTTCAAAATTTTAATTTAAAATCCAGCTTTCCCATTAAAGACGATTTTTAATTATATTAAACATGAAAAGCTTACCTGCCCCCCCTCAAAGGTTAGCACTTATTAAACGTAATAAGGCAACCCAACATTATCCTATGGGACCAGTAGGCCTCATAGTCCTCATAGTCCTAAACCGTACATAAGGGTTTTTCACCACCAGGACATATAAAACTTAAAAGTACATAGTACATGTTCTTGGCATGCTACAAGAGACATAGCACACTATATATGGCAATTAGGTGTAAACAAATTGAACCATGTTTATGGGAGTGAGCACAAGCACTTTAGCACTGGTAAACTGCACACAGTCCCAAACACAACAAAACATAATTTCAGCAAAAATTGAGATATAGAAGCAAACTGTTGGGGGAAGATCACCATAAGGCTGACAGGTCTAACAGACCCCAAGAAACTCTAGAGGCAAGCTAGTTATTCCATGCTCTCAGTGTACAAAGAAGTAGCTTTAGGATGGTAGGCTGCTAAGAACATTCTTTATATGTTAAGAGTGCATTTTATTCTTGCTCCTAGCATCATGCATAAGCACTGTTTTAATTATACTCTGGGGGATTATTACTCCTGCACCAAGCAGCAGGATGAAACTGTTGAAATAAAAACTTGAATGTATAATCTTTTCTAAATGCAATGCCAGTGTGCTATTCCGACAACAAAATTGGGTTTGAATTATCACTGCATCCCTGAATACTTAAAGGGATTGCCAGTAGCCCAGAAAGCACAGGCACCACACTTGCAGGAATGCTCAGTGGGTTGGACTTCAGTAACCAGTGATGGTGCACTGAACACGTCTCTGCATCTGTGGGTTAGGAATTCAAACTTTGTAGAACTGGGCCAGAGTCACCCTGGTGATGGTTATTTGGAGGCACGAATGTGTTTGTGCAGAAATGTATTTAGGAAGATTAAAAACGGTCCTGTGGCACAGGTAGTAACTATTTAATAGGGAAAAAGATGACGGGGGAGACCCACTAAAAGGCAACTGAAACAAACAGTGCAGTTTGTTGAGGACAAGTGAGGTTATCAGTGTCTTGGTTGTGCGGAAGGAAATAATTTGGAAGATCATTCTAATGTTCAACAGTTTAAACCGGACTGTAATGTTTGTATTTATTATTAATGTCTCCATCTTTATGGCAGAGTTTAAGTTTCAAAACAAAGTCACTTGTTGAAGGTGTAAGAAGTTAATTTATCCGGGAAAGTGGACTGGGTAGGCAAGGAAGGAGGGCACCAAAGTGGCAGGAAATTAGAGAATATCGGTTTTGGACGAATTCACCATTAAGAGATCAAACAGTCATCAATTGGCAGAGTGCTTTGCACGTGTTTGTAGAAGAGAAGTGAAAGACATACTTGTGTGCAGTTAGAGTGGAGGCAATAAGAAAATTCAAAGGAAAAGAGCATTTGACCAAGGAATGAGGTGTAAATGGAGAAGACAACAGTTCCCAGGATTGAGTCATGTGTGAGTCCAACTCGTAGATCTGGGGGAGGAGCAAGGAGAATCCACACTGGATCCCATGGACAGTAAGGTGGGATGATCAGCAGTGTCAAATGTGGCAGAGAGGTAAAGTAGTATGAGAAAGGGGGAGGGGTGAAGGTGATTTGTGGTTGACAGATTATGGAGTTGGATACATGAGAACAGGCAGTTCTATGGACTAAAAAACACGAAAAACATATTAAAAGGGCTCAATTAGGCTTTGAGTAGTAGGGAAAACAGTGAGATGGATGAAAAGCAACTGCTTTAAGAATTGTGGGTAAGAAAGGGAGTAGGGAGGCAAGATGGTAGGTGGAAGACTAGAAGGGCTGGCAGTAGGTTTTTTAAATAGTTGAATGACTACTGCTGACTCAAGTAATAGAATTAGTAAGCTGGATAGGGGACGGTATAGACAGTGATTAAACGATGATGTAAATGGGAAGCTAAAGGGGAGATGTCATGTACGTCGGCATGAATAGATAGAGGCAGGGCTTTGATGAATGGTGCACATGATAAGTTAGCAGTTTTAAGCATTGTTGTTAGCTCAGTGGGAGATGGCGTGAAAAGGCAGAAAGCTACTATGTGAAGTTAGGCATCCTAGGAGAGGAGGAGGAGAGGTGGGCTCAAGTGGAGAGTAGCCAAATTAATTCTGAAGCAGGAGATCTTACCAGAGAGGCAAGACGCAATATTTTGAGCGGATACGTAGGGGTTCAGAAAAAAAACCTGATGGTGTGAGAAATGCATTAAAGATTAGGGCAGAGTGATGCGATGTCTGTAAAACGAGAGGATGGGAGCTTTCGGGGTCGGTGTTTTACCTCCATTTGAGAAGACTGCAGACATTTTTGTTTTTAATGATTGGACAAGTGAAGTGATTCAATATGATGGACATGGGGCTAAGGGAGTTAAATTTGGACAGGACATTTCAAGTCAAATGTTATGTTAAAAAGACTTAAATAGCACATGGCTGCCCCAGACAGGGCTTCCCAGCACATCAAATAAGAGACTGTCTAAGACACTGGTAGCAGGCCCTAAAATAGCAAAGTCAAATGACAGTTGAGTGTGTCATACTCAAAGAATGTGGAGTTCAATAGTGGTATGATGTCATTGTGAGTCTGATTTAAGAATGATACTTAAGTGTGTAGCACACTGTACAACTTCACTGAATCTTTTAGGCGCTGTTCTACTTCTTGCATGTAGTCTTAAAGGTGGAAAAGGAATCTTCAATTAGAAGTCATTTAGCTTCCATTCAAGAAATGTATTGCCCTTCAAAGCAAAAAACATAAGGTAGGGTAGAAAACAGAAAAAAGGTGGTACAGTTTTTCAAGCTACAGAAGGACTTTTACTCCTGGAGTTGTGCAAACATTTTCTTTTATCCTCCTTTCACCTGTAAATTACACAATATGCCAGGTAATACATTCCTCAACATTGGTTCCTGTGCTCCTTTGACACTATCTATCAAAAATAGTCCTAACTTAACAGCCTCTACAGTATGCCAACTGACTGAATCTTCCACAAGTGTAACATACACTTGTATATTTCTGCTCTCATCCTACATAGCCCAAGTACTGGTCTTCCTATGGTTTTAGCTTTGCTTTCTTACCACGTTTGCTTCAGATTAAGCATCTTTATGTTTACCTATATGTGTATAAATTGGCATAATTAGGCTGAAAATTTATTTTACTGAGTCTCAGCCTTCTTGCACTGACATCCATCTTAAAGGTGCTGTACAAACTTAGGAGTTTTAAAGTTGCATGAATATCCTACATGCATGTTTCTCTTCTATGTTTTCAAATAGACTAAATTGGATTTTAGGGTGTTTTCTTAAAATGTATTTACTTGTGTGCCATAGGAGGAAGAAACGTAAATATGTTTTCATATGTTGCAATATTCAAGGCCTGCTGCTGCCCAAGCCGCAACTGAATTTCAAAATGCTTTTTTTTTTTGCTTTGCTTCAACAGTATATCACTTTCCTTGTTTCCACAATGTTGATTGGTTTCCTTTCATGTATATTTGTTAATACAGTCCTATACTGTCATTTCACGCCATGTCAAGTGTGTTATTTTTCACTTCTCTGAACTATAAAAATGTCTCTTTTCTGGGATGTATGTTTTCTGGCTTGCAACCAAGAAGTCTCTAGGTCATATTGTTATTGGACTTTATAATTAAACTTTCTCTATTACAGATAGAGCAGTCTCTATGTTGCACTGTTCTCTGATTTATATTTAAACTCTCCCTTGATTTACAAGCTGAGGATTTATGCTGGCTAATTACAAGATGAAATGACCTCTCACAAAGGTTTGTTTTTATGCACTGTTGATGTCGATTTGAATCCGACTAAATTCTTTGCCTTCTGTAGTGATTCTTAAATTCTGAATAAACCTTTATGGTTCTGACTTTGAATATTGTTTTGCAAAGGTTTTCTTTATTTGTTAGAGGGCCCCAATCCTTTGGGACTCACACAGCCCCAATCCTGCCTTTATCAGTGAAAAATACAGACACTTCCCTTTTGTGAGTAATGCTCCTTTTTTCTAGTTTCCCCAGCAAAACCCCCATTATGAACATATTGAATAAGTTACTTACCTTTGGTAAGGCCTTCTCTGGTAGACACGATCTAGCTGTAGATTCCTTAACTTAGAATATTCCTTACCTTAGAATAATCCCCAGGCGTCAGACTGGATCTGGAAATTTTCAATCAGTACCTCAGCGTGTCGGTAGGCGGCGTTGTTTGGCTCTCAGTTGGATTTGACGTGCCCAGGGCCTACAAAAGGTGCCACCCTAGCATGCCAAAAGCACAGAGCCACAAAGACTCCTGTCATACTGGCATGCATTACTAAGGCCCTCAGAAGGGAGGCCTTACTGAATCAGGTCACAGAGCAGGGAAAATGAGTGTGACCTTTGGCCAGTGTCCGTCGCTTCCCCTACGTGGCTGCTGCTTGTCTCCTCACAGAGCCTACAGGCTCTGTGTTCGAGCCCGCCTGCGCCTCATCCCTGGTGGCCTAGTGGCCATCGGCGTCTGTCAGGTCTGTCTGCCTTTTATCTCTTTTCATTCTTTTGCTTTGCTTTGCCTCATCTTTTTCCTTTCACTCTTTTTCGCTCCAGCGATTTCCCGGTCACCGCTGCCCTCGCGGCCTGCAGCCCCCGCCCTCCCGCCTGACCTATCCCCCACCCCCCTTCTTAAGGGAGGCTGCTGCGCAGTGAGGGGCGACTGAACAGACCTTTTGGTCAGCGTCCGTCGCTCCCCCTGCATGGCTGCTGCTGCTTGTCTCCTCACAGGGCCTGCTGGCTCTGTGTTCGAGGCCCATCTCCACCCGCAGGCACCCACTTGCGCCTCATCCCTGGTGGCCTCATGGCCATCAGCGTCTGTCAGGTCTGTCTGCCTTTTATCTTTTTTCATTCTTTTGCTTTACTTTGCCACTTTTTCCTTGTTGTCCCTTTTTCTCTTTCACTCCTACGATTTCCCTGCCGCTGCTGCCCTGCCCCCCACCCTCAGAGCACTCCCCACCCTCCTGCCTCCCAACTGGCCAATCACACTGATGGCGCGCCAAAGGCAAGCCAGTCTGTGCCGGGACTGGGCTCAGCGTCATGGACCCTGAATCTCACACCACCCATCAATACGATGCTAGGACCCTCCACGTTCTGAACCCTGGACGCCAGAACAACTGTTACCCTGCCTCCCCCAAGGACACTCACGGACCATTCTCCTGTCGCCATTGCTGCCTCGCATTCTCCGCACGCCAATCCTCACAATTTCAGATCCATCTCCGGCCCACCTCAAATGCATCCTCCTTAACATCTGCTCCCTGCACAAACACGCCATGGAGATTTGGGATCTGATAGACTCCACCCACCCGGATATCGCCTTCTTCACCAAGACATGAACTAGCACATCTGGTCCTGACATCGCCATCCCCAGAGACTACAAGCTGCTACGCAAGGACCGTCCTTCCAGACCAGGAGGCGGGAAAGCCATCGCCCACAAGACTACCCTCCGACTGACAAACACAGGAATTCACCCCCATCATGGAGCACCTGCACTTCCAAGTGCACAGCACCCCAAAGACCACCGCCCGCGGCACCCTCATCTACAGACCACGACCATCGTTCAGCGATGCCAATGGCGATCTCATAGCCCCTCACGCACTCACCTCCAGCAACTACCTTCTCCTAGGCAACCTCATTTCCATTTCAACGATCACAGCAACCACAACACTTCAACACTACTCAGGAACCTAGACAGAATCGGGCTCAAGCAACTGGTTACTTCACCAGCGCACACCACCAGACACACTCTTGACCCCATTTTCCCCACCAGCAGCAACGTCACCTTCAGCGACTCGAACCAGCTAACTGGACCGACATCCATTTTTCCATCTTCATGCCTGCACCCACTCAGCACACCCCGCCTACAGAAAATGAAACCAGATCTCAGAGGAGCAACTCACCAACACCATCAGCAACTCTCCTCCCCCCGACACAACAGATGCCAACACCTCAGCCCAGAACCTCCACAAATGGATCATTAACTGCACCGACATGCTGGCCCTTCTCCGAACGACCACAGGGAAACACTCCTCTAAAAAGACCAGCTGGATCACCCTTGCACTCCAGAAATCGAAGTGCTCATGCAGGAGGCTGGAGAAGAAGTGGAGAAATAACAAATCCCCTCAAGACCTGGCAACTTTCAAAGCTGCCACAAGATCCTACCACAGCCTGATCAGGTCCACCAGGAAGGATGCCCTGCAGGACCTCATCAACTCCACCTCTCACATCACTAAAGAACATTTCACCAAATCACAAGCCGAGACCACCGACACCCCTCCATCTCAGGAGCTCTGCGACAGACTGGCCACATTCTTCCACAGGAAGATCAAGGACATTTACGGCAGTTTTAGACCCCAAGACTATTTGAACCCACCAACACCACCCCTCGACTCCTGCACACCTGAACCCCCCCCCCACCCCTCACGACGGGTGACACCTTCTCTACCATGAGCAGCATCCACTCTGGAGCCCCGACCAACCCTTGCCCACACTACATTTTCAACAAGGCCAGCGCCACAATTGCGCCAGAACTCTGCAAGATCATCAACTACTCCATAGAAGCAGCAGCCTACCCCGCAGACTGGAAGCACGCAGAGATTCGCCCTCTTCTAAAGAAACCCACAGCCGACCTGACCGTCCTCAAGAACTACCGCCCCATCTCACTGCTACCCTTCCCAGTTAAAAGTCACAGAGAAAGCAATCAACACTCAGCTACGCCAACACATAGAGGACAACATCCTGGACATCTCCCAATCAGGATTCAGAACCAACCACAGTACCGAAACTGCCCTGCTCGCGACAGATGACAGCAGCCCTCATCCTACTCGATCTCTCAGCCGCCTTCGATACAGTATCTCACCGTACACTATGAGCCAGACTCCACGCAGCAGGCATATGAGCAAAGGCCCTTCAATGGATTCACTCTGACAGGCAGAACACAAAGTCAGGCTCCTAACCCAAGCAGAACACAAAGTCAGGCTCCTAACCCACCGGTCAGAACCCACTGACATCAGCTGCAGAGTGCCACAAGGATCATCAATGAGCCATATGGTGTTCAACGTCTACATGATCCCACTCGCCCCCATCATCCGAAACTATGGGATGAATATCATCTCCTACGTTGATGATACCCAATTGATCCTCTCCCTGACAGAATACTCAACAACAGCCCAGAAGAATTTCAGAGACAGAATGGAAGCAGTAGCCACCTGGAGGAGGAAAATCTGCCTCATGCTGAACTCAGAGAAAACAGAAATCCTCGTCCTAGGACCCTCACCGTAGGCCTGGGACATCTGGTGGCCCTCAACACTCGGCAAACCCCCCACCCCCACAGACCACACTTGCAACCTTGGCGTCATCCTAGACTCAATGCTCACCATGATCAGGCAGGTCAACTCAGTCACCTCCACCTGCTTCCACACCCTCCGACTCCTATGAAAGATCACCAGATTGATACCAACCAACTGTGGGAAAACCGTGACACACGCCCTTATCACAAGCAGACTTGACTACGGCAACATCCTTTATACTGGAACCTCCAAGAAAAACCTGAACAAGCTGCAACAGATTAAGAACGCCACCGCCAGGCTCGTCCTAGAAATCCCCTGCAGAGATCACATCACAGAACGCCTGAAGAACCTCCACTGGCTCACCACCGAGAAGAGGATCAACTTCAAGCTCCTCATACACGCATACAGAGCCCTCCACGACAACAGAACCAACTACCTCAACAACCGCATCAACTGGCACTCCCCTCCCAGACCTCTCATCCCAACAGTCACTCGCCAACGTACCCTGAATAAAGAAGTCCTCGGCGGAAGGAAAAATATCTTTTTCATACCTGGCAGCAAAAGGCTCGAACACCTTACCACCTGTTTTTCTTCACTACGGACCGAGATGAAACACTCATGCACTGACAAAAAATCTCTGGAATGCAACTCTTAGTCTGAGAAATACATTTATTAAACCACTCTGCAAGGTTCGTAGAGGAAGATTAGAATGCTGAAAGCACACGTTTGAAAATGGTCACAGCAGTGAAATAAAAACATGTACAAATGATTCTCCACTACAATATACACTATATATATATATATATATATATATATATATATATATATATAAAAATCACAACGCAAAGCTGATAACAAGAATTAAAAATGCATCACCATGAGGCAAGGGCAAATCTGCATTTCCCTCCTTAGCAGCATCAGACCGCCAGATCCCAGAATCGATCGTGGAGAGAGAGATCAATTATCCTCACAGGAAGGATGCCACGTCTCAGCGTCCTGAGCATGTCCGAGATCTGAGTCACTCCCCGGTCCATCTGGTCTCAGCTTCTTATATACTTTAAACAGACCAGAGAGGAGAATTCTAGAAACCCCCTCCCACACCTTAAGTTTATTATTAAAAAATGCTGGCTACTTCAGGTCAGTTTTGAAAAGAACACGTTGGAACTGGCCAAGATCCCAAGATGCCCTCTCTCAAAACAAAACCGTTCCCTGCCGTACCATAAACATCATCCTAGTACATTCTTATAAGCCTAAGCCTTTGGTGAGAAAGAACACGCAGAATAAAAACATGAGCAAAAAGCACATTGTATAACATGGGCATGGCAAAATACTTGCAGCTTTTAACGTGGCGGTGTCTAATGGTAAAGTAAAGTCAAAGGGCAAAAGTTAGTGGTCACTAATGTGACGGTGTGCTGCTAGGCTAAGTGCAACATGGAGTCAGTGGTCAAAACACAAATATCATTACACCACCGCACCTACCACAGTCGCCTTAGCTGCCTCAGTTCAGGAAGGACCTCAAGACTTGGCTCTTCAAATGATCTCGGAGGTCACCCCTCAGCGTCTTGAGATCCTATGGGTGAGTAGTATGCTATGCAAACTTGTGATTAACTGATTGAAGGAATCAGCAGCTAGACCGTCTCTACCAGATAAGGTGTTACCGAAGGTAGCCATATGTTCATCTGATAGAGACTTCAAGCTGCAGATTACTCACCTTAGAATAGATACCTAAGCAATACATCCCCAGAGGTGGGTCTGCAACCAGATTAGACCAAAAAGTCCTGCAGGACCAAACTGGCAAAGTGCCTATCACGACGGACCTGACCATACAGGCAATGCTGCTTGGTGAACATGTGCAAAGATGCCTACGTTGCCATCTGGCGGATGTCCAGGACAGGAACTCTGCAAGCTAATGCAGTGGTCGCTGCCTTGGCTCTTGTACAATGAGCATGCAAGCCTTCAGGGGGGTTGGTTCTTGGCCAAAGCATAGCACTATCCATTGTGAGATGGTCTGCATCTGCACTGCCTTCCCTTTCTCATCCCCAACATACCCTGCAAAAAGTTGATAGTCCACCTGGAACTTCAGAATGAAAGTGCGCTTTTTGGGTCCAGATAGTGGAATCTCTCCTCTTCTTTGGAAGGGTGAGGCAGAGCAAAAAAGGTAGGCAAGGTGATGTTGTAGCGTAGGCTCTCATTCTAATGAGACTACTGGATTTGGGCGGCAGAATCACTTGCACTGTGGGGGACTGAGTCTGAACCCACTACAGGTGACACCTGTCAGCCTAATCCAGGTTTTGCTCCAGCTAACTAGTAGTGCCTCATCTCCACCCTAGAGCAGGGATGACTGGGCAACCGAGCACATGATACTATTGACTCCTCAGGGAAATCGTGGTCACTCAGATCCCATCCGTTTCTCTCAGTTACATTAGTCTCACATATATAAGGACAATCAGAGGCACAATAAAGTTCAATAAGGTTTTATTGAAGCAAATGCATCTTAGATATTAAAGCATGGAGTGCAATAATTAGGACTATGAAGCACGACAGGATTAAGATTGTGACAAGGAGAGTGAAACATAAAAATAACGCTACCATATTGTCACTACAGTTTCTTAAAACAATTCCTACCTAGACTAAGTTAGAGCACAGCATGTTAAGCTCTAATTCTGCCCTTCACGTTCCCCTGGGAAGACATCATCCCTCATACCTGAGCAGGAGACCTGTAGTCTACATAAGCAGCTGCAGCAAAGCATTCAGCAATCAATATACAGTTGTGGTCATGTGGCCTCTAACGTACATGGGTCAAAGCAGTGTTTTATGATAAAACAGCTGCTGCTCCAAGAGTGTAGATGTTTCTGTGTACATGTTTCTGTGAACATTAGAGACAAAGCATACCACTTTTTTCCAGAAACCTATCTTACTGCAGCCTTGAGAAAAGCACAGAGTAAAAGAAATGTCTTGTTTAAGAACGCAGTGCTGGCCTAGGCAAAGAACAACTAGATAGAGAAAATAAAACAAGACTGCAAATGTGGCTATTGTTAAAATAATAAAACAAAGTTGAATAAAACATATCTAGGTTAAAGTGCACAGCGGCAGGCCTACTCTGCTAAAATAATCTGTGTAAAGCTACAGCTAAAATCCCTACACAACACCCTCCCCATGTCGGTTCAAAGGTCGTTCAAAGCCTAAGTATGTTAAAAGGCTACTAAAATGTAACCTAAGGCGTACTAAAATTTAACCTAAGGCATATGTATAGCAATGTCAATAATGACAAGTTAAAAGATACTTGAGCATTTTTTCTTATCTAAAAGGACAATTTAAAATCTCAGCTGTGGCACTATAAAGGCTGAATTTCAAAAGTCAAAGTAATTTTGGAAGTTGCCAATTGAATCCAGGATAACTGAACAGAGGAAATCTTCCACTGCGGCAGGCGGTAAAGTACGAAGTTCTTCACCAAGGAAAACCTAGGAGCATTAGTGTTCCAAAGCCTGAGCTCCAGCCAAGGCAGCAGCATTCCGTGGTGTGCCCAACAATAAGTTTAGAGCTGCATCATCCACGAAGGGCAACTCATAAGCAGCTTCCCATTGCAAACACACCCTCAACGCGCATGTCTGGTAATGATCCCTCAGCGAGAACATCAACATATCAGCATCCAATGAAAGCAAGTGCTGCGTAGAAAGACAAGCTTTCAGTGCATGTTCGAACAAGCACCAGAGGCACCGAAATACGAGCTGCACACAATGCAAAACCGGTCTGAATGACAGAGACCAGTCCCACTTCAATTGCTTCAGGAGTGGTGCTCCGAAATACTGTATCATGCGTTCACAACACAGCTGCACTGGTCGGAGCACTTTCAATCTTCCATGTTGCGGCGGGACAGCCATTGCGCAGAAAAAGTAGCAAAAGCAGAATGCCACCTATTATAGCCAAAGTTATTGGAAATCCCCCGAAAATGCTGAATATTGAGTGGATGGCTAAAGGTATCAAACCGAATATAGAGGAGAAGGTGTGAACGAAACCAGAACCAACATCCTTAAAGAAATTTGCAATTCCAGTAGTACTGGAAGCATTAAATATTAGTCCCACAAGCTCACCAAAGTGTCTTGGAAAGTTAGTACTTAAAAGGGACTGTATCTCTGCTGATGACCTTGCCACTTGAAGCGCATAGGTCTCACGTGCAGATGTGAGCACCACATGTTTTTGAAACAATAAAGCCTTTAGTCTGCTCAACTTGTCCAAATTCACATTTGAAGTAGCATTATGGGGCCAAATCTCAGCTACTTCCCTCTGTCATGTAGGAGGAAAAGGTATGTTCCCACAGCATCTAACAATCTTAGAGACCGAAACTATTCCGGCTTGCATCCCACAACAGTTTTCACTATTGAGGAGGACATAGCTGCCATTCGAGAGCACCTGGAAAGCAGGTCTAATCAAGGGGTCTGGGACTCCCTTCAGATAACAAGCCAAGTTCGCTGCTGAAGCGTTACACGTCCCGTGCAAGGACAACTGTTTACAAACCATTGAATGGCTGACAGAAGTCTTGCATTCATTACCGCTTGGAAAGACCTCTCATGCTACTGAGACATTTGTACGAGAAGGGCAGCTCCCACACCTCATGGATGTAACTATCTCCTAGCCTTTCATATCTGCCCACTGGAATGTGTTTTAAGCAGGATGTGAATTGAAGTGTTGAAATAGGCAGATTAAAGACCCCATGTATTAACCACTCAGCAGATGGTATTTCGGCCACAGTAAAAGGCAACTTTTCTAATATCTCAATATTCAACATGACATAAGTAGCTTCTTTCTTAGCCATTAGTTGTTGGTGTCGCGTTAAATTAAATGTGGAAAATATGTCCCTGGAGCTAACATGTTGCCAGGGAACGCGACCTGACTTCAGTGTTTGTAGTGTCCAACCCAACTGCATAATGGACCTTAGTTGACTCTGTCCATGGTGTAAAGAGGACATGTTGCTTTGTATTATGTCTACTGCAGAAGAAACTATGTTGTTTAAGGTGTATATTCGGTCGGACAGGGTATTAATCCCATTATCTACAACAGCTAATGCCTTCTGTAGATTTTCCTGCTCTATTTCCCTTAACCGGGCAGAAGCTTCTTGTTGAGAAAGTTTCCAAATCTCATTATAAACTGCACATAAGATCATCTGAAACAACAGTGAAGGCTTGCCCGCACCCAAATGAATGACTGGAGAGACATGGTTCGATTGAGTGTAACAAAGGAGGAACAGCAGAAATAAGGATTTGCGGAGCCGGCCGGGCTGGGAATGCAGGCGTACACGACGACACTGAAGCATAAGCTCCACGGACCTGGAACTCTGTCGCAGCCCGCATACCGCAAGTATAGCTGGGGTACCAGGGAGAAAGACACGAAATGAAGTGAACCTGCGTTGAAAGGGGGCTCATGGGTTAAGCACACGGTTTTTGCCTAGCCCCCCCCACACACAATGTTTACTGAGTTGGGGAAGGTTTAGACAGGAAAAGTTACGTTACCGGTCCTGGGGACAGGGAGTTTGGTTTGTAGAAGAATTGTTAAGTTAGCAAGTAGTAGGTTTCAAATAGGGGAAACAGATTCAAGTAGTAGATTTACATGGCTAAGTTCCTGGGCATTGTCACACACGGAATGGGGGTATGGACGCAAACACACCAATGATCTACACATAGATAATGAGCATGGACAGACCACTAGATTATAAACTTCTCACATGTAATATTAGAGGACTGAACAGCCCAGGTAAGCGCTACAGGGTTTACAATCAGCTTAAAAGACGAGGAGTACAAATTGCAATCTTACAAGAAACCCACCTCATAGGAAAAGAGGTGACAGTACTGGTGATGAGATGGAGAGGTCAGGTATATGCCACAGAATATTCAGCGTACGCACGAGGGGTCCTGATATGGATACGGACAGGGGTCCCCTTCCAAAAAACGGAAACACACAGACAAGGACGGACGCTATGTCTTGGTGAAAGGCCGACTAGGGGGAAGGGACATCACACTGGGAGGTATCTACGCCCCTAATCAGGATCAGAGCTCTTCCCTACATGCAATATCCCGTAAATGGAGACCCCACCTAACCCAGGCAACAGTGGTGGGAGGCGACTTGTATATCGAACACAGTACTAGACAGATCTCACCCCCCCCGGAGACCTCCCCTATATGCAGGACAGCCAAGAGTTTCACTGACTGGCAAAAAGATTGGGGACTGATAGATTCCTGGAGACATCTCCACCCGCAAGAAAGGGACTACTCTTTCTATTCACCCATGCATGACTTGCATGTCCGACTGGATGCTATCCTAACCTCCCCGGACTTAAATTGCACGGTACGTAGTGCGGAATACCTATGCCGTACAATATCTGACCACAATCCGTTACTGATTACCTTAGACTGGTGAAGGGAAGGGCCCCTGATACCAGACTGGCGACTTAATGTAGAGTCTTTAGAAGATAGCGCTTTCCAGCAAACCATTTGAGATGCAATACAATGCAGGCTCAACCTCCTCCCAAGCACAGGAATGGGAGGCGTTCAGGGGCCAATGCATAGCCGGAACACTGGGGGTTAGGAGGTCAATAGAGGGGGAACTCGATAAACATGAGACGACACTGAGGACTTTGGAGCGCAACAGACCAGATAACCCAGACTTAGCCCCTAGCATATCCGAGACTAAGAACAAAATACTAGGAGACAGTGATGAGGAAGATGGGTCTGGGTACAGGGTTCCTTAGATGGTCGAAGCTGTTATATACCTCTCCCACAGCACGAGTCCGCACAGGTCGAACAATATCGAGCTCATATAGAAAAGGGAGGGGCACCAGACAAGGATGCTTGTTATCGCCATTACTGTTTGCCATCGCGGTAGAGCCCTTAGCACTGATGGCCAGAACAGAGGAACACTACGAAGGATTAACCATAGAGGATAGGACGCACCAGATCCCATTATACGCAGACGACATGATATTATTTTTGAGAGATCCAAACAGGGATCTGCCTAAGGTCAGGGCCCTGTTGGAATGGTTTGGGGATGTATCGGGGCTCCGCATCAACTGGCAGAAGTCCCTCCTCTTCCCGCTGCAGAAAGGGACCCCCCGAATCACAACCATCCAGAATTTGGGATGGTCCCCGACCTCGTTCCGATATCTGGGCGTCAAGATTTACCATGAGCTGAGGGACCTGTTAGAGGGTAATGTGAATAGTTCAATACGAAAATTAAGAACAGACGCCCAATTCTGGAAGACACTGCCGCTATCAGTAACCGGTCGAGTGGCCCTGGTAAAAATGGTGGCATTGCCGAGACTGCTCTATGGCTTCTCAACCTTGCCCGTATTGATTCCCCCAATCATCCTTCAGGGAAATTGACTCCAACCTTACTAGCCTTATCTGGGGGGCGGGACACCACAGACTAGCCCTGCACAAACTCCAACGACCTACAGCGGAAGGTGGACTGGCAGCCCCAAACATGGAATTATAGCAGGCCAGCTCCAGTGGCTGGCCAAAGAATGGCCTGTAGTGACAACAGCAGAGGCAGGGAACCCCCTGAAAGAGGAGGCGGCAACAACTCTTGCAGGGAATACTCCTAGCGCAGGAGGGAAAGAGGGAGACGAAGCCGCTCGACCTTCGGGTCATAAGCACCTGCTTCCTGGAGGGAGTTCCATAGTGGTAATCACAAAACTAGGGATGTATGGTGTTACCATGGTGGGAGAACTCTTCAGAAACAGAGAGCTCATGACATACACTGATATGATGGCACACTATGGAATACCACTGGGGATGTTCCTCACGCACAGATCTTTAACAGCATTAATATAACGACATTGGAAGCAGGGGCTAAGGGAACCCCCTACACACGCTGTATGCCACATCATCGACAATTTACAAAACACTACAAACAGATACGCTAGCCCCTCTTGAAACTGTAAAAACCCTTTGGCAAGCAGACATTGAGGAACACATAGATGACGAACGCTGGGGAAACATCACTGCCCAGGTTAACAAAGTATCCAGGAACGCCTGTTTCAAACTGATAAATATATACATATATCACAGAGCATACCTTAGCCCTGCAAGAATAGCGTCAATGTATAACAACACGAACAATGCATGCCCTAGATGTGCAGAGCAAAAGGCAGACCTAATACACATGCTACGGAACTGTAGAGAGTTAAAACAATACTGGGAAGAGGTAATACACAATATTACGACGGTGACAAACAGGAAGCTGGTAACCACCCCTACAGTGGCATTGCTGGGAGGCTTTCCAAGACCTCACTCGAAGAAAACAACAACTAAATATATAGACTTAGCACTGATTCTAGCAAGAATGGAAATTACAATGCACTGGAAGGACCCCAGGGGCCCACAGACGCCTAGATGGCGGGATACTTTAGTTAAGCGGGCTGAAGCTGAGGGGGAGGCACTGCGCCAGGAGATGGCAAGAGGGGCAGGGAGCATGGAGGGGGTGCAGCAATGGGACAGCCTACTAGACCGCTTAAAAGACCCAACAATTGACTCCCGGGAACAAAGTGCATCATCGGAGGAGTCGGACTCAGCTGAGAAAAATGTTACCAGGTTGCAATGAGACTAGCATCATACCAGACAACTAACGGAACTAACTCAGAGTGGCAATGTCCGAGAGGAAGGAGCAGCAGGATCCGAACCGAAAAAGAAGTACATGGAGGGGGGCTGAGGGATAAGTAGTTATTTGAATGTGTTAAAAAAATTATAATAAAAATATATTTAAAAAAAAGAAACTGCACATAAGAAGCGCATTCTGTGTCGTTTTCTGGGGCCTAATAGGAAATCCTGTAAATCAGTATTATTAAACAGGAGACTGAGGTGTTCTCTAACAGCATCTAATGAGGAACTCTTCAACCATTGCTGGCATAGTTTCACCACACTGTATGTTTTTACTTTACCCGCATGTTCAGATGATACATAGCGAGGGTCTGGCCTACTTGTTCTAAAATCCCCCATGGAGTTTGCAAAACGTTTATGACACCCATTGGTATCTATTGGCCACAATAACCACCCACCAGGACGTGAAAGCGAAGCATTAAACGTGCCACTCTGGACCCATTCATCGAGCTGATCTTCAGTTGCATTTATATACTTTTGCTATTTGTAAAATTTTGCAGGGGCAGGAATACTGGGCGCATTCAATTCCTTAAATCATTGCTAAGCCTAAACAACTTATCTGTTGTACAGTTTCATTTCAAATTATCATTTGAACAGGTATCGGGCATGCTCTAAATAAACCTTTCTTCCCCCTTATTTGCCAAATTTCTGTTCCCCACACACTTTAAGTCAATCAACTTCAGCCAATATTCATAGCCTTCTATAGCCAACCAGGAAACAAAGGAATCTGACTAAATGAATTTCGTATCTGCCATTAATATGTGTACATTTGCCATCAGTGGTAATTTGAAATAATATGACTCAGCATTTTTAACATTGTGCCCAGAAAAATATGCACATTTTTCTGAATACGTTTTAAAACTCGCTTGAGGTGGAGTTGGACAATGTTCACATTGCATGTAATTAAATTTGCCTTTGGGGTACTTGCTCTGTGAATGAAATGGTGTCCATAATAATTATAGCAGAACACGTCACCATAATTCTTTTAAGATTGATATACATCCTTACTTTCAAATACAGTAAAATACTGCAATTCTGTCATCACAGAATCAACCACTTTCACATCCCAGTCATTGGTAACAACTCTGGGTATTATTACATCATTCATTGAAAGTTTAAACACGTAAGGTATTTGAATGACCTCCGTCGGGCCGTTAATATCAAATGGGACTTTTTCCCAAACAATCCCATCAGGATTTGGTATAGCGGAAATGTTCATGAAAAACAGGTCTCTGCGGACCTTGTGAGAAGAAAAATGGGGCTTTAGGACATCATCCACCAGTTCGACTGTTGATCTTTCAGGAAGGTAATGACCATGTATTAATAGAAAGAAAGTTATGAAAAAGCCAATCCAAAGGAGGAAAGCTAACAGTCAAGGAAAACCATAGATAGTTCCATGGGAAGATAAATTAATTTGTTTAAAGCCAGTTTATCAGCTTATGTCTTTTTGGCAGTTCAGATGTTCGCCTCTTCTACGAGTCCAAAAAAGTGTTGTTGATGTCGGCAAAGTATCCAGAAGCAGTTTGTGCAAAAGCTGGAGCCGTTTTTAAAGGAGGAGAATTGGTAGGGGTCGCCCGTAGTGGCTCACAGTAAATGATGCCATCCGTTTGTGTAGAAGTTGTGTCAAATCGATCAGCAATTTCCGTGCTGCTTGTTGTAATCAATGTCAGTGGAACTAATGCAAGATCATTTTCCACCCTCCCCAAGCTCGGAGAGGTGTCAGCGTTGATGCTTAAGTCTTGTAGAGGAACATCTTGACCAGTAGTGAGAGGGATTCGGAACTACTGGTTGTCCCTCTTGGTCTGCTGTGCAGCATAGGCCACATGGTGTAACTTGACATTGTTGATAGATACAAAGCGGTTTTCTTTAGTGCCAGGCAACGGTGGTAGAATGACAGTTCTGATACCGTGTATTCCCAGGACTAGGACTGGTGCATGATAAGAAGGACCGAACACCTTTTTTTACAGCAACTTTTTCCTCGTACTAGATCCCCAACCTTTGGAATCCAGCCGGTAGATGTTATTGGTACATCCATAATTCCTGAGGAGGCAGCACTGGCAGAAGTGTTGTCATCACGGAACAGTGACACATTCATTTATGGCAAAAGATGTTTCTGCAGCCTCCACGCCAGGACCATCAAGATCTGGAACATATATTTGAGTTCTAAACAGGCACTCGTATGAAGTACAACCCCCCCAGGGACCTTCTAGGCAGATTATTAAGTGATCTCTGGACTCCATACAGGTGATTAAGCCAACTACAACCCGTACCTAATGCTCTGGTTGTTAAGGATTGCTTTAAATCACAGTTTTGTCGCTCCACAACACTATTTCTCTCTGGATGAAATGGAGAAGAGTAATGGAGTTGGACCCCTAACGAAGCCATGGCGTCCCTGAATGCCCTTGAGGCAAAAGCAGGGCCCTGGTCCGAGTGGAAAGCCGCAACTGCATATGTGCCGATAAAGACTTGCAAATCTTTAATAACAGTCCGAGCGTCCGCTGAGCGTTGTGGCCATTCCCATAGACATCTGAAGCAAGAGTCAACAGCAACTAAGATGTATTTGTATGCACTGTCCGGTGTTAGGGGACCACAATGGTCCAAGTACACACATTGTAAAGGTTTGTTGGAAATTAGGAGAGGTGTCTCCGGTGGGCGTTTGACGGTGGACCCCTTAATTTGTTGGCAGATGTCACAACAAAGGCAAAGGACATACTGTTTGGTCTGTTTATATAGACCTGGCCACCAATAATGTACTTGCAATAATGATATTGTAGCCGCCACACCAGCATGGGCAGATGCGAGCCCCTCATGCGCTGCTTTAGTCAACTCTGGTCTTATATCTTTATTGGGAATTACTCAAACTCCCACGCCTGATATTTTTACTTCTGCATCTAGGAACCCTCCCATCCGGTAGGAATATTTAGCAGGAAATGCTTTTGTATAGGGCGTGCCTTCAGCCGTGGCTTTCACGGCATCCCATATGTCACCGTCTGGTTTCGTTCCAGAACGAGTTACTGCAGCAACAGTATCTGTGGCTACTGCTGATTTTGCTGCTTCATCAGCCAGCGTGTTTGCACCAACGTGTATTCCAACGCACTGGTGTCCAAGTGTATGTACAACATGGAGGTTTGGTAGCGTTTCCTTCAGATCCACTACTTTCCCCCACAGAAGTCTGTGTTTGATGGTGTTCCCTTTAGAATCTCTGAACCCATTCTGGCGCCAGTAATGCAGGTATTCATTGAAGGACTGGACACAATAGTATGAATCACAAACAATCAGTGTTAGCTGTGCAGGATCCATATGTTCCAGTGCCATCACCAGAGCCTTAAGCTCTGCTAGTTGTGCAGTGCAATCCCCTAAAGTCTGCGTGAAAGTATGTTGTGGATAAAACTTGCCACCTTCCATATAGTCGCTCACGACTGCGCAAGCAGCGGAGTATTGGTGTTTTGTGCCTATGGAAGGTTGTGCTGAGCCATCAGTGTACATGACTCTGATATTGATCAATGGGCAATGTATTTGCCGGAACTGGGTATTCTAGTTCGTATTGCAAAAATTCATGAGCTTGTAACTTTGGGTCAAAAATGTAGTTGACATCAGCGGCTGTCAAAGACGTTGTCCATTGAATCCAACGTGGATGTAATGCTTTAGCGTTTGGGACGCTAGCTTTGGTAACAGCATCAAGGGCTGGGATTGGAGATACGACAATAATGCGTTTTCCCCTGGGCTAGTGGTCTCTCTTTAATGACAGCCATCTGTACCGCAGTGAGTATTTTCTCAGTGGGAGCAAAGCGTTGTTCTGCTGCTGAATACAAATGTGATTTGTATACAATCAGAACTGTCTCACCTTCCTTAAAAGTTACATAGGTGAAACCAATAGCACCATCAATTACTCTGATGACCAGATGTTTTTTATTGTCCCTTGTGTGTAAATGTGCTGCAAGCATGTCTGTTTGCAGAGCTCTGAGAATGCGTGTGTTCAACTGTCCAGAATTTACTGGAAAAGCCAGGACATATTAAGTCATATAATGATTTTATGCGTGATGCATAATCTGGAATGTAAGTTCTGCCAAAATTTAGGGATTGCCATTTTTTTTAATAGTATTTGGACGTTGTAACTATGCGCATTTTTCTAAGAATTGTGGCACTAGGCTCTTTCCTTCACTTGATAATTCGTATCCCATAAACAGGACACTAAGGTAGGCTATTTTTGTTGGTTTTTTTTTAATTTAATTTATAGCCGAATTCGGCAAATCCTACAACAATGCGGGCTACCCGTCTTAGATGTTACAGTAGTTTAGTTTAGTTTTAAGGATTTATAAAGCGCGTAGTTACCCTAAGGCATCCCAGCGCTAACGTAACATGACTAATGCCAGCAACAGGAGAATCCAGAAAGTTACCTACAGAAAAGGATAGTCTTGAGTTTTTTCCTAAAAAGCTGCTCTGAGGGTTCGTGACGAAGCTCAGAGGGAAGATCATTCCAAAGGCGGGCGGCCTTGGTGGAAAAGGAATTGGCTCCCCAGGCTCTCTTAGACCGCCAGATGCTGACATGTCGGAAAGAGGAAGACCTCAAACTTCGAGAGGGGGCATAGAGACGGATCCGTTTTATGAAGAACATCGGACCCTTATCCTGAAGGGCTCTGTGAACAATGCACAGGGCTTTAATGTGGGTACGCTGCTTGATGGGGAGCCAGTGAAGTGTTGAAAGAGCCGGCTTTGCGGATAAATGTCTAGGAAGATTAATGAGAAGCCTGGCCGCTGCATTCTGAACTGTCTGCAGCTTCTTTATCACATAAGCCGGGGAACTGAGAAAAAGAGAGTTCCCATAGTCCAGGCGGGAGAGGATCAGAGTTTGAACGAGGATTCTTCTGGCGGTAGAGGGATGAAGGTTAAAAATCTACCTAAGGACTCTTAAAATACCAAAACATGTAGAGGAGACTTTTTTTGCTTGAAAATCCAGTCAAGCGGGAATCCAGCCAAAAGCCAAGGCTTTTTTACCTGAGCCTTGGGAGGAGGAAGATTGTTGAAAGCCTCAGAGTGCAGTGAGAGGGGGGAGGCTGGGGAACCATTGCCTAATACAATAACTTCTGACTTTCCATCATTGAATTTAAGCTTAGATTGGATCATCCATTCTCCAATATCTTCCATACAGCAAGAAAGGTTGGCCACGGATGAATCCCCAGAACTAGATAGTGATACCACAAGCTGAGTATCGTCGGCATAGGTGACCAAGGACAAATTATAGGGAACAATCACTTTAGCCAGCGGGGATAAATAAACATTGAAAAGAGTTGGACTCAGGGAGGAGCCCTGAGGGACTCCACAAGTCAATGGAAAAATATCAGAGAAAAAGGCACGATCCAGAACTTGAAAAGATCTTCCTTTAACAAAAGCAGACAGCCAAGACAATGCTGAACCTCCTATCCCTAATTCAGAGAGCCTGCAGCAGAGAAGGTTGTGGTCCACCGTATCAAAAGCTGCGCTAAGATCAAGTAAAATAACGGCTACATAAGCCCCTTGGTCTAAAAGTTGCCGGGCTGACTCAGTCACTGTAAGGAGGGCTGACTCCGTGCTATGGAGGGCTCTAAAGCCCATTTGAGTAGGGTGGAGAAGTTCATGACTCTCTAGATAGCTGGTTAATTGATAGTTAACATGTTTCTCCAAGATTTTTGTTGAGATGCGAAGGAGAGCAATGGGTCTGTAATTCTCCAGCAGAGAAGGATACAATTTAGGCTTTTTTAAAAGAGGCTTGATGATGGCATGCTTAAAAGATGAAGGGAGAGAACCTGAGGATAAGGAATGGTTCAGTATTTTTGTAAGAGGAGGAACAACAATATCTGAGACCCGCGAAAGGATGGCAGGAGGGGCGGGATCAAGGGGGGAGCCCGATTTAATTTGAAGAAGGAGGTTGGTGGTCACAGCATCCGTGAGAGGTGCAAAGGTAGTTAATATACTTCCGGAGAAGGCGGGGTCCATCGATTGATATTCTGACGCCTCCAGGGAAGGAGAAGAAGGGAACCCGGAATATATCTTGATGACTTTATCGTGGAAGTAAGATGCCAGGCGATTACTGTATTCAATGGAGGGCTCTGTGGGAGGGGCAGGCATAGGGGTTGTGGTTAATTCTTTAAAAATCAGAAAAATTTCCTTCTGTGAGCAGGAGGAATTTTCTATTTTTGTACCATAGTAAGTGGACTGGGCGGCTTTAATATTTTGGTGGTAAAGTCTGATGGATTGCCTATATACTTCTTTATCGGTGGGGCTGTAGTTCTTTCTCCAGGATCTTTCTAACTTTTTACACTTCTTTCTTAATTCTAATAAAAGAGGAGAGAACCAAGGTTTAGCCTTGTGAGAGGGCTTATTGACTCTTGATTTGATGGGCAGAATACCATCCAAAGAGGAGGAAATCCACTTGTTAAATAAATCTGCGGAGGCAGGAGAGCTGTTGACCCCAAGGGAGGCTTGGAGAACAGCACGCCACTCCCTAAGAGCCAACTTTGACCAGATACGCCCAGAGGTTAAAGAGGTGGAATGTGGGTCTAGTATGACCTTATAGGGAAAAGAGAAAGCTAGAAGGAAATGATCTGTCAAAGTTAAAGGCAGGGAAGGCAGGGTAGTAAGAGCAGGGAGATTGCTGAATAAAAGGTCCAAAGTATGGCCTTTAGTATGAGTAGGTTCCATTACATGTTGAGTTAAATCAAGTGCAGAGAGGGAAGCGAGTAGAGATCTAGCATGCGGACAGTTTTCATTATCAAGATGAATATTAAAATCCCCAAGAATAGTAAAATTAGGGGATTTACAAATAAGACTAGCTGCGGCCTCTGGTAGGGAATCTAAAAAGCAAGTACCAGGTCCCGGGGGCCGATAAAGAAGCATTCCGGAAAAAGTAAAAGTGAGGGAAAGATAGATAGAGAAAATTAAGCTTTCACAATCTGAGATGTCAGAGGAGAATGTGATGCACCTAAAGGTATTTTTATAGATAATGGCTATACCACCACCTCTTCCAAGGGGTCGATCTACGTGCGCCATAGAGTAGGTGGAGGGTAGAGAGTTGCAAATATCTACTGCTGAATCATTACCCAACAAAGTTTCGGTAAGAAACAGGGCATCGGGAGAGAGGTCTTCTAGGAGAGTATAGATGTGTAGGGAATGGGCTGGCAGAGAGCGACAGTTGAGCAGCAGCATTTTGCTCATTTGGGGTGGAGGGGAGTCAGAAGGTAAAACAACCATGGGGGGTCTAGGGCAGCCCGGGCAAAAAGGAGAAGCATGGGGCCCAGGGGATACTAAAAGGGATGGACAGAACCCTGGCCCTCTCGGTGAGTGGAGCTGCAAGGGAGAATAGACTAACCTATTTATAATGGAAGGAGCAGCATCTCTGGGCTCTGGGCACTTCAGGGCGCGGACGGGCTTGCCTTTGGCGCGTCCCTCCGGCATTAAATATACCGGGGAAGCCGATCGAGGCTCAAGGGACAAAAACAACTAGACCGCTAACAAAAATGGCGGTCTAGTTAGTCCCAACCAGGAAATAGGAAAGTTAAAAGGACGGAGCTACCGGAGGCCACTGAACACGGGCCCCGATGCTCCAATAAAACACAAAAACCAAGTTATGCCCCCAACAACACAGATATACACATGAATGTGCCCCCAAAAAGTGAGTCCAACGAGATAAAATATTCATTTTTTTTTTTTAAATGAGTTGCCCCTGAAAAAGAGTGAAGGTAGAACATATAGCTTTCAGGAAAAAGGGACAGGTGATTCCCAAATGTATAAACCTTGCACTGATATTGGCCAAGAGACAAATAACCATTAACTGGAAAAACAAGAGGCCCACACTTAGCGAGATGCCGTAACAACCTCACACACCGGGCCAAGTATATACGAGGATGTAGTGAAGCCATTTTAATGTGGTCTGTGGGCACGTTATTTTAGCAACTAGGCCTGCTGTCTGTGCCCTTTAGCCTAGTAACGTTTCATTTTATTCTTTTAGAAAATCACATTTGTGGTGCTGTTTTATTTTACTTTATCTTCCTGTCTTTTTGCTTAGGCAAGTATTTACATTTCTTACCACAACATTCTTTCACTCTATGCTTTATTCAATGTTGTGACAAGATATGGCTGCCGGCACAAAGCGGTACACCGCATCTTTAACATTTCACAACAACATACGTATTTTACATGGGGACACTTCTCAGAACATTAGCCGTTTTATTATAAAAACATCTCTCTGTCCCCTACACGTTAGATGGAGGTTCCAGCCAGATGACCGCAACCGTATGCTGTTTGACTGCGCTACCGCTGCTTGCTGAGACTGCCGGTTCCCTGGCCTATATGGGGAAAGTGACTCATTAGATAACAGGCCTCTTCACTACTGTCATACTCAGGTAAAGGGGATGTCTTCCCAGGGTTTCCTGGAGGGGGATTAGGGCTTATCTTGCTGTGCTCTATCATAGAACATTAGAGGCAAAGGTAGGAATCACACATCTTCCATAGTGACAGTATGGTGGGACTTTTCTTGTGTTTCACTTTTTTTGTCACCATTCTGCTTCTAGCGTGCTTCATTATCCTAATTATTGCAGTCCATGTCTTTATCTAGGACGCAGCTGATTCAATAAATCTTACTGAACCATTCCCTGCTTCTGTTTGTCTTTGCATGCGTGAGACGAATGTAACTGAGAGAAAAGGATGAGATCTGATCCACCACGATTTCCCTGAGAAGTCACAATGTCATGCGCCCGGTTGCCACAAATTACCTCTGCTCTTGGGCATAGGTGAGGTGCTGCTAGCTGGCCGGGAAAGGATTAGGCCGACAGTTGTCACATGGTGTGGGATAAAACTCAGTTCTCCATAATTTAGGTGAAGCTGCCACCCAAATCCAGCAGTCTCATTGGTACGAGAGCATACGCAACAAGGATATGAACCTCATGAGATGCCAAACGTAGGAGGGTCCCGATGGAGCAGGCATATGCCTGGGATGGTCTGCTGGATGAGCTTAAGCGGGATGAGGTTCTTGACTGTGAAGGCTCTGCCATGCCTTTGTTGGACCTCATGACAGTATCTATAAATAGCATACACTTTCCCAGTCCAACATGACACCCAGCTTGTGACAACTATAAGCGTCAGCTTGATAAAGGTCCAACCTACCCACCAACTGTATCATAATTGATGTTAGCATTATAGGCACACATTCGTACTCTTCTACTTGGCCAACAAATGGGCAGTGTTGTGGGGTTTTTTTTTGGGGGGGGGGGAAATACAGAGTGGTTGTTTTCAATTTTTATAACATGCCACTGAAGCTCCAGCTACAGTGAACTACTCTAGGAACTAATGGAGCACAGGTAGTCGTGAACATGCAATACATCGAATCAGATGTAAGCTGTGTTATATGTATATTCTGACTTATATGTGTTGGAACTGTTTCTGCTATGTGCGATGGCACCTAACTTGTTTCATCCACGTTTCTCACTGTAGAATACCAATAAATTGTGCTGCTAAAAAAAAAAAAAAAATAGTATACCCTGGGATAGGACTACAGAAAAGAGGGGCATGGGAGGGTTTGAGGTGGGGGGATTTAAAGTTTCTAAATGCACACCACGTCACAAATTTTCCTAAGGCAGAAATATACCGCTTTGGTGGAAGGATGCCTGGCTGCAGAATAACTTCGGAAGGAAGATTGAAAGCAGTCAACTGTCACAGCTCAATCTCTGCACATGAAAGCGGAGGGTGCGAAAGTTCAGGTGCAGACCTTTCTCCTGCTGCTACCACAGAAGATTTGCCTGAAGTGGCAGCATGATTGGAGGACAAATGCTTATGCTCAGGATACCAGATTCTCCATGCCTGATCCAGAGCCACAAGAATAACTTGGGCCCAGTCCTTCTTGATCTTGATAACTCTGGACAGAAAGGCATATAGGATGCCAGAGTTCCACTCAAAACAAAGTTTCGAGCAAGAACCGCCTTGGAAACTCCAAGATTGGCCCGAAACGGCACTGTGTTGAAAACGGGCAAATGAAAGTGTTTGAGAGGGAGTCAGGTGCGACTTTAGCACATTTATAGTGAACCTGTAGTCAGGAGGTGGGAAACAACTGCCTGGGGTGAACCAGCCTTCAACGGCCAATCGGCGAGGTAGGGAAAGATTGGAACCCTGACCTCTGGAAGTAAGCTGCAACTACCACCATCATTTTCATGAACACAGAGGGGCGCTGGTGAGGCCAAAGAGAAGCACAACAAACTTGAAGTGCTCTTGACCCACTATGAACCATAGGTAACACTATTGGATTGACAGGAGGTGGGGGGGTTGCTAATATGTGTCCTGCAAGCCCAACACCATCATGCTGTCTCCAGTAGAGTCCAGGGCAGACAGGACCTGAGCGTAGATGAGCATTTTGAACTTCAATTTCTTCATGAAGTTGTTGAAAAGGTGCAAGTCTAGGATATGATGAAGGCCTCAGTCCTTTTTGGGCACCAGAAAGTGGCAGGAAGAGCACCCAGGTCTGACTTCTGATGCCGGCACCCTCTCCATGGCTCATTTAGCCAAAAAAGCCAAAACTTCCTACTGGAGCAATGAGAGATGGTCCTCCATCAGCTGGTCATACGTGGGAGGCATGGATGGAGGGGTTTCCAGAAAAGGGAAGGAGTCGCACTTTTGGATGATTTACAAGACAAACTTGTTGGATGTTAAAAACTTCCAGTTGGGCAAGTGATGGTGGATCCTGCTGCCCACTGGGTGCCTATGTAGGTAAAAGGGCAAACTAAATGGGTTTGGAGGCTGCACCTGCTGGGGTAGTGGACTGACCTGACTTATGGTTTGTGATTCCATTTGATCCGCTGGTACCCCATCCATAGCCACAAAAGAGCTGTGAACCCTGTTGACCATAGCCAAAGAAGGGGTGAAGGGCAGAATGGGACTGGTGAGGGGCCATGGATAAGCTTAAGGACCTGGCTGTAGCTCGAACATTATTGAAGTTCCAGTGCCGAGTCTGCCTTCTCACCAAAGCGGTGCGTGCCAATAAAGAGAATGTCAATGGGTGACGTTTGGACATCCTCCGAGAAGCTAGTGGTTCTCAGTCTAGTGTGGCATCTCCCTGCTACTGATGATGAAATCGCTCTGCCCAGTGAGTCAGTTGTATCAAGCCCACATCTGAGGTGAACTTTGCTGCATCTCGTCCATCAGCAATTGTTTGGGAGAGTATGGCTCAGTCCTCCTCTGAGGCCATGGGCGCTACTTGCACAACCAAATCCCACGCAGAACGGGGGTACTGGGCCAAAACGCATGTGGCGTTTAATGCTTGCAGTGCTAGGCTGGTGGAAGAGGAAGTACTCTTTCCGAAGGTATCCAACCTTTTGGATTCCCTAACTGGTGGAATGCGGCTGACTGCACTGGGATGAATACTAAAAGTGGGGCTTATATCACCAAGCTCTAAGGGGTGGGGTGCTGGGTGAGGAAACTGGGATCCACAGGAGCAGGGCAATGGTGGCGGGCAATTGTGCTGTACATAGGAGTTCATGTGCACAGCTTCAACCAAGCCCCAAGGAGGACACCTATGAGGGCTTCATTGAATGTAAGTTAAAGTTCAGAAGGGACGACTTCCAGTTGAAGCATCTTGATTAAGAAGACATACACACTTGTTCACCATTTCTACTCTCACTGTTAAATGAGAGAACACTCAATACCCCACAAGTACTTTCTCTGGTCTGTGGCTTTCTAGCTGAAAATGTGTCATAACTGGGTTGATAACACTCCAAATTATCTGTGTAATATTGCTTTGTTTATACTCAAGAAAAATGTAAGAAGTCACCATTCTACTAGTGCAAAACCAGGAAGCAGAACAGAGTCGAAGAGCCTGTGTGGATTTATTCTGTTTGCTTATTTGATGCTCTAACATCTTATTGCCTTACACTAGCTATGCTGCCCTGACCCACACACCATCACTAGCAACACGTGCTAATCCCCAACACCCACTGTGCAGTTAGCTTCAGATACAAAGTGAGGCAACTGAGTAAATATCTGAAGCTATTTTTGGAGTATGTGAAAAATCTGACTGACATTGCCCGCATAAGCCTATCAGCGACACTTACCCACTTCTATTAGCGACTGGTACACACTTTCTGTTTTCACTTTTCTATGCACAACTTTGTAGCTGTTACTCTTCACTCTCTCCTACCCCTGGTTAGTGGTGGTATATGTTTTACAGTAGGTTTCACCATGGCTTTAGCTTGCACTAATACGTCAAGTATGGCTCTGTAACATCTCTAACATTCTGCAATAGAGGTTTTCTTGTAAGTAACTTTAGCCGTCATTTTCATTCAAAATTTAGTTAAGGGGGGGGGGGACTATCCTTCCTAGTGGAAGCCATAGTGATGCACCAGACGTTACTTATGCAAGCAAGCGTATTTATTACCTGTACCTGATGCTATTTACATAAGCAAACATTTATTGTATGCCTCTAGTCGGTGTGTATTTCTTTTCTTGCTACGAGCACTCGTGTTAGAGCGAGCTCCTTGCTCGTGGGCATTATTCTTATTTAGAGTGTTATCATTTGAGTTGTAATTCCAGGCCCCTGCCGCCTCCTGCGTTCGTTGTCTCAGATCTCCGAGGACAACGCAGAAGGGAGGCTGGATGTGGGCTCATTATAGTGGATAGTGGTGTTAAGGAAATAAACTGAGGCGTTCTTCATACCACATAGACCACGGCCTTCTGAAGAACTCAGATCATTAAAACCTATGTGCACTTGAATCGAAACTCTGAGAATTCTGTTGCAGAGCTTTATTTTGCTACTCTCGCAGATTGTGTGGTCTCCTCATCCATTCCTTTCTCTCTGTTGTGATTGACCTTGCTTATCTATCAGAGTCTCAGTCTTCTGGCCTTACTTTCACAAAACCAACACTCCTTGCCACCAGCTCTCTCCCACCGTGGTTCTGCCCGGACAAGCCTGAAATACTTTGTGCATTTTCGCTTTTCTACTGGATTTACTGGTCACCCCTTTCTGTTTCATGAGAAACTAGCCTGGTCTAAATGCTAATCTTTATGCAGATCCATTGATCTGACAGCCATAACAAACTTCACAAAACCCATGCAATGGGTCCTATCTACGACAGTCAGTCACCAGACTAGCTGCCTGTATTCTCTAACCAGACAACGCGTATCTTTGGAAGATCCAATTAAATACACAGGTGTAATCCAGCCTAGTATGGATTACCAATCATTACAGCTATAGGCCTTTCGAACATGTAAAACTAAAACGACGATGGAAAACCAAGGAAGGATTATTTTGCATGAATGAGGATTTGGCCAGATAACCACTTCTGTTAAAAGCATTTCAGGTATATTCTCCTTGTAATGAGGTCAAAGGTGGCGTGGTCAGAGGGGCACGGCGTGCCCATACTTTTTTGATTTATGAAAAAACATTCCCCTACTTTTTGTTTTTGAAAAAAGAAAAAAAAAACATCTTGGGATGGTTAATTCTGATAGTTGAAATGCTTCGGCTGAAGTGTCTTTCAGTGAGTCTCCTGCTCTGTAAAACAGAAACTGGGCAGACAGGTAAACAAGCATTCCTGCCAGGATGCCTCCTGATCTGAAAGAAACGCAAATGTGTGCTACCAGTTGATCTGCAGAAGTAAAGGAAGCATGGGAGCCGGTACTGGCTTTGCTTGAGCGAATCATTTGAGGCTTTGTGATGACAAAGATTTATTATTTTTGAGTGGTAGTGCAAAGAGTAAACAACTGAGCCGTGAAGATCATACTTTCAATTATAATTATATTTATATAGCTCTTACAACACCTGAAGAAACAGTAATGTAAAAAAATATTGTAAGTACATTCTGGATATTACTAAAATGTATGTTTTGGAAGCACCATTTTATCTTAAACCTTTTAGTGCATTTTATAGCAGCCTATCTTATACTGAGTATAATGCAAGCTTACAGTTAATGATCTACAAATTCAGAGTGCTTTCTGTCACAGGCTGTGACCTCGTAGCAGTAAAAAAATAAACAAATCACTACCCTCTACTGCACCAACCAAGATTTAATTCTGTGGCTTTCTGGTTACATGCAGACCTCTGAGGTTCATTAACTAAGACGGGTTTCATAATGCACTACAGTGCATTTCCCACAAAGTAACAACTTTATTTAATTTTCATGTGAGCTACATGTTATTTTATGTGTAGCTACCTGACGGCAAAATACACAAAAACTTACAGAATATATATATATATATATTTTTTTTTTTAAGCACACTTTTGACCCGCCCCGACGGTCACTGCCCCCACCCCTACTGCACGCAGCATCAGTTTCCATAGTCTTTTTTAATGCACTTGCGACCACTGTTCTTTTATAGAGATTATACTGTCAGAAGGTCACTTCAAAGTACTGGATGCAACAAACTGGTCGTTTGCCGAAAGGCTGTTTTTACCTCTTCCTCTTTACGGATATTACACTGCAGTGGAGTCACTACCGCTGGGCTGGAAGGTGGGATACTAGCAGTTAGCTCATCAGCTGCTTCTTTTAATTTGTCCAGCTTTCGGGAAGCAATAACTACTTTGCACCCTGTGCAGAAAAAAAAACACTTCGTTAAAAAGTTAGGGAACTAATTATGCATCATTTGGGTATAGACCACTACATTTCCCGTAGATACACACGGACTTGATAAAATTGATGGGCAAGACCAATTTAACCAAAGCACAGCGAAATATCGCAATCTTAGTACAGCGGACTTAAATGGCAGTGTCTGGAGTGTAAGGGAACAAATGCACATTTCCATCACAAACAAATATTTGCGTTAGTATTTACAACTCTCCTCAATTGTTGATGGATTTTACTTGAGTGCATACTGTGTCTGTGCAATTCAGGGTGGGGTTCATTTGGCCCGTGAACTTTAATGACATTTAAAATATTTTGTCACTAAAAATAAAATCGCCGGTATCAGTTTGCAGCTCACAGGCCCTCGGAAAACGTATTTTTTATTTATTTTTTAAATTAAATAAATAAAAATGAGGCAGGAGGCATGTAAATGATGCAAACGAGCGAGGGCCAGCGAGCTTACAGGGGGTGGAACATGTATAATTAAAATAAAATAAAAAATAAAAACGTGCAGAAAGGGTAATTGAAGAAACTGGGGGTTAGATTAGTAGTCCATGACAGTTTATTTTTCATTAACAACCCCATCTTCACACCATTATTTGATAAGTTTGTTTACTGCATCATGAGGGACATATGGATGTCTGACTACGTTTTTTAATTCATTTAATTGGCTGAAAGCCTACACGTAAGACTAATAAAGCAAGAAAACTGCGACTAGTCCCCGGTTTTGCTCAAAAAATGCTTTCCAAATTTACGTCTCTTTTTGTATTTTCTGCACTCAATTGTAAACGTTAAATTCCAAATCATCCGCGGAATGAATGTCTCCTGGAGTAACGTAACCGGTGCTCAGGTAAAGCGCTCCAATACCATCGGGTCGAGTTCGCGCCATATAAAAATGAAATAAATAAAATAATTTACACACGCGCGCCGGAACACATTACCAACTATGCAGCACTTTTTGTACAGGACGACCTCGACCCGAAGGTTTTGGAGAGCTTCGCATTAGCACCAGTTACAATACACTAGGTCATACTCAATTTTTAAGGCAGCGGGAGAGTAAGTGATTTGTCCAGAACCACGGGATGCTGTCTGGCGCCGGAGCTGGATCCTAGTTCACTGGCACTGGGGCCGGTAAACTGGCCGTAGCCTCTCTCCCACAAGCTTGCCCGCCCCAACTTCCCTGCTGGACTGACTTTGCACCAGAGACAGGATAACGTCCCATTCCAAGATGACCGCCTGGCACTACCCAGTCCGATACGCCAACAAATAAACCCATTTCAAGATGAACGCACGGCAATAGAAAACCCGAAACGCCTGCATACAAACCCATTCCAAGATGGGCACAGCGCCTAACGTAAATCTCATACAAACACAAATTCTGGTAAGATCGGGTCAAACGTTTTGGAAGGTCGCGGGGCACCGACCTAGAGTGAGCAGTTCAGCTACTATAGCCTTGCCGATACCCGTGCCACCCCCGGTCACGATAGCTACATGGTTGTCGAAGAGACACGGTTTAAAAACGCTTCTGAACGCCATGTTTAAGATTGAACTTCGGACGGGTTGGTCTTTGCTTTTTAGCGAGTCGACCCCGCCCCCAACGTCACGAGCCCGCACGTTCCGGTATCACGCACCAACTCCAGGGTAGCCATTGGTTAGCACCTCTAATTGAAAAGAAAGAAGGACCAAAACGTTAAAGCCTCTATTTAGCAGTTTGTGGGAATGTGGTGGCCAAATTGGGTAGCGGATGGTATTCGGAAAGTTCATTAAACTTCAGGAGGGCTGAGAATACTACATACTCTATGTGAAAACGTCTTTACACAGACAAAGCCAATTACTTCTAACTGAAAACTTTTAAGTGTTGACGCTGCTCCCCTTGGGAACAGTGCAGCCCGAACTGCCAAGCCTGGTCCTCCCTGGACCGGAAACAAGCACCCTGGGACCGGTTTCAGAGTATCAACCTTCATCAGCCTGGCTACCTGCAATCCAGTGGAGCAACGAGCAAGGGACTAACTTCTGGGCATACCCCTAGCCTCCCAGGGCATAGCAACATCACAAAATAAAATGATGGGCGAAGTGTTGAAACCTTTCCCCCAGTCACAGATCTGGGTTTAATCCATCTTATTTTGCTCGCACTTCATCCCAGTTGTATACTCGGCTAGTAGGAAAGCCTCTTTCAAGCTGAAAATCTAAATTAAAAGAAGAACAAACTCATCTCCTATGGGGAGATCGTCTAAAAACAAAGCTTCCAGTACCTCAAAATCTGACCTCGGTTAGCCAGAGTCAGAAAAAGGTGGCTACAGAACATTTTAAACCCTGTCTCTCTAAGCTTGGGTCTCACAGTCTATTTCAATGATCCTTTGGTGACAAAAATGTCGGTACTAAGAAAGTGCCCACCGCATGCAGAAAACGAGACAAGTAAGGAAGGATTTAGGTCGAAACCTTCTCCAACCAAAGAGGACAGAATGATTACCAATATCTATCTATCTATCTATCTATCTATCTATCTATCTATCTATCTATCTATCTTTTTTTTAAATGTTTTTATTAAGATTTTCTGCAAATAACATATGGTGGCAAACAACACCTTTATCGCATGGATATGGATATTTGCAGGTTCAAAGATTACATCAGCACAGTGCAGTATCAGTAATTTTGCAATGACCTTGTGGGACTCAGATATTATATTATATCTATACTCAACTCCTCTCACAACAATCGTGCAATCTGGGGTAGAACCTCATTGTCACCCATATCAATATTGCAATATTTTAGCCAGGGATTCCATATCTTGTGGAAGTTTTGGGTGCATTTTCAAGCTTTATATATGATTCTTTCTGCAACTGCGTAAAGATCTATCCATGATCTTTATTCCTGTAAGGTAGGTGTTCCTAGGGCAACATCTCCCTTGGCTACCACAAGACCCAGATTGCCAAGCAGGAGCCTGGTTCGGGAAATGTCCACATCAGTTGGGTTGCCCAACAGGACATTTTTAGGGTCAAGTGGTAAGTCCTCACCCAGTTTTTTGATGAGTTCCCCCACAGTCTGATCCGCTCCTTTGGTTTCATCCCGTCCTCATATGCGGATGACACTCAGCTCATCATCCCTGTTAAAAAATCTTGGGAGGAGGTCGCGGATCGGTTTAATAAGTGTGTTAGGAACTGGATGCAGACCAATTGGCTGAAAATGAATACCACCAAAACTGAAATCCTTTGTTTTGGATTAGGAAAAGAGCTATGGAACTCACGTTGGTGGCCCTCAGAATGCGGCACGCTCCCTGTCCCTTCTACGGTCAGTAGAAATTTAGGCATTCTATTCGATGACTGGCCATCTTTAAAAAAACAGGTAAATCATATTTTAAAGATTTGCCTTTGGTTTATTAAAATGCTTAGGAATTTTTTTCCATACCTTCAGCATGAATGGAGAGTTTCGGCCATTCTAGCGCTGATGATGTCTAACGTAGATTATTGCAATGCCTTATTTCTGGATTTGGATAAGGCCTCAATCAATAAACTGCAATTGGTACAGAATGCAGCCGCTAGAGCTGTTTTGAACCTCTCACGGCGGGTATCTGTTAGAGAGGGCCTCAAACAACTGCACTGGCTTCCGGTGGCTCAGCATATTATGTTTAAATCACTGTGCCTGACGTATAAGGCTGCTCATGGGATTGACCCTCGCTACCTTACCTCCAAGCTTTGCTGGCATGTTCCCAAGAGAAATTTGAGGTCTTTGAATGCCTATTGAATTCAGGTTCCCCGAACTTATAAAGTCAAATGGGGGGACAAAGCTTTTACCGTGGCTGCTGCCAAAAGTTGGAACTCGCTCCCCCTGGAAATTCGGCAAGAACCGTGCTATTTAAGATTTAGGAAATTGGTCAAAACAAGGCTCTTCCCCTAATAGTAGCTACTTAGGATCCTCCTCTCCTTCTACATTAGCGCTTCGATGCTCTCTGTGAGTCGGAATGCGCTTTACCAAAACGGCATACATACATACATACTATATTGGTGACTGCGCGGGCATTCCCATAATGTATGTATGAACTTTACTCAGCAGTCTCACATCTGAAACAGTTGGGTGAGGGTGTTCGGCTAAATCTATGGAGGTGAGCCCTACCATAGTATGCCCTATGCAGTATCTTGAACTGGATCAAACTAAGTCTGGACTTGATTGCGACTTCCCTCGGATGCTTTAAGGCCGCATCCCAGTCAGAATCATCTAACTCTATGTCTTCCACCCATCGAGTCCTTAGTTTCATCAGTGTGTCTGGTCTATTATTATTGATTGTCCTAAATGTCCAAGACACCACTTTCTCCTCTATTCCTCCTATAAGCAACCTTTCCCCTACCGGTGCATATTCGGGGATGTTTCCTATGTCGAGCTCCTCTGCTTTCCAGGCATGTTTAAGTTAGGGATATGCATAGTGTTGTGTGACGTTAAGCTGATATTCTCTCTGGAGGGAACCGAAGGAAATGAGGTTTCCGTCTTCTATGAGGTCCCCCAATTTGGAGATCTCAAGGGTATCCCATGGCATGAAGCCCTTTAATTTACTGATTTCTTTCACTCGGGTACCCATCCATAAGAGGGTTTCTCAGGAGACCCATTTACCTCATCTAATCTAACTTTCTGGCCGTTCCAGGCTTCCAGTATCATTGGAGTTGCTGGTAGTTATTTCTTTGGTCCTTTCCCCCGTAGAAGTAATGGATATATGAGTGGGTGTGGAATTGCAGCCTTTCTGGTGCATATGTTGGGTGGTCCCCTGGTAGGTAACCTAATTAATTTATTACCACCAAATGGGCTGCTCAGTATCTCTGTGAGGGAGATACCTCCATTGTATTGGTTGCATTGCAGTGTATTCAACGTCACCCTAGGGTGTCCCCCATTCTGTAATAAAGTCCTGACCTCATCTTCTATTTTTGCAAAAATTTCTTCCTGTATCTTATGATCTGTGTTTTGCATGATATATAGGAATTTTGGGAGAGTTATAATTTTATACAGGGCTGCCCTTCTCAGCAACGTCAAGGGTAGTGTTCTCCATCTTTCTACCCCTCTGTGGAATTCCGTCAGTACTCCTCTGATATTGCGGTCTAGACTGTCTTCTCTATTTGTGGTAATATATATGCCTAGGTATCGGAATTTCTCCTGGTCCATGTATTACTGCCCAGGTATAGCATGTGCTTCAAAGGGACCACCCACAGGGTATAAGCTTAATTTATCCCAGTTTATCCTATAGCCCGCCATTCCCTGTATCATCGGAAGACCTGAAACACTACAGGAAGGGTAGTATTTGGGCGTGTGATGTACATGAGGATGTCATCTGCATGAAGTGAAATCCGTTCATCCCCATCGTTTACCCCCTTCCTCGAAAACCTGTGATGTCTGGATGCGATTGGATTATGGAGGCCAAAGGTTCCGGCACTGGGGCGAACAGCAGAGGGGAAAGTGGGCATCCCTGCCTCGTGCCCCTCTCAATTGGGAATTCCACGGACTGCTCCCCATTCACTCTGACCCACGCCACCGGCTCTGTATATAGAGCAGGTGATTGTGCCTTTCTCTGTCTCCCTCCTGTTCAGCCATGCCAAGAGTCGCCCTGCTTTATTGGCTGCATCATATAGGCGGTGTTGTGTGGCAAGGAGCAATTTTTTTGCCTGCTGATGAGCATGGGCCTGATATTCTTTACTGAGTATTGCAATGGGGTTTATCGTAGAGGGGTCCATTGTTGCTCTGGGTCGTCCCTCCAATTCTATCAGTTTTGTCTCTATCTTTTTTATTTTCTGTGTCTCTCTTTTCTTTTTATGATCTATACTATTTTGTGCTCTATCTCTCAGTAATGACTTGTATGCCTCCCATGGCGTGATGGCTGATGACACAGTTTCTTCATTCTCTTTAAAACAGAGCTATGTTTCCAGTTTAATTTCATGGGCTATAGCCTCATCTCTGAGCTTCCAGGCTTTGAGTCTCCACCCTGATCTGGACCGCTTGATTCGCGTTCCGAATGTGATCCATAGCAGCGAGTGGTCTGACAGACTCCTGGCCAAGTATTCTGCCTTCTATGTCTCATGCAACTCCCCCGCCGGGGCAAGAATATAGTCTATCTGGAGAAGACCTTATGAGCACCCGAGAAATAAGAGTAGGCCTGATCAGTGGGATGACGGTGGCGCCACAAGTCTGACAGCCTAAGTGTTGTGACAAAGTCTGCCAGTGTTGTTTCTCCCCTCGTCCCCAGAGCTGGACTGGTGCGATCTAAATGAGGGCTCATTACATCATTAAAGTCACCTCCTGCAATATGTTGAGGGGAGTCTGCCTCCAGTATTATCCCTGCAAATTTATTCAAGGTTGGTTTCTGCAATCTTGGGGGAGCATATATGCTGATCAGTGTTGTATCTCTCCTTCCCCACATTCCCTTAGCTGCCACATATGTCCAAACATAACAAATGTGCCACAGGAAGGTGAGAGAGGTCTGTTGCCGTCCCTCCCCCACAAATCAAGATCCCACCCTGTAACTTCTGAGATCTCTCAGCTTTGCTACCCGCTGGGTAGTCTAGTACCTGTGAAGTCTAAAAACAATTAGGTATAGGAATATTATGTTCCCAAGTGTCACCACAGGTTCCTTGGGAGGTGGTGGGGGGGGGGGGGGAGGGGGGGTGTCTAAGACCCATTGCTCTACCCGGCTCATCGGTTCAATCAGTCATCTCCTCTGTCTTGTAATGTATCCAGACTGTTTTTCAGGGTTGCATGGGCCAGCCAGTCTCTTTCCAAATGTGCAATTTCTGTCATCAGGGGATGGGTAGTTTTGGAGTCTGAAGAGGGTTCCCAGCACAAGCGGTCCACTGCAACATCTCTTGTGGTCTTGTCCTGCGTGTTCATCTTTGCGCTGAGGGCTGTTCCTCCTTCCACATCTGATTGGCTTTCGAAGTGCGATGTCCCCATTCTTTGCTTGTTGGACATACCTGTGGGGCGACCTCTGCTTAGTTTCTGTTTTTTTGGTCTAGCCCCTTCGGGACGGGCTCTATGCTTTCTTCCTCCGGGGTGCCTCGTTATGGTGGCTGTTGTTCCTCTATCCTGGTCCAAGCCTCCTCTGGTGTTTGAAAAAAACTTTGCATGAAAGAACAACATATACTGGGTTTTCATTTCCGGCATTTTCACCTTGACTGATTCAAAAGTATGTCTTTGCTGTTTTACCTCTCTGGAGTAGTCAGGAAATATCATAATCTGTGTTTGGTCATATCTGATTTCTCCCAGCTTTCGTAGGTCCCTAAGGATCAGGTCTCAGGCTTGATAATTGAGGAACCTGGCGATGAGAGAACGGGGGAGTGCACCCACCGGTGGTTTGGCACTCAGGGCTCTGTGGGCTTGCTTGATTACAAAGCATGAGGAGAACTGGTCACTGGGAGAGAGTCCTTCAGCCATTTTTCTAGAAAGGATTTTGCACTGTGGTTTTCAACTCACTCCGGAAAGCCAATGAAGCGCAGGTTGTTCCTTCTTGCATGGTTTTCCGCGTCATCTACCCTCCAGGCCACGTCTTTCAGGGTTGCTCGTGGTTGGGTGACTTTGACGCGGAGGGCAGTTGCCTCATCTTCCACTTCTGATATCTTGCCTTCCACGTGGGTTACTGTTTCTGAGACATTCCATAGGTCTTGTCAGAGTAGGGCAGCTTTGGAGCGTACTGCCCCCTATTCTCTCCTCTAGGGTATCTCTGGATGTGTGTATGGCCTACAAACAGTTCTGATGTGGTAGGCATGCTGGGCGCCTCCTCTCCTGAGGCGGCCTGCGGTCCCACCACTTTAGTGTATTGGTCTGTTTTGCTTTGTTTCAGTTGTTTGGAGTCTTTGTCTTTGGCCATATTGGATGGATGCCGGGGGGGTCAGTGTTCGCAGTGTATCCTTAGACAGGGGTGTTTTCACGTTGTGTCGTCTCTGAGGATTCCTGGGGGGTGGGTGGGCAGAGGGGGAAGAGGAGAGAGCACTGCAGTGTTTTGGGCCTCCCTGAGGTAAGTCACCCCTGCCGCCACACCATTGATGTTCGCCTTCTCTCTTTTTTAGGTGTTGAGTGGTCTAGTATTCCCTTCCACCCTAGGCCGTGCTCGGTACCCCTCAGAAAACCCTAAGTTGTGTGGGTTTGCAGGTTCTCTCTATCATTCAACTATGAGGTATGATTAGTCCTCTGCACCAATTCCTCCAATGCAGCCACTATTTTAGTTGATTCTCTTCTTCTCTGCTGGGGGCAATATGAGGGTGCCTTCCCTAATGGTGGCCCGGTGTGTATGGAGTCTGTGGTCTCCCACTCTGATCCCCGCGTATCACATTTACCACTTCAGTGGGGGATGGTGGGGCTTTTCTTCTTTCTATGTGCAGTTCCCATTGCTTGTCGCTTTTCAATGGCCCTTTAACTTCCCCTTCCTCCTCACCGGATCTTTTGTGCCTGGCTGGATGGTCTTCTGTCAGCTTCTCTCCAGGAGTTTCATCAGCCGCTCAGTGGGATTGGGGGTGGGTTGGGAGAAGGGAATCAGAAGTCACTCACCCCGAAAGGTTTGTTCTGTTTCACGATGTTGCCTAAGCTGTCTGTGGCCCTGTGATGTCCCTGGCAATTCCCTTGGTTTCACCACCGCCAGTCTGCTTACACCACTCTAGAAGGAGTTCACTGTGCCCTTACTTTGCGCTGGGAGCTTATATCACCAGCTCTCACTTGACGGCCTTGGGATAGTTAGTGCATCTAAGGAGCCAGGGGTTATCAGGCATTTTTATTTGCAGCCCGCGTCGCCCTTCTTTGCACTGCGTATTTAACTGTGTTCTTCCCGATGCTCCCGGTTTGTGTTTACCGCCGCCGCCCAGGTCAGGCCACCATGCAGGGACCTCTTGCCACTCTGTCGTGCCAATGGGTAATCAAGTTGCCGGCATTATCTCAGTGGTCTCCACCCTGGCAGCTGTGCATCTGGTCTCCCAGTTTGAGGGCCCGGTGTGGTGGTTATGGTGAGGGAGACGCAGGGCACCCAGCGCTGTCTTGCCTAATCGTGGCGCCCCTCACTGCTGGCCCACCGCTTCCATATGTCACTTCTGGGCTGCGTTAATTCACCTCTGGTAAGTGGCCCACTTTGCTTTGGGGCCATGAGGTGCTGGAGCACTCTGGCTCCTGTAGATCTTTAATGTGTAAGGCAGACTCGCCCCTGCGTTCCCTTGGCCTAAAGCAGAGTCAGGGTCCAGGACTCTGCTCCTCCGTTGTGGTGGTGAAGAAGGGGGGGGTACTGTCTGCTGTTTGTCAGGGGGGATTTTCAGCAATGCACACTTCACCTTCCTGAGTCCTTTGCTCCCTCTGCCATCTTGAAAGCTTCAGCCATGCCCGCGGGATGCATGTATAAGATATTTTTTTTAAAGTCCAAGAGACTTCAGTCCACTTTTTCCCGGTATGCTGGTGCACCTGACAGCTCGGTATTGTGTGTGGTTTTTGGATGGTTAGATGACTGGAGAATTAAGGCCGGATTCGGTGACGAGCCGACAGAGCTGGAAGGGAAAGCTGTTAGTCGGCTATGTTGCTGGCTACACCCCCTAATATCTATATTTGATGGCCCTAAAAATGGACAAGAAAATCACAGAGCCACCTTCTCAATCACTTCTGACTTCTAGAAGTGTTTTTGGCAGTGCAGAGTCTATATTTGTTATTGTCAACTCATCCACTATTATTGTGATTTTCCATGCACAATGGGAGCAAAATGAATTGAATACAATTCCAAACCAAACTTTCCCTGCATATTATTCCAGACGCTAAGCTGGAGGTCTAGGCCCATGGCACTGAAATTTTGGATGGATGGCCAGATGCAGATGTAATGGGACCAGGCTTGCATTGTTCTTGACAGGCATGGAGGGTTGTCTGTAACCCAAGTGGAACTTCCCAACCTCATATTCACTCACTCAAAATATAAAAAAATGAAGGAATATTGGTGCTCCTGACCACTTGGGCAGGCTGATCACAATCTGAATTACTAACAACATGTTTAGTAGCAACTCTTAGCAATCATCATCTTTTGCACCACAAAAAGCCCTACAAGGAACATGAGAGATTCTTGCTTTAGGGGGCTTGCCTATAGGTCAAACGGCAAGCCAGATTAACCAAGTATCTCACATGGAATAGTCACAACTACAAGAATTTTCTAAAGGACTTTAATTCCAAACTGAAAGACCAAACCTATTCAATATTTAATCTCCTGGAAACTTGTTTACGGGAGAACCTACATCTTAACGGGTACCTAGGTTGTTTTAAAAATGCTCATCCAAACCCTTATGGGCAGCCATCAGGGGGCCAGCTTCTCTTGGTATCAGTACTTTATGGAAAGAATGTGCTAATTGTGGACACCACTTGTAAGTATCTGTTACATTGATCTATAATCCTCCCCAGACTTCCCTAAATTATTGGTATGTATAAGTGTTTATATTTCACCAAACACAGTTTTCGAGGAAAATTCAAGTAAGCTTGATAATGATTTGATGTTATGTATTCACTTTTTGACTGCTTTTTTGTTCTAGCGGGAGACTTGAATTCCAAAATGTCTTTGCACTATTTTGATCAATTGAATCTTGACTTCATAAGTATGCACAAAATTCCTTTAGTAGCAGCCAGAGAGGGTAAGTAAAAGAATGGGAAGAGAACGGCCAGTTTACAGGCCAGCAAAGGTAACCTTTAGAAACTCTAGGAGTGTGACCTCGGTTGATTATGTATTTGAACCTATTCAACAACTTAACATAGTAGCCAACTTTAGCGTAACCAATGTATTTTCCAGTAACCATCATGCAAAGGAAACATCCCTTAGAGCAGTGTTTCCCAAACTATGGCTCGCGTCCCACTGGTGTGTCGCAAGCTTATTTTTGGTGGATCGTGAAGGTCCAAGCAATAAATAAAGATGCCTCTAATTTCTGTCATTTATCTTGCTAGCTTCAATGATGGAGGTCAGACGTCAGCTATGTCTTCTGACAAATTGCTGCTGGTTTTTTTTTAAACATAGGAATTGGTGCTTACAAACTCCTCTCACTTTGCAGTCAAATAAAGAAAAGTAAAGTGAATTATGTGAAAATCATGCTGAGGTACTGCAAGTGTAAAAGGAAGGCTGCAGGATGTCATTTTATGTAACACACAACAACATGTAAATACCTGTAAATGAACCCTGCATATTCAGCAGTTCAGGAAGCAAAAATGAAGCACCTTTTTGTAATTCTGAAGTGTTATGGAAACAAAGGTTTTATTAGGATCAAAACAAATCAAGACACTTTTACTTGGTGATGCGCAAACGATAAATATTCACTGAAAACTGACTTCCACACATTACCATTTGTGTGTTTTATTTCTAAAACTGTATGTCTGTGCAAATTTAGTGCCCATTTAAATGGAAAATGTACTGTCTGTAAATGAAAGTGCCCTACCACATGACACAGTGATTTAGTTCCATTAAAAAATCGTCTGCCTCATGTTCATTAAAGCTAGGTGGGTCGCAAAAGTTTGTCTTGCTAAAAAGTGGGTAGTGGTGCTCAAAAGTTTGCAAAGCACTGCCTTAGAGTCCAATCCCATGGCAAAACAGTATCTCCTAACGACTTAAGTGCGAGCTATAACCACAAATTGAGGGGTCACAGTCTCAGATTAAAACCTGCAAGATTTATTTTCTTTACGGCTAGATATTGTTCTCAGAACTGCTGGTAATTGTCACAACTTAGAATGGTACAATACACTTATTTAGAATGTATTGCTTATGCTGAAGGACCAATTCCGATCTTGTTGTTTTACAAAAATGAGCAGAGAAGGGTTTACCTTGGTCTAGTTCAACTCAAAATTCCACCTGTTGATGAAAGTTCTTAAAAAGCTCAGTTGACAACCTATAAAAAGAGGTAGTAATTACATCAATTATGAGCTAATTTTAGCGGAAAAAGTACTGACTCTGCCTACCGAGAAGAAACTTAGGTTTTATGACAACCATTGGAATTTAGTGAACCAAGCTATTTCCCAGAGCAACGTTTATTTTTTTGGAGACTGGTGAAGTAAAAAAATAACAGTCGCTCCAAATAGTCTTGAAGCCCAGGTCTGTAAATCCCAATAGGTAGAATATATTGCCGATTTATATAGATGTTCATCCAACTTAGCAAAGGCTCCATCTGAACTGAATCTGGCAACTCCTTCCCTACTTACAAACATGCAATAAGTGGCAGTTTTTGCTGACTTTATTAGCAAACTGAAACCTTCCCGCGCTGACAACATTTTAAGGGCAACAGTTTATGCTGAGCCAATCTTCTCAGACCCTTTTTCGAATAGGTGACAAGTACCAGTCTAATGTCTGACACTTGGCGAGCGAGGCACCATTACAAAGCCAACTAAAAAGAAACGTAACAGATCTGAACCGGCCAATTATCACCTTATCTCTTTGATAGATACAACTTCAAAGATCTATGCTAAAACCCATCTTATTACATCTTGAAAACTTGACCTTTGGACTAGGTATTATCTCAGGAGAGCAGTGAGGCTTCAGGGAAAACCATTCAATGGTGGATCACTGTCTGGCCCTTTGGACGGCGGTGAGTCAGTCGTTAAACTCTGCTGGCAAATTATTTTGCTGCTTTGTCGACTTTCGAGCTGCCTTCGATCTGATGGACTGTGCAACACTCTTGGATTATAAAATCCCTCTTGATCTTCTGCTTATGATTCAAAAGCTTCATTCGCAAAGCTTGGCGCGGGTGGACTTAAATGGAAATGGTATTCTGCCTGATAAAATTCCTATTAAAAATGGCTCCCTTGGTTTTTAGTCTGCTCACTTCTGTTGTCCCAACTAAACTTGCTCTGTCTAAACAACCTACAATTGGAGGTTATTATGCTCTGTGTCTTATTTACTAAGATTGTATTTATTTTGTCTATTGTAAACTACGTATTGAATATGATGGTTTTATTAGCCAAATATAAGATGATGTACTGCTCATTTTGGTGAATATTTGCTTGGTGGTGAAGCAGTGAACCCTTATTTCTTGAACCACTCAGGGTCAAACTGCTTTCAAATAGTACAAATATCATATTTATCTTGGTAATTTTCAATTAGATTTTAGATATAAAGATGTTATTTGTCTTACTAGTGATTGTGTAACACCCCATATTTCTATAAGATGTATTCTTGGAAACAAGGAAATGAAACATTGAACTGGAAATTTATTTTCTAGGTCCAAAAGCACTGGTACTGGCTTTGTGGTCTTCATGTGGACCCATTTGGACCTTGATCCTGCACCTCATTCAGAGGGGCTGGTTTAAGCGATCTTCAGGATCCCCATTAAGGAGTTATCCCGAGGCCTCTGTTGAGGTATCATGATTTTTAGGGTTCTTAGTATTTTAAGAGTTATTAGGGTTGTGAAGATTAAAGAGGGCTTGGTAGTTGCGGCATCAGTGATTTCAGAACTTTGTTTAAAATCTGCCACATTTTTTGGCCCCACCCTAGATTTGGCTCTGGTGACTCAATTTAATGTATATGCAGCAAGTGGCGCAGAAGGAGTGCATTGTGTGAAAACAGGTGGGATTCGGGCAATTGGATCTTGGGCGAAGGTCAGCCAGACGATATTTACAGGGTTCTACCAACTGGATAATAAAAGGATGGTAGAGGAGAAAGAGATCCAAACAGATGTCCAGGGCCTCACCATTGGCTACCACTTCCTCTTTCCCTCTTATCCGGCTGAGCCAAGCCAAACTGCAGGATGCATGGTATTGGGGACTGGTAGCTCGCCCTGTGTGATCTCCTACACTTGACCTCTAACTTCTGAACAATAAAAATCTTGTGCCAGAAGCAAGAAGTTAGCAGGCTGCCTATTCTTGTAAGTCGTTAGTTGGAGCAGTAGTTAGGACAATAATTGACCCAAGATAGGCTGAGTAAGTGAGGTGTCACAGCTTTCTCCTTGGGCTATTACCACTGCCACCACTCATGCAGTAGTAGTTCAGCGAACGCTTGCTTATTGCATCAGTAAAGATAAATAAAGGTGCTTATGCTTAGTGGCGGCTGCCTTGACCCGCCTGGATCTTCCACAGCCGCCTTCTACAGGGGTCTGCAAATGCTTGCACTCTGGAGTTCATGCCCTACCAAGACCTTGGGGCCGGGAGTCAGATTCTCGACTTCCAAGATCCGAGGCTGAGGCAGGAGGACCTGCAGCTCCAAAGGAAGCTGCTACAGTGTGCTCCTGAGAGCATGGTGGCTCCTGACCGCTACCACAGTTCAACCATAATGTTGATGAGAAACCTAAAGGTCCCACCTTTTTTGAGGGCTTGGGAAACACTGGTCCATATGGGAGCAGTGTGCCGCATGCAGCCCCGGGATTTACATTTCAAAGGATGGGTTACTTGGCCACCGTTGTGACGGAGTAACCCGTCTGCTGAAATCTGTCAGGCCCTTAGTTGTTATGAAGCCCTGAAGCCTGGGAGGCCGCGGCCGGACTAGGAAGGCTGCCGCACACATTGCTTTTGTCTGTTCATCTCGAATACAGCAGGAATCAGCCCATACTATCAATCAACCTCGCATAAATGAACTGTATAAATGGGAACGCCACACAAGCAATCCCTTCTTGCACCAGTTAGACCCTGATAAACTTTAGTCTTGTACCTGCAGCCTCTTATTTATGATAGTAAGTTGATGATTTCGCAGTCCATTCCAAGTTCAATACTAAAAAACATGGGGAGGGTACCCTTCTTTTAGTTGAGGGGTGATAAGCTTTTGATATATGCAGGTGCAGCCTGTAGTTTGTATGGGCATCTTTATGTATGGTACAATAGATGCCAATGTTATTGTTGAAATTGCACATTACCCCGAACTCAAATGTGAAAAGCTGACGTATGCATTGATTGAAACACACAATTTCAGCAATCAATTACCACTGCAATTATAAAAACCAAAACTGATAGGTGAACTAAATTTCTCTCTGAAGTGCTTAAATGATGTACCACTCAGCTAGGGAATACTCAGAAAACTGGAAGGGTGCAATAATAAAACCTATTCATAAAAAGTGTGACTCAGGATACCGAAGAACTATCAGCGATGTTGGTACTAAGAGCAATGTAAATACATTATTACAAGCTTTTAAGCAGCGTTGTGAGGAGGCTACATCATTACCTGTGGAACAGGGTGGTTTTAGAGCAGGGCACTCTACTTTAGACCGTTATTTTAGTCGCTGGGTCATAGCGCACAAATCCATAGAGTGTGGGGAAGCCTTAGACACATTTTTTTGTAGATTTTTAGGCCAGGTTCGACTTAGTGGGTCGGGAAATATTGTGGTCCAAATTAAAATCCCAGTGAATTCTAGGTAATATCCTAGGGATATGAAAAGATCTCCATAAGGAGAGTTGGACTTCTGTGGAGATGGGCTTAAGGTTTAGCCTCTCAAGAAGGATAAAGATTAATAATGGGTTGTGCCAGGGACGAGTACTGATACCCACACTATTTACTTACTTCCCAGCAGATCTCTTCTAAGCGCTTTCAGTTATGCATTACTTTTTGCCCAAAATGTGGAGTTCCCACGTCCCCTGTCTCCTTTATGTGGACAACCTGGTTATTTTGTATAGAACTCCAGTCGGCCTTAAAAGGAAGCTAGAGAAATACAATAAATAGAGCCAAACAAACAAATTTATAAACAATCTTGATAAAACCAAATTTATGGATTTTGGAAGGAAGCAACATGCTCTTGTTTGGTCAAAGGGGCAAACTAGGATTGAGGGAGATGCTGAATATGATGATTTTAATAAATCCCTTGTTGGTTCATTGCATGCCTACCTTAAGCATCAAAGCACCTTCAAATTTTGGTGGATTAAAAAACATTTAGGAGGAATCTTAGGGACTCTTCCCTTAAGTACTAATTGCTAATTCTGCACTTCTGATTGTATTATCAGTACTTTCCGTAGTTAATTGATAATAATGAAACTAATACCAATATGTCTGACCAAAACGTAACCACCAGTCATTTTTATTATTATATCATGTGTGTAACTACTGGACGTGCCACCATTGAAAATAGACCATGATGTCAAAAACTCCCCTCGGTAGGGTAAATTTGTATGCATGACTGTGTCCATGGTGTTTTGACTCCTTCAAGCGTCACATATTCATGATGTCTGACTATGTGCTCTGACATTATGTTTAAAAAACAAAAAGATGATATTGTGCAGTAATAAAAAAGGCAATATCTAATTTCTTGATTGCTTTCTTTGTACCTAGGTGAAACCGCCATGTAAACACCGGTAGAGAGAGGGGTCACTGGCACCATCAGGTGGCCAAAAAGGGGCAATAACTCCAGGGTCGTAATGTCTGCATACCGCCAGTCTCGTAATGAGGGCCTAAGCCTTTTGACCTAGTGGACCATACTGGAGTTCCTATTTTTTACCCTACCTCCATTCATCAACCAAATTCGTCTGAATGGTTCCCTTTGACCATGTGTCGCTCTATGTTTCTTTTTATTTGAGACATTCCCCGAACAATCAACTAGGAATAAGATGAAATCCAAATGTCCTCGTCCCTCCCTTCCTTCCAAGGTGGCTGATACCCCCTCAATTGACCCTAACATGCTTTTGTTTTTTACCAAATTTGGAAAGGACCCCAAAAAAGGGGTAGACAGAGCCTGGTCCAACTGCCAGGATAGACTGTTGGATTTTATTGGTCCTTTAACCAGGACTTTGGACTTGGCCGAAGAAGCCAAAATGGAGGGTGAATACGTGGACCCCGACACCCTTTCGAATTGGGCTCAGCATGCAATTTGTATGTTCGGCACGCTAATTCCTACATCTCCCAGGAATGGCGTAAGAGCCTACTCCTCAAAGTAGACCCTAAACTGAGTAGTTTGGCGACCAAAGAAGAGGTTCCTGAGGCTCAAGGACTCCTTTTTGGTGATTCCTTTATAAAAGAGATGGGCAAGTATGCTATTGACAAGTCACAGGTATCCGTGAAAAAGATCTTTTCCAATCGGGTTTTTGGCAGGGCCAGCAAAGGGAGGAGCCATTTTGCCAGCTATTTCGCTTCAAGAGGACAATCCCTCAGCAGATGCTCCTACATACAAGGCTTCCAGCAAGAATCCTACCAGGGATATAAACCCCAGTTCAGTTAAGAGTTTCCAGTTCTGGCCTTCCTCCCGTTTGGGGCAGGCTGGGAAAACTGCTAGATGTTTGGTTATCTCTGACTTCAGATCCATGACTGATCCAAACTGTTCAGGGTTACTGGATAGAACTGTACCAAATTCCTTCCTGAGATCCGTTTTCCGGACCTCTAAAGTTTTCACCAGAACAATTTCTTTTGGTTCAAGAACAAATCCAGTCTCTCCTTGCAAAACAGGCTGTAGAACCAACCCGTTTCAGTCCCTCTGGTTTCCTCAGTACCATATTTTTAGTTCTAAAAAAGAACAAAAAACATCGACCCCGTCATAAATCTTAAGCTCTTCGACAATTTTATAGTTTACCACCATTTCAAAATGGAAACCTTTGTTAATCTCAGAGATATCTTACTACAGAACGATTGGCAGGCCCTCTTGGACCTGCAAGATGCTTTTATGACGGTTTCTGTTCATCACTCAGAGAGGAGGTTTCTGCAATTCCAATGGGAAAATTCCTTCTACCAGTTCAAGACTCTTCTTTTCGGTCTTTCCTCAGCCCGTTGGTGTTTCATCAAAATTCTAAATCCAGTAGTTGCTCTCCTCAGAATTGAAGACTTGAGACTCATCGCCTATCTGGAAAATTTTCTAATAATGGCCCAAGACAAATCTCGTCCATTGCTTCATCTCTCTGTTTGTCAAGACCTATTAAGAAGTCTAGGTTTTCTGATAAATTCTGAAAAATCTTTCCTCATTCCTTCCCAACTACTCAAATTCTTGGGATTCATGGTAGATACCTCCCGGGCTATTCTTCAATTACCTCAATCAAAGGTAGACCTAATAAAAAAGTGCATTTGTCATGCTCTGTCTCTTCCTCTCTGTTCCCTCAGATTGATAGCTCATCTGGTGGGTCTCCTCTCTTTCTCCTTTCAAGCCATATTCCCAGGACCCCTACATTACAGGGCGCTTCAGAGATTAAAAAATTGCCATCTCACAAAGGTCTAGCTTATTCGGACCTGGTGTCTTTGGATTCAGAGTCCAAAGAAGAACTCACCTGGTGGCTGACTCATTTAGATGCCTGGAAGGGGAGAATAATTTTCTCTGTCGCCCCAGATTTTGTCTTAGAATCAGATGCAAGTTGGACAGGATGGGGCGCAAGGTGTGGTCATCTCTCAACTGGAGGTACATGGTCCGCTCAGGAGTCATCACTGCACATCAACTATTTAGAGATGCTTGCAGGTTCCTTTGCCATCCAGCCCTTTATCAAAGACAGAGTAAAATGTACTGCTTTCCTCCACATGGGCAATCTATCAGCAGTCAGATACATAAATCGTCTGGGAGGTACAAGGTCCAAACCCCTTACAACTTTAGCCAGGAGTCTTTGGGAATTTTGCCTCCCAAGAAACATTTCAGTCAGGGCAGGATATCTCCCTGGCGGATTGAACACAGTAGAGGACTGGTTTTCTACTATACGATCCAAGCGACTGGAAACTTCATCCTTCAGTTTTCAATCTTCTTTCTTTAACCTTTGGCATCATGTCAATAGATATTTTAGCTTCCTGTATCAATACCCAACTCCCCTCTTTATACAGTTGGAGACTAGATCCTTTGGCTATGGCCACAGATGCGTTTCTTCAGACATGCCTCAATCACTACTGTATGCTTTCCCTCCTTTCCTTTTCATTGCCCGAGTTAGCTCAGGCTCACAGACAGCAATCATCCCTAGTTCTCATTACCCCTTTCTGGCAATCTCAGCCTTAGTACCAAACTCTATTGGAACTAGCCTCAGACTTCCAGATTCTCATTCCTCCCTTCCCCTATCTACTTCTCATTCTGCTTTCTAAGGCTCAGGCTGGGCGATGTCCCAACGCCAGACCTCCTGCCAAATTGGAAGAAGGGGCCTCAAGCGGGCATACATGAGTGCCACCTTTGTCATCTGGCGGTAGAAAACTTGGTGCATGTGGTCTGCCTTTGCCCGGCACTGGCTGTAGAAAGAAAATGCTTTCTGAGAAAAGAACTAAACGGCCTAGGGATTAGATCCTGTAGAGAAGCACTAATTGAAACATTCAACCCACAAAACACCATATTGAATATTAGATTGGTTCAATTTTTGGAAATCTACTCCTGTAAAATAACGTCTGCTGGAACAAGCCTGTGATAAGGAGGGCGCAAATAGAGACATAATCCACCTACACATCAAAGAAAGAAAGGTAATTTGGTAACATCGCCACAGAGCTAGTCCGCTATGAAGTCCGGCACCAGAATCCGGAGTCAAGTAGGAATTTTTTTAATTTGTGAAATGTATTTAGCTCTTCCCAGTTTTATAAATTTATGTAATTCATATGTTTCAGTGTATTAACATGGTTCCGTAAAATTTTTTGTTGAAGGATTACTTTTATGGTTTTAATTAACTAATAAAATAAACATTCTCTCTCTACTCCTCAATCCGCAGGGACTCGGACACAATCTTATTCTGAAGGGTTCCCTGTACCTAGTTGCTTGGAGGATTTCTGGGATTGCTGGAGAACCCCAAGAATTTTGTATGAAGCTATCCAGTTCATCCAACAATCCTGGGCTCCTGGAACAGCAAAGGTGTACAAATCGGCCTGGCTGGCATTGCATAGCTGGTGTTTGGACAGGGATTTAGATCCCTTTTCAGCAAGTGTCACTCTAGTTGTAAACTTTTCAGCTTCTCTCGCTGCCAAAGGCAAAGCCCAGGATTTTCCTGCAGGATTTGGCCTTCAGGAAGGACTGGGCGCAGGTTGCATGGAAATGCACCCATGACTGGTTAGTATTGATTATCAACACCTCGAAACGACTAGCTGAGTCGATTACTATTCAGATTAACTGTGTAGAAAGCTCAATCAAAACCACAGTTACTTTAGCTGCATTTAAGAGCCGTCTATCCGAAATTAATGCAGAACTCAGTGAAACCAAAGAGTTCCTTACACAACAGAAAATCTCTAAACTACAAAAAGACATTGGCAAGTTTGAACGGGAGAAGGTGTATCCGTACATCAAGGAGGATTTTGAAACAGATACTCAGTCTCGATCATCAGACGAGTCCTCAGTTTCCAACAAACAAAAAACACGTAATTACAGCAGTAGCTCCTCCTCTGATGGATGGAGCACTGATGAAAGTATGTCTCAATCTTTTTACAATTCCCCTCAATATCCTCATAACCAACCACTCTTCTGACAACCCCCTTATCCATTCTTTCAGCCCCGCCCTATGCCAAGATACGGACCTTTTTTAGGCCGCGGCCCGGGCAGGGGAAGAGGCAGAAGGAGAGGAAGAGGCAGAAGAGTACATTGGGGACGAGAAGAACCACAGATGATCACCAGGAGCCAGAACACGATCGCTCCCCCAAGGACTTAGTGGTGACTCTGTCTCACAGACAATTGTCGGAATACGAATCAAGGGTTCTGAATAGAGGCCTAGGCTTTGTTCCTACACCTCAGGAAGATTCCTTCCGCCTTGTGAGTTGTCCCAATTTTTTAGAAAAGTCCGTCTACACTTTTTCTTTAAAGACCGACCTGAACCTCTTATTGTCAATGACACAGGTTTAAAGAAACCTTCTACCTTTATGCCCTCAGCCCATTCTCTTCCATGTGAAGTTCTAGCTTTTGAAAAGGCCGTCTTATCAGACCTTGACCAGGTGATTCCTAAGCGACCTTTCATCAATTTACCTGGCCCTGAACGCGAAGCACTTAAGACACTGTCAAGAGATCAATCGATAGTCATTAAGCCAGCTGATAAGGGTGGAGCCATTGTGATTATGGATACAACTGATTATAAACAGGAATGTCTCCGTCTTTTGAGTGACACCACTTATTATGCACCCCTGAGTCGGGATCCAACAGACAGGTTACAGTCCGAGATTAAATGTATGGTCAATGAGGCCAAAACTAACTCATGGATCACTTCAAAGGAGGCTGAATTTCTGGTAACTAACCATCCCCGGACTCCGTACTTTTACTGCCTTCCTAAAATCCACAAGGGTTTCCTACCTCCTCCTGGGCGTCCCATAGTGTCGGGCATTGGCTCCATTCTGGAACCACTATCAACCTTTTGTGATTCATTTCTTCAGCCACTAGTGAAAAGTTCAAGTACCTATCTTAGGGACACCAAAGATGTCCTCAATCTGATCGAGGTCATCAACTCTTCAATTCAGGTTGAAGTTTTGATCACTCTAGATGTAGAATCTTTATACACTAATATTCCCCAGGCAGCTACTCTTCAGGTCGTTGAGTCCGCCCTTCTCCAGCAGTCATGGACTTCCTCGACTCCGGTACATTTCATAATGCACTGTGCTGACCCGGCAATGACACAAAATTTCTTCCAATTTGAAGATTCATTGTATCATCAGATAAGAGGAACCTCAATGGGTAGCACCTTTGCTCCTAGCCTGGCTTGCTTATACATGTACCAGTTTGAAAAACTTTTCATTCTACCATCATCCAATCCTTTTTTTGACAACATAAAGCTATGGCGTCGATATATAGATGATATTCTTATCATTTGGCAAGGACCCCTACAGACAGTTGACCTATTTACCAATTGGATCAATACCCTGGATCCCTTTTTGCGATTTACAGCGCATGTGTCTAGGACACAAGTACCTTTCTTAGACTTAAGGATCCAAATTGTGGACGGCAAACTGGTTACTGACACCTATAATAAAATTACTGACCGGAACAGTCTGCTCCTGTATGAGAGTCACCATCCTAAAGCTCTACGTGATAACCTGCCATTCAGCCAGTTCTTACGACTGCGTCGTAATTGTTCCACGGTAGAATCATTTGAAGCACAGGCACGTGAATTGAAAGACAAATTACAGCACCGACATTACCCCACCAGGATCATTAACCCGGCTTACAAGAGAGCTCGCAACAATCATCGTGAAGCTCTACTGGCATCTACTACACGGGATGACCAAACACGGTTGATGTGTGTATCCACCTACACTCCCATGTCAAATACCGTTAAAAAACTCATCAACAAAAGGTGGGATATTCTACTTAGTGGAGGGGTCCATATCAACAGACCTCTGTTTGCTTTCAAAAGATCTCCGAACATCAGAGATTTAGTGATTCACACACGACCACGCGAACAAGGTGACTCACATGATCAGTCCACCTTATGGAGTTTACCCCCTGTCTCTGGACACTATCCTTGTGGCTCCTGTAATGTCTGTCCTTTAACCAAAAGGGTAGACACACTTGATCTGAAGTATGTAGGTTCCTGGCGGTTGATCAAACACACGAATTGTAACACCCGACACTGTATCTATTTGATAACTTGCCCCTGTAATTTACAATATGTGGGTATGACAACAAGACCTGTCAAACAAAGAATTAACGAACACCGTAGCAATATTAGATGTTCCCGAATCACAACGAAATTGAGTGCGCACTTTTTGGAAGCTAACCATGGTCCCAATGACCTATGGTGGATTGTCTTACAAGTGCCCAAATATAATGACAAGGACCCTAAATACTTGTTTAGGACTGAACAACGTTGGATTTTTAAACTTAAAACATCCAGCGAAGGCCTGAATGACGAGATCCCATGGTGGACCCTATCACCGTAGCTGACCAGCCATGTTTCCTGAGCAATTTTTAGATATATTTCTCTGGGTTCCAACTTTCTGGGCTGGTCTTCCTACTCATGGAGACATTCTGTCTGTCATCCATGAGACTGCTCAGGGACGTCCCGTCATCAGACAGACAGAACTTCACAATTTATCGTTTAGTATTATTTTGTAAGATGTTTTTCTATATCTAACCACCTTTTCTGCTCATGATATAGATCCCTCCCAGAGCGGTATTAATTCTGGTACAGACAAAATCCCGTCTTATCAGAGGTCTTTCATAGTACTATTTAGTTTGGATTAATAATCAATGGGTTATCTAATTGTATACAACCCTTCCGTTTTCTGCTTATCTATTTCTCAATTGGCACATGATTGTTCCTTCTTTCCTTTTTTGTGTTATTTACTGAGCAACTGTGAACTTAGTTTGATCCATTCCAAGATGGCGGCCGCCATATTGAGGCACCACCATCTCCCCCACTTTTCGGTGTCTATTCACTTAGACACTCCCGGTCCACTCTTCGGGCTAATTGCCCGATCCCTTTTTAAACCCTTTGGGACACCATACCTCTGTTCTCGGGGACGTGCCCCAGGGTGGGTGTACAGCGGATCGGAGACAACTTACAAGTAGGTCACGCTTACTTGCCGTGTGAATAGATTTACCACGCTATTATGTGTGATTAACGTTTATATTGATTTAGGGGCACAAACGATCCCGGTAGACGTGCTAAAACTAAGCGCTGCTTTGTGCTCATATCTATGCGATCAGAAACAGCTAATAAGCGCACGCTAGAAACTTACTAGCATTCTATTTTGAGGTTATTTGAAGGTCTCTATGAATACGTGCCTCGTCGCTTGTATTATTTTCTGCTGGACAGAGACAGAATTAACTGTAGATGGGCATTCTGTCGACGGTTTTTGTGACCTGTTTAGTTCTGTGCTGATTGAGCACTTGTTCGTTAGTGGGTGCAGCTCTGAATCCAAAGATGTACTGAACCCTGACAGATATTTGAACTTCTAACAAAGGGATAGATGTGCAGACAACTAGATGTAGTGACTAGATATATATTTCACACTACATTCATGATTATTATTTTTGTTTGACTATACACTCTATTACCAATTTTTATTTTATATGTAGTGTTTTCTTCTCTGGTCTGAGGTTTATGCGTCCTCATGATGCCTTATCTCTACATGGGATGGTAAGCCTTTCTATGTCTTGTTTAGTGTGCCTGACTACTGTCCCCGAGTCATGATGCCTACCATGTTGATGATGGTTTACATGTTCGCCTGTAGATACCAATGTATACTTTGCCTTTTTATGTCTGTTTTTGTTCTTTTACAGGGCGACCTAATAGGTGACTGACTGTGACAAATAAGTGAATATTTTGTAAGTGACCCTCTAGCACTTATTTTTGTGTTTTTTTTTTTTTTTAGGAGAAGTTACACTTTATGGTCCTGAAGAAGCACCACTGGATCTATCCTAGACCGTCCAGGCGTGAAACATGTCGACCTTTCAGTGTTAGGATTGAGTATATCTCCTCCTTTCCCTTTTTTTAGGAGTATAGGGTACATTATCCCCCTTAGAACTCCTTTATTCATTTTTAATCTTGGCCTGACCGTTATATAGAGCAATTAATTAAAGACATTTGGTGTTCAGAGCCAATTTTAACACACCTCTTACTCTCCTTTTCCGTCTTGCATTATCACACCTTGCTGATTCCATCTGATCAGTATTACCATCTTCGGTCAAAGAGCCACCACCATTCGTGTGGTGGCCCGTCGGACATTGCAGTGCCGGTCTGACGAGGAGTTAGCCCGATGATGATGCCTAGCGTCGGAATTGATGCTTGAGGGCACTCCTATGATATGACCTGCTTGTGAAATCCCGTTTAGACAGACACTTTTGGAACAGTGTACCCTTTGTTATAAAAGCCTATAGAACAGTCAGTACTTACAGATTTGCAATCTCTTCGGAACATGTCAGAGTGGATGGAAAACCCATTGGTGAACATCCTTTGGTGTGTCATCTTTTAAAGGGAGTACGTTTTGACCCTGCTTGCAGGTAGGTCGCTCCCCGCTCCGCCTTCCGCGCCACCTCCTCTCCCCTGCACCTTTTTACTTTATTCCCCGCCGCAGCAACCCCTGTGGCCCCTCCCGCCTCCCCCCTCCTTCTCACCTTTCCATTAGCCGTTTTCCCGCCACTGCGTCCCCTGCGGCCCCTCCCGCCTCCCCCCTCCTTCTCACCTCTCCATTAGCCGTTTCCCTCGCCGCTGCGTCCCCTGCGCCCCTCCCGCCTCCCCCCTCCTTCTCACCTCTCCATTAGCCGTTTTCCTGCTGCTGCGTCCCCTGCGGCCCCTCCTGCCTCCCCCCTCCTTCTCACCTCTCCATTAGCCGTTTCCCTCACCGCTGCGTCCCCTGCGGCCCCTCCCGCCTCCCCCTCCTTCTCACCTCTCCATTAGCCGTTTTCCAGCCGCTGCGTCCCTTGCGGCCCCTCCAGCCTACCCCCTCCTTCTCACCTCTCCATTAGCAGTTTCCCTCGCCGCTGCGTCCCCTGCGGCCCCTCCTGCCTCCCCCCTCCTTCTCACCTCTCCATTAGCCGTTTTCCCGCCGCTGCATCCCCTGCGGCCCCGCCCTCCAGCCCTCTCACTGGACAGGCCCTCCCGCCTCCCAGCTGCCACTCCCACCCTCCCCTCGTCTTATGGCAGCCTGCGCCAGTCCCCCTGGCCCTCTCAGACACACCTACTCCCCCCTCACCCTCCACTCTCTCAACCCAGGCCCCCGCCCCACATGCACCACATCTAGCCCCACACACACTCATGGCCCCTTCACCTGCCACACCTGCCACTTCTCCTGCTCGTCATCCCTCACACCACACACCAACCATAGCGACCCCTCCTTCAACAAACACAACACCCCCAACACAAGACTCACCCACCCTGCCCCCACCAACCAACCCCGCAGCACACCTGCCCACAACCAGAACACACCCCGCAACAACACCCTCATGCACCACACCAACGCCACCCACCACAACCACCTGAACTGCCTGCTCCTCAACATCCGCTCCCTTCACAAACATACCATAGAACTCTGGGACCTCATCACCTCACACTCACCTGACATCGCCTTCCTCACGGAAACCTGGACCAACCCCTCCTCAGAACCCGAAATAGCCATAGCCACCCCCAAAGGATACAAACTCCAACACAAAGACCGCCTCAACAGGCCAGGCGGTGGCATCGCCATCCTACACAGAGACACCATCAAAGTCACCACCAGCTCCCAAGACACTATCGGCAACACTGAACACATGCACTTCCTCATCCACATCAACAACAACTCCACCACCAGAGGTACACTAATCTACAGACCACCCGGACCACGCCCCGCCTTCTGCGACACCATTGCCGACAGCATCAACCCGTACGCCCTCACCTCCACAGACTACATCATCCTCGGTGATTTCAACTTTCACTTAGAAAACCCACAAGACCACAACACTACCTCCCTCATTGACAACCTCAACAACCTCAGACTTAAACAACTGGGTACCGCACCCACCCACTCAGCAGGACACACGCTAGACGCAATCTTCACCTCAAGCCAACACATAGACTACAGCCACACCACCAAACTCCTCTGGACTGACCACCGCTGCGTCCACTTCTCCTTCACCAAACCCCCCACACACTACCATCAACACACCACACCCTACATGTGGGACAAGATCCCCACAGAACGACTAAACTCCCAACTGGCCCATAGCCCCACCCCCACACCAACGACCCCAACGCAGGAGCACACAACCTCTCCAAATGGATCACTACCTGTGCAGACACACTAGCCCCCCTCAGAAAACACATCACCACCCGCAACATCAAGAACGCCCCATGGTTCATCCCTTAACTCCAAGACTCCAAGCGCAAATGCCGCCAAGCTGAGAAAATATGGAGACTAGAACCCTCCTCAACCAACTTCTCCACCCTCAAAACCACCATTCGCACCCATCACCAACTCATACGCACCGCCAAAAGAGATCACTACAGGACACGCCTTGACAACAACTCTCAAAACAGCAAAGAACTCTTCACCATCATCAATGAACTTGCCAAACCCAAAGCCAGCAACATAGACCCCACACACACACAGCCCCTATGTGACACCCTTTCCAACCACTTCCTCCACAAAATCCTATACATCCACAACAGCTTCATATTACACATATCACACACACCCACCACACATACCCCTCACTCACCCAACTCAACCCCCAGTGAAGACCCCCCACCACACTATCCACATGGACCCCTACCACACAAGAAGTAACAGAAAAACCATGAACTCCATCCACTCCGGTTCCCCCTCAGTCCCCTGTCCACACAGCATCTACAACAAAGCTAGCCCTACCATCGCCCCCATACTCTACAACATAATCAACTCCTCTTTCGACTCGGCCACCTACCCAGACCCCTGAAAGCACGCGGAAATTACCGCTCTCCTAAAAAAAAAACAAGCCGACCCGGAGATCCTCTCCAACTACCGCCCCATCTCCCTCCTCCCTTTCCCCGCCAAGGTTGCAGAGAAATTAGTCAACACCCGCCTATCCCACTTCCTCGAAGCAACCAACACCCTTGACCCCTCTCAATCTGGGTTCCGCAAGAACCACAGCACAGAAACCGCCCTCATTGCATGCACTGACGACATCAGGACCAAAGTCGACAAAGGCGAGACCGTCGCACTCATCCTCCTAGACCTCTCCGCAGCTTTTGACACCGTCTGCCACCACACACTCCGCACACGCCTCCACAACATAGGAATCCGCCACAAAGCCTTAAACTGGCTCACCTCCTTCCTCACCGACCGAACCCTGAGAGTCCGCCTTCCGCCCTTCCACTCCAACACTACCAAGATCACCTGCGGAGTCCCCCAAGGGTCCTCCCTCAGCCCCACACTCTTCAACATCTACATGATCCCCCTAGCCAACATTCTCCAAGCACACGGAATCCCTATCCTCTCCTATGCAGATGACACCCAACTCATCCTCTCCCTCACCCGCAACCCCACTACCGCCAAAACCAACCTACACGCCTGTACTGCCATTTGATGGAGTTTGTTTTGACCAATGACTTTGTGTTTCACCACTGCGCATATTAGTTGCACATGGTATGTTTTGTTCAGTTTAGCCGACTATGGGCTTTGACATTGCATTAGCCATTACTTTCTGTATTCAGTTGAGCCGCCTATGGGCTTTGACATTGCATTAGCCATTACATTCTGTATTCTGCCTATTGGCTTTGACATGCTGTATCCAGTCTAGCCGCCTATTGGCTTTGACATTGCATTCCTATTGGCTTTGACATGATGTATTCAATTTAGCTGCCTATTGACTTTGACATGCTATTAGATATTCTGCCTATTGGCTTTGACATGATATTGTATATTGCATTTTGTATTCAGCTTGGCTGCCTATTGGCTTTGACATGATATTATACATTGCATTTTGTATTCAGCTCAGCTGCCTATGGGCTTTGACATGATATTATACATTGCATTTTGTATTCAGCTTAGATGCCTATTGGCTTTGACATGACACTAGACATTGCATTTGATATTTAGGTTAGCTGCCTATTGCCTTTAACATGACATTGCATTTGATATCTAGGTTAGCTGCCTATTGCCTTTAACGTGGAGTTAGACATTGCAGTTGAGAATCCAAGCTGTATTTTTCCAAGCTGTGTTTTTGCACCAGATGAACCAAGATGTTTTTCTCACAGTAGACTAGACATGATAAGAGAGAGTACATGGGTGTTGTTTTTTCTTCGCTTGAGCTTGGGAACAGGAGTAGTCTTGGAGACCTGGCCAGTCTCCAAAAGGCTTGCTCAGTTTCCCAGGTCTGAGAGGAGGGGGCACACCTTTGTAACGAATGTAACAGGCTGCAGAGGGTCAGATTCGAATCTGCCGGACCTCGTGCTGGAGCTTGGCGCAGGCTGCCAGCAATCCCGTGTGGGTAGATGAATCTCTCTTTCTCGCGGCTGACAGGGGTCATCAGCTTGCAGACCTTAGAAAGATGAAGCTGTAGATAGTTCCCACACGGTGAAGTATTTGTTTTGCTTTGCATTCAATATCTTATAAATATAACCTGCTGTGTATATTGCAAACTGATATATTTTGTTTGATTAACGCGGACTTGAAAGCTACTAATTCGTCATCCATAAATATTGTGGTTGGGGAAGAATTAACAACAATAAAAGTCTTCTTTGACCTCAGAAGTGCATTTCTGTTGTGTTATGTTAGTGCTTAGAAACTAGATAAGAGGAAAGCACTACAACGCCGCTCTCCTAGACACCGCCAACTGGATGACCACCTCAAGCTCAACTCAAACAAAACCGAAATCATCATCTTCGGCCCCAACAAAACCACATGGGACGAATCCTGGTGGCCCACCGCCCTAAGCCCCGCACCCAACCCCGCAACCCACGCACGCAACCTCGGCATCATCCTCGACCCCTCCCTCTCCATGACACAGCAAATCAATGCTCTAACCTCCTCCTGCTTCCACACACTCTGCACTCTAAAAAAAATCCTTCAAATGGATCCCCCCAGAAACCAGAAAGACAGTCACCCACGCACTCATCAGCAGCAGACTGGACTACAGCAACGCCCTCTACACCGGCACCACACTCAAACTCAAACGCAAACTCCAAAGAATCCAGAACAAAACCGCGCGCCTCGTCCTTGGCATCCCCCGCCATGAAGGAATCTCACCACACCTCAAATCCCTTCACTGGCTCCCCATAGACAAGAGAATAACATTCAAGGTCCTCATCCATGCACACAAATCCCTCCACAACACCGGCCCAACCTACCTCAATGAAAGAGTAAACTTCCACACTCCCACACGCAACCTACCTCGCCCCCAAAACCTGGAACTCCCTCCCCACCGACCTTCGCAAAACCAAAGACATACTGGTCTTCAGAAGGAACCTCAAGACATGGCTGTTCGACCAGTGACCCTCCCTGCCACCCCCTCCCCCCCCAGTGCCTTGAGACACTTGCGGGCGAATAGCGCGCTCTACAAATTTCTTTGATTGATTGATTGATTGATAAAAACCTCTGATTCCTAAATACAATGATATGTGGAATGTTAATCTTGTTTTATGTCTGTTTCTCTCATGGCCAGATAATAATGAATTATCTCTTAAACACTAATCTTCAAAGTTAACCATGTTGTTATGTTTGGATGTAAAAGCTCTTGATGTCTCTTCTTTCCATTATTCCTCTCTGGGTGTCTATTTTCAAGTTCATAGACGTACCAAAATGAATCTGTCAACTATACACTATCCTTTTTTCCCTTCTCAACCCAAATTGTCCATTGGCAACTGTTTAAAATGTTACATTTCACGAACTGTAGATCTCAGAAGTCACCCCTCTTCCCAACTTCTAATCTCCACTAATTGTGGAGTCCCTCAGGGGTCTTCTCTCAGCCCTACTTTATTTAATATCCATATGCTGCCACTGGCAGCAATTGTCCAGCCTTTTGGCCTGAATGTGGTGTTGTATGCAGACGACACACAACTAATCATATCTCTGTCACAAGACACTCGTTCTATAGAAACAACATTTAGGCCTTGTCTCCAAGCTGTTGCTGCTTGGATGACAGGAAGTAAACTAAAACTTAATGATGATAAAACGGAGGTGATGATTTTTGGGCGACAAACAAAACCCTCCACGATTCCAGCAACGACAGACGGTATTGGCTCTTTACCCCCTCCTAAAGAACTCATTAAAAGTTTGGGGGTTTGGCTTGACCCACAACTGTCTATGGCCCATCATGCTAATAGAATAGCGGCCACTTCTTTTAGCCTTCTTAGGATGTTAAGGAAGATTTTTACTATTTTACCCTCTATAGCCAAAAGACTAAGGCGGTCATTCCGACCCTGGCGGTCATGGACCGCCAGGGCCGGGGACTGCAGGAGCACCGCCAACAGGCTGGTGGTGCTCCCAAGGGCATTCTGACCGCGGCGGTACAGCAGCGGTCAGAAACGGAAAACCGGCGGTGTACCGCCGGTTTTCCGCTGCCCTGGGGAATCCTCCATGGCGGCGCAGCTTGCTGCGCCGCCATGGGGATTCCGACCCCCATACCGCCATCCTGTTCCTGGTGGTTTTGGCCGCCAGGAACAGGATGGCGGTATGGGGTGTCGTGGGGCCCCTGGGGGCCCCTGCAGTGCCCATGCCAATGGCATGGGCACTGCAGGGGCCCCCGTAACAGGGCCCCACCATGATTTTCAGTGTCTGCCATGCAGACACTGAAAATCGCGACGGGTGCAACTGCACCCGTTGCACCCCTTCCACTCCGCCGGCTCCATTCGGAGCCGGCATCCTTGTGGAAGGGTGTTTCCCGCTGGGCTGGCAGGCGGCCTTCTGGCAGTCGCCCGCCAGCCCAGCGGGAAACCCAGAATACCCGCGGCGGTCTTGTGACCGCGCAGCGGTATTCTGGCGGCTCCCGCCGGCCCTGCGGATACCGCGGCCGGCGGGAGTCAGAATGACCCCCTAATTGTTCAGGCATTAATTGGGTCCAGAATTGATTACGGAAATGCCTTGTTCATTGGCTCTCCGAGTTATGTCATTAAAAGATTGCAGAGAGTACAGAATGCCTCGGCACGTCCACTGCTGGACGTCCCTAAGCGAGAGTCCATAAAGGCCAGAATTTCCTTGCTACATTGGCTTCCTGTGGCCAAGAGGATACAATTTGAGGCACTGTGCCATATGCACAGAGCATTGCATAACCAAGGTCCAGAATTGCTGAGATCTTTAGCTTCTTTTTACTCACCTAACAGATCACTTAGATCTTCCTCAGCACTTCTGGCAGTGATTCCGAAAGTGAAGAAAGCTAGATGGGGTGGAAGATCTCTGGCATACCAGGGGGCGAAGCTTTGGAACTCCCCCCCTTTTAACATACGAGCAATAAATCAAGAACTTTCCTTTCGGAAGGCCTTGAAGACATGGCTATTCAAAGCTTGATTCCCAATGTACTACCCTGTGATGTTATTGTTTCAGTTTTGAGCGCTGCGAGGCCTTTGGACAGTCAGGCGCTATATAAATTTATGTAACATAACATAACATCTCCTTTCAGAAACCACACAAACCTGTATCTGCCCCTACCTTAGCCCGTTGGATAAATGGGTCATGACACTAGCTGGCATTTCCATTTCTTCCTTTGGGGCCATTCAGTTAGGGGAGCCATGGCCTCCAGGGCCTTTTGCGCAGGTGCCAACTTACAAGATATTCTCAGATCTGCAGATTGGTCAAACGGTAATAAGTTTAGAACCTTTTATTGTAAACTGGTTGATCATCCATCTCAATCGGTGATCTCTCTTCTTTAAACAAGCATAATATGAGCCTCCGGTCCTACTAAAATTGAGATTTTCCTAGTCTTGGTGTCCGAAAGACTAGATTTTATTAAACACATGGAGGCGAGTATTATTCCACCACAGTTCTTTAACCCTCCCTGCCTTCATCTGGCTCTGCTACTTTCAGTTAATACACATGGGTCATCTCCCGGAATCCTCTTCTCTGATTTTCTGTCTGGATCCACCAAGACTGGTCTCCCCTACTATCCTATTTATGGACACCTTCAAAGATTTATTATGTGCAATGTTGACTCTTTGTTTGTTCTTCATTTTGCTTCCTTCTTATCATATGGAATGACTCGCGCAAGAAAAGAGGACTTTTTGCTTCCAGTCAAGATAGTTATGCTTGACATATGTGACGCATGATCTGTGTACCCATTGTGATGTAATATTGTAGTTTTTTTCTCCCAGGGTTTTCTGGGTGTTTTTGTGTTCCTTGGCTGCTATATTATTAAAGCAAGAAAAGAAAGCATAATACTTGCCTCAGTGTCGTTAATAAAATCTAGCCTTTCAGACACCAAGGCTAGGAGAATCTCAAGTCTCCATCTCAGTGCCTTTTGGAGCAAGTTGAGGTTATGTGCTTTGGCAGCTGCTTTGAGAACCATCATTTTGATGTGACTTTACCCCTTCCCAACACAAAGAACTGCAAGAGCTGGGTCAGTCGGTTTCAAGTGAAAGGGACCTCTAATCCTTGCGCTCAAAGCCTTCCGCTTTTAATGTATGTGAGTTCCCGGAATTAAATGCTTCTTTTCCCGGTGAACATGAGCTTGGAAACCTACAGATGCCCAACACATAAGCACAAGATTGGCCGCATGGAAATTGTTATTACAAATGCAATCCTTTGATATAGCGTGTGCCGTAATGTTTAACAAGCTGTTGCGCAAATAAACAATATTTTTTGACTGACTGATTGATTGAAAGCAATTTTGGATATAGGTTGATTTAGGATCAGTAGTAGGGTTTGACTTAAGTGATGTTGTTCGGTGATTTCGACAGAGCATCGGTCACCGACAAGCGCTTAGAAGACTTTTTACGCTGCTGCACTTTGAAGAGCCCTTTGACTGTTTCTTGTGATGTCCTCAAAGTAAACTGACCTGTGACAATGCCTACCTACTCCAGTTTCTTTCACTTATTTTGTAAACCGAAAAAGGAAAATGTGAAGCGAAAACATTGTCTAAATCATATACCTTTTGTTTACATGCCTATGCATCATATTAGCATTTACACAAAGACACTGGACACGGCGATGGAAAACATTTCTTTCCAATGTAGAAGAAACAGTCAGCTGTTAATGCAGATTGTCCTTCTGCTGAGGGTGGAATGACCTTGGATAACATAAGATGAATTCAGCCATGCCAAAGCGCTTGGTGATCCAAAGTGCCCAACCCTCACATGTGTTTTTCATTGCCTTGCACAAATATTTACTGTTATCAGTGCTTTGCATGGGCAGGTACTGTCCGGTACTGAGTACCTACACTTCTCTGATTTGAAACAGAGAGTCCCTGCACTTCTCATCATTGCTCCAAGACATTTAATGGGAGAGTATCAGCACTTCTCAGGAGCTAACAGTTACTGTCAAGAGTGAGAACCTGCACTTCTATGTGACTATTTAAAGCCCGGACTGTTATGTATACCTTGCCGTGCATGACTCATTGGCATTGCCTCTCAAGTTTGTCTATATAAATCCTGATCGGCGCAGCTCAGGGCCAGCTCAGTGATGAGTCCTTGCTGGACACTGTTGTAGCAGAACAAATGCGTTGTGTGTGCTGTACACCCTCAGGATTTTAAAGTGTACACCACGTGACTACTCATCATGTCTGTGGTTTAAAGACTGGAAGACGTATTCCAGGAAAAAGTGGTTTCTGATGGATACACCTACCTGTGGATTCCTCACCAAAAGAATTCTCCCCTCGCGCCAGCCTCGACGGAAATTTCTTCTAGCTCTGCACGTCGACGATGACGTCACAATCGCCCGACTCCACGCGACGCCGTATGACATCATCCAGGCAATAAGAAGCCCTCGCCAACGTGCAGAAGTCAGTTCCCTTTTTTCCGTGCCCAAATAACGGTTAATTCTTCGAGGCTCACAGGGAGCTACTGTTTCCAACGGGCGGTTACGATGTCGCAGCCTAGAAAATCCGGCTTTAAACCTTGTAGTAAGTGCGGGGGTCGAATGTCTGTTACCGACCCCCACGAAAACTGCCTCTGGTGCCTTAGTTCCGACCATGAGGTCGAGGCATGCGGTTCGTGTCAACGCATGAACCCTAAGGCATTAAAAGAAAGGGAGGCGAAATTGTTCTTGGCCCGGTCCAAGAAGAAGAAGGAGAGGCGTCATAGGAGGGAGTCTTCGTCGAGATCCTCTAGGTCTCGCCATCATCATAGTGGCTCTCGGCGCCGTCATGGATCTCGGCGCCGATCGAGCAAGGGACGGTCCAGATCTAGATCGGCTTCTCCATCGGCATGGCGTCGTCCGACGTGAGAGATAAGCCCGACCGTCACCCCTCCGCCTCCGATAACCCCGACGTCACCTGGGTCGGTCTTTGAGGTCGAGCCTTCCCAGAGGCCTGAAGGTTCTCCTGGCCAGGAGTTACCTGGACCCTCTTCGGCAGCTTTGCCGGCGCCGGTGCAGCAGCAACAGTGCCCGGCTTTCCCGACTCCAGGGTCGGATCCTGCAGCGTTTTTGAACGCTATGTATAACATCTTTGCTTCCATGACGCCGGGTGGAAGTCATGCAGGTCCGTCTGGCCCTTTGGCCTATGATTTGGGTGTTCCAACGTCTTACAGGTCGGCGCCGTTCACCCCGTTTATGTCTGCTGCATCTGAAGCGGCACCGATGCCTACGACGTCGCTCCGGATGGCTACACCTGTTACGGCGCCGTCGGATTCGCCTCGGATTTGATCGACGTCCAAGAACTCTTTGGAGCCGGAGCCTCCGGCTTCAGACGAATCCGAGGTTCGGCGCAGACGAAGATCTTCGGCGTCGGCCGACGCCTTGTCGACTCCAGGCTTGGAGTCAAGACTTAGGTCAAGACGTCTGGCCCTTCGTCTCTTGGAGGAAGAGGAGTACGCGAGGCAACACCTGGAGGAAGGAGAAGTTGTAGAGCCCTCAGGTGACTTCCAGGGACTGGACTCAGCTAGTGGCCTTGACACTACCCTGGGATGGGATCTGGCTTCCCCTGGAGAGGTCACGGAGGAAGCAGCTTCTTTCCATAAAGTCATCCGTAAGGCTGCAGACTTTTTGGATATTCCCCTTCCTACCGCGGAGGTCAAGAGAAATTTATTGACAGAAGTCCTCCATCCGACGTCTGCTTCTGCTGAGCCTCTTCTACCATTCAATGAGGCTCTGCTGGACCCTATTAAGGACATCTGGCTGAAACCTGTATCCACCGCTGCAGTCAACAGAGCGGTGGCTCGGCGGTACAGGACGGCGCCTGGGGATCTGGCGTTTCTTTCCAGGCAACCAACTCCGGAGAGCCTAGTGGTCCAAGCTTCATGTTCCTCCAGATCCTCTCCTGGCTCGTTTCCTGGTGCCCCTGCGGCCAGAGAGTAAAAAAAGATGGACCATACTGCTAAAAAGACATTTTCATCTTGCAGTATGGCCCTAAAATCATCCAATGCCACATGCATACTGGGGCGTTACATCCATGCCCTTATGGAAGAGGCGAAGGGCCATCCTAATTTGTCCCAGGAGATGCTGCAACTATTAGCGGATGCTCAGGCGGCTGCGACGCAAGTGATCCAGTCTGGATTGGACACTTCGGACTTGGTGGCTAAGGCTATGGGCACGACCATAGTCTCTAGGAGGCAGTCTTGGCTTCGATCATCAGGCTTCTCGACGGACGTGCAGGCCACACTCCTTGATCTTCCGTTTGATGGGGAAAATCTCTTCAGCTCTAAGGCTGACTCAGCCTTGGAACGTTTTAAAGAGAGCAGAGCAACAGCTAGGTCTTTGAGACTCCAGTCGTCGGCCTCATCCACCATTAGAGGCTTTCGGAGATTTAAGGGATTTGGACGTGGTTCCTTTCGAGGAAGATTGCAAGGACCACAACAATCTGCTTCTACCCTGCCTTATAGATCCTTCAGGGGCAGGGGCAGAGTCCGTACGAGAGGAGCCACCTTGCAGCACTCTGCCTCTTCCTCTTCCTCTGGAGGGGTGCAGCAAAGAAAGCAGCCGTAGTCCTCCACCATTCCCTGTCCATTCGTCTCCGGTAGGGGGGAGACTTGCCTTTTTTCTTCCAATGTGGGAGGTTATAACATCGGACTCCTGGGTCATCAACATTGTGAAGAGGGGGTACGCTCTTCCCTTTCGGGAATTCCCTCCGACCTTCCCTCCCCGCCCTTCCTTCTGTTCGGAAGACCATCTTCTCCTGTTACAGCAGGAGGTATTATCCCTATTACAAAAAGGTGCAATAGAGTTGGTTCCCGAGCAAGAGAGGGTTCAGGGGTGCTATTCAAGATACTTTCTGATTCCCAAAAAGGATGGTCGGCTGAGACCGATTTTGGACTTGAGGATTTTGAATTGGTTCCTCAAACAGGAAAAGTTCAAAATGCTGACCCTCTCAAAGATTCTTTTGGCGTTGAACGAAGGAGACTGGATGGTGTCGGTCGATTTGCAGGATGCGTATTTTCATATTCCGAACCTCAAATCGCACAGGAAGTATCTCCGGTTTGTAGTGGGATCGCAGCATTATCAGTTTGCGGTCCTTCTCTTTGGTCTTACTTCAGCACCTCGAGTCTTCAAAAAGGTGATGGCGGTGGTAGCAGCAGAGCTCAGAAGGAGGGGGATAGCTGTGTTTCCCTATCTGGACGATTGGTTAATCAAGGCTAAAACTCCGGAGCTTGTGCGGTGCCATCTCCAGTCGACGACTCAATTGTTGTACGACCTGGGTTTTTCAGTCAATGTACCCAAATCTCACCTGGAGCCCTCTCAACGCCTCCTGTTCATAGGGGCAGTATTGGACACAACATTGAATTGGGCCTTTCCTCCGCCCCAGCGGGTTCAGGACATACAGGCTTTGATTCCAATGTTTCGAAATGGAGCGGTGGTTCCAATCCTCAAGGTCGTTCGTCTGCTCGGTCTGTTTGCTTCTTGCATACTGTTGGTCACTCATGCACGCTGGCACATGAGGGCTCTCCAGTGGTGCGTCCGCAGACAGTGGTTTCAACACAAAGGGGATCTCGAAGATTCGATAAAGATCTACAGAGACACTGTGGAGGATCTTCGATGGAGGGCAGCGGTCGACAACCTGTCTCAAGGAAGGCCGTTCTCGCTGCCTCCTCCAGTGGCCACGGTGGTAACGGATGCTTCCACTCTAGGGTGGGGAGCTCATCTGGGGGACCTGGAGATCAAAGGCCTTTGGTCTCCAGGAGAACAGAAGTTGCATATCAATCTGTTAGAGTTGTGGGCAGTACGTCTAGCACTCAAGGCCTTCCTCCCTTCCATTCGCGGTCAATCAGTCCAAGTTCTAACGGACAACACGACAGCTATGTGGTATATAAACAAACAGGGAGGAGTGGGGTCGTATCTTCTCTGCAGAGAAGCTCTTCGTCTCTGGTCTTGGCTTCAAGACCACAAGATCTGCTTGATTGCACATCACTTGGCCGGAGTCCTGAATGTGCGTGCAGACATTCTCAGTCGATGCAGCTCGGTCGATCACGAGTGGCTTCTTCATCCAGATCTAGTTCTGGGTATCTTCAGGATGTGGGGATATCCGCAAATAGATCTGTTTGCCACTCAAGAGAATGCGCAGTGCCCGCTATTTTGCAGCCTCCAGTATCCAGTGCAAGGAGCTTTGGGGGATGCGTTTCAGATGACCTGGAAGGGTCAGTTGCTTAACGCGTTTCCCCCCATACCCTTGATTCCTCGAGTTCTCAGGAAGATCCGCCAAGACCGAGCCCAAGTCATCCCAATAGCTCCGGATTGGCCGAGAAGGGTGTGGTATTCGGACCTACTCCAACTCTCTCAGTGCCCTCCGCTCCGTCTCCCTTGCAGGGTGGACCTCCTCTCGCAGTCGCAGGGGCAGATTCTACACCCCCACCTCCAGAGCCTGCATCTTCATGCCTGGAGATTGAACGGGGTAATCTGAGTTCCTTTTCTCTCCATCCAGATGTGGTGGAAGTTATTTTAGCGGCCAGGCGACACTCCACCAAGTCAATCTATGCAAATCGTTGGGCTAAGTTTACAAGCTGGTGTGGAGAGAATAGTTTAGATCCTTTAAAAGCTGGTTTATCTGACATTTTGTCATTTGCGCTCTATCTAGCACGGAAAGGTTTTTCAATTGCCACTGTTAAGGGTTATCTGTCTGCACTATCTGCTTTTCTGTGCCTTCCTGATCAACCATCCTTCTTTAAATCACCAATTGTTTTAAAGTTTCTAAAAGGACTCACTAATAATTATCCGCCCAAGCCATTCGTTATGCCTCACTGGGACCTTAACTTAGTTTTAACTTTTCTTATGGGGGCCCCGTTTGAACCTATGCACTCTTGTTCTTTACTGTTCCTAGTATTTAAAACTGTTTTCCTGGAGGCCATAACATCTGCCAGAAGGGTTAGCGAGCTTCAGGCTCTTACTGTGGAAACCCCATACCTTTCTTTCTTTAAGGACAAAGTGGTGTTGAGGACCAAGGTGGCTTTCCTACCGAAGGTTGTTACACCCTTTCACCTGGGGCAGTCGATTACTCTCTCTTCCTTTTACCCTCCACCTCACCCATCCAAGGAGGAAGAGAGGCTCCACCGGCTGGATCCGGGAAGAGCACTGAGCTTCTACGTCGCCAGGACGAAAGAGTTCAGACAGGATGAACAGCTCTTTGTTGGATACGTGGGGAAGAGGAAAGGTAGAGCGGTCCATAAGAGAACGCTATCCAGGTGGGTCATTCTATGTATTAAGATCTGCTATTCTTTGGCGAAGAGAGATCCACCTGTGGGGCTTCGTGCCCATTCCACCAGGGCCAAAGCAGCTTCATCGGCTCTGGCTAGAGGTGTTCCTGTAGCTGACATCTGCAGGGCAGCAACCTGGGCATCCCTCCATACTTTTGCCAAACATTACTGTTTGGACTCTGAGGTCAGGAGGGATGGCCATTTTGCTCGCTCGGTGTTGCAAGATTTCTTGGTTTGACCATTTGGGCACCTGCCACCGGAGGTTATACTGCTTGGGGACTCTATTCTTTTGGTGAGGAATCCACAGGTAGGTGTATCCATCAGAAGAATAAGTTACTTACCTTCGGTAACACTTTTTCTGGTGGATACAGTAACTACCTGTGAATTCCTCACGGTCCCATCCACCTCCCCGTTGCCTGACTGGTCAAACCAGGATTTCTTTGGGTGCGCATCCTTGGACTTGTGTATAAATGTATATAGCTGTTTCATGCATATAGTTGTGTTCATGGTTTATCCTTTTCCTTTACAAATTAAGGTACTGAAAAGGATATTTCGAACTGGAATTGTACATATATATATATATATTCATTTTTTTTTGTATCAAATTGAAAGTTCATAATTGTGATTTATATTGAGTTTTATATTAAATGTTTTGTTTTCATCTATTCTGGATGAGTGTGTATACTTTAGGTTTAACCTGTTCGCCTCTATGGCACGTAAAAAAGGGTGATAACTGACGTCTGCACGTCGGCGAGGGCTTCTTATTGCCTGGATGACGTCATACGTGTTGTGTGGAGTCGGGCGATTGTGGCGTCATCGTCGACGTGCAGAGCTAGAAGAAATTTCCGTTGAGGCTGGTGCGAGGGGAGAATTCTTTTGGTGAGGAATCCACAGGTAGTTACTGTATCCACCAGAAAAAGCGTTACCGAAGGTAAGTAACTTATTCTTTACAGTTTTCCTTGGATCGGAGGTTTGGTTTGCAGAAGCTAAGCTACGTACGTCAATGTATGGCTGTGAGAGGGAAGAAAGCCAGAGGGACCATGTGGGAAGCTTTCAACTAATGGGAAACACTCCAAAGGAAGGGATAGGAGCAGTGATGAGTGCATGGAGAAGGAAAGGGAGGAAGATAGGAAGGTGGTGATAAAAATATGTACAAAAGATATTTGCCATGGTTGCAGCCGCACATCCCTGTCTCGTGTGTGCAGCGCAACCAACATCCAGGAGGTGAGGAAGGGGGCCGAGGCAGGACATGCGGTCTAGTCCGCAGCGGCTCCTCCTTTAGGCCAGACAAGGGTCACCCTTCTACCTAAAATGCCCCCCAGGGATAAAACATAAAATGGTAATACCGTTAATTTATTACCATTTTATTTTCCATCCTCATGTCCTGAACCGAGTGTCAGGATGGGGCGGGGCCACAGCAGCAGTGAGCTGTGCACAATTTAAATTGCGCATGTCTTTCTGGCCGACTGTCTTGCGACGGCCAGCCAGACATGAGCACTTTAAACTGCGCTAACCCAGCTGTTTTAAGATAGCTGAGTTAGAGAAAGCCCAGGCCTCCAGTGCTCTTGAGAGCGCTGAGAGAGGCCCCTCCATCCAATCCTGACGCTTCTTTCATGCTGTCTACCAGCATGAAAGAAGCATCAGGATTGCTTAAGGAAATCTCCTGGAGTCTGAGGAGACTGGAGCAAGGATGATGTCAGATGTTGTGTAAGTGTTTTTAGGGTCGAGCCTGCGTCGCTGTATCGCTAGCGAGACACTTTAGGAATTAGAAAAGGGCTCGGAGCCACGTCCACGTCACGTCAGTGTCTTTCATTGGTTCGTGGGCTTGCCTGGTAAAATTGCCTTGCTTTCATTAGTGGAAGGCACGCATACGTCATGCCTTTTCCGGTGGTTAGCCCTCCTTAAGCGCAGCGACCAAGAACTGAAAACATGCGAGGCTCGCTGTTTTCCATCCGATTTGTGGACTACTTTTTATCTTTTTTCGCAGCGCGATCTCGCTTGGCAGTAGTCGAGCTCTCTCCATGACATCGACCCTGTTACATAGTAAATTGCACTTTTGCCGATAGGTTTCATTACGAGTGAACTGCAGCAGCGCGATCGCGCTGTTTTTGGAGATGCTGTGCCGTCCCCACCGGCTTCACGTACGACCCGGGGTCCAAGCTGACTGAAATTGTACAATATCTCAATCTAGATATATATTGTTGGAAGGGCGTGACCTCGGTGCAGAGGTTGTAAATATGTGGCATGCAGGGCTGCCAGGGTTATTAGGTGCTAAGCGGGTTAGTCCCCGAGAGGGGGGGTAATACAGAACCCTAGGATGAAGGGGCGATTGGCGCGTACGAGAGGCTGTGCCCTGTCCAGGCATGAGGTGGGAGATCAGTTCTCGGTAACAGGTGGGGTGTGGCTGGAGGGGTCTGGGAAATATAAATTCTTTACGCGGTGGACTGACAAGCATACTAATCCTATGTCTGCGTATCGTTGTGTTTTACTTGGTGGGGTGTGTCACTTGCAATTTAGCATAACGTTGTTTGTCTGCATAATTGTGTGACATAAAGCTTATGGGAACGGCGTCACCTGTTAAAAGTTTGTCTCTTGTAGTGAAGCACGCCAGTGTTTGCAGTCTCGCTTACGGGTGCATTTTACTGACTGCTGCATGCAGCATTATATCCCATACTTTGCGATACACTCTGGGATCTTTTGTTGGATAGCTGTATTGTCTGTTTTTTTTTTAAATTAGGACTTGCTGCTTTCTCTAGTCCGCCCTTCTACCACACCTGGAGCATAGCTCTCACCATGATTTCTTATTGGCTATTTTATTTTTCCTTCCACTGCGAATGCATTTTTTAAAATATAAATATTTGCCTCCCTAGCTGCCCCTCTCTCAAATCATGGTCACAGCTACCATTGGGTTTGCTAATGTCAGAGGTTTTTAAAAAATGGCTTTTTGGTGCGCGCCGCAACGTACACTATTGTTACAGAACATCATAGAACACAGCAGCCATCTATAGGAGGTGTTTTTATTCTCAGTACGTGACTGCTCACTGGAGTGACTATAATAAAATAAATAATAAAGTCCGAAAAATGGTTCTCAGTTTGGGTTTTGAGGTCTGGTCATCTACTTATCGGACATGTTTGGTAAAAAACGGGTTAGGCACTTAGTAAAGTGCCATGTGCATGTGTAGCGGCATTGCCCTTTGTCAGAAGACGGTTAAAGGGGCATGAGTGATTAAAGATTAGAATGCTTCATTAGTTGTTTTTTGGGTAATTACAGTTGTTAATGTAAACACATTTAGGGTGCAACAAAAATGCATTTCAAGTAAATGTAAGACTGCCTTCAGAAACGTTTTCTGCCTAACAGGCCTGTTTATATGGTGGGAAGATTTTATAATTGGATCTTTGTAAAAAGAGGGCGTGCGCAGACTTGGAGAAACAAGTTAATAAGTTGAGTTGGAACATGTTGGTAGCACGTTTACATGAATCAGTCAAGGAAACGTTAAGCAAAGTATGCATAAATTGCGACAGATGATTGTCAACTCAGCTATTTTAGGAAAGTTTGCCAAATACGTGCAACATGTGAGGTTTGTAATTGAATATTCCAGGTCCAAGACATATTAATCTGTCGCCCGCTCTGTACTTTCTTATATTTTAGTTTTTATGCTGATCCATCGTACAGCTAGTGTACATGTATAACCCAAACATTCTCGTTTAAAATGCAATCTAAAGTACATTGCTGGCTATTCTGCAGCAGCAAGAGTGGTTTCCTGATCTAATCCAGTTTCCAGTCTGTCATTTCTTGCATTGCATTGATTCCCTGAGATCCACATTTCATTTTTAGGTCGAGCATTGCAGCGCGCATGCTCTGCTTTTCCGACGTGTTGGTGTGTATCTGGGCTTTTAACAGCACCCACCTCATGCCCATCACTACCACTCGTTCGTGGGCTTGCCCTTCAAAAATCCTTTGATTACATTGGTTTGTCCCTCCTTGGGGAGGTTTTGTTACCCCTTGGCCATCGCCCCTGTTACATGGCTAATTACACTTTTGCCGATATGTTTAACTGCGAGGGAACTTCTTTTCCTTTTGTGTATCTCTTCACGCTGATGCTCATGGTGGCTGTGGTGCTGTGAATCGGCTCCCTTATGTGAAAGTGTTTAACTTTCAATTTTAAATTTATGTGGCAAGAAAAGTCAGGTTAGGAGTTTATAACGCTAATAGCTCTAACTCGAGCAGATGCGAGACTCTTTGCATTACAAATGCTTGTTTTCTTTATTTACACACACCACTCACCTTGCATGCATGCACTCACCAACACACCGTTTGCCCACATGTCTGCTGCCACTGCGTCTAGTCTTTGTTGTTCTCCTGCATCGGCCCACAACCCAGAAGCCGCACTAATCATGGTTGGGTTTTCGAGCAGGGAGGCATAAAAGTTGCATGCAGGAACCCATCAGGGCCTGTAAGTGAGTGTCATTTTGTGAGTTTGTACTTACCTTGTTTCTCAATGCCCTGACCTCTTCTGGCTTTTTTCTGTTGCCGGTCTCTGTGCTATTTACCTGCTGCCTGCAGAAGAGACTCTGTTGTTTTGCTGCTTTATTGTTTGATTATTGTTTTTCAGCTGCATTTTGAAGGTTGGGTTGTCTCCATTTTCCTGTAAGAACACGGGACACAAGAAAAGGATGTTCCGAACAGTTGACTCAATCAATTAAATGTTTATAGAGTGCCGCAAATCACCTGTGAGGGTCTCCAGGCACTGGAGCTGTATGCTGCTGTGTGGCGGAATGATCATTCGAACATCCAGATCTTTAGTTCCCTTCTGAATAGCTGGAGTGACGGTGGGTCCTGAGGTGCAGAGGGAGGTTCCAAGCCTTGGCTGCCAGATGTGAGAAGGAGCGTCCTCAGCTGTTGGTTCAACAGATCCATGGGTGTCTGCGAGGAAGAGGAAAGCTGATCAGAGGTGTCTGGTCGGTCGGTGGAAAGACAGGCGTTTGTTGATGTATGCTGGTTCTTGGTTGTGCAGGGCCTTGTAGGCGTGGGTCAGCGTCTTGAACTGGCATCTCTTCTGAATTAGGATTCACTGTTGGTTTCTGAGATGGGGTGTGATGTGGGTCTTTCTGGGGAGGTCGAGTACGAGTCTTACTGGTGAGTTCTGTATTGTCTGGAGTCTCTTCAGGAGGAGTGCTGTGATTCCTACGTAGAGCGTGTTTCCATAGTCCAGTCCGCTGGGGATGAGGGGCTAAATGATGGTTCTTCTGGTGTCTGCTGGGAGCCATCTGAAGATCTTGGGGAGCATTTGAAGGGTGTGGAAGCAGGCGGATGAGACTTGTGTCAGTCCATGGGAAGGTGTTGTTCCCAAACATGAGGTCATCTGTTTTCTTGATGTTGAGTTTGAGACAGTTGTCCTTATCCAGTCCGCTACATTCATCATGCATTTGTGGAAGTTAGCTTTTGTGGTGGAGGGATCTTCGGACAGTGAGAGGCTGAGCTGTGTGTCATCGAAGTAGGAGATAATGTTGAGTCCGGGTGATCTGATGGTGATGGTCAGGGGGGTCATGTAGGTGTTGAAGAGGGTCGGGCTGAGGGATGATCCTTGGGGGAATGCACAGATGATTTTCTTGGGCTCTGAGGTGAACGGTGGGAGACTGATCCTTTGGGTTATGCCAGTTGAGGGCGTTTCCTTAAATCCCAATGTGGTGGAGTCTGGTGATCAGGATGTGGTGGGAGACGGTGTCAAACATGGCAAACAGGTCCAGGAGGATGAGGGCTGCTGTTTCCCCAAGGCCAGGAGGACTCCGATGTCATCTGTGACTGCAATCAGGGATGTCTTGTGGTGTGGTTAGCTCGAAATCCAGATTGCGAGGGGTCCAAGAGGTTGTGGTCTTTTAGATGTTGGATGAGTTGCTGGTTGATCACTTTCTCAAGGGCTTTTGCTGGGTAGGAGAGTAGAGAGATGGGCCAGTAGTTCTTCAATTCGGCTGGGTTGGCGGATGTTTTTTTCAGGAGGGGCCTCACTTCAGGGTGTTTCTAGACCTCTGGGAAGGAGGCAGCGATGATGGAGGTATTCAGGACCTTCCTGGGCTCGTGCTGATTGTATTACTTCTGAGGTTGAAGACTTGGTGGGGCAAGGGTCCGTGGGTGCTCCCAAGTGTATGGAGTTCATGATGGAGATAATGTCTTGCGTGGGGAGGAGTTCCCAATGGGGGAGAAGGCGTTCGGGATTCGTGTTTGTGCATGTGAGCTGGTTGATGCTGTCTGCGGTGGAGGGTTGGCATTCAAAGTTTTCATAGATAGCCAAGATCTTATCGTGGAAGAAGTCTGCAAGGTTGTCGCACATTTACTGGGAAGGAGTGTTGCCATTCTCTGTGGCTGCGGGATTGGTAAACTCGTTCACAATGGCAAACAGTCCTTAGCTGTGGTTTGTGCTGGCTTTGGTGCAGTCTGCTAGTGCATTGTTGGTTTCTTTAAGGAGGTGGTGGTACTGGTTGAGGGCAGTCCTGAAAGCAGTGCGGTCTTCTGTTTTTTTGCTGATGCGCCACTTCTTTTCTAGATGTCGGCAGTTGCATGTGGAGGAGTGCTGTTCCTCAGTGAACCAGTTTGCTCTTTTGTTTTGTTGTTCTTCTGTCTTGGCAGGGGTGATGGCGGCGGCGCATTCTGTGATCCACTTGGAGAAGCTCTTTGCTGCTTGTTCAGGGTCCTGTGTAGAATCTGGTAGGTGGGAGCAGAGTGTGTTATTGATGATACCTTTTTCCAGTTTCTTCACGTGGATCTATGGGGCATGGTGCCAGGTATGTGGGTCTGGATATGGTGAAGTGTACACTGTGGTGCTCGAACCAGTTGAGTTGTCTGGTGTAAATGTACTTGACTCTGTCTCTGGAGGTGAAGATGGGGTTGAGCGTGTCCTGCGATGTGGGTAGGGTTGGTGACAAGATGCTTGAGGTCAGTGTTGTGCAAGCTTTCCAGGAGGTCAGTGGAGTTGGCTTGGCTGGGGTCGTTGAGGCAGAAATTGAGATCCCCTAGGAATATGTAGTGCTCAGAGTCGATTGCTTATGGGGCAATGAGTTTCAGGATGGCATTGCAAACGCTGGGGTGTGGTCCTGGTGGTCTGTAGGCAAGGGTTCCTCTGATGGTGCTTTTTCCGTCTGTGTGGAGTTGGAATTTGAGATGTTCCGTTACTAGTGTCAGGTCATCAAGGGATATTATGAAGCGGATGGTGCCCCTGTAGATGATGGTGATTCCACCTCTGTGCTTGTTGGTTTGGTCCCTGTGTGTTATCTTGTAACCTTCGGGGATGGCGGTGGCGATGTCTGGTGTGGAGGTGGGTTTCTGTGAAGAAGATTACATCCGGAATGAGGGAGGAAATCGTATCCCAGACCTAAGTGGCGTGTTTAACTAGTGAATGTGCGTTGAGTAGCATGCATTCGAGTTGTGTCATGGTGGTCTTGGTCGATATGTCAGGTGCTTTGTTTGCTTCTGTGCCGTGTCGGCAGAACAGTCAGCTGGTGGTACCCAGGGATGAGCAGTAGCAGTGGTTTTTGGTGTGTCTGGTGTCTAGAGCTCAAAGGTCAACAGCAGTGTATCTTTATGGGGTTTAAGAGCCAGGGGTCCTGGCGCTGGGCACGGTGCACCCGCCGACGGGCGCAGACGGGCTTGCCTTTGGCGTGCCTTTGGCATGCCCAACCTGCAGCCTCCATTAAGTAGGTCCTAGGAAGAGGGAGGGGCAGTGGGCGGGGCTAGGTGGAAAGCAGGAATACAGGCAACAAGCAGGAATGAGGAAAAAGGAATGAACAGAGAGAAAAAAGGAGGCAAAAAGTAGGATGAAGTGCCCAGAAAAACGGGGGGAAAGAGAGAGAAAAACTGGGAAAATGAGGCAGAAAGCAGGAGAAAGTACTCAGAAAAATGGAAGTAAAGGAGGGAGAAAGCAGTGAAAACAAGGCAGAAAGTACTCAGAAAAACAGGGAAAGGAGGGAGAAAGCTGTGAAAACGAGGCAGAAGCAGGAGAAAGCACTCTGAGAATGGAGGGAAAGTAGGGAGAAAGCAATGAAAACGAAGCAGAAGGCAGGAGTAATCACTCAGAAAACAGATGGAAAGTCAGGAGAAAGCACTCAGAAAAACAGGGAGAAGAGGAGAAGGTAGTGAGAACGAGGAAGTAAACAAAAGAAAGCAATGCAGCAGTAGGAGAGAGCTGGCCAGGGACCTGCCTGACTGAAACACTTAGGTGGTAAGATACATACCTATGAACAGTTTTGGATATAACTGCAGCTGGACTCCACAACTTGTTTTTCTTTTTGAGATTTTTATCTGTGGGATTCTACACAAAAGGAAAACAAGACTCTATATGAATAGTGACTTTCACGATTAGTAAAAGAGTTAGTAAGATTGCTTTGAAAATCATGTTGACTTGTGAGCAATCACTTTTAAAAATGACAATTTAGATATGTTTCTTGAATCAGTTTTGCTTTTTGTTTGCTGAAAAGACTTGGACCCTCATTACAACACTGGTGGTTGGTGTTAAAGTGGCGGTAATACCGCTAACAGGCTGGCAGTAAAAAAAATGGAATCACGACCACGACGGAAACCGCCAACACAGACAGCCACTTTAACACTCCGACCGCCATGGCGGTAGCAACAAACACAGCAGCGGTAAGCCCCAACAGACAGGCGGAAGTCAATGTACCGCCCAACACCTTACAACCCACCCATCTGCCAGCTTTTCCGGGCTGGTACCAGCGCCATCAAAAGCACGGTGGAAACAGTACTCGTAAGGGAAACCACTCACCTCTCAACACTCAACGAAGAACTAGGACGCCATGGAGCCCAAACTACAGGTGTTACCGATGTTGGTGTATCTTCTCATCTACCAGGAGTACGAATGGCGGTGGCGATGACCACGGTGAGTACTGTACCCAGCACACAGGGGAGGGGGAGAGGAAAAAGAGAGTGACACACGCAACACGCCACACCCCACCCCCACCCTCACCCCCATCACCATACACACAAACACATGCAACAACATTACATATGCTCCCCGTAACCCTCAGGAATAACGCAAGGAAAAAAGGAATTGAGTCAAATGAGTGTCATATTAGAAATAGTCAGATATACGTTACAAAATCAAAAACAGTATTTACAATATATACAATATGTACATAAGGCGGTACATTGTCCACTCAAAATGTCAGTGGGCCACTGGGCCAAAACTCATAGGCCAAGCCAACACTTGACTCCTGCCTCAATACGGAGAGAACACTGCAGGGGCATCAGGTCGAACGGGGAAGGGGGGGCACCTCAGCCAGAAGATGGGACAACGCCACTGCTCCTGGAGGGGACTCCATGCCCACAGCGATGTCCTGGGGAGTGCAAAGCCATAGTCTCTCAAGTCTCTCAAGTGGGTGGTTTGCCCACTTCCTGGTCCTGGGGAGTGCAAAGCCACAGTCTTTCAAGTCTCCCAAGTGGGTGGTTTGCCCACTGCCTGGTCCTGGGGAGTGCAAAGCCACAGTCTCTCAAGTCGATGCCTTTCTCCACAGGTTCTGGAGGGGGCTTTGTGCCCAGTGTGATTCATCCTGCCAAGGATAGGGTGAGTGGATGCCCAGTGTGCTTCATCCTGCCAAGGATAGGGTGAGATGATGCCTTTCTCCACAGGTTCTGGAGGGGGCTTGATGCCCAGTGTGCTTCATCATGCCAAGGATAGGGTGAGTGGATGCCTTTCTCCACAGGTTCTGGAGGGGGCTTGGTGCCCAGTGTGCTTCATCCTGCCAAGGATAGAGTGAGCGGATGCCTTTCTCCACAGGTTCTGGAGGGGGCTTGGTGCCCAGTGATGCAACACTTGGGGTGTGGCAGTTCACAGTCCCTCACCAGGGTGTCTGATCCACAAGATTTGCAGTGACCAGGATGCATGATAGTCCATGGAGGCAGGGCTAGAGTCCATCCGGTGGCGGCTACGTCTGCACTGTGGTGCTAGTGCCGGTGCCGCTGGGGGTGCTGGCAGTGGTGGAGGGAGGCTCCAGCCCCTCTCCTGCAGCCTCGGACGGCTGCCCACTGGGGCTGATGCTGCTGGCAGAGGTGCTACTGTCAGGGTGCAGGTGGCGGGGCTTGCGGCGGCGCAGGTGGTGGTGCTGGCCACAGTGCAGGTGCCGGTGCTACCAGTGGTGGGGGGAGGCTCCAGCCCTTCTCCTGCAGCCCCAGACGGCTGTCCACTGGGGCTGCTGCTGCTGACAGTAGTGGTGCTTGCAGCGGTGCAGGTGGCAGTGCTTGCGGCGGTGCTAGCGGCGGGGCTGCTGGCGGTGCTGGCCACAGTGCAGGTGGCGGTGCTGGCGGTAGTGCTGGTAGCCACCAGCCCTTCACCTGCAGCCTCGGATGGCTGAAGTGCCTTGCCTGGTGTTTTGTGCCTCTTCCTCACCTTGGCAGATGGTGGTGTCACCTTGGGTCTGGCAGCTGGAGTCTTTGAGGTGGCCGTGCTGGGTGGCTGTGACTCCTTCCCCTTGCTGGATGCTGTCCCCTTCTTCACCTTGCCAGGTGGCGGAATGGATTTTTCCTAGGCAGGGGTTGGTGGCACACTGGCTGGGCGGACGGGTGCCCCCTTTGATCCTCTGACAGCTGCAGGAACCATAGCGGACGTGGACTTGGTGGCTGAGGTGCTGGGCTGGGTTTTGCCCACCCTGGCCCGAGGGGATGAACGGGGGGGAGGGTAGGGAAGAGGTCAATGTTTGCAAGGAAAATCTTCTGAGGGGTGTGTAGTGCTGGTGATGGAGGTAGTGGATGAGGAAGTAGTGCATGCAGGCGTGAGTGGAGACGCTACTGGGAGGGAGGTGGACGAGGAGGAGGAGGGGGACACAGTGGAGGCAGTGGATGTTGGTGTGTCTGCATGGGGATGGTGCTTGTGTGAGTGCCTGTGAGATGAAGTGTGGTGCTTGTGTTTGCCTGAGCCACTTCTGTGTGTTGATTAGGGTGAATGCTGGTCTGAAGGTGTGAGGATTGGGACTGGGTAGAGGAAGTTGGAGGGGGGAGGCTGGAGACAGGGACAATGGCTACCATCAGTGTGGAGGCTAGAGCCTGAAATACTCTCTGTTGGGCCGCCACGCCAGAGTGAATGCCCTCCAGGTATGCATTTGTTTGTTGCAAATGCCTCTCGACACCCTGGGTGGCATTCAGAATGGTTGACTGCCCAACAGTGAGGGATATCAGGAGGTCAATAGCCTCCTCACTGAGGGCAGCAGGGCTGACTGGGGCAGGGCCTGAGGTGCTTGGGGCAAAGGAGATGTCCACCCTCCTGGGTGAGTGTGCACGGGAAACACGCTGAGGGGCTGCTGGGAGGGCGGTGCTGGTAGAGGGGTGGCAGCTGCACCTGTTGGGTTGGGCACAGAGGTGTCTGCCACTGCCAGGGAGCTTCCATCGGAGGAGGAGTCGCTGTTTGTGGTGTCTCCTCCTGTCCCCATCGTGGTGCTCCCCCTCGCCCTCCGTCCCACTGGTGCCCTCACCGTCGGTGGATTCGGCCTCCAGGCCCATGTGGGATGCTGCTCCCTCCGTCGCCGGTGCCTCTGCTCCTCCGCCAGATGATGCTAATGCACACAAGGACAGGGTGACAAAACAAAAAGGGGGGGAGACAGAGGATACACTTGATCAATGCCAACAACAACACTACTGTTGGCGTACACAACTCACAGGGAACAGCCCTATGCACTATTCCATGCACTACCAATTACAATGCCAGTCACCATCCCATGGGGTACAATGCCTAACGCCATCAGCTGCACACCTGAAACAAACAGGGCCCTGACCAGTAGTAGATGCCCACTGACACTATTGGGTTTGGAGTGCTTCAGAGCCTGCCCAATAAGGGACCTACCCTGCCATGTTCGCCTTGACCTAGGGGCACCCACAGTCCACATCCCCACCCAGGTAAAAGCTTAACACGCGCAAAGTACTGAATCAGATTTTGTACTCACCCCCTTGTGGCTGCTGTGATGCCCTCAGGTGCCCATCCAACTCCGGATAGGTCACCACCAGGATGCAGAACATCAGGGGGGTCAGGGTACGACGGGCACCCCTTCCTCGTTGGGAGCCCATCCCCAGCTGGGCCTCCGCTGTCTTCCTTGCCCAGCAGCGCAGGTCCTCCCACCATTTGCAGCATTGGGTGCTCCGCCTGTCAAAGACCCAGAGGGTCCGCATCTCCTTGGCAATGGCATGCCAAATACCCTTTTTCTGATGGGCGCTGACCTGCAGAAAAAAGACAGCAGAAAAGGGAATTAGTTAACCGTCGGGACCGTCACACTCACAGCCCACCATATCCCTCCCATCCTGTAAAGGCAGGGGCCCTTTCCCCAGACACATGAGCCTTTGTCACTTCCGGACACAGGTCACAGCAGCACTTGCAGTGTAGGTCCTCTCCTGTTGAAGGTCAGGTAGCAAGTGAGTGAACAGATAGAAAATGGCAGTCATGTCCGTGGCGATGCGTACCGTCACCGCCGGCGTACATCGCCATTGGCTCCTGGAACCCATAGGGCCAAATGATAACCAATGAGAAGTTGCGCGGCGGTCATCGGCTGCCTACCGCAACGGCGCACGACGCCAGCGGAATTACCGCATTTCCAATTGTCCCTCTCACAGGTCAGGCAGCCGCCATTTCAGGGCCATGGCACCTAACTGCGTCACAGCAGACATTGGCACAGCAGCTGACTCTCGGATTCACATACTGGTTCTGTAAAGGAAGAAATGCATCATTATTGCATCAGATGTGTGATTATGACCCTCTGCTCACCGTTTTCCTCCATAGGCTTCAACTGCTGAGGATGAACATGAGATGGAGACATCCTGCTGTGTACAGACCCCTGGTGGACCTTGCGACAATGGAGGACAGACACATTATCCTAACCTACAGACTTGATCAGGCCACAATCCAAGAACTGTGTGCCCAACTGGAGCCAGACCTGATGTCAGCTATCCGCCAGCCCAAAGGTATCCCCCCTCTAGTGCAGGTCCTGTCAGTGCTCCATTTCCTGGCAAGTGGTTCCTTCCAAACAACAGTGGCCATGGCATCAGGGATGTCTCAGCCTATGTTCTCAAACGTGTTGACCGGAGTGTTGTCAGCCCTGCTTAAACACATGCGCAGCTACATTGTATTCCCCCAGGAGGAGGATCTATCCACAGTGAAAGCTGACTTTTATGCCCTGGGACATATACCCAACATCATTGGTGCCATAGATGGTACACATGTAGCATTTGTCGCCCCAACCCTCCCACCCCTGGAGAAATGAACAAGTGTTCCGGAATAGAAAAAGCTATCACTCTATGAATGTGCAGATGGTGTGTTTGGCGGACCAGTACATCTCCCATGTGAATGCCAAGTTTCCAGGCTCTGTGCATGACACCTTTATCTTGAGGAATAACAGCATTCCATATGTGATGGGCCAACTCCAGAGGCACCGGGTGTGGCTATTAGGTGAGCCCAAGGTCCCCACCCAGTATATGTTGGTGTGTGGGTATGGGGTTGTCCCTAAGGGTTAGTGTGTGTCTGACAGTTGTCCCTCAATATTTGCAGGTGACTCTGGTTACCCCAACCTCTCATGGCTACTGACCCCAGTGAGGAATGCCAGGACAAGGGCAGAAGAACGTTACAATGAGGCACATGGGCGAACTAGGAGGATAATTGAGAGGACCTTCGGCCTCCTGAAGGCCAGGTTCCGGTGCCTCCATCTGACAGGTGGATCCCTGTACTACTCACCCAAGAAGGTGTGCCAGATCATCGTTGCATGTTGCACACAACCTGGCCTTGAGACGCCAGGTGCCTTTTCTGCAGGAGGATGAGCCTGGAGATGGTCTTGTGGCAGCGGTTGAGCCTGTGGACAGTGAGGAAGAGGAGGCAGAGGAAGAAGATGTGGACAACAGGAGTAATATCATCCAGCAGTACTTCCAGTGACACACAGGTAAGACACTAACTTCACTTTACTTTTCAGTTCTCTGTGGCCCACTCTGGCTCCTGGTATGTTTACTGCTGCCCACTAAAGGTCATGCCAATGTTTATGTAACTGTACATATGATTTGCAAGGTTTTCAGACTGTTGTACTAATACATATTTCAATCATTTGACAGACTCAAGGTTTGTATTTGTTCCAAGGGTGTTTATTTAAGTGTTCATACGTAGAGGGGGATATGCAATGGGCTGGGGTGATGGTGGAGGAATGTCAAGTTAGAGTCCAGTCTCTTGGTATCACAGGTGCATTGTCCAGTGGGGCATAGGAAGGGGAGTAATGGCAGTTCAAGGTGGACAGGGTGACAGAGTGGGACAGAAGAGTGACAATCAGGAGAGTCCTATTTCCTGGCAGGGGTCTTGGTAATGTTCTCTGGCTTCTGCCTGGATCGCAGGGACCGTTTGCTGGGTGGTTCTCCTTCTGCAGGGGGTGGGATGCTGGTGGGCTGTTGGTCCTGTGGCGGGGTCTCCTGTCCACTAGCGCGGCGGAGGTGGAGGGCTGTTCTTCGGTGTGGCTAGTGTCAGGGGCCCTTTGTTGTGCCACTGCCTCCCTCAGGGTATTGCCCATGTCAGCCAGCACCCCTGAAATGGTGACCAGGATGGTGTAGATGTTTTTAGGTCCTCCCTGATCCCCAGGTACTGTCCCTCCTGCAGCCGCTCGGTCTCCTGCAACTTGTACAGTATCTGGCCCATAGTCTCCTGGGAACGGTGGTATGCTCACAGGATGTTGGTGAGTGCCTTCTGGAGAGTCGGTTCCCTGGGCCTGTCCTCCCCCTGTCGCACAGCAGTCCTCCCAGCTTCCCTGTTGTCCTGTGCCTCTGTCTCCTGAACCATGTGCCCACTGCCACTGACCCCAGGTCCCTGATCGTCCTGTGTTTGTGGGGTTGCCTGGGGTCCCTGTAGTGGTGGACACACTGCTGATGGACGTGTCCTGGGGACAGTGGCATGGGCCCGCTGGGTGGGTGCTGTGCTGGTGTTTTCTCAGGGGGGAGGGTCTGTGGTAGGTTGGGACTGTGGCAGGGTAACTGACTGTCCTGAGGTCCCTGATGGGCCAGGTTGGTCATCTGGATCCAGGCGTGCAGAGCTGCTGTCATCACTGCGGGCCTCCTCTGGGGGGGGGGACTGGATGTTGGTGGCAACTTCTCTCTGGTGACGTTGAGTAGGGGTCCTGTGGGGATGAAAATGCAGTGTTATTGTATCTGCTTGTGCCATCTTGTGCATGGGTGTGTTTCCCTGTATGGTTGTGATTGCCCTGTCAGCTTTGCCTTGTGTGCGTGGTGATTTTGTGGGCTAGGTGATTCTCTCTAATGCGCATGCTGTGGTGATGGGTGTCCATGCAGGTCTGTGATGGGGGTCCATGGATTGGTGTTACATGCAGGGCTTGGTTTTGGGATGGGTGGGTTGTGATAGTGGGGTATATGTGAGGTGGTGGAGTCATGGGGGTGAGGGTAGGGGTAGGAGTTTGTGATGGCATGCAGGTAGGGTGGGGGATATAGGAGTAAAGATATGACTTAACAGAGTCCAGTCCTCCTGCTACTCCTGCGAGGCCCTCAGGATGCATTATTGCCAAGACTTGCTCCTCCTATGTTGTTAGTTGTGGGGGAGGAGGTGGGGGTCCACTGCCAGTCCTCTGTACAGCTACCTGGTGTCTTGCAACCACGGAATGTACCTTTCCCCGTAGGTTGTTCCACCTCTTCCTGATGTCATCCCTTGTTCTTGGGTGCTGTCCCACGGCGTTGACACTGTCCACGATTCTCCGCCATAGCTCCATCTTCCTAGCAATAGACGTCTGCTGCACCTGTGAGCCGAATAGCTGTGACTCTACCCAGATGATTTCCTCCACCATGACCCTTAGCTCCTTCTCTGAAAACCTGGGGTGTCTTTGGGGTGCCATGGATGTGGTGTGAGTGATTTGTGTGAGGATGTGTGGGGTGATGTGTTGTGGTGTGTGCTGTGAGGTGCGTGCATGGTGTATGGGTGATGGTGTTCTGTGGTTCAGATTGAGTGGGTGCTCCTAGCTTGTCTCACTCTGTTCGCAATCTTTTTTTTCAGAGAAAGGGTTGTGGGTAATGTGGGTGTGTGCTTTATAGTGGTGTGAGTGTGTGGGTGTGGTGTGTGTATGTGTGTCAGGTGTGTGTAGTTTGAATTGTCCAATGTGGTGGTGTTTTTGTAAATGTGTGGGTATTTTGAGCGTGGCGGTGTGTACCACCAATGGTTTACCGTGGTTGAAAGACCGCCGCAGTGATTTGTGGGTCCTGATACTGTGGGCGTATTCCTGTTGAAGTAACGGTGTGGGTTTTGGTACCGCCAATTTATCACTGACCTTTGGGTTGGCGGACTTGTGTGGGTGTCTGTATAGTGGCAGTTTTCTCTGTGTGGGTCATAATACCCGTAGCAGTATACCGCCGCGCTCACGGTATCTTGGCGGCCGTCAGCACGGCGGTAGGCGGCATTTACCGCCAAGGTTGTAATGAGGGCCTTTGTTGGAATGAAGTCGTTGTGGGTTTATATCGCTCCCAAAAAGTCCCTCAATTTGAACACGTCTATGTATTAATGGACATCATGGAAGGTTACTAAGTTAGAATGTTGATTATATATATAAGTTAGTATTCAATATCATTTTGTTTTCTAGGACTGCACATCTGTAGTTGGATATCTATTGTAAGGACACCACTGGGGAAACTAGGAGGTTTTCGTAAGGAATACATATTATTAGTCCCAGAATTGGTCTAAGAAGTTCATGTAATTTACTGTGAAGAACCTAAAGATTTGTTGTACTTATTTTGTAGACATAAGACATACGTGATACACTGAAGAAATAATTAGAGCCAAGAAGCAAAACTGTTACTTTGAAGCAATCCTTGAACACCTTCCTGTGCTCACTCCACTTCCCCTTTCCCCTGGGTACTGTGGTTGCTTAGAAGTCTTAGGTTCATTCTCCTGAGTTTGAAGGGCTATAGGAGGCGTAGGGACCTGGCTTTTGGATTTCACCTCTCGTTCCTACAAGATCGAGTTGGAGGCACAAAGGGTAAGAAGATGACATGTTGGCGGATATTTTGTGTCAATGGCCCCCCTTGTATAGTAAAGTACTAGAGGTCAATTAGGGGGATATAAGCACATCAGAAAAGGGCAGGTGGAGGACCCTGGATTATCACACCATAGACTTCCTAGGCTACTAAAATGGAAAGGAATATATAGAAGCAGAAGACTCAGGAATTATTGGTGGAGAAACAAAAAAGGCCAGAACTTAAAAAGGAATCTGAAAGGGACCTTAATGTGATGAAGCAACAACTGATACCTATTGTATATGACATACATAAGGACACAAGCCTAGTGCAACAGTCCTACCCAAGTGTCACACAGGAAGATCCCCCTGTCGGGACCCAATCTGTAGGAAACAATGCTAAATGAGCAGGCACAGTAAGACTTACTAGCTGTTGCACTCTTGGCAGAATAAGTCACCAGACATAAAGAGTTAGAATCTCTTAGGAGGGGTTGGTTGCTTGATATCCCTGTATGCCGAAAGGAAGAACAGCAGACACAGGGAATAGGAGAAACTAACACACCGCAAACAAAGACAGGACAGGCTGATTCCGGCTTGCTCATGACGGAGGTTTCTGATACAGCACCTAGAAAGTTAAATATGTATATTTTCCATGGTCCAAATATGATCTTTATATGTTCACAAAAGATTTACCTAATTTGCGAGAAGTGTCAGATTTACGGTATATTAGAACAGAACAGAAATTAAAATTAGGGGATTTGTTGTGGGAGGATTTGGATAGTATGTTTTCTATTATCATACCAGCTTAGGGGCGGCACATTTGCAATGGCGAAGGAGGGTTGGCCCCCTCCCCTGGCTAAGAGCCAGCAGCTGGAAAAAAAACGATATTTTACTACTGTTTTATTTTTTAGCTGCTGGCTCAGCCAGCATGTGCAGGGAGGGGCGGGGCTGGGCCATGGGAGAGGGGAGGAAGATGAGTGGAGTGAGTGCACTAAGTGCGCATGTCAGTTTAGCCATCCGTCTTAGGTGTGCCAAACTGACATGCGCACTTAGGTTTCTCCAACCTGGCTGTGTTGCACAGGTTGGGGAAAGTGGCCAGGTCGAAGTGGCAGGTTAAAACCTCACACACAGATGCTGCAGTGGCAGGTCTGACACATGTTTACAGTGATAATCATATGGGTGGTACAATCAGTGCTGCAGGCCCACTAGTAGCATTTGATTTACAGGCCCTGGGCACCTCTAGTGCACTTTACTAGGGACCTATTAGTAAATTAAATATGCCAATCATGGAAAAGCCAATTACACATACAATTTACATAGGGAGCACTTGCACTTTAGTACTGGTCAGCAGTGGTAAAGTACCCAGAGTACCAAAAACAGCAAAAACAAAGTCAAGCACACAGTTAAAGCATGGGAAGCAGAGGCAAAAAAGATAGGGGAGACCATGGCAAGGATGCCAGGTCTTACACTGACCATTCTCCTGACCCTGAGAAGGTGGTCACAGGGTTAATGCAGATACAGGTATAAATGTCTGAAGGGTATTTAAGGTGGGGAACTGAGAGTGTTAATATGTGTCCACATCAAATCAGCATTATATTAGGCACAAATAAGGCCTAAATGCTGACTGGGGTAGCCTGGGAACAGGGATGGAAAACATTTATTTTCGATGTACAAGAAATGAGTCAACTTTTTATGCACATTGTCCTTCTGCTTCCAAATGAGATAAGTTGTGTTCAAAGCCGGGATCAGAGGAAATGAAGTGTTCACATGTAAGAGGAACTTAACCATGCCAAAGTGCTTGATGATTAAATATGCCATATCTATGACTGTTTTCCCTTGCCTTGCACAAATATTTATTGTTAAACCTTGCACCTATATATGACTCATTCACCCAGCCTTTGATGTCTGTCTATATAAACTCTAATCAGTGAAACATAGGGCCGGTTCTGTGATGCTTGCTTCCTAGACCTTGCATCAGGAAAATAAATAAATTGTGTATGCTGGAGACATGTGATTCCTCTCTTCCTTCACTTGGTGGTGTCATATTACTTAAGATTTATCTCATCACTGGGAGCACAGACAAAAAAACAATAAACCATGGGTGCCTTGCGTGTAAGCTTGAGTGGTAGCTTGTGTGATGTCTTGGTTCCCCAGTACCAGAGTAACCAGGCCATAATCCATCAAGGGGAAACATAGGATCGTTGTTGCTCCACTGTTTTTTCTGTCAACCAGGTCCTACCATGTTGAACTTGTCCCTTTCTGCAGGGTCATCCCCACACGTTTTGCTTTCACCCTCCTGCTTTTTTATCCTGTTTGTGCTGACCTTTAGGACTCTGTCACTTTACCACTGCTAACCAGGGTTAAAGTGCTTGTGCACTGTCCTCTAAACATATGGGAATTGGCTTACACCCAATTGGCCTGCTTAATTTACTTGTAAATACCTAGTAAAAGGGGTACTACATGTTCTTAGGACCTGTAAATTAAACGCTACTAGTGGGCCTTCAGCACAGAATATTGCACACACTTATGTAGCCCTTTAGACATGTTTCAGGCCTTTCTGTGCAGCCTGCGTGTGCCGACTTAAACTGCCATTTTGACCTGGCAAATAAACCTTTGCCATGCCCATAACTTCCTTTTCAATACCTGTTACTCTCACACAGGGTAGGCCCTGAACAGTCCAGAGGGTAGAATCCAGTGTATGTAAAACGTTGGTCATGTACTTTTAAGTTTCACATGTCCTGATAGAGTAAAACTCTTAAATTCGTTTTTCACAACTGCAAGGCCTACCTCACCTATTGGATAGCATTGAGTTACCTTATTATATTTAAGAAATGATAATGATCAATTGGGAGAAGGTAGACAGCTTCAGTTTGTTGTCTAAAGAATTATAATTAAAAGCATTTTTGCTATGCCTATTGCAGCCCATCGGAACGGGTGCTGTGCAATGCGTCTCAGCACAAGGATGACACCTCACCCAATGCAGCCCATCGGAACCAGCGCAGCGGAACACATCTCCATGTAAGGACATCATATCGCACTTTGAAGCTCCCTGTAATCATCGGGGCGTTACACATCTCCTTGCCTGCACCTCACATCACTTCTGCTGAGCGATGCATCCTTGATGCAGAACTCCGCATCTCTTAGCAACCAGGATTAAGGTACTGTGTTCAGCGGACCTAAGTGGCTCCCTGTAGCCGGCCAACACTCCATCACAGTTGGCTTGAATGTGCAACTTTGTCCTGGTCTAGAGCGACAAGATGACCACAGTTGGCACTTTGTGCTTTTTGGTGCTAGTTTCACCTAATTATTAAAAATTTTATATCTCCGATTATACTGATTGGATTTTTGTCTTTGTTGTTTATTATTAAATTATTAAAATTTGCTTTATTTTTCCAAATTGGTGAGGTATTTGTACTGAGTTGTATTTTTACTTTATTATTGTTTGAAGTGCTGCATAAACACTTTATACGTTGGCTCTAAGTTAAGCCTGATTGCTCTGTCCCAAGCTACCAGAGGATTGACCACAGGTTGATTTGAGGGTTGCTTGTAACTTCACCCTCACAAAAATTGTGGTTGCTGCTTGAGTAGGGTTTCACCCCCTCTCAAACAGTAACCAATTTCTTACATACAGCTACAGTGGGCAAGGCTCTATAAAAAAATCTCATCACTGATAGTCAGAAAACAGAGGCAGCAGTCACTGGTCGTTAGGCTAGATCCAATAGACCACTAGATCAACCAGCGAAAAGCTGAGCTGGGCTGTGTTAGTCAAAATACAAAGTGGCTCTGTGTGCGGAAACGCTAGTAAACAACACGGGAGAAAATGACATGTAGCTGCTAGCAGGCAGCAACAAGGCAGAACAAGGCAGAGGAAAAATCTGAACGAGTGCCACATGTCGCACTGATACCGCCTGGGCACCTACCAAGCCCAAACACCAACCCCACGAGGCTTCCACCCTCCCCATACACCCCCAAAAGTCACCCCTTACCAGTTGACTCCAAGCTGCAAGGAGGAGGGGCTAGAGGGCTGGGTTCACCACAGGGGCGTGGCCAAGCCAGCAACGATGGCAGACGCGAGCCGATAGAGCTCCGCGCCCTTCCCGGCTTATCCGGCAGCATCTAGTGGCTTCGGGGCCGGTGGCGCCCATGCGGCAGACACGCTGAGGTGCCGTGGCGTCCCGGATAGCTGTGACTTTGGGAGGCGGCTCCTCTGGGCGACGCAGAGTGGCAGAGGGCCGGGCCCACGAGGATCGGTGGCCTGCGGAGCTCAGGTGAGCGGCAGGCACGGACTCGGTGGAGCACGTGGCCGGGGTGCCGGAAGGGCCCGGCTGTTAGGGCCCATCGAGAGGAGGCGCCGGGGGGCCGCTGATCCCTGAGGCCGGCGCAGAGCCTGGGGAGCCTTACGGCGCGCGGCGGTGGGGGACTGCCTCCCGGACATGGTGCTATCGCGCTGGTGGGGGGGCCCGGGGCCTACCTCCCGCCCTGCCTGGATCGTGCTGCATGCCATTGGCCCACGAACTGACCCGAGACGCCCAGGGGGCCAGACACTGGAGGCCTGCAGTTCGGGAGAGGACGAAAGGACACAGTTTACAGGGCCATCGCTGGTTGGGGGCGCAAGCAAGCAGGCCCGGCCCTTATCAAACTGGTGGAGCATTGGCTCAGATGGCGCCCAGAGTGTCCTGAGGGTGGACTTGTTGCTGATTCCGGTGCTGGTGTAGAGGAGCTGGCTCCCACTGGACTAGGGTGTTGTGAGACTGGGCCACTGATTTGGCCGACTGAGAGCCACTGAGGGCTGACCTGGGAGGCCTGTTCTGCTGCATGACTGTCACATTTATTAAACTGCCTCCCCGGCTTGGTCCTCCTGACCTGGCTGGGTGTGCCGCTGCTAGAAGCCAAAATGGGGGACGCACTGACACGCATAGAAGAATTGGAGTGCTGAGTTGAAGACGCGGAAGGCCGCACCAAACGAAATAACATACGGGTGGTTGGATTACTGGAAAGTGCGGAGGGTCGTGATGCGGTGGCCTATTCCAAGAACTGGCTTCGGGGGTTAGTGCCGGAGGGAACATTGACCCCCTTCTTTTCGGTGGAGCGGGCACATCAGATCCCTACACGACCAAGGCCTCCAGGAAGTGGCCCTCGCCCCTTTATAATTCGCTTGCTACACTATGCAGACCGAGATATCATTCTCAAGACTATGAGATCCTCCCCGCCACCTCAAGTTGATGATGCGCAGATAATGCTGTTCCCGGACTACACACTGGAGGTGCAAAGAGACCGGGCCTCCTACCTACCCTTGAAGCGGAGGCTCCGGTCCCTGCGCCTGGAGTACTCTCTCTTATTCACAGCCAAGCTTCGCATCATAGCCGAGAACAAGTCTAATTTCTTTACCACGCCTAAGGCGGCGTGGGAATGGCTGGAGTCAACCGGTCGCATTAAGGGCCGCGAAGCGGAGAGGAACCCGCCTGCATCGAAGAGCAGGCGTAGCCGAGAGAGGCACGGCCGCAAGGGAGGCAGCGTGACCACTGAGACCGCGTCGCATGCTCCTGATCTGGAACAACTTATACAGGAGCGGCGCGAGGCACTGCAGTCGGCGGTGGCAATTAATGCTTCTCCGACGGAATCGGAAACTGAAATTTCGCAGCCTCCTGGTGATCGTCCTGCCAATCCGGACCGGCTCTCTCAACTGGGTATTCCGGCATGTCTGGGTGTGACCCCCGGCACTGCGGACAACCTCTTCTAGACCCTACTGGCATCTACCTGGGCGGCACAGAAATGTTGAAACTCTTTGCTTGGCATGAGCTGTGCGCCTGGTCTACAGAGATGACATGTTGTTCAGTGTATGCTGACCGGCGGCGCGCCTGCTGAAGCGAGGAGTGTTTAGTGGGTAGACTGCGCAGCTTTAATTGGTATCCTAATTGCTTAAGAGCACTGTTTAAGAACACTATTCGCCACTGGCCCCCCCACTCTGTTATCCACTCTAGCCGGGGTGAACAGCTTAGTACACGCTCATCCTCGTGTGAAGTGACCTACCCCACTCTCCTACGAGCTGAGAATTATTATGTATGATTATTTTGTTGACTGTATGAGTTGATGGGTTTGGGTCGGAAACCGGTTGTAAATCTGCTCTGATGGTATTGGATTTGTTATTGTTAATTTGGAGTCTATACACAGGATGTCTGACTGGGTGCTGGGAATCCGCCATTGCATGTGCTGGCTTGCACTCGTGGGTAGAACAGGCAGCGCATAGACACACCGACCAGATGCAGCCATGAACCCACATATTGTGATTGCGTGGAACGTACACGGCATACACACGCCTAAGCGTAGGTACTCCATATACTCATATCTTAAAAGGCACTCGGTCCACATCGCCTTTCTGCAGGAGACCCACTTGGCGCTCTCGGAGCTTCCTCGCTTGCAGCAGCGCTGGAGAGGGCAATTATATGCAACAGGCCACTCTACCTATGCTAGGGGCGCCTTGGTCTGGATCAAGCCGGGTGTCCCCTTTGTAGCAGAAGACCAAATCATAGATACACAGGGGAGATTTGCTCTGGTGCGTGGGAGGCTTGCGGGCCGGGCCATAGTGCTAGGCTCTATACAAGCCCCGAATGTGGATCAGGCCTCCTTCCTGCACACTTTGTCCAATCAGTTGTCGGGGTGGAGTGAATACCCTTAGCTATTAGGTGGGGATTTTAACAGTGTGCTAGACATAGACTTAGATCGTTCCTTCCCCCCACTGCCTATATCGCCTACTGTGTCGGCTGCGCGCACGCTGGCCACCTGGACCCAAAATTGGTGCCTGATAGATATATGGCAGCATCGTAATCCCACAGACAGAGTTTACTCGTACTACTCCGCCCCACACTCCTTGCATGTGCGTCTTGACAGAATACTCTGTACACAAAATTTGTCCTCTGCAGTTATGGGTGCGGATTATTTGGGTCGCACGCACTCCGACCACAACCCACAGATTGTGCGCTTGGGCTGGGATACTTCCCATCCAGTTGTCCCTACCTGGAAACTTAGACCTGAACTCCTGGAGGATGCAGCATTCAAAGCATCGCTAGATGCGGCGATCCCCGATTTTATTTAGCACAATGACGGCACTGTCTCCTCGGGCCTGTTAGAATGGGATGCCTTTAAGGTCTTCATCAGAGGCCACTGTATGGGGACCAAATGAAATTTGCTCCGCTCGATTGAGCATGATCCTGCCCATATAGAGCGGAGCCTGCTGAGCCCTGAGAGGGAGGCTGCTCGTAGCCCCACAGAAGTGGCTCTGTTGCGTAAGGCTCACGCTGAGTGCTTAACCCTTCTCGAGCGGCTGCGTTGCTTAAACTATGCTGCTCACTCGGCACGCACACATACCTCAGCAGACAAATCGGGCAAACTTCTGTCCTGGCTGGCCAGAAGTGATCGCGAACACGGCCCAATTGTAGAGATTCGCTCAGAAACTGGTCGCTTGCTTCACACGCCCTTGGAAATACACTCCGCGTTTATGCAGCACTATAAGACGTTGTACGTCTCAGCTGCGACTCCTCACAGACGGTCCAGCACTCAGTGTCTCGCTTCCTTGTCTGACGGCTGACCAGCTGTCGACCGGCAAGACGCCAGGCCAGATGGTCTGCCGGCTGACTTCTACAAGACATTCGCTTCAACCCTTGCACCCAGGCTACTCTGTGTTTACGAGGAGGCATTGCAAAGGGGATTTATATCGACATCCCAGAATGAGGCGATGCTTGTATCCTTTCCCAAACCTGGCAAAGATCCGGTGGAGTTCGGCTCATACCGTCCATTGGCAATGCTCAACACAGATTATAAAATACTGGCCAAAACCCTAGCAACGCGACTCGCGCCTATGACGCCGGGCCTGGTGCACCCGGATCAAAACGGGTTTGTGCCTGCGAGAGATACATCGCACAACATTAGGCAGTTGTTCCGTGTCATGCTCTACGCGAGGCGAGACTGGCCGCTGGCGGGATGCCTTGTTCTCGACCTTGAGAAAGCTTTTGATTCCTTAGAGTGGCCTTACCTTTTTGAGGTCTTACAGCGTTTTGGCATTGGGCCCCTTTTTCTCCGCATGGTTCAACTTCTTTACACTAATCCTCAGGTCCGGGTCAAGTTGGGGGGCATTATATCGGAGACAGTAAAAGTGTTCAGAGGTACAAGACAGGGTTGTCCTCTTTCCCTGCTGCTGTTTTCCCTTGCCATGGAGCCATTGGCGGCGGTTCTGCCCCACAGGAGTTCCTGTTGGGGAATTGCCCTGGGAGATGGCCTGCATGTGGCATCGCTATAGGCCGACGACCTTTTGCTGTATTTTAGAGATGTCACGCGAGTCCCTCCGGAAGTTGGGACTCAACTGCAGCAGTTTGCCTTGCTGTCCGGCCTCAGGGTTAATTGGTCTAAATCGTGCCTCTTCCCTTTCGATCCCACGCTCCCAAACCCAGAGCTTTGTCTGTCTGGAAATACTGTTCCTTGGCAACCCCACACATTCAAAAACTTAGGCATACGCATTTACCACCATGAAGGAGACCTAATTGATGGGAACCTCAAGAGAGCGGTGTCTTCCAATAAATCCCAAATGGCTTTCTGGCAAACGCTGCCGCTGTCAGTGGCGGGCAGGATAGCATTGCTAAAAATGATTGTCTTACCACACCTATTGTATTACTTTTCCAACTTCCAGCACTATATCCCGGCCAGCTTCTTCAGGAGCCTGGAGCCCATGCTGAGAGAATTTATCTGGAATGGGGGGCGCTGCAGAGTTGCGCTAAGGAAATTGTACCTCCCGCTGGAGAGGGGTGGCCTGTGGGCTTCTAATCTGGAACATTATTACCTGGCCTCTCAGCTCCAATGGGTGTCCAGGTGGCTAGCGGGCCTTCACCTTACAGACACGGCGACCACCGGGGGCCCCTGGTCCCTCATGCAGGTGTCACATCTATTTCACCCGCTCACACGCGCGGCTCCGTCGGGGCAGATATTCCTTAGGGTGGCCCACAGCTGTTATCGAAGGTCCCTGCGCCTTACTGGGGGGACTGTTCTGTTTGCCCCAGCTTTGGCACTGCTGCGTATACCTCAAAGCTCCAAAGTTACGTCAGGAGCCGAACTACAGGCGTGGCATGCGGCGGAGCTGTGTACGCTGCGCGACCTGTATAATGACGGTAAACTACTCTCGTTCCCCGAACTGGTTCAGGGAGCAGGCCTCCCTGCAGGACAGTTCCTACTATGTAACTCACTGTTGAGGTCTTTAGCATCTAAATGGGGCGACCTGTCAACCGCACCCTCCACCCATCTGCTGGTACAGTACATACAGGTGATGGGGCAGGGACGACACCTGATTAGATGGTTCACTGACGCGCTGCGCATCCACACAACCCTAGAGTACGCCTCACTGCGTGCAGCTTGGGATACTGATTCGGCTACCTCACTCACAGGCGCGCAATGGAACTCTGTTCTCTCCAGCCACGGTAATATTCCTCGTAACTCCAGATTTTGCCTGATACAATTCTATATCATTCACAGGGCATACCTCACTCCAGCTCGCATTCATAAATATTTTTCTCGTTGCGATGTAGTTTGCCCCCGCTGCTCCCACATCTATGCAGATATGATTCACATGCTATGGTCCTGTCCCTTCTTACACTGTTACTGGAGAGCAGTAGTAGACTGCCTGTCGGAGTGCACGGCGCGCTCGGATCCGTTTACATGGGAGGTCTGTGTGCTGGGCCTCTTCCCTAGGAGCACGCAACACAGGGCTGCTGCAAGATTTCTGGACCTAGGCTTAATAACAGCTAGGTGGCTGATAACACGTAGGTGGAGGTCGGGGACCCACCAACTGAACGGGCCTGGAGGCACTCATTTGAGACTTGGGCAAGTGCAGAGGGGGTGGCACTAAAACGAGAGGATGCCCTGGGGTTGCGTAGGTATCCGTTGACAGACAGCTGGGAGGCGATGATGGCACAGTTACAGAGCCCTGGATCAGATACAGGTGTGGAGGAATTAGACTAGCAATTGCGGCGGAACTACACCCAATTCAGAGACAGGAGCGCGAGGCGGAGCATGCCTGAGCACGAGTTGCTGGCTTAGTCTCTGTTTTGGGGGTGCAGCCGAGTCCTATGCAGGTGGCGGGTGCCTGGAGTTCGGATGTGTTCCCGTCATATATTAGCACGCATGTGTGTTGCAGGGGGGTTTCCACACGCACAAAGACACGCACAATTAAATGTCTACTACCTGAAGATATAGTACTCCATTGTTTGAAACTGTTACTGTTGTTATTGGTTGCTTGATTTGAGATCAATATCCGGATACACATTTCTGCGCGAATGCATTGCTCTCTGTGTGAGGATTAGAGAGACACTGTGGCATCTATTGCCCTGCAGGTTATTCACGAGACAAAAAATCTCTTTGCATGGACATTCTTTCTTTTTTGCATTCATGTGTCAATGAATCCTGCTGTATGTAAGTTTAGCTGGAGCGCATTCAAGAACTCCGCTGGGAGATCTAGCTGTTGACTGTTCCGATGTCTAATTTCTCCTGGTGCAATACAAGCATGACCGGAAATTACAAATATTTGCTGTAATAGTGTCGAGGTGAAAGTCAAAATGTTAAAAAATGGTTGAAAATGAATAAACACATTTAAAAAAAAAAAAAATAGAGGGATGGGTTCACCACACCACCCAAAGGTAAGCAGAAAACTGGTTCTGAAGGAGGACCCGTGACAAGCTTGCCAGCTGCTTCGGTGGTTCCCCATTTATGACGCATTTGGAGTCCTGACTACTACCTCTGGAGCACAGCTAGTCCCTGTCCTCCAGATTTCTGGGGAAGAAGCTGGAACCACAGCAGGCTGCCAGCCTTGTGTTACTGGCTACTCAAGTATGCACTGCACCTCCACGCTGCTCCTCCTCCCTCTGGACTACGCACATGTCACGCCTGCTATGCACCACACCACTCTGGTATAGCAGCAAGAGTAGAAGCGTACAGTATGAATACATTCTTTATTTCGGCTATAAGCCATAAAAGCAGCCTGCATACAGTAAAATCATAGCATATTATCCTAAAAGAGCAAAAATATATTTACAGCTCATAAAATTCATCAGTTGGTTTAAAATTCTTTACAACGTTTTTATTTTTTCATTATTTAGTTTGGGTGCTTGGATACAGTATTCCCTCCAGCAGTTCCATGTTTTGTTTTATTTGTTTTGCTACAATGGCCCTTCTATCACTAGTGACTATCCGCAACTGTTGGCTTGGCTACACAACTTAGACTCCCACGTTAAAGTTGAGGGCTGTTGGTCTCTGGAGGTAATAGATGTTAAACCCAGTTCAGATCTCTAACCTTTCATCTAGGTTCCAAGGTGTAGTAAATGACAGTCAGCTGGAAGCAAAATCTCTTTCATTCTCACAATCCAGACCCATTGTAAATACCGGGTGACTGCAAACACTACCTTTTCACTTGTATCACTTGTTAGGATCCGAATCGTCTCCTGGTAATTCTGTGTGCCAAGAAGTCTACACTGCTGAATAATCCACTTCCTCCTTGGCTTTAGATATTTTGGATAGAAGAGAACAAAATGTGCCATGGTCTCTTTTTTCATGGGGCAATGTGGACAAGAACTGCTCTCGCTGCCATTTTTTTTCCATTTCGAAGTAGCGGATTTCAGTGGCAATCTACCCAGTCTGAATTTTATAAACAGATGTTTAGCCTGGACTGGATGAATACTGTCCAAGTAATGCTCAAACTTAGGAGTGCACTTATGATTTAGAAATGGTTCCACTAATAGAACAGTGTTACGATCAACGAAGAATTTTCCACACGATGAAAGTGTTCACTATGCGTTTATTTCTTCAAGTACAGAGCCACCTCCAAAGAGTGCTGACATCCGCCCCAACCGCCGTCTTCTCGCTCTTGTCAGCCGTCCTCCCCGTCATCCCCCAACATTCCAGCTTGACGTCATACTCCCACGAGCCCCGCATTCCACAACCCTACTCTCAAAGACCACACACCAGGTTCCAAACACAACATACCATCTTCCCCTTTTTTTTTTAATTTTTTTTTTTAAAGTTACAGAGAATAATAAAACAAAATACTCCCCCAAAACAAACAACCCCGAAAGATACAACAAAATTGAAGGAACTAGTGCTCAGGTCTTAATTTCCATGGTAAAAATCTTTCACTGGAAGCTCGGCGTGGAAAATCTACCAATCCATCTGAAGCAGCCTTATGAGAATCCATTTTATGTGAATCTTGGGCATATAAATTAGAATTCCCACCATAGCTCCTTACTCCATCCACACTGTTATCACACTCACTCCAAGCACCCGAATCCGAACCTTCAGAAAGTTTTACAACTTTGGATAGATTCCACCAACGACCATCACTAACCATAACTGCATTCCCATAAACTTTTCTCACTCTGACTGGATTACTGAAACAAACATCACCTTTTTTAACAGCTACACTTTTCTTTATACGCACCCAGTCTCCAGGATTAACCATACACAATTTGGTGGCTTTAATAGTATCAAATCTTCTTTTCATGCGCTCTTGTCCTGACCTCACATTTTCCCACTCAACCACACTCATACCTCCACTTGATGTTTTGTTTTTCAAATTACTCGCTAACCACGACGGGAACAGGACAGTATTTGGTTTTCGACCTCTTAGTGCCTCAAACGGTGAAATATTAGTCAATGAATGGGGTGTTGAACGATATACCCACAACATAGTGCTCACAGCCTTAGTAACATCATAATTATTGCATCTAGCCCATTTTATACAGTCACCAACCACTCTATTCATCCTTTCAACCAAACCATTAGTTTGGGGGTGATATAAAGAACTCTTCAAATGTATAATACCAGATTGTCTTAAGAAATCTTCCATCTCAGAACTCACGAACTGTACCCCATTGTCTGAGATAATAGTTTCTGGAAAGCCCTCCCGCATAAACACTTCTTTAAGAAACAAAACAGCATTGGACGTTGAAGGTACAGCACAAAAGCGAACTTCAGGCCATCTACTGTGATAATCCATAAGAACAAAAGCATATCGTAAGTTGTGGGGAAGAAAATTAAACGGCCCAACCATGTCTATTCCCACCTTAGACCACGGTCTTTCAGGCACTTCAATGGGATGTAAAGGTGGTGTACGTACTTTCATACCCTTTTCCGCAGAATTGCATACCACACACCTTTTGACCACAGCATCCACCTCTTTATCCATGGAAGGCCACCAATAACTTTCCCTCAATCTCCTCTTGGTCATAGTCGCTCCAAAGTGTCCTTCATGTGCCAACTCTATCAGACCCGAACGTATGTCATAGGGAGGAATACACCTCTCACCCCTCAAAAGAATCTGATCTTCTATTGAAATTTCACTCGCAACTTTAAAAAATGGTTGTAGTGGTAAAGCAACATTCTTTTCTCTCGGCCATCCATTGACGACAAATTCTCTAACTTGGACCAACACTGGATCCTTCCGAAAAGCCTCTTCCCAATCAGCTTTGCTAAAGGCTTTGGACGCTGGAAGATCCACAGTGGCAACAAAACAATCCTCTCTATCATCTTCAGAGTCAAAATCATCAAAAGTCATTATAGGAAACCTAGATAGAAAATCCGCTCTCACATTGAATTTCCCAGGCAAAAATGTGACCTCCACATCATATTGTAACAATTTAGTAGTTAGGCGGGCGATGCGTGGTGTAGTATAGTTGGTTTTGTCTCCACTAATAATATAAATTAGAGGTTTATGATCTGTCACAATGACAAACCTTCTGCCCCATATATAACTCCTAAACTTTTCACTCGCCCAGACACAAGCCAATAACTCTTTCTCTATTACCGAGTAGTTCAACTCAGCTTCTCTCAATACTCTAGAGGCATAACTGATGGTAGCTTCACCACATTCAGTGTCCTGGACAAGGACAGCACCCAAACCGTACTTACTAGCGTCAACCATTATTTTACACCTCAATGCTGGATCATATGGACGTAATGCCTTAGCCTTAATCATTTCAGATTTTACCAAATCAAACGTGTCCTGACACCCCGCATCCCACAAAAATTCAACCCTTTCCTTCAACATATTGGATAAAGATTTCATTTTGGAGGCGTAATTAGGAATAAACCTAGAATAAAATTCGCACAACCCAACAAAAGAGCGAAGCTCGTCCTTGTTCTTTGGCTGAGGACACTCTCGAATAGCATCCACCAACCCAGGTCTCGGTTTGACCCCTTCCGCAGAAACAACATGTCCCAAGAATTCAATCTCTTTTTTCCAAAATTCACACTTGTCCTCTTTAACAACCACCCCATTCTCCTCAAAAATCCGTAAAACAGACTTAAGCACTGTGTCATGTTCAAATAACTGTTTGGCAAAAATTAACACATCGTCCTGGAATACCAGGACCCCGTCAATATCTCTAAGGAGATGTGACATGATACGCTGGAAGACTGCAGCCGCCGAGGCCAGACCAAAAGGCATCCTACGAAATTGAAAAGTACCAAAAGGTGTGTTAAAGGCCGTAAGGTGTCTGGAATCTTCATCAAGGACAACTTGGTGATAAGCCGACGCTAAATCAATTTTAGAAAACCATACTGCCCCATTCAATTTCTCAAGCAAATCATTGATTCTGGGTAGCGGAAAGGAGTCGACCCAAATCTCTTTGTTGAGACTCCTCAAATCAACACACAAACGCATCTCGCCATTGCGTTTGCGTGCGACGACAATGGGAGATAACCATAAGCTAGACTCAATCGGCTCAATTACACCTGACACTTGTAATTTCTCTATTTCTGACTTAAGGTCATCCCTCAAACTGAAAGGTATCGCTCTTAATTTGTGCTTAATGGGTATGGCGTCACATTTGATTTTGATATTATGTTTAAAACCTTTGATACACCCTAATTTTTTCTCAAAAACACAAGGGAACTTCTTATGAAGAGTCGATAGATCAAAATCACTATGGTCTTTAACTACCATCACTTGTTCCGAAGTACCTGGTCTCAGTACCATACCAAATAGACCTTGGTGGAACCAACCTAAAATGTTAAGACCCTTGACCGCCACATATATTTTTCCACAAATTTTGCGCCCCTTAAACTCCAACACATCATCGATGAAACCCTCCAACTCAATCTTCCTTCCCTCATAGGAAACTGGAGCTCTGTCAGGAGGAAACAACTTCCTAGTACCCCACGTTTTCTTAAACAGGTCTGAGGTTATCATTGTGATGCGTGCCCCAGAATCCACCAGAAGAAGGAGTGTTTTATCCCCCACACGAATATCCACATACGGATCCACACACTCCTCCGAATCTCCCGAAAGCACTTGTTAATCTGTGACAACCACAATCATGTCACGAAATTAATTCTCCAAACATTGAACAGACATTTCTTTGTCATCACACACACTGCTGATTTTAGCATTCTTATTTCCAGGATTCTGACACACCCTAGCGAAATGTCCTGTCCTGCCACATTTGTGACACACCACATTCTTGGCAGGACAACCTTTAGAGTCTTTTGGATGTGGAAAATTACCACATCTAAAACATATATTGCTACGTTTGAAAAATTGATTATTGTTGGTCCTAAGATCCTTGCGAGAAGAAACAACATTGACACAAGGTTTCTCTTCTTCCTTGCGTTGAGCCGAAAGTTCCTTAAGAGAGGCTTGAGCCAGTTCAATACTCTTTGCTTGCTTAATTACGTCATCAAGCAACGGATCACCCATGGTAAGAAGTCTTTGTTGGATGTGTTTATCAAAACAATTCCCTATGAACTGGTCTCTTATCAATTGATCACGGAATGTACCAAATTGACATTGCGCACACAATTTACGGAGAGCGCTGACAAATTCATCAACTGGTTCACTCTGTAGCTGAACTCTCTTAAAAAATTTGTGGCGCAATACTACAATACTCGGCAGTTTATCAAATCTCAAAATAAGTTTTTTTACTGTCTCTTGATATTCGTCCAGTTCCTCTCCATCCACCACTTCGACTTCCGGAAGGTGTTTCAAAGTCTCTCTTCCTTCAAAACCCAATGAGTGTAGTAATAGAAACTTTTTCCTCTCTGGTCTAAAACGTGATGCTCCAATAGCTCCTAAATAAGTTTCAAACGCATCAAACCATTGAGGCCAAGACACCGGTGGTTCACCAGGTGTGTCAAGAAATGGAGGGGGAGCAGCCACAGATTGCATAGCGTTCAGTACAATAATATCCCAAAAATTCCCTGGATTGGAGAGTGATAAAACTTGCTGCCAATCACAAATTTGTATCAAAGATAACAAACACGTACAGGCGCAGAGGAGTAGTCACTTAAAAGTGTGTTTCACACAAATACCCTCGTTAACCAGGTCACTATGTAACGCGCTTGAACAGACTCATCCGGAAAATCTTCAACAGAGAGATTGTGCATGCGCACACCTTGCTCGTGATGTACTGAGAAGTGAGGCAATTCCAGCGCTGAACACACGGAGATCTCTATTTGCGCGCAGTCTGCCTTCAGTTGGGGGCCGCACAACCAATTTCTGAAAATAAGGACACCAGGACGATCGCTGCGTCAGAACGACTCTCACCTTAATGGGAGAAAAAACGCTAGCAGATGGTGCAGTATCCAGCCCGAAAATGGCCTGAATCTGAACGTGAGTTCCGAGGTGGCTCTTCAAGTACCGCTCGTCGCCAAAATATGTTACGATCAACGAAGAATTTTCCACACGATGAAAGTGTTCACTATGCGTTTATTTCTTCAAGTACAGAGCCACCTCCAAAGAGTGCTGACATCCGCCCCAACCGCCGTCTTCTCGCTCTTGTCAGCCGTCCTCCCCGTCATCCCCCAACATTCCAGCTTGACGTCATACTCCCACGAGCCCCGCATTCCACAATCCTACTCTCAAAGACCACACACCAGGTTCCAAACACAACAAACAGCTTCCCAATAAAGTTGCTTTATACGGTATACTATGCCTCTAGTTATTTTCTGGGGAGAATCCGATACTTCATCCATTTTGATCCACTGGCAAAGTTTCTTAACGCGCTTAAGCCAGGGAGTCGATACAGCTTTGTCTATTGTAAGTAAGTCTAACAAAGCGATCCTATAGGAACTCAGGTCCTCGGAGGCCCATAGTTGTACCCACTATAATAGCGGCTTCAGGGAAGTTACACAATGGATTTGGTTGAGGGCCAGCTCAAATCTAAGGGGTATAAGAGGCGTACTAGTGGGCATATTTAGCAGGGAAGAAATTAACTTATTTATGTCCCCAAAGCTCAGCACCATATGTTGCGGTTGTCACTGCTGCAGCCTTGTACATCGTGAGGACGGGAGAGAGGGACCCTCCCATGGTGGACTTATATTTCCTCTTGATTGCCATTGACCGATGCTGGAGAATGGTGGTACTTTTCTCGATTTGGGGAGCCCATGACTGGTTGTTCGCCAACCTTACCCCCAGGTAATCAAACGACTGCTTAGAAAAATAAATAATATTGACAGATTAGGTCCCCAGCTTTCAGTAATGACCCTGACCCAGTGGGGGGTCCCCAGATTCCAATAATGTTTCAGTGGGGGTTCCCGGGTTCCAGTAATGATAAAGTAAGGGTCCACAGAAGTCAAAAGATTGTGAGCCACTGTTGTAGGCCCAATGGGGTTCATGAGATAAGGAGAGTGTCATCAGCAAACATTAGGATGGGGACGGGGACTCCCGCTATTTTGGGAGCATCATGAATGTACTGGGTTTTGCTGATCCACTGTGCCATTAATTTACAGGCTAAACAGGGTAGGAGCCAGGACGCCCCCCTGTCTAACCCCTCTCGCTATAGGGATTGGAGCTGTGAGGTCATCCCCTGAGGTCCATTTAACCCTAGCGTAAGTATCCTCGTGGAGGAATCTTATTAGCCTTAATAGGTTGCCATCTAGGCCATAGGATTCTAGGACTCCAAAGATGTTTCCTTGGGACCAAGTCAAATGCCGCCCTCAAATCAATGAAGGCGACATAGATGTGGTCATGTTTTAGGGGTATGTACTTCCAGCACAGTATTTTGAACCTAAGCACTTGGTTCACAATACTAACCCCTTTCCTAAATCCGCTTGCCAGTCTACAAGGATCTGATGGTCAATAATCCAGGAGTGCAACCTGGCCAAGACTTGTCTGCAGAACACCTTTTGACTGATGTCGATTAGACTTATTGGTCTGTAGTTCCCTGGAATATCTCTTTCGCTCTTTTTGTATATTGAGACTATTATTACTCCCCGCCACGAGGGGGGGGGGATACCATCTTCCCTAACAACGGCGTTACTCAGAGTATTTAGGTATGGTACCCATACCTCAGGATGGGACAAATACAAATCGCCTGGGATACCATCAATGCCTGGGGCCTTCCCCTTATCCAATGAGTTTAAGGCCTGGGTGGTTTCCTCCATAGTGAAGCTTGCCAGTTCTGTTCTATAGAGTCTAGCTTCTTTGTCCATGGGGTATGGAGCAGCACTTCTGTCCTTGGGTGCTAATGGCTGGGTCTTATCGTTAGGCCATTCCCTGTAGAGTTCCTCAAAGTGTTTAACCCATCTCTCGGGCTGAACTCGGGTCACAATCATTATTATTGACATATTTCCTATCAGCTACCAATTTCCAGAATAGTTTAGAGTCCCCCTCCTGTAGGGCAACATTTAAGCTGTCCCATTGGTCAATCTCCCATTACTTTTTGGCGTCGCTTAACGTTTTTTTAAAAGACCTCCTTGCTGCTCTTATCTCTGTTGTATTCCCCTTTTCTAGGGTGCCTAGCAGCAGGGGTTTCGCAAGGCGGCAAGTCTTTAAAAACCACCTCGGCATTGTGTAGTTGCACTCCCCTCTGCGTCTTACCACTGTAAAAAGGGATCTTGTTTTTTCCATCAGGTTACAGTGAAGCCAAATACAATTTACCAGTGAAAGATTCTTAGATGTTAATGGGGCCAGATTCTCTATGACCATGTCATAGATTGAAGCTTGAATCTTCACATCGTTTGCCACTGCCGCCCACCTTAAATTCTTCCTGTTTGTTACCTTGAAGTTACTACCCTTAACCCAGGGGGACATAGTGCTACTTTTAAACGAGGATGCTGTTAAAAGAGCACAAAGTGCTTGATGGTCACTATCAGCTCTTGGGATCACAGTCATGTCAATAAGAAAAGGCCTAAGGGCCTGGTCAACAAAAATATAATCAAGGTGACTCGTAAATAAACCTCTCTTGAATGTGGGTAGGGGCTGGAGAGTCTGACCTTGAATTCCCATTAACCAGCCTTAGCCCCATACTAGTGATCAAATTCTCTAGGTGGACTGCTGCCCCTGTGGGCCTTTGCGCCTCTGCCTTCACGGGCCCTGATATACCCAGTTGTTCTTCAGGGCAATGCATAGCAGTTGGTATTCCATGTCATATCTCTAGAAGCATACAGTAAGAAGTGATGCTTCCACTGAGCGAGGTACGCTTCGCAGTGGCCGTGGTCTACAGCACACACAATACAGTTTGCTTAAGACCTCAATTACCTGAGATCAGAAAGCAGACAGATTGTGGAGGACCATGGCATTTATTAGAAGCGGAGCAGGAGGGAGGCCTACTGCCCTGTAAAGCTTAGGGAGAAGCAGGGACAGAAAGAAGAAACAAGCCTTTTTGTCAGGGTGACTGTTACCTTAAACACATGTAAATAAGTGCAATAGGTTTAATCAACAAACCTCATAGCTGTTGGGGAGCCAATATTTGGCGTTTACTGATGGGATATTTTGAGGTTTCATGGTGACAAGAGTAATGTAAAGGTATCATCCATTGGTGTTGAGGATAGCTCAGTCCATGGGCACTTTCTGTTTTTCTTTGATTAGCTTTTAGCATTTGCTATCCAGGAGTGGGGTTGGAATTCTCTTCTCCTCCCCACTGACATTGTACATGCTGTTTTAAGAGTATTCCAGGGCTACAACTTTGCCTTTGTCTCCCAATAATTGGGGTAGGGATGCCTGATTCTCAATCTCATGCTTCATGCCCAGCCTGCTCCGCTTTTATTCTTGCAATTGACCCCCTCTTCACCTCTCCTTTATCTCTCAGTCTAATATTGCTGCGTTTGCCTTGTTTGCTGCTAACATTGTGAGTTCAATAGTGTCCTCAGCTATTGTTTTTGTATCCTTTTGTGGGTTGTCACTCTTGACATGAAATCTAACAAAGAAATTAAAAACAGTATCATCATCTCAGTTCTGGGGTCCATCCTTCTAGTAGAAACTTCTAAAAGCAAAAGGCTTGCACTAGATACAAATTATCACCCAGGCCCTCGACACCGGTCGCCTAGACTACAGCAATACTCTGTATGCCGGCATCTTCTCCCAACTCCTAAAGAAACTCCAGACAATACAGAACACTGCAGCCTGACTCATCCTGGACCTACTCAAATGCACACACATTACCCCACACTTCAGAGACCTCCACTGACTTCCCGTCCATAAAGATGCCACTTCAAGCTCCTCATGCATGCCTACAAAGCCCTGCACGACCAAGGACCAGGCTACATCAACCACTGCCTACACTTCCACCAGCCCGCCAGACACCTTCGCACATCGTCTCTGGCCCTCGCACATGCTCCAAGGATCCGTCTTGGCAGCAGCGGTGGCAACTCCTTTTCCTACATCACTGCCAAAACCTGGAACAATCTTCCACTCCCCCTGCGAACCACACCCTCACTGGAAGACTTCAGGAAGAGACTCAAGACCTGCCTCTTCGACACAGACATCGCACCCCAGCACCTAGATACTCCCAGGGGTGACAACGATGCACTCTATAAATGACTGATATATATATATACATATATAAATTACCTACTAGCAGTCGCCAGTAGGTACTTATAGTTAGGGCCATGTTTCCTTAGAAAAAGCGTCTTTTGACTTGCCTATATCTTTGGCACCAAAAAAGGTGTGCCGGTGATTCTTGTAGCACATGGAAAGTTTCAGGGTGATCTGTGAAGTGGGGGCAGAGAAAACGGGAGGGGGGGAAAAACATGAGTTTCCCATTTTAATTCCCATAGGAGTTTTGAACACAACTACAGCCTGAACTGCTAGACGGAATTACACCAAATTTGACAGAAAGATATGTTTCGGGACGCAGATTACGCTTTTGGATATGTGGTGTAAATCCATTCAGTAGTTTTTGAGATATTAAAGGGGAAATAAATGTGTATATCTAGAGCCGCTGATCCGTTGCAAAATTTTCGTAGGAATCGCAGCAAATTCACAAATGCGTGCTTCAACAGGAAAGCTGTGATTGGCTGGACCGCAGCCTGACCAGCAAGTTGTGGCTGCATTCCGTCCATCACTTGTTGTTTTTCCTTTGTCGCCCTAAGTGGGAAGGGTATGCCCAGACGTGGGTCCCGTGCTTCCCATGCCACTGGATTCAAGCTAGCCTGGCTGATGAGGGGTGAAACCCCGAAACCGGTCCCAGGATGCTTGTTTCCGGTCCAGTGAGGACCTGGCTTGGCAGTTCGGTCTGGACTGTTCCCATGAGGAACAGGGTCAAGACTGATTTGCATATGGCTGGGTCCAAACTGGGGTGGCATGGTGAGCAAAAGAACAATGGATTAAACCCAGATCTATGACTGGGGGTGAGTCTTTGACAATGTTCAGCATTCCGTCCATCACTTGTTGTTTTTGCTTTGTCGCCCTAAGTGGGAAGGGTATGCCCAGACGTGGGTCCCGTGCTTCCCATGCCACTGGATTCAAGCTAGCCTGGCTGATGAGGGGTGAAACCCCGAAACCGGTCCCAGGATGCTTGTTAACGGTCCAGTGAGGACCTGGCTTGGCAGTTCGGTCTGGACTGTTCCCATGAGGAACAGGGTCAAGACTGATTTGCATATGGCTGGGTCCAAACTGGGGTGGCATGGTGAGCAAAAGAACGATGGATTAAACCCAGATCTATGACTGGGGGTGAGTGTTTGACAATGTTCAGCATTCCGTCCATCACTTGTTGTTTTTGCTTTGTCGCCCTAAGTGGGAAGGGTATGCCCAGACGTGGGTCCCGTGCTTCCCATGCCACTGGATTCAAGCTAGCCTGGCTGATGAGGGGTGAAAGCTTCCCATGCCACTGGATTCAAGCTAGCCTGGCTGATGAGGGGTGAAACCCCGAAACCGGTCCCAGGATGCTTGTTTCCGGTCCAGTGAGGACCTGGCTTGGCAGTTCGGTCTGGACTGTTCCCATGAGGAACAGGGTCAAGACTGATTTGCATATGGCTGGGTCCAAACTGGGGTGGCATGGTGAGCAAAAGAACGATGGATTAAACCCAGATCTATGACTGGGGTGAGTGTTTCACAATGTTCAGCATTCCGTCCATCACTTGTTGTTGTTTTTGCTTTGTCGCCCTAAGTGGGAAGGGTATGCCCAGACGTGGGTCCCGTGCTTCCCATGCCACTGGATTCAAGCTAGCCTGGCTGATGAAGGGTGAAACCCCGAAACCGGTCCCAGGATGATTTGCATATGGCTGGGTCCAAACTGGGGTGGCATGGTGAGCAAAAGAACGATGGATTAAACCGGGATCTATGACTGGGGGTGAGTGTTTGACAATGTTCAGCATTCTGTCCATCACTTGTTGTTTTTGCTTTGTCGCCCTAAGTGGGAAGGGTATGCCCAGACGTGGGTCCCGTGCTTCCCATGCCACTGGATTCAAGCTAGCCTGGCTGATGAGGGGTGAAACCTCGAAACCGGTCCCAGGATGCTTGTTTCCGGTCCAGTGAGGGCCTGGCTTGGCAGTTCGGTCTGGACTGTTCCCATGAGGAACAGGGTCAAGACTGATTTGCATATGGCTGGGTCCAAACTGGGGTGGCATGGTGAGCAAAAGAACGATGGATTAAACCCAGATCTATGACTGGGGGTGAGTGTTTGACAATGTTCAGCATTCCGTCCATCACTTGTTGTTTTTGCTTTGTCGCCCTAAGTGGGAAGGGTATGCCCAGACGTGGGTCCCGTGCTTCCCATGCCACTGGATTCAAGCTAGCCTGGCTGATGAGGGGTGAAACCCCAAAACCGGTCCCAGGATGCTTGTTTCCGGTCCAGTGAGGTCCTGGCTTGGCAGTTCGGTCTGGACTGTTCCCATGAGGAACAGGGTCAAGACTGATTTGCATATGGCTGGGTCCAAACTGGGGTGGCATGGTCAGCAAAAGAACGATGGATTAAACCCAGATCTATGACTGGGGGTGAGTGTTTGACAATGTTCAGCATTCCGTCCATCACTTGTTGTTTTTGCTTTGTCGAGGGTATGCCCAGACGTGGGTCCCGTGCTTCCCATGCCACTGGATTCAAGCTAGCCTGGCTGATGAGGGGTGAAACCCCGAAACCGGTCCCACGATGCTTGTTTACGGTCCAGTGAGGACCTGGCTTGGCAGTTCGGTCTGGACTGTTCCCATAAGGAACAGGGTCAAGACTGATTTGCATATGGCTGGGTCCAAACTGGGGTGGCATGGTGAGCAAAAGAACGATGGATTAAACCCAGATCTATGACTGGGGGTGAGTGTTTGACAATGTTCAGCATTCCGTCCATCACTTGTTGTTTTTGCCATTTTAGGTCACAGACACAGTCCGGGGGGTGAAAAATAAAATGAAAAGTGGCATAAGGGGTGAGGGTGGAGGTGCCCTGACTTCAGGGCTGTGAAATAGGGGTATTTGAGGGTGAAATTATGTTTTGTTTTGTTTTCACCACACGCAATATTCACAAATATGTTGCAATGCTCAGCGCAGCCCCCCATGTAACGTTCGAATATCAGTGAAAAAAATATTTTAAAAAAACATTCACAGATTAATTCATACACTAAATCATTCACTCATAGAAGCACTCAGACACTCATGCACCCATTCACAGACCCACTCAGTCATATACCCACGTTCAGACACGCACCCACTCACAGACCCATTGATACTCACGCACTCACTCACAAACCCACTCAGACCCTCATGCACCCACTCACAGACCCAATCAGACACTGACGCACCCACTCAAAGACCCACTCACACCCACTCACAGACCCACTAACACTCTAGCACCTGCTCACAGGTCCAGTTAGAGCCTCCTCCACTCAGTAACAGACCCATTCATATATTCTTGTATCCACTAACCGATCCACTGACACATTCATCCACCCACTCACAGATACACTGAAGCTCACACAGTCACTCACAGACCCACTCAGACTCTCACACACCAACTCACAGATCCACACAGGCACTCCTACACCCACTAACACAGCCATTTACACATCTATACAGTCACTCACACAACCACTCACAGACTCATACAGCCACTCACACAACCACAAAACCACTCACACACCCACTCAGATTCATACAGCTACTCACACACCAAACTCACCTACCTATACAGCCACTCACACACCCACTCTCAAAAGGTTGCAGGTTTCAGTTAGGAAATAAAATTTTAAAAAACGTTGAAATTCGCTGAAAAAACAAAGGTTACAGGGACGTTATAGTTAGAAAAATAGAATTTTAAAAAACGTATAAATTCACTGAAAAAACTAAAGGTTACAAGGACAATACAGTTAGGAAAGAAATTTTTAGAAAACATAGTAATTCACTGAAAAAAAACAAAGGTTACAAGGACGTTAAAGCTACGAAATAGAATAAAAAATTTACTTAGAAATTCACTAAAAAACGAAAGGTTACAGGGACGTTATAGCTAGGTTCAGATTTTACATGCCCAAAACCATAGAAATTCAGCTGATAGAGTTTTTTCAAGTAACTATAACTCATGCTCTAAGGTAACTATAACTCGCACCCTCGCCATGCAAAGTTTTATCATCAATAATTTTATTGCAAATGTTATAGTGATACTATCAATGATGTCACAGATGTCATGAGTGATGTAATATCTGGGGTAATTAGCAATGCATGGTGACAGTTATAGTTACCTTAGGGCACGAATTATAGTTACTTGAAAAAACTGTAACTATAACAGTTGAAGATCCATGGATTGTCCACAAATTTGTGGCAAAATAAAACAAAACGTATTTGGCCCCAGACAGGGTCCCTTGTGTTTTTTTTGGCTTTTTTCTTGGGACTCGGGCTCAGTCCAGAGTCCCATCTTTGGTCTTTAATAACACCAAAACTACTGAACAGATTTACACCAAATCAAGCACCCTTTCTGGTCCTAAATCTAGCTTTCTGCCAAATTTGTTGTAATTCCGTTAGCGGTTGTGAATGTAGCTGTGTCTAAAATCCCTACGGGAAATTGTGTGATGAATTAACACTGAAATAAATGTATATAGACACTTTCCTGGAGTGCAGCATATCAATAATTTTTGTGGAAAAATAAAACAAGGGAAGATCCATCCCTGACGCTAGCACCAGCCTGGAGAACGCAACCTGCAAGGGACCGCTTTATGTGATTATATATATATATATATATATATATATATATATATCCTGAAAAAAACAAAGGTTACATGGACGTTATAGTTAGGAAACAGAATTTTTAAAAACACATGGAAATTCACTTAGAAAAACAAAGGTTATAGGGACGTTAAAGTTTACTTGTTATAGCTGTATTTATTTCAAGTAACTATAACTTGTGCACTAAGATAACTATAACTTGTGCTCCTGCCGTGCACTGTTATCTCATCAATAATTGTACTGCAAATGTTACAGTGACATTATCAATAGTGTTAAAAAAGATGTCAGAAGTGCTGTAATATCTGGGGTGAATGGCAGTGCATGGCGAGGCCGGGGGCTGTGGCTAACCTCCTATGACCACCCAAACCCACACCAGATGCGGCCAAAGGGGTTTGAAGCTTAGAGTTGGCAACATTAAATAGACATATTTAGTGGGGTTATATGGGCCCCCACAGGCCCTGGGGGCCACCATCTCCCCAGGGCTACCCAATAAAAAAGAGAACCCTCCCTCGGGCACTAGGGACCACCATCTCCCTGGGGCAACAATAAATAAATATATAGGAGTGCCGCACAGATCCCCGACCTGGGCCCCAGGGGCCATCACCTTCCCAGAGCTACATAATAAGAAAACTTAGGCGGGCCGCGCAGACCTCCCCTGGTTCAGGGGACCACCACCTCCCTGGGGCTACTTATTAAAAAAAACAAAAAAACTTGGGGGCGGCCGCACAGATCACCCACCCCTCTAGGTCCCGGGGACCATCACTTCCCTGGGACAACATTAAAAAAGTATATGGGGGGGGCACACGGACCCCCCAGGGAGCACCACCTCCCTGGGCCTGCAAAATAAAAAAAACTTAGGGATGGGACCACCACCTCCCTGGGACAACATTAAAAGACGCACACCCCACCCCAGGCCCTGGGGACCACCACCTCCCTGGGGTTACCTAATAACAAAAACGTAGGGGTGGCCGTGCTGACCTCCCTTCCTCTCCCAAGGGACCACCACTTCCCAGGACAACATTAAAAAAGTATACGGAGGGGCAGCACACACCACCTGCATAGTATATAAACATAGCCCCGGGGAGGTGGTGGTCCCGGGGGCACCACATTACATTATTATACATACCACCGGGACCCCTCCCATTACATTAGTATACATCGAGCCCTGGGGAGGTGGTGGTCCCTGGGCTTGCTTGTCACTTTTTTGTAAATTTTCATGAAGATTTGTCAAACGGTGCCAAGGGTATAAGCAAGTCAAAACATGCTTTTTCTATGGAAACTAGGCCCTAACTATAGCTAACTACTATATATATATATTTTTATATATATATATATATATATATATATATATATATATATATATATATATATATGTATATATATATTTATATATGTAAATATATATATATATGTATACTAATGATAATATGCATAATAACAATGCCAATGTTTGCCATGATATGTGCCAACATAACAGCAAACTCGCATCACTGTTGTCAAATCCACCCAACATGACCTCCCGTCAACCCAGAGTCAGAAATACAAGACATGAAGAAGGAGGGAGGTGCCCCTGAGCAGGACTGGTTGTTTGATTGGTTTTCCTTGCTCCCCCGGTAGGTGGCCAGACTGTGCGTCATTATTGTCAATTCTCATTCCTGTGCTGTGTTTGTGTTGTTTCCTACAAATGGGGGTTTCTTGCTGTAAAAACGCAGCCCTCAAACTAGGCAGAATGCAAGTAACTTGGGAAGTAGCAATAGACACAACACAAACATGTCAAACCTCAAATAATGTGACTGTCATGAAGTATGGGGTGGATAAAGTAGTTGAAAATTCAACTTGGGGGGGGGGATGTTAATATGCATAAGAAAAATGTCAATATACACCATATGTGCCAACAAAATGTTAATACGTATAAGAATGATGTCAATGTAAGCCATGATATGTGCCAGCATAACAGCAAACTCGCATCACTGTTGTTGAATCCATCTGACATGACCTCCCCATTAACCCCGAGTCAGAAATACGTGGTCAGGCAAGCCCTGCGACCTATGCCTGAAGCAACTGATTGACAGATCACAGGTGGGGCAACAGGTAGACCACAGACAAACAAACAAACAGGAAAAACCTAGATCGATTTCCCAGATATGCAGCAACACCACAATAGTCATAGGAGATTGGCCCCCAATAAAACACATTTGGCCAGAGGGGTGCGCGTTCCCAAAACACCACAAAGTTAGACGCCACATGAAGTTAGGAACACTCAGTCATTCAGAACACAGCACACACACACTACACACAGTGATCATGCGCTCCCCATACCGGACATCTGGACAGGTTACCTACTAGCACACACTATGTCCACGCAAGGCCTCATGACTAGGCCCTGATTCCTTTTGCCCAAGAATGCATACAATTGTTTTATTGCACCTCAAGAAAATGTGTAAAATAGCGTTCAGCACTAATGAACTTCGAGACAGTCCTCAGACCCCAAATCTGTACTGTTCTTCCGGCTGCTGCGTTTAATTAAGCCGCCTGTTCCAGCTTTGTCAAATGCCTTTTGTCTTTCATTTTCTCAAGGTAAATCCGCATTTGAGTGACACTAAAAAGACAAAGGTTACAGGGCCGTTATATTTTGGCTCAGATTTTTCATGCACAAAACCATAGAAATGTAGCTGTTATATTTACCTGAACTAACTGTAACTTACGCCCCTGCAATGCACTAGTTATGACCTCACATATTACATCACTCATGACATAGTCAGTGACATCACTGATGACATCATCCACAGAACCACTCACACCCACAAACCACTCACCCACCCATACAACCACTCATACACCCACTCACAACCATGCACACACCCATACAACCACTCACGCAGTCACTCACATACTTATACAACCACTCACAGCCCCCTACCTTACCAACCACTCACCCCCCCACTTACAAACCCATACAACCACTCACACACCCACTCACACCTACACAACCACTCACCCACACAACCACTCACATACGCATACAACCACTCACACACCCATACAACCACTCACAGCACCACTCATACACCCAGAAAACTACTCACAAACCCATTCATAGACCCATGCAGCCACTCACATACCCACTGACAGGCCTATACAGCCACTCACGCACCCACTGGGAGATTCAAAACTGCCTCTATGGATCTCTGACTGGGTGAGTAAGTAGTTTTGTGTGTGTGCGAGTGGGTGTGTGAAGGGTGAGTGGGTGAGTGGGTGTGTGAGTGACTGTATGGGTCAGATACTAGGTGTGTGTGTGTGTAGCTGTATAGGTAGGGTACTGGGTGTATAAGTGACTGTATGGGTTTGTGAGTGGGTGTGTATGTATGGGTGTATGAGTGGGTGTGTGAGTAGTTTTGAGGATGTGCAAGTGGATTTGTGAATCAGTTAGTGGGTTGGTTAGTGTCAGTATGGGTGTATAAGTGGGTGTGTGAGTAGTTTTGAGGATGTATGAGTGGATTTGTGAATCAGTGAGTGGGTTTGTGAGTAGCAGTATGGGTGTATGAGTGGGTGTGTTCATGCCATACCAAATAAACCATGAAATAAAAAAAAAAACACCATGAGTAACTTGTGTATTTTGGTCCAATAAAGCCATCTCTATGTTCTGGCGATCTTGGCATTATGGCTTGTTATGTAACAAAAAACCTCAGAGGCCATTAATGGGCAATAATGAACGAGTGAGTTATCCGGTATCACTTCTCACTAGGGAGTGGGAGTTAGAGAGAGGGAACAAAGAGAGAGGGAGAGAGAAGGGAGAGACAGACAGCTCGAGAGAAGATGGTAGGAGACAGTGAGAAAAGACAGAAAGGAAGATAATGAGATGAAGAGAGAATGAATAAGAAAGACAGGAACAAGAACAGCAAAATGAGAGTGTGTGATAAACAACATGAGACTATATTTACCATCTGCAAACAAACTAAAGTGCTTCTTGGTGATTTACTAGTAGGCGTTACTAATAACCAAGTGAATGGCTCTCAGTGCAATGGGCTCGAATAAACGAAACACTCAGGCCCACATTATGACCAGCCGTCCGCCAAGATCTGACCGCCGGGCGGCCGCCAATGCGCCGCACCCCTGCCGCGGTCATTATGAGATCCCCGCTGGGCCGGCGGGTGGAAACCTGGTTTCCGCCCGCCGGCCCAGCAGGGATCTCGGCCGCAACATAGGAGCCGGCTCCAAATGCATAGAAGACAGTGAAAAGCTGCATGGGGCCCTGTCAGGGGGTCCCTGCACCGCCCATGCCAGTGGCATGGGCGGTGCAGGGGCCCCCAGGGGCCCGCGAATCCCCGTACCGCCAGCCTTTTCATGGCGGTTCAAACCGCCAGCAAAAGGCTGGCGGGAGGGGGACTCGTAATCTCCTGGGCAGTGCTGCAAGCAGCGCTGCCCTGGCGGATTATCACCGCCGGGGCAAATTTGTCGGGAAACCGCCGGCCCCGGCGGTGCAACCGCGGCAGTAATCCCCTCTGAAGCACCGCCAGCCTGTTGGCGGTGCTTCAGCCAAAACAGCCCTGGCGGTCTTGGACCGTCAGGGTTGTAATGAGGGCCTCAATCTGTTACCAGAGGATATAAACCTACAACCTGAGGAGCCAAGATGGCGACCGGGATGGACGGCTAGAGTGCGCGCTCTGTCCCGGACTCGCTGCGAATATCCTGTTGCAAGCCCCCGGAGCGAAGCTAGCGCACGGGGGCGCGGGAACGGCCTCCAGGACACTGGCGCGACTCGCTGGAGTCCAGCGCCATCGTGAAAGGAGCTGCCGACCCGGAGATCGGGCATCGGCGCACGGGGCGTCGGCCACTACAGGGGCTGAGGTGACTCGGATGGCGCCGTGAACACCCGAGCGCGGGTGCTCGTCCCGCCCGGCGGGGCCGACGCTTTGGGGATATCTGCGCCGGAAACACACCGCAGGGTACGTTACATAAGGATCAGGCGGGGCAATCAGCCCGGAGCCCCGCTGTGCTGGAACCGACGAGAAAGCAGCCGACACCGGAGCCGGCGCACCTCAGACAGCGTATTCTTGGGGGAACCGGGGCGCTTCTCGGCCCCCCCCCGCAGACTAGATGGGACAGCGCCGGGGCAGGAGGGTTCGCCCTTCCTGAGCGCCCTAACCGAGTGCTACGCGGGGAAGGACACCAGAGGGCCCGCTCCCTCCACCGACTCCAGGATGGTTTGGCTCCGTGACACACGGTGGTAAGAGGGGGCACGGGGAGTGCGCTGTGGCCTACGACCTGGAGAGAAGCAGCGAGGCCGGCCCTGCGTCCCCTCTCTTCTTACCCCCCCACCCCCCTTCTCGCTTGTGTCCCCGCCCGGGCGGGGTGGTGCGGGGGGCCCTCTCTAACACTGGCCTTTCACTAGGCAGCACGTGACTCGGTGCACCGGGGGATGCGAGGGCGAGTTCGGCAGGAACGGTGAGCAGCACAGGCCGCCCTTTGCCGTGTCGGGCGGTCCGCCCCCTCTGTGTCATCGGGGGCCCCTCGGATCCCGGTCGAATGGACGCCCTCCCCTGGGGATCACTATTGTCTGCACACTGCCCCCCGGGCACCTACGCCCCCCTCGGACACCTCGTGCCCACTAAGGCTGCAGTCACCATGATGTGCAGTAATAACACTGGGCAGCACGTGAAGGGTTGAGACACACAAGATAACCCTAGGAACAAATAAGTGGGACTGCCTGTTTACTTGGGGGGCCTCCTACGGCACCCAGCGGACAGACAGGAGCGAGACACAGGAAGCCAAGAACGCACACAAGGCCCGGCCAAAGCCCATCCCCCCTTACGTGGAACTTGCGAAAACAGGGGAAGGCACATTGAATCACTGCAAAGAGACTAAAGGGCAATCCGCTGTAAAACAACTCCCAGAAGATCTTCGCCATATCCCACAAGGCCACCTTCGGACGCACACAATGGCGGGCAGGCTTAAATCAGCTAAGAACCAAGACCGTGCAGCACATGGACCAGCGCCCACCGACCAACAAACAAACCCGACCCTACAAACACTGGAGAGCACACTCATGACACAATCTGCGCAACTGGAGAAGGTACTACAGGCGATTATGGACACTAAAACGTCCCTGGAAAATAGAATAGACGCGGTATCGCAAGACCTGAATCTACTCTGAGTGGATCATCGCAAGCTGTCAGAAAGAGTCAAAACGGCGGAAGAGGGGCTGGCCGAGCTGTCCCCCACGGCTCAGGACAACCAGAAACAGATTCAACGTTTGGATGCGGAGCTGAAGGCACTATGGAAATGGGCGGAGGAGGCTGAAAGCAGATCGCGCCGAAACAATATCTGATTTTTGGGGTTCCCCGAAAATATGCAGCAACAAAGCATGGAAATATCTTTAGAACAATGGCTAATCAAAGAGGTACTAAGCGGGGCCCCATCAAAGCTCTTTACAGTCGAAAGGGCACACAGAATCCCGGGCAGGCCCCCGCTTCCTGGGCAACCCCCTAGGCCATTGATCGCCAGATTCTTAAACTTCCGGGACCGAGATGCAATCCTACAACAATTTCGCAATAAAGGCCCATTCAAATATGAGGAATCAACTATCAACGCATACCCAGACTTCACCCAAGAGGTGCAAAGAAAACGTAACTCTTATGTAAGGGTCAAACAACGCCTGCGTGAACTTAGTATTAAATATGCTTTACTGTTTCCAGCCAAATTGAGAGTGATATCAGAGGACCGTACGCACATATTTACTTCTCCGGAAGATGTCTGGACATGGTTACACGCTAAAGGTCTTGCGAACATGTGCAACGACGAGGGTGGTGGAGAGGAGTGGTCACTCTCGTCGTCAAGGAAGCGCTCCAGGAGGCGAACTAAGGTCCAACCGTCTGCTCAACAAGCAGCTGAGGAAAGAGCAAAAGTCCTGAAAGAAACCCCCCTGCTGACACAAAATAAGTTTGAGGTAATAAGGGAGACCCCTGAGATCAGCACAGACTCGGACACGGCCAGCTCTGACTCTACTATAACGGGGGAACCAAAAGGTCCGAGGGTCACCCCCAAAACAGCGGATGATCTCTGACTTTGGCTCACAGCATTAATTCCGCGTTAGAATCTGGAGGAATCATGGCTGGTCGACACGGGGGACCCTGGAACGATGCGGGACCCCGAAACAAGAACATTCTCTAAAACAAAGTGTATCTTTTGCACAAACCTATGGCTGTCCCAGGGGGGCCCCACCATAGGGGAGGGTGGACAGGGGGGTAGAAACGAGGGGAACACACGCTCCGGGGGTGCACACAAACACTCGCAGACACAGTCTGCGGTTTAATGTGAGCCCTACAAATGAGCCACATTAGACCGTCATGATAACACCACCACGGATATCCAGATGGATACAGTTTTTTTTTACATATTTATGAGTTAACCAGTTTTATAATAGTTGTTAGGAGAGTGGGGGAATTAGTTGGGGGGGAGGGTAGTAGTAAGTTAACCAAAATACACAGCTTAGTCACATCACGAACAAGCGTAAACTACTGCGAAAGGCGAATACTTCAGACTGCGATATCAGAGGGGCAGCAAGGGGAAAGCCTGCAGAGAAAGGTGGAGGCACAAGAACAGGCTCACCCCATAATCCCACATGGCGCCACAAATTAAATGCAACAGTAACCAATATGACATAATGACATGGAACATGAGGGGTATGGGCACGCCGAGTAAAAGGTCTCGAATTTATGCACGCCTTAAGCGACTGGGAATACACATCGCCATCCTCCAAGAGACACACTTAATGGAACCAGACATACGGGAGCTACATGCGAAGTGGGGAGGACAATTGGTAGGCACAACATATTCAGCGTTCGCAAGGGGAGTATTGATATGGATCGCAGGAGATGTCCCATTCCACCAAACGGCACATAGAATAGACTCAGGGGGCAGATTCGTAGTGTTGGAAGGCCAGCTAGATGGCAGACAACTTTCTGTAGTTGGCATATACGCCCCAAACGGCGGCACAGCGGGATTTCTGGGCACACTCACGCCGTCATTGTTAGCAAACCCATCAGCTCCGGCTATATGGGGCGGAGACTATAATAGCATACCGGACCCCGCTCTGGATAGATCTAGCCCGCTAGGGGGCCCGAGGACGATGAGGAGCAATACAAGTCCACTGCAACACTGGGCGGCCACCATGAGACTATACGATATATGGCGCCTAAGACATCCCCACCAGAGGGAATATTTGTTTTATTCACCCCCGCATAAAATACACACCAGAATAGATATAATATGGGGCACGCAGGACATATCTGATCTGATAAATAGGACAGAATACCTAGCGAAGACATTGTCAGACCACTCACCGCTGAGAGCAACACTAAACTGGGGTAGGAGCCAACAGGGGATCTCCACCTGGCGTTTACAAGTAGAAGCGCTTCAGGGCCCGGCATTTGCAGACACATTGAGCACCACACTACGCCAGTATTGGGAAACAAATGACCGCACTGCAAACTCACGGGCTGTGGATTGGGACGCCCACAAAGCGGTGGTCAGAGGCCAGTGTCTCTCCGTAAGCTGGGGAGTGAGGCGCACTCTGAGTGTCGAAATCGCTAAACTAGAAAAGGATCTAAGAATAGCGGAAATAGCAGTAGCGCGGGGGGAAATCCCATACACAGTATTAAAAGCAGCCCGCATAAAACACAACGAAGCAGACAGTAGACTTCGGTGCCACGATTACAATTATCACTTAATGCGTCTGCAATCGGAAGGAGATAGATCAGGGAAAATGCTGGCCTGGCTACTGCGGGAAGACAGACAACACTCCCCCATCGGAGCTATCAGGATCGACAATCAAACAACGGTTACTACACAAGTAGAGATAAATTTAACGTTCAAAGAGTACTACGGGAATTTATACTCCAAATGCACCTCGTGCACGACTACACAATTTGAGTCTTTTTTAGGTGGCTCCCTCCTACCGCAATTATCTCAAACAGACAGGGACACACTTGAAGCCCCTCTCACAACAGGGGAAATAGATTTAGCTATAGCGCAGATGCCCAGGAATAAATCGCCGGGCATAGATGGCCTCCCATTAGAGTACTACTCCGTATACTCGTCCCGCTTGAAGCCCCAACTATTGAAGGTGTTCGAAGAGGCGTGGGCCACCGAACTACTGCCCCCATCCCAGAGAGAGGCCATGATAGTGGTACTCCCCAAACCGGGGCGTGATCCCACAGATGTCAAATCTTATAGACCACTCTCGTTGTTAAATTTAGATTGTAAAATACTGGGTAAAATACTGGCCAACAGACTTGCTCCCATCATACGCACCTTAATCCACGATGACCAAAACGGCTTCATCCCAAAGCGTAACACCTTCTTAAATATCCGTAGGGTCCTGAGCGTAATGGGAGACACTCCCCCTGATGCATATGAAGAAATGGTGCTATCACTGGATATCGAGAAAGTGTTTGATACATTGGAATGGGACTTCCTTATGGCCACAATGCGACAGATGGGAATAGGCCCTAACTATGTGCGCTGGGTCCGCACACTAAACTCAAACCCACATGCTAGAGTGAAAACGGGGGGAGTGATCTCTGACAGCTTTCCAATCTCTAGGGGCACGAGGCAGGGTTGCCCCCTTTCCCCACTATTATTTGCTATCGCTATGGAGCCATTAGCGTCTAAAGTACGATCCATGACAAATGACTAGGGCATAAATAGGAACGGAACACACCACGTAATCTCGTTATATGCTGATGATGCTCTAATATACACCCGGAGGAGCACGGAGTCACTGCCCTCCATAATGTCACGTCTAGCCGAGTTTGGATCGATATCTGGCTTAGCAGTAAATTGGGAAAAATCGTGTGTGTTTCCATTGGTTAGGTGGTCACCAGGAAGACAGGAAGAGGCCCCACGCGGACGCTTGAAATGGTGTTTCGAAACGTTTAAATACCTTGGGGTTCACATATATCACAGCGCAGAGGACCTCAGAGACGGTAATTTGGGGAGAGCATTAGCCTCCATGAAGGGTTCTCTACGCTTCTGGAACAAACTACCGCTCTCTCCACCAGGCAGGGTGGTGGTTGCGAACATGCTGATTCTGCCCAGGCTGTTATATTATTTCGCGGCTCTACCACTCATCCTTCCACGGAGCTTCTTCAGTAACCTGAATACAACACTGCTACAGCTTATACGGGGGCGGGAGAGCGCGAGTGGCATTAACCACACTGCAGCATCCGGTGGAATCGGGCGGAATGGGAGCCCCCAACTTTGAACTCTATTTTGCAGCAGCACAGCTACAGTGACTACAGCTTTGGTTCCACAGACCAGCGTCAGCTGAGTCTGTATGGCTGCAGACTCGGCTAAAAGGAACCCAACTGTTGACATGGCTGTCCAATAAGCACCCCAAAAGCGAACCCATCAACCCATCGCTAGCTGTGGCGCATGCTTGCTGGGGGAAATATGTTCAGAAGGGACACGAAGCACTCCCATACACCCTGCTTGTCCCGTTGGATTGTCTCCCGGGACGACATATGACAGAGTCGCATTCATTTTTGCTATGGTCAGAGGCGGGGATACAGATGGCGGGAGACTGTTTTGAGGACGGTAAACTAATGTCGTTTGAAGCCATCCAGGCCCTCACTACAGTGAACTCTGGTCAATTCTTAGCATATCATGCAATATGCCACGCAATCAAAAAAATATGGGGAGCAGGCGCCCTAGAACCAGAGACTTCTCCCATAATACACCACATATTACAAGGCGACGCACAATCTAGAGCAATCTCAAGCCTATGCAAGACACTCAGTAAACTCTCGGAGCCCTGTTTGGAGAGGGCCAGGGAATACTGTCCTCCCTGTTCCGATCCCTCAAGAAGACTGGCCGAAAGCACTGTCTTATGCACGGGGTGTATCAAGGAACCCCAGATTTCGTTACACCCAGTTCAATTTCATACACCAAACGTACCTATCACCAGCCAGGATAAAGCGGATGTTTCCCAACACGGCCCGACATGCCCCAGATGCCTGGAGCCATCGGCTCACTTTTATCATATGGTCTGGGACTGTCCCCAGGTGCAAACAGAATGGGAAAAGGTGGTGAAGGAGACCTCAGAATACACAGGGCTTGTGCTGGCAGTGGACCCCAGATCTTGCTTACTGGGAGTGAGGCCCAGAGCAAAAAAACATAGACACTTACACAAGTTCGTAGACTTGGCCTACGTGATGTATAAAAGATTGATAGCAATGCATTGGAAAGCGACCAATCCCCCTGACCAGAAGTCCTGGCACACCCTTACACTTCGCTGGGCCCGCACAGAGCATCAGGTGCTTAAAAAATTAGCACAGGATGGTCAGCCACACACGGGGTGCGACATCTGGGAGGCACTGGTAACCAAGCTCGAGACAAAAAACAATGATAAGCCTCCATGAAGGGGGCTGTAGAACATATAAGCTGCACTCACCAGAACCCCTACTAGAAATAACACAACAGGAGGCCAACGAGACAAGTAAGTAGTTGTTGGATGCAATCCCCCACACCTCTCAATCCGGGGCTAACTTGATCGAGGGCAGTACCACAGGAGCATTAGGAAAGACAATGGGCAAGAATAAGATATACCCTCTGCCTACCCAACCCGAACACATGTGAGAACGCATTCAGCTACCCCTGGGGTCCGATTTAACAAAAACCGGAGTGCCACAGCAGCCACAAATGGGGCCTCCATGAGCCGCAACACAAGTATAATGCTACGAGCAAAGCAGCAGAAAATAATTACTGAATGTAATAATGTTTTGAAAGGTGTGTAACTGGGGGGGTTTGGTTGTTTCTAAGTAATATTAACCAGATAAATATGATCCTGCAACAGTTTTCGACAAACGCTTGTAATGTGTATCTGCTATATAAAATCAATAAAAGATATAAATTAAACCTACAACCTGCAGGTGATCCTCAGATCCCTGCAGTAGGCAGAAAAACCTTGAGCTATCCTGCTTTCTTGAGACAGCAGCTTTGGAACTGTTTGCGAGACCGCCGGTTGGCGCCCTAACCTCTGCTGGTACTGTGCCGTCTGACCACCATGCCCAGTCCATCTGCCCCACCCTGCCTGGTCGTGTGACCCACAGCGCGCCTCCAACCCCTTGTGGCCTCAATCCAGTAAACCCTTGAGGCTCAACATGTGCCTCAGATTAGCAGCATCTTTCATCTTCAATTCTGCTTTTTAGGGTTAATCCGACGCAGTGAGATATCCTGTGTTTTCATGTCAAACCGGCAGAAAGATGATGGGCACGGTGGGGGCCAGGGGTGGCTGTGGAGGATATACACAGCCGGGATGGACAAACTGCACAGACCCCAGGCTTGCGTCTGAGCGGCAGTGACTGTGGCTCAGACCAATTTAGCATGTAAGTAGAGCCAAGATGCTGGGGAGGTTGTGCTGGTATTCCAGCGAATGCTGGGACACATCAGGAGCAGAGAAGCGAGGGAGCAGGAGAAGGCAACGGGAGACGGGCGGTAAAAGGTAAGTAATTTCTTTGTTTTTAAAAAAAACAAATGTTTCCCCCGTCGTCTGATGCCACCCCCTCCCACCTCTGCCTTTGACTTATGCAGCCGCCGCCGCGGACTCAAGGGCTGATAACGGTTTTCATCGACCTGATGTCAATATAAGCTCAATGGTCCGCATACAAGAGCCTTGCTAGTTCAGTGCGCAGAGAGCTGTTTAGGAACCACTCTCTGTTGTTGGGGAGTCCGCCGATGCCTAGTGTCATGGTCAGTGTGCATTCGCCTCAGTGTTCCTGCAAGAATCAGTGTTTGAAATACAAACAAGGGCGGGAGACCCTGCTTGTATTTGTTTGTAATTTTCAAGCAAATTTGTGAATCCATCACGATTTTCTACGCAAACATTTGAAAAAAAAGCTTTGTGACCTGGGGGGAGCTCAGCACAAGGCCTGAGGGGGTCAGGATATTCCTATCCTGCCCCCTATCCTTTTTAACTTGCTGCTTGGGACTCAGCTGAGATCAGGAGTATTCGCAAACCCTTTGCACCTCCAGATATACAAATTTGGTTTTCTTTCAATATTTCAAAACTAGTGAACGAAGTTACTCCAAATAACAAAACGGCTTCTTTGTGGACCAAAAGCTACATTTCTACTAAATCTGGTGTAATTTCGTCCAGAGGTTTGGGCTGTGGTCATGTTCAAAATCCCTATGGGAATTAAAATGGGCAATGCACTTTTTTGACCCCCCCACTCTTTTTCACGGCCCCACTTGACGGACCCCCCGAAACGTATCATGCACAACAAGATTCTTCAGGACACTTTTTTTGGGGAAAAATTCATGAAGATGCTTCTTACAGCGCCAAAGATAGAGGCAAGTCAAAAAACGCTTTGTCTATAGAAACTAGTTACTAACTATGTTCCCGGGAATCTTGTTGTACATGGGAAGTTTTGGGGTGATTCATCATGCAGGGACGAGAAAAAGAGGGGGGAGGATTAAAAAAAAATGTGTTCCCCATTTTTAGACCTTACAGCCTTAGGGTGGTCATCCCCCAACTTTTTGCCTGCCTCCCTCCACTTTTCTGGCACTATTTTTGCTGGTTTTAGGACACTGCGCACTTTACCACTGCTAAACAGTGCTAAAGTGCATATGCTCTCTCCCTTAAACATGGTACCATTGGTTCATCCCCCAATTAGCATATCTGATTTATTTATAAGCCGCTAGTAAAGTGCACTACATGTGCCCAGGCCTTGTAAATTGAATGCTACTAGTGGGCTTGCAGCACTGATTGTGCCACCCACATAAGTAGCCCTTTAACCATGTCTCAGGCCTGCCATTGCAAGGCCTGTGGAGGCAGTTTCACTGCCACTTCGACGTCTTGGCATTTAAAAGTACTTGCCAAGCCTTAAACTCCCCTTTTTCTACATATAAGTCACCCCTAATATAGGTGCTAAGTAAGCCATATGGCAGGGGTACTGGTAGTGAAAAACTCCTAAATTCATTTTCCATTACTACGAGGCCTGCTCCTTTCATAGACTAGCAGCCTCATATACTTTTTGAGTGGTAGATTCTGATCTGAAAGGAGTAACCAGGTCATATTTAGTATGGCCAGAATGGTAACAGAATATCCTGCTTATTGGTGAGGTTGTGTTATGCCATTAATTATTTTTGACCAATGACTTTGTGTTTCACCACTGTGCATATTAGTTGTTCAATGTTCACCAGCAGCACATTACATGTTGTATTCAGTTTAGCTGCATATTGGCTTTAACATGGCATTAGACATTACATTCTGTATTCAGTTTAGCTGCCTATTGGCTTTAACATGGCATTAGACATTACATTCTGTATTCAGTTTAGCTGCCTATTGGCTTTAACATGGCATTAGACTTTACATCTGGTATTTAGGTTATCTGCCTATTGGCTTTAACGTGGAGTTAGGCATTGCAGTTGAGACATTGCAGATGAGCTGTGTTTTTCCACATGGTTTACCAAGGTGTGTTTTTCAAATTGAATTCACACGAACCCTAACGTGATAAGAGAACATATATTTGGTGTTTTCTTTTTTGCTCAGCCTTGGGAAGAGGAGAGGCCTTGGAGATCTGGCCAATCTCCAATGGCTTGTTTTATTTGCCAAGTCTGAGAGGAAGGGGCAGGTTTTTGTAACGGTGGCCCTGGGCAGCAGCAGGGGGAGATCTTCCAGAACTTCATTCAGGAGCGGACGTCAGCTGCCTGGCTCCCGTTTGGGTGGAAAGTCTCTTTCTCGCAATTGAACCGGAGTCATCAACTTGAAGATAGGAGAAAGATGACAAGCAGTTATAGGCCCTACGGTGATGCAATTTTGACTTTTATTCTTTGCTTTGAAGTTACGCTATAATATAATCACATGTATTTGCTGTGTACATTGCAATTGAGAAGTACTTTGATATATTTTGCTTTCATTGGTGCGACTACTTTTAAATGTGTGCTTCCAACCTACTAATCTCGTCTTTCAGGAACCTCGTGGTGAAGTAATAATAAATGTCTTCTTTAAACTAGAAGTGCATTCCAGAGAAGTTTTGTCAGCTCGGTCATAAGATGAGAAGGAAAGCAAAACAGGTTGGGGTTTATATTACTATTTTAGAAATTCCACTTTTAGAAACTGAACATTTCTCTCCACTTAAAACCATCTGTGCCTTACAGCTTGTCTCCAATCAACGTCTGGTCTGTGTTGGTTGAGAGCTCTCTGGTGCATTTCACCCAGACAACCACAAACACAGGACGCCTGCATTTATCTGCATACTAAATCAGTCTTCCTGGGCTGGAAGGGTGGAGGGCCTGACACTTACATTTCAAAGGCCAGTGGCCTGCCCTTACACAAAGAACTGATACCCCCCTTCCCCCAACTGGGACCCTGGCACACAGGATGGGGCTGAAAGGGGAACATGTGCACTTCAAAACCACTCTTTGAACTCTCCCCCACTTCAAAGGCATTTTTGGGTATATAAACGGGGTCTCTGACCCCACCAACTCATACACTTCTGGATCTACACCTGCACCCTATCAGAGGAGCTGCCTGGCTACCCAAAGGACTCATCGGGACTGCTTTGCTGGAAAGGACTACTGCCCTGCTGGCCTCTGACTTTGCTGGAAGGACTCTGCCTTCCCCAAAGGTGCTCTCCAAGTGCTTGGATTGAGCTTGCCTCCTGTTTCTGAAATCTCAGGGCCAATAAAGACTTCACCTTTTCAAGAAACTCCTCGTGTGTTGAAAATCAAAGCAAAGCCTGCAGAAATGGACGCAAAGCCTCACTGTAGCTGAAAAATCGCCGCACAGCCAACAGAAACAACACAGCACCGGCCTCCCGACTGGAAATTCTCGCGAGGGAAAATTTGATGCATCGCCTACCTGATCGACGCAGCACCTGCTCCTTCCAGTGGGTCAAGGATCTTCAACGCATCGTCCCTGGATGTCAAAATAACCCCGCATCGCAGTGACAAACCAAGACTGCTCGCTGAAAAAAGGCGCAAACCCCTTGCAGCATGGAAAGAAACAACGCATTATCTGTGCCACGTCGGAAAATCCGACACCTTATTTTTCCACGCATCTCCTCCTCTGCAGTCTCCGTGCATCGTTATTTTTGACGCATCACTGGTACTGTGTAAAAAAATGACAACTGTTTCTTTTTAAGGATTGAGACTCTTGAATCTTTTAAAAGTGATATTTCAACTTGTGCTTATTGGATCTTTGTCGGTTTTCCCTTATTTTATTCAGATAAATAATATCTATTTTTCTAAACCTGTTTGGTGTATTTTTGTGGTGTCTTCGCTGTGTTACTGTATGATTTATTGCAAACATACTTTACACATTGCCTTCTAAGTTAAGCCTGACTGCTCAGTGCCAAGCTACCAGAGGGTAGGCACAGGATAACTTGGATTGTGTTGTGACTTACCCTGACTAGGATTGTGGTTCATCCTTGGACAAGGGTGTATACCTCTGCCAACTAGAGTTCCCATTTCTAACATTGGTGATCAGCGGTGAGGACAGGACTTGTGTTTGTGCAGTGTCATACAATAGTTACGTGCACACTACCCATCCACAGTCAAAGATCAATTTGATGTGTTTCTTTTTTGCTGCAATTTTCCCTGCTTGACATTCTTTGATCAACTCCTATACATCATGTCTCTGGCTGGGTCCACAAGTGGAGATGGAGAGTTTGATCTAGCTTAGATGGAGGGATGCACCATTAACCAGCTGAAGGGCTTTTGCAAGGGGATGGAGGTACCTACCCTAGGAGCCTCAAAGAAGGAGGAGTACCAAAAAGACGCTGAGGACCTAGGCAGAAGCCTGCTCACAAGAGCATGATAAGTTGGGGAAGCAATTGTAAGGCTCTCCTGAGGTGCTGCCAAAAGCAGTGGGGGTTGACACCCCTGGATTTGTGCCTTTTGCTAAACCAGGGAGCAGTGTCTCAAGTCACAACCTGACCACAGAGGAAAAGAAGGAGGAGAGAGAATTCAGACTGCAGTTGGCAAGATTAAACATTCAGGCAGAGGAGAGGAAAGCTGAGAGAGAAGCAAGACAAGCTGAGGCTAAAAGAGCCTTGGCTGAAAAGAAACTTATCTTGGCTCATGAACTGAGTCTAAAAGAGCTGGAGCTGAAGTCTAGGCAGTCTTATTCCAGCAGTGATGGTGGCACAGGACCTGCCTGAGGCAAAAAGGTTTGTATGCCCAAGGATTTGTTGCCAAGTTATGTGGTAGGAGATGACATTGATAAGTGGTTTTCTGCTTAGGAAATTGCACTGAGGGCACATGGGGCTCCTGAGGAGCACTGGGGGGGGGCGGCGTGTGGAAACCCGTGCCAACATTTGAGAGGGACACTACACTAGAGGTTGGGGACCAGACCAAGTATGCCCCTATGAAGGCCATTTTGATTGCCAAATTTGGATTGTCCCCTGAAAAGTATCGCCAAAGATTCAGGGACAGTAACAAGCTCCCAAACTAATCCTGGGTAGACTTTATTGATTTTTCCAATAAGGCACTGAATGGCTGGGTGCAGGGCAGTTAAGTCAGTGATTATGTTGGGTTGTACAATTTAATCCCTGGAGAGCATATTTGCTTTACAGAGTTGCGCCAGCACCTAGTTGTCAGTAAGCTGACTGATCCCAGGAAGCTTGCTGAGGAGGCGGATCTCTGGGCTAGCACCAGAGTGTCCAAAAAGGTATCTGGGAGGGGACCACCCATAAAGATGGTCACGGTTCGCAACAGAAGAAAGAGGGGGGAGAAAAACTTAAAAATAAGGAGTTCTCAAAAGGCCCCCAAAATAATTCCCAAGGGAATAGTGATAACCAGTCCCAGCTTGACTCTAAAAAGAAAGGGTTCTTTGACCAAAAGACTGGGAGGTTTGTACCCCAATATGCACAGTGCTCCAAGTATGGTCATTCTAAGGGCGACTCCTAATGTCCAAAGAGGGCACAGCCGTCCACTTGTGGGCAGATACCTGGGCTAGTGTAGCTCTCAGGTAAGAGGTAGTCTCAGTTAGTTTTGTGGAACAGACATAAGTAACCCTAGTGTCCTTGGGGGATGCAGAAATGGTGCCAAAAGCCCACATGCCTGCTAATACTTCCAAGTATAGGCAGTGGATCATCATCAATGGGCAAAAGGTGGAGGCTGTGTGTGACACAGGTGCCAGCATGAGTACTGTCAAGGGTCAACTGGTGTCAGCAGAGCAGGTCCTACTGAAAACATTCCACCAAGGCATGGTCGCGGAAAATCGCGAGAGCCATCTACCAGTGGCTCTGGTTCCCTTTGACTGTGGGGGGGTCTCTGGTACTCTAAAAGTAGCTGTGAGTCCTGCCATGCCTGTAGATTGTCTGCTAGGCAATGACCTTGAGCACACTACCATGAGGCAGGTAGAGCTAAGGTCTCACCTGGAGATGTTGGGATTGCCTGAGTGGGTCTGTATGACCACACCGTCTCATGGCTGCCCGTGAGGGAAGTCAAGGGCGTCTGGAGCCTGGAGGAATGGCACAGACAGCAGCCAAGGAAAGGGGCAAAGGGCGCTGGAAAGTGGTCGCAGAAATTCCTGAAGTGGAGGTTGACGGGGTCACTGAGGAGGAGGTCCTTGAGCCAACCGGGGAAGACATTGCTGCCCTGGGTGACTTACCTGAGCTTGCTGGCTGGCAAGTTGAGGGTGGGCCCCAACCAGTGAGGAGTTCTGCAAGGCGCAGGAAGAGGGTCCCAGACAAGATTTCTGCCGCGGTCGGACCACCACGGAAACCCAGGTGGAAATGAACTGGATAAAATGAGACACTTACCTTCAGGAAGCCACAATTGTCCAGAGCTGCAATGGAACCAGAACTCCACATCATCCCTCTGCACCTGCTCGCCAAAAAGCAACGGAATCTTCGCCGCCTCCGACAACAACAGTAAGTAAACACACTCACCTGTTGCTGTTGAATATTGTTACATTTTGTACAGTTACATAACATACCATAGGGAAGGGGGTGCAAGGGCAACACTCAAACATAACAGTATACTGACAGGCACACTCACATACAACAAAGACACCCACACATAGACAGCACACATACTGCAGCCACCACACACACCACACGTCAAAAGCACAACTTACGCAGGGCAACACAGGACAGACACAGTCTCACGTAAGACGACACAACATAGCAACACTTCACAACAGCACCACAACTGCAACATTACAAACACATTGGCAACACTCAAACATAACAGTATACTGACAGGCACACTCACATACAACAAAGACAC